>NC_091936.1:19258930-19973930 GCF_041260155.1 Ptychodera flava | reverse complement strand
TCGCCGAGGTTTCTATCTTATTCGAGACTTTTGCGATGGCGTCGAGTATCTCGTGCAGTCTCTCCTTCAAGGCAGGATTTATTGTAGCGTTTCTGGGCGAAGTAAAGGGCGTCTCGCTATTCTGATATTCGGAGCTGACGTAGTCGATCCCAGAGTCAAAATCTGATTGGAGAGCGGTTTCGTTCGGTACAAAGAAAACGATGCCACCAAACCCACCGAAGGTAGATATATTACCAAAAGGGATTAGAGTAGATATATTAGGGTTACCGAAGAACGTATCCACTAGGTCTATTGAGCTTCCATACAACTAGACAAAAAACAACAAAAACAACCAGATGTGAACTGAATGTGCTCACACGTTTTACAACAGGTTCATTAATAGTAGTACGCTTCACAGAATGTTTGATATCCAGTAAACAGACTAGAAAATTTTAGCATTTACTCAACAGAACAACTTGACCTGCTAATGTGACCCCTGAATGGAAGAAGTGATGTGTTATATGCAAATGACTTGTACAGATTTTGAGTTTGACAAAATCACAAACTTGGTTATCAAGCACTGAAATTGACTGCTGATGACTCGCAAGTATTGACATTTATTAGACAATACTGAACGCATGCAATAATACAGTATGACATGAATTACTACATACTTTTTGACTGTTATGACGTAAAACAATTGTACCTTTGACCTGTCTCATTTTAAAGTGACAAAACAACAAGCAAGGTGATGCAGGATAATCACAAACCAAAACACAAGAACAAAGACAGACATTGTATATTCTTACAGCAGTTCAATTGAGCACACGACGTGGAGTAGAAGAAAGACTAGTAATAAGAGTTGACGTGTATACGGTCTACTGCGCTGCCAGAGTAACTATCTCTGACAAGGATTTATTATATTATGTTTTCCAATATTCCTGTCAATAAACCCAATTCATAACAATATAATCGACACCCGTGTGATGCGTGTAATAAGAACAATCAGACATCTGTTATATCATTATATGTAGCAGGTTTCATCATCTTTTGCACAGTACTCTCAGAGTTAAAACACTAATCACAAAACTTTATTTAATATGTAAATGAGCTAATTATTATCTTGACACGCCCAATGCTTCTCGTACAATTAGATATCTATCAGATCAACATCGGTAGCACGTTTCCTCAAATTTATTTTGCAATTTCAGTGTACTATCACTAATTATAAAGTTCAATAAATATGCAAATGAACCCTTAATTAAATTGACACTATTCAATGTTTCATAGCACAGTTAGATATTTATCAGATCAATATCTGTAACTGGTTTCACCAAATTTTGTGTCGTAATTTCAGAGTTATATACCTAATTACAAAGTTCATTAAATATTTAAATGTACCCTTAATGACCTTCACACTACTAAATGCTTTACAACACAGTCATATATCTGTCGGATCAGTGTTTGCAGCAGATTTCATTAAACTTGGTGTATTTATTTCGAAGTTATATGACTAATTACAAAACTTCATAAAATATGCAAATGAGCTATTTATTAACGTGACACTGGTACTTCTAAGTACAATTAGGCATATATAAGATCAATATCTGTTGCATGTATCATCAAATTTGGTGCAGGAATTTCAGAGTTATATCACTAATTACAAAAGTTCATTAAATGTGCAAATGAGCAGGTAATTGATATGACACTCACAGTATCGTCATAATGTTCTGAGATCGTCATCTGTGAAAAGTTTCACGAAATTTTGTGCAGTATTACTTTATATATGTCGAAACTGTCATGACTGTCTCCATAGGGAAACCATTATATGAAAAAAATGATATTGCATAACTTCATTAATATGCAAGCTACACTCCCCAAAATCTGATCAGCTCTTGTACTTAGCATATGGTACCAAATCTGACTTGAATGTGTTCAGGTGTTATTAAGTTATCGTGTAAACAGACAGAAAGACACACACACACACATACTCACACACATACACTCGCGGACAGACAGACAGAGATGGCTATGACATTAGCTCACTTGTGTGAACACGTGAGCTAAAAACACAATGCAGAGTACTACAATTGACATGCCAGCCAGTTTGTGCTCATGTGATTGTGTAGTTAGGGAGCCTTATAGAATTTACTTCCAGAGGGCTGGAGGATTTTCAGGGGTAGGCCACCCATTTTCCCCAAGAAAAATTAGGGGGGCGCCAGACAAAAGTATTACAATCTTTTAGAGGGGCTAAGGAAAAAAATACATCAATTGAATGTTTGCCCAGAAGTCCTGATCTATAAAATTATGCCTGTCAAAAATAAATGGTGAAAAATTTACAAATTTGCTAGCTCCTACATGGAAAAAAGGGTTGATTTTTCAATAATTCTGCATGCGCATCCAGAAGATCATGTGCATCAATACCAATGTTGCCAGATTGTTGAAATACTGACCACAGCATCCTGTGTACACAGGAACTTTGCTGTAGTTCAAAAAGTGATCTCAGTGTATATGAATCAATGAGAATTGTTGGTAGGCTCACACATTGTGTAATGATACTTATACTTTATGTACACAGGAACTTTGCTGTAGTTCAAAAAGTGATCTCAGTGTATATGAATCAATGAGAATTGTTGGTAGGCTCACACATTGTGTAATGATACTTATACTTTAGAATCCCATTCATTCAGATTTGTATGATGAAGGATTTCTCAGTGACAGCTGACAGAAAAGTCCAATAAAACAAAATAAACGTGTTTTGTTTTCTGTCATCTGAAAACATGCGCATCATTACTATTTTAAAGTTTGTAAAACTGTGAAATATGCATAGTCTGTCAACTGTGAAAAAAATGTACTGTTGACAAAATGTGGACTTTGACGTATCCAGGGTCATCTGCATTTATGAACATTGAATTGTGAATGGAACTAGCAGAAATATAACATATACATCATGTGAATTCATGTTATGGATACAGCGTTCTGTTCAACAAAGGTTTCTGAAATATTCCTCACAATTGTTGCTTTCAATGGCAGCCACTTTATTTTATGGCAACCAAATTTGAAAAAAGAGAAAAGAAAACACTAGTTGGGTTCCGCCAATTTTCACCGTGAGACTGCAAGTTTTTCAGCATCATCAGATGAAAATGTATGCTTGATTTTTGCATGTAACATCTCACTTTCCATAAATATCTGGAGACCTGCAAATTTTGTACAGCCTAACTTCCAAGATAGATATCACTTTGCCAATTAGAAGGTGCTCCGACAATTTCTAACTGAACTATGTGCTTGCCTTTTGTGTATCGTGTGTATCAGTGAAAAAAAACTTACGTTTATTTACACAAGGTGAACTATCAAAAATACAAAAGGGATTTGTATGGTACCCAAAAATGAAAGTACAAATGACTGGTTTGTCTTGCAAACAGATGAATAATTATACGTTTGATGCAAATAGTGATTTTTATTAGCATAAGGTAGAAGAATACCCAGGGGCTATGCAAAATTAGGTATTGTATAGGATTGCATATATGTAGTAATGTCAAAAAACATACTCGAAATATTGTCGCTTTCATAAAACGTTCACAAATGATCCACTCACTGAAAGGTACTTTATTGAAAAATATAAAACAAATACCACTGTTCTGTGCTTGATTTTTAAAGAGAATCATAATTGTATGTTTTCCTTTGAAAAATCACTGATGCAAAAGTGCTGACTCTGCAATTCTTATTTAATTAAATAAGGTGGCGTCTTTGTACTTGGGATAGTAACTTCATACTTGATGTTTATATCAGAAATACTATATGTAGATGACACTTAAAAATCAAGAGAGTAATGAAATAATAATTTTTATCCACCTTAGCTATTGTTTTCTTTGAATAGGTCAAATTTGCAATAAAGTCATATGTAGAGCTCAAAATCATGGGGTAACGGATAATTGAATGTAAATTATCTCAAAAGTAGGTCTGGAACAGCTATTTTATGTGATCTCTAGAAAATGACAATATTCTTGGTATTAGGTAGTCCCCCACTTTAAAAGTCTGTACCTGCAACAGTCAAACATTTGCCAAGTTTTTCAATTCATTTCCACGTACGGGAGAGTACGTTTGAGAAAAGTGAGACAACTTGTCTAGTCAGTTAACTCATTATTATCATATTATTTCTTCCTCTGAGTACTTGTTACAGTGTGTAATGTTAAAAAAACTTGGCAACATGAGACCAACGTGTTTGATATATACCACTGATATTACAACATCTCGGACAAAGTAATTGTCAAAATAATCAAGAAAAGTGCTGTGAAATTGATCATTTATAGTGGACATAAGAAAGAAATATTCATTTTCAATAATTAATTTTATTCAGAAATTTACGACCTGATTTGTTCATTACTAGCCTTCCTAATATATATATATATATATATATATATATATATATATATATATATATATATATATATATATATATATATATACACAAATTACTTTAAGTACAAAGTAATGATATACATATAATATATATATATATATATATATATATATATATATATATATATATATATTATAGCCATCGGCCTTTTATACAATTCATGAAACTAAATAGTGATAACAGACAACATTTGGGAAAGGAAGAATACATTAATTGCAAATTTTATAGCAAATTTCTTTCTAAAGCTATAAAACAGGAATTTTGTCAGATTTAACAGAGTATTACGATTTTGTGAACGCATGAGTAATATAAATTTTCCTATTTTCGGTAAATCACAATAAAAGGACGTTAAAAAATTCCTTTCTCATTTCGTGATATACAGGGCAAACGAGCTTTTTATGGCCACTTATTTGTAACTCTGAAATGTTTTGTGATATCATTAATTAAATGACAATTGACACAAGTATTGTTCCTGCAAAGTGTGATAAACTTGTCAAACTGTATGTCTCTTATTATGTTAGCATGCATGTATACTGGGGGCTATGGAAAAAACCCAGGATATATTAGGGGGCACAGGTTTTCTCCATAATTTACCAGGGGGGGGGGGGGCATGGAAAAAATCGCCAGGAAAATAGAAAATCCTTCAGTCCCCCGGAAGTAAATTCTGAACAGTCCTGAAAAACAACCGATGTAAAAACTTCGTCATACAAACAAAAATATCAGAATAGGCGACAATATGAGTAGAGTAATCAGGCACCGAAAATGGATGGTACAGTTGTGCTACCGGCGTTTATCTTCGTTTACCGTACGACCTAGAATCATATACAACTTTTTGGGTGGCTTTGCAACTTTAAAGTTATTTATATGTTTTCCGTTTGGAGTTACATGTACATGACATGGGTGACTACCCTGCACAAAGTTTACTCACCATGATGATTGAGGTGATCCTAAAACCAAGCCAAGCCCAGTACAACGTCAGCTGTATTAGATCGAGTATATTCCAGGGGTTTGTCAAGTAATCGGAGAGACCAGAACTCCACATTTCACGGAGTTCTCGCCATGTCATTCCTTGTTTGGGAAGCAAAATAAATGAGGAAACAGTCATCGTTAGATCAACATTTTGATTAAATTTGAGTTGTCAGATTGAGCATCCAAGTGCAAAGTCTTGTCACGTGAGCGAAAGTGAACATAAGATATGAAGTTGAGTACGCATTACGAAAGGTAAAACATTGAATCAAAAATGTCAGTTTATCGTGTATGTATGTATGTATGTATGTATGTATGTATGTATGTATGTATGTATGTATGTATGTATGTATGTGTGTATGTGTTTATGTATGTATGTATGTATGTATGTATGTATGTATGTATGTATGTATGTATGTATGTATGTATTTTCAAGTAATCCTCGTTCTGTCTTTTACAAATGTGAATGGTCTCCTCGCGTTAATCTAACTACAGTAGCTGGTTGACCGACATGCTGAAGGAACAGACAGACAGAAAACGGACAGATGGACGGACGGATAGATAGATAGATAGATAGAAGGAAGATAAATAGATAGATAGATGAGAGAGAGATAGATAGAGAGAGATAGGTATTACTACATGTTCTCGATATGTCCAGGTAGCGATGATCAGACCAGTGTTTCAAATATTTCTGTCCAAGTTCATTTACACTATGAGATGGTCGAGCATACCATTTCTAGTATGACCGAACTGTTCGACGGGACGGCTAAAGTTGTTTTCAAGTCATCATTGCGAGATAATTTTACGTTTGTAGATGTGGTCTACATTTGTGAGGATTGACTATATACAGTAACGTTTCAAAATTGTCAAATTAAAGAGGCACCGTGGGGCAGTAGATAGGGTTACCAGAGATGGTGAGTTTGAGACCCGGAAGGAAAAAAAAATAACTCCAGACGTACCAACGATCCATATTACTATCAGGAGTTCTACTTTGGTAGGTGGAGATCCTCGCTGTTCACTCATTCTCTTCTGGTATTCAAGTTTAGCCCTCTCATTTTCAAACTGTATGTTCTCCTCAGTGCGATTTTCGAGGTGCGTGGTAGTCATGAATAGAAACGCAAGGAACCACATGTAGGACGCCGAGTGCATCAAGAACTTGACGTATCTGCCAATCATAATCCATATTGATTATTACGTTGCACAAAATTTGACGACAATCTACGTTACGATTTCTTGCGCAATATTAGGCGACTTGTGAGAGATTCAGTTTGTGTTTTGTGAACAGCGCCACCACGGCATCTTTTAAAAAATGAATACTCCCTTATATATGTACAAGTCATGATGGCATAATATAAATCCTAAACTCGCTGTTTATTGAATTGAATGTTGCCAATGAAGCTGTTTGCTTACCATTATACGGTAGGTAGACCCGTATCACAGATTTCTTTAAGGTAGAACGTGCCTCGGGGACAGATATTCAGACTTTCGAATTTTATAAAATTTGATCTACCACTTTTAGGGGCTCATTTTAAAGCTCTTGGTGTAAGAAAACTTTTCGGTGGCTTAGTTTTTCGAAAATCGAAAATTTTATTTTTCCTCGTAGAGTTAACACAGGGATGGCGGCCATTTTGAATTTCACATATTGGAAAAGTTTAGGTAATTTGTCTCTCTAGTACCAAATTTTGCACGATGCCCCCTGATTTTTATTCTTGATTTGTTACCAGAATGTTCCAAAGCTTCATTGAGGAAAGTTTGAGCAAAAGTTATGTCTTTCACTTCAGAGACGCATACTACTTTAATGTATATACCTATATAAATATATATAAATGTACATGTTAAATCTGTGAGCGGGATCGAAGGCAAGTTTTGTCACCTGTCTTTCGACACCTTGTAAGCTTCTAAAAATGTGCGTGATTCCTCATACGAATCTATTCACGTCAAGTTTTGCAAAATGTATCGCAATAAAACAAGGTACACTTTTAGGGTGCTTTCCTATACTTGTACATCTTTAATGACCATCTCGACGTCATTGTATCGCTTTTTCATAACCCAAACAGAATGTATGTTTAGTGTTATTTCGTTTTTGCTTCCCAATGTTGAAGAGAGTTGACGTTCGAAGGTCCAATAAGTAACACTTACGGTATTCTCATGAATCTCCCGTATCTTCCGTACGGATATATGAGGTACAGCAGGCCTAGTACGGGAAAAGCCAGTATGATCAAAGTGGAAATGACGACATTGCGTATCCAGCTTGAGTCTCGCCAATTCTCCAAGCCTCGATACCAGAGTTCAATCAGTTGTGTCTGACAGTGTGGATGAACCACAAACTGAGGAGGAGTTAAGGACTAATGATTTATCCGTGACTCATGCAAAGAAGAGAAACGCATTGTCCTTTGAAATCTCTTTCATCTTAATGATGATTTTTTCATTCTGTGTGTGTTTTCTATGTTATTTTGTTGACTATACACCATGCTGTTAGGAGAGCAATAGCCCTAACAAACTGTGCCTGTCAAGATGATAAGTAAGTGGGTTTTCGGTCTCTACGAGAAACCATTCCCCGCATTGCTTGCACTGAGTCAATTGTAATTGTAAAATAATGACCAAATCTTGAAGTTAAAGGTATTCATATCAAGGAAATCCGATACATTTATACAAAAACCAAGCAGCTATAGCACCAAGCTTCTTATTATTGAAGATGCGATCATTGTTGGGGGGTTCCCGAGACGTGCATGTTTGTTGATATGCATGTTCGGTGTTATTCTCAGTGCAATAACATTAAATTCTTCAAAGATTTATCAAATAACCTCCATTCATAATTTTTTTAAAGTATTTGTCAAAGTATTTGTATTTAGTTGAATCCTTTGAATAACCAATAGGGGCGTGCGCAATTGGTTACGTAGCTTGAGTCCATGCTTAAGGACAGCGCAGTCAGCGTTAGAATGAGCGAACTAGCTTGATTGCGTACTGACGATTCAAGATAATCGATACATTATTTCTACCAAATGATGTCAGTAACCTGCTTGGCTCCGGACAAAAACTCTAACATTACATATACCTTCTTATGCTGTCTTTGTACGGCATACATGACTTTCATCGGTCGACCTTCCTTACCAACGCCTCTTTTACTCATCTTGGAGTCATGACTGAGTACAGTTTTCAGCTCGGCGGAATCCCGCGTCTGGCCGAGCAAATCAGCAGAGAACTGCTCACATTTTGCGGCAAGGTCTAGGTACTCTTCTCGAAATTCGTAGTCTTTGGAGCTCTCTGCCCGCAATTCGTGACATAGCTGCGAAAGTAAACCGAACAAAGTCATCTTTTGCGAATATTTTAGGAACATTTTTAAGTACATGTAAATGAAAGCACACGAGGGACATTTTATAAAGCAAAGTAAACAGCATGAGTACGAGATGGGTCCTTATGATCGAAAAAACTTTCTTTTAAAAATGACAACTTTCTTTGAAGCATGAGAAACCTCTTCGTGCTCGCGAGATAATTCTTTTCATTTACTTTACAAAACGCCCCACAGTTTCGCATGCTAACGGGAAAGGTTCTTGGCTCACAAAAAAGTTTGTCGTGAGCAAGAGAAACTATCTGGTTCTCACGAGACAGTATTTACTTTTCTTACAAAATATCGTGTACGGGCTTTCATACATACTAAGTGTGTCTTGAGTATTAAAATAAAATGGAGATCTCAAATATAGTCCCTCGAACGCGGCCAATACGGCCAAAATATTTCGGAATATAACTATTTCAAATTGTGTACTAACTCCCGTTGTGTCAAAACATCACTTGCAAAGGTTAAGAATGTTTGACAAATTGAGGAAATGTGAAGATCTTTTGCAAATGTTGAGGATGTATCTGTCGCGATCACCAGTTAGTAATATTTCACACCGAACGACCTCAAAAGTAAAGAGAGTGTTTAACGTTTGATATTCAGACGGCGCTGTTTGGCGGCTTTATTCTGTTGTTGGTAAAGGGCTAGGGCAAACAAACGAAGAACGCTTGACCCCAGATTCTTATAATAATATTTGTGTGCCTTTTCTCAGTGGGGCCTTTCGTGATACATTAATTCCTGAGGATAATCTTCAATTGCGATACGGCTTCGCTTGAACTCCGCATTATTCGGGTTTGCCCCTTGGAGCTCTCTCGCTGTAAGGACATGACCCGTTTTAGACATATTGTGTGTCCCTTCGTTCATTGGCTGGCAACCTCTGGACAACATTCGTTCTCTTCGAAATGTATGTTCCGTTAGCGGTGTACTGTAAACTGTAGATTAGAAGCGGAAAAATGAACCAGGTGGGCGCATTGTCGCTTTATTTGCAAAAACCTAAATCATGGGACATGGTATTCTTTTCTATGTCTATGAAGAAAACAAACGGATGCCTGATTACATTTGGCGTTCTCTATCTGTTCCCTACCTCGAAAGCTCTTTGGAAGGGGTCTGGTTTAGTCTCTGTCTCTGTTTCGATGACGCACATGTAAGCTTCACTGGCCAGTGCCTTGTATATATTCAGTGTACCAATGGAACGTTGAATGGTGTGGTTCTCAGTCTGATAGCTGGATACGGCAATTGGGGTTGCTCCCCTCTTAATGAGTAACTTCAAAAAAAAGTATTGTGGGAAAATGTCAATATGGTATGTCTTAAAGTCATTGGTCTGCTAATTCTATATTTTGTCAGAATAAAATTTGACAGGGAGCGTTCACTTAGTGTGGCCAATTTGAATTGCCGCATTCTTCTTTTGCCACTGGAAAATATAAAACTAAACTATCCGATCCAAAAAGGATTACACTGGTTTAATCATAAAAAATTAATGCCTCAAGCAAATTTTTGAGACATTTCATGCTGTATTTGCAGTTTTATTGAAGCGGGCGGCATTTGGTATAGTATCACTGTCTATCCATCTATCTATCTATCTATCTCTTTATCTATCTATCTCCTTATCTATCTATCTATCTATCTATCTATCTATCTATCTATCTATCTATCTATCTATCTATCTATCTATCTATCTATCTATCTATCTATCTATCTATCTATCTATCTATATCATACATGCATATATATCTTTATCTCAGTATTTAGATATATATTTGTAATACATATAGAGAGAGACAGAGATAGATAGGTACATGTAGGTAGACGGTGATACCATAAATGTAGGAATGCACAGTGCAGCGTGCATCTGCTTACCTGCATTTCAGCATGTTGCTAATTAAATCGTGTGTCCGTTTCATTCAAGTTTTTCTCCCAACAACCCCTTTCACCACCGTAGTATTTCAACTATTCAACTTAATTTAACATAAATGTGGCATGTCTTACCGCAGCCAAGGCTACCAAGAACTCACTTTTTCATGCTGCACAATTTATGGAAAGGCAAGACTTCATACGTTTGCCAAGGCAAGGTAGCAATAAAACAGAGAAACAAGAAATGCGAGGAAATCGCCACTTATTATTGATCAGTATATTTTTATGCGATGAAACAAAGCATTTAATCGGGTTGACATTTCGGAAAAACGTATGGCACCTTTTCAGAGTGAAAAAAGAGCTGCTCCTATGAGACGAATACCCTCCCCACCCCACCCGGATTTTGCTGGACCACCCCAGCCACCATAATTAACGCTTCCTAGGTTGAAAAGGAAATGCAGCCTTGCAGCGATACTGAAGTCGGAGCTTTGACTGGAATGACTGCACATGTGCATAGGTCGCCTAAAGCCGGCTAAAGGTCCCACTTTCTTCAGTCTAGGCTTTGTGTTCATACAGACATATCAGATATTCAAAATGAATCACCAATATACTTGACACTGTAAAAAAAATTACCTTGATGATATCGCGGTCATTATGGTGTGCAGCCAATATCAGGGGAGTTTGTATCCGGGTGGAATTCTTCGCTTGAATCGATCCAGTCTTGACCCTGTAAGTGAAAGGAACTGTGTCCCCCTTCCGAATCAAAAATAGTTAAATGTTCAATCTATCATATTTTACATACAGAAAGACTTCTTTTAAACCTCTGGTACGTGGACACATTTTAATCGTTGGACTTTTATTGGCGGGAGAAAATCAAATCAAACCTTAGATTGTGTAGAATGAGGGTTAGGGTTAGTTTTAGGATCGGCGTTAATTAAAAATGTGGTATGTAATGTCTAAAGACGGTCGAGAGAGACCGAAAGACGCCTCTCGTGAAATACAAAGCTGAAGACATCAGTATCACATAGTTAATAACTATGCGGATCGTCAACACGATTAAAATGATTCAAGACGTCTTCAAACTATGATTGTCTTATCAGTCATCTTAATAGCTCGGGACATTATGGGAGAATCAGCTCCGCCGTACCTTTCAGTGAACTGAAGACGATCATGAACATAATCAACGATTAATAAGAAGTCTTGGGTACAATGTCAATAATGTTAACGTTAGGGAGGCTGACATGGCGGTGTAACGATTGTCTACTGCTGATGAGCTTCTTGTCTTTGAAATTGAAGCTCAAAAAATATCGAGGAGTTTTAACCGTGCTTTAGGAGTCTAGCCCATAATATACCGACACAATATTAAATTTGATAAGCGTCAAGACCGTCGGGAATTTAAGTCCCTAGGCATGCAGACAGATTCGGTTTCAAAGCAAAGAAAATATTGACGTTGATGCACAGCTTGAAGTATGGAGAAAGTAAATATAGCCCCGACGTTGAAATTCATGTCGTATTCGTTGCAGATGTGCATTTGGCATACTGGTAACATGTTTTTTTGTCTCACTGAACATGCAATCATCAGCACAAGACAGATGGCATTTACTTTGACGTACGAATCGTGTTACATATACAAAAAACGAAAAGGCTTTGTCGTCAAAGTCAACCGTATGGTGAACCTTTGACAAATTTGACGTGTGCAACCGCTGCTTAACAACCAAATACCACTAAGAGAATGCAGATGTGTTGATTCATTACCTTCGGCTCGTCTGAGACCGTTACGTGGCCAGGCAAAAGTGCAGAGCAACCAGAAGACCGTGAAATATCTTAATGTGCTCCTCCGGAACAGGGCATGGTATGACCTAGGACGCTCAATAAAATGCTGCGTGTGATGCCGTTACAAGATGCAACTTTCTGCGGTACTACATTTTGTGGAGACTGTTCAGGAACGGCACTGTCGGTTATAAACCCTGAAAACATTGGTATCGCAAGACATCTGAATGCAAACTGTCCATGCATAGATACCATTAATTATTAAAAGCGCGTACGAAACGTTAAACTTTTCTTTGATATTCTTTGATTTCTTTAATTTGACATGGCCTGATCCTTTGAGCATTACCAACTTTTCACTCAACAATCAAAAGTGATAAGAATTGTTAAAAGACAGCCGCTGATCATCTGGCTCATCCATTCCGATGTGCGAGTTCGAATATCTTTCATCTCAAAAGGAACAGTCACATACAAGTGTTGAATGTTGTGCAACTACTGCAGCTGTGTTACAAATTAAACTATCCATGTGTTGACAGAAATGACCAAATCTGAAGCCCACGTTGGTGATACCATTACAAACTTGTATGTTTCGATTGGTATCGCTGCCGTTATGTGGTTCATATGAAAACTGGATGCATTTGGTCATTAGGAAGAGATAATCAGGCATTTGGTTAGGTCCCGCACTATTTTACTTGAACTATTACCCTTTTTTTCAGTGTGATTTTGCTTGCAAATAAGATCTAGCATCCACCCACAACCTTTCATCGAAATATTATTGGGTGATCTTGCGATGTCGCGCCAACAGACAGACACACAACACACATAGATACGCAGACTCTCTGGCTCGCTTGCTCTCATTTGCGGACACTGGAGCTACAAACAGCATGGCTGCAATAGCAGAGGACTTACCTGTGGATGATTCAGTATCAGTTCTATGGCTTTGATGAACTTTTCTTCGATTGCGTGAAATAAGGCATCTCCAATATTGACATTGTGGTGTAGTAATATTCTTATAACGTCTGTTGGTTGAGCAAAACACAGTGATAACAACAACAGCAACGAACTGCTTTCAAATAAAAGATGCTATGTCTTGAAATTTGTCGACGAAACATATGACTAACATATGACATATGCTCTAAAAGCACTGGATTGCAGAAACCAACAGCTAATATGTGTATAACGTGCGTGGTAGACACTTATTTAACATTTTCATACGCGTGAGTGATTTACCTTGGATTAATGGCAAGAAGAGATTTTCAAATTTCCTGAACATCACCTGAAATCACTGAAATTCTGATTGGGAAATCTAGGACGTACGAATCATGGATAGTGCTAAAATCCCCAAGCGTTGAGGCAAAAAGAGTAGAGCTTGATTTCGCCATGTGCCTTAAATATGCCCACACTTGATACATACATACATACATACATACATACATACATACATACATACATACATACATACATACATGCATGCATGCATGCATGCATGCATGCATGCATGCATGCATGCACGCACGCACGCACGCACGCACGCACGCACGCACGCACGCACGCACACACGCACACATACATACATACATACATACATACATACATACATACATACATACATACATACATACATACATACATACATACATACATACGACACTTTAATACATGCATACATTTATTTACAGACAGACAGACAGACAGACACAGGCAGGCAGTCAGACAGACAGACAGACAGACAGACAGACAGACAGAAAGACAGACAGACAGACAGACAGACAGACAGACAGACAGTTATTTACAGACAGACAGACAGATACAAAAATGCCAACTCACCGGTACTGTTACACTTGATCGCCAACTGAAATGCAGTCTTGCCGTCGGCATTCACGGCATCGACGTCAAAACGAGACTTCTGTTTCAAAACGTCTTGCAATGTGCGGACGTCTGCTCTTTCCACCGCTGAGAAATATAGCTTTTGTAAGCTATCCATGGAATTACTGCCCTCCATCGCGGTTGTAAAAGTTGGACAACGTTACCTTTAACAAACAGTAAAGAAAACGAGATAATTTCATAGTTTAATCACTGATGTAAACTCGGGGGTAAATACCATAATTGTTAGTCGCAAAACCTGCACTTCACAACATCTGCCATTTATTACTATTGTCATAGAAATGCTGTGGTCGCTTTCTGAAGTGCAAATAAATTTGTAACAATGAGAGCTGCGTAAAAAGAAAGAAAAGAATCAGGCTTTGATCCTAATATCAACAAAGTAAAATGAATTTCGACCCAGAACCTGCTTAGTTCTTGTTGACAGAAAAAAATCACCAATCGTGAAACAAACAGACACCACGCAAGGAAACGAAGCCGCGCAAATGCAAGATTAGCCACAGGCAGCCCAGACACTATTAATAAGCTTATTATTGAGTTTTTCTCAGTTTTCTCTATCAGTTCCTCTCCATTTTTTCATTTATTAAATTATTTTTCATGCATAATTAGTTGTGTTGACTAATTAATTACAAGATGTGTATATTAGAGATAAACGTCCTTGTCATCGGGTGTAAAATGAATAAAGAGTCCAAGAGGCTAGGTTATGTTATGTACCATTTATTAGGGGCCCAAGCCTACGGCTGGGCCCCTATTGTTTTCGTAGGAATTCAACTTTCTTCTTCTTCTTTTTCTTCCGCTCTTTTTTTGTCGACCTAGAACTCAAACACTGCTTACCGCAAACTTCTGAAACTTGCAGGGCTAATAGGTACCTATGAGATCTCGTGCACCTGGGTATACAAATTTCGATTGGTCACGTGACCTGGCGGCCATATTGGATTTTCCAAAAATCTAAAAATGGCTTCTCAGAATACCTAGGGGTCTAGTCGATTTGAAATTTTTGTATAGCAAGCATGGCCTAAGGTCTTAAAAATTTGCCAATAAAATCGCATGCGGTCACGTGACCTTGGCCGCCATATTGGATTTTTGAAAAATACCAATTTAATCTTTAAAAATCTTCTTCTCCGAACCAAAACACTGATTCGACTAAAACTTCACATGTAACATCTTAAGTGTGCTCTCTTTCAAGTTTGCGAAAGGCGTTTTGATCGGTCATATTGTTTGGCCGCCATATTGGATTTTGCGAAAATCGTGATTTAATCTTCAAAAATCTTCTTCTCCAGAACCAACACACTGATTCTACTGAAATTTGATATGTAACATCTTAAGTGTGATCTCTTTCAAGTTTGCGGAAGGCGTTTTCGATCGGTCACGTGGTCTGGCCGCCATATTGGATTTTTGCGAAAATCATGATTTAATCTTTAAAAATCTTCATCTCCAGAACCAACTCACCGATTCGACTGAAATTGACATGTATCATCTTAAGTTTTGTCTCTTTCAAGTTTGCGAAAAATGTTTGATCGGTCACGTGGTTTGGCCGCCATATTGGATTTTGCAAAAATCGTGATTAAATCTTTAAAAATCTTCTTCTCCAGAACCAACACACCGATTCGACTGAAATTTGACATGTAACATAAAAAGTGTGATCTCTTTCAAGTTTGCGAAAGGCGTTTTGATCGGTCATGTGGTTTGGCCGCCATATTGGATTTTAGGAAAATCATGATTAATCTTTAAAAATGTTCCTCTCCACAACCAACACACCGATTGAGCTGAAATTCTATGTGTAACATCTTAAGTGGGATCTCTTTCAAGTTTGCGAAAAGCATTTCATCGGTCACGTGGTTTTGCCGCCATATTGGATTTTCCGTAAAATATTAAATTCCAAGTGAAACGTACAGTAACTATTAGATGATGTTCAAAATCCTACTTTTGCAAGCTCGAATTTGCACATAATATCATTAGTGCAAGATTTTTCAACCATGTTAACCGCTTGGGCCCCGCCAACGCTGCTTGCAGCTTTAATTTTATTTACTCCTATCAGTCAAAGCATGAAGACACAGTCCATCTATCCATAGAGGGACTGTGATGAAGAAAAGGAGAGAAACTGATAGAGAAAACTGTGAGAAAAACTCAATAATAAGCTTATTGATATTGTCTGGGTCGCCTGTGGATTAGCCCGTTACGCAGTACCACGTATAGACGTGTGCTACAGTAATTTGACAGGATTCGAACTTACAACTTACGTGACAAATTTGAAAGAAAGACAAAAAATCAAGGACATTCTCCTAATGACTTCACTCTGCGGTCAAGATACATCTTTGGTCTGAGTGTAAACTTCTCCACTCTCCCAATGTCGGTAATGGTTTATGTCGGAAGTTTATGTTATCTGATGCGACAAAGCCCGGTATGGCCCCCAACTAGACGGGAGTTAGATTGACATCGCTGACAAAAGCATATATGACCCCACTGACCTAAAATGATTTATCTCTTTTAATATAGCTACCAGTCGACATTCACGATTCCATCCGCCAAGAATATGACTTTGTCTTTGCTGATAAAATTGTTTCCCAAGTGTTTGGAACGGTTATGATCTTCGGTCTCGAAGAGGCTATTTTGGAAGAAGTGTCGCAGAACAATTTTTTAGTCCCCATGCACGGACACCGTCCGGGGGGACTTATAGGTTTGGTCATGTCCGTGCGTGCGTGCGTCCGTCTGTCTGTGCGTCCGTCCGTTCACGCAGATATCTCAGACATTTTTACAAAATGTCTTGTGACCTTGGTGACCTTTAACCTCAAATATACATTATTGTCAATAACTCAGTAACTCAAACTCAAACGTTTCTGTATTACATTTAATTTAATGTATTGAGTATAGTGAACAGTTTTGCCCAGAATATTATTAAGAATATATTTGTTTTCTTTGTATAAGGAGATGGACTTGACTAGTTGCTAGACAACTATTTTCCTTTCTCCTTTTCCCCTTTTCTCAATGTTTTTGTCACAAAGTGTTTGTTTTTATTGTTTTGCTTTTGATTCTGGGAATAAATATATAATAATAATATAACAAGTGCTAAACCTTTCATATTTAGTATGATGGGACACCTTATGTCGCCACATATTGTATCTCATTAATTATGCGCATATCTAATTTTGAGCGAGCCAATACAGCTGGTAGTCTGTTTTTGGGTGTATAGGGATAACTTAGCAATACAATTTTTAGACCAATGTCATGTGACCTCAATGACCTTTGACCTCAAATATACATATTTGTCCATAACTCAGTAACCACAGATGCTACACCCTTCATATTTGGTATGATTGGACACCTTATGACGCCACATATTGTACCTTATTATTTATGCGCATATCTAATTTTGAGCGAGCCAATACAGCTAGAGGTCTAATTTTTGGTATATAGGGATAACTTAGCAATACAATTTTTTTTGACAAATGTAACTTGACCTCAATGACCTTTGACCTCAAATATACATATTTGTCCATAACTCAGTTACAACAAGTGCTACACCCTTCATATTTGGTATGATTGGACACCTTATGACGCCACATACTGTACCTAATTAATTATACGCATATCTACTTTTGAGTAAGCCAATAGGGCTAGAGGTCTGATTTTTGGTATAGGCCTATAGGGATAACTTAGCAGTACAATTTTTTGACAAATGTCACATGACCTCAATGACCTTTGACCTTAAATATGCATATTTATCCGTTACTCAATAACCACAAGTGCTACATCCTTCATATTTGGTATGATGTGACACCCTATGACGCCACATATTGTTCCTTATTAATTATGTGCACATATCTAATTTTGAGCGAGCCAAAAGAGCTAGAGGTCTGATTTTTGGTATATAGGGATAACTTAGCAATACAATTTTTTTGACAAAATGTCATGTGACCTCAATGACCTTTGACCTCAAATATATACATTTGTCCATACTCAGTAACCACAAGTGCTACACCCTTCATATTTGGTATGATTGGACACCTTATGACGCCACATACTGTACCTAATTAATTATACGCATATCTACTTTTGAGTGAGCCAATAGGGCTAGAGGTCTGATTTTTGGTATATAGGGAAACTTAGAAGTACAATTTTTTGACAAAATGTCACGTGACCTCAATGACCTTTGACCTCAAATATGCATATTTATCCGTTACTCAATAACCACAAGTGCTACATCCTTCATATTTGGTATGATGTGACACCCTATGATGCCACATATTGTTCCTCATTAATTATGCACATATCTAATTCTGAGCAAGCCAATAGAGCTGGATGTCTGATGTTTGGTATATAGGGATAACTATAAGATATAAGATATAACTATAAGATATAAATTTTTTGATAAAATATCATGTGACCTCAATAACCTTTCACCTAAAATATACGTTTATATCAATAAATAAGTAACCACAAGTACTATGGCCTTTATGTTTAGTAGGATTGGAGACCTTATGACAAAACTGGCTTTACCTCAGTAATTATGCTCATATCTAATTCTGGGCAACCGAATAGAGCGAGAGGTCTGATTTTTGGCATATAGGGATTAATTAGCAATACATTTTTTTCAAAATTTCATGTGACCTTGATGACCTTTGACCTTGATTATACATATATATGCATAAATCAGTAACCACAAGTTCTATACGCTTCAATTTTGATAGGATATTAGACCTTAAGATGTCACATCTTGTACCTCATTTATTATGCGCATATGTATTTCTTGGCTGGCCAATACAGCTGGAGGTCTGATCTTTTTTCCCGATTTAGAACCATAACTTAGACATGCCTCATGTTTCAAATTGGGAACAACGACATAGACCTATGCGCCCATAGATCTGAACATATACGATCCAGTGATACTTCTTAATGACTACATTTCCCTGCCCATCAAGACTAATGCCCCTATTACCAGTGGGGACTATGTCATTGTCAATGACTTGTTTATCTATGATCCTATTAAGAATACTTTTGCGTTTGCTTCTCAGTGATGACACGTATATAAAGAAAGTTCATGACTTTAGCACACATCCATCCAGCGACAGGATCTCTGAGGAGTCTATTGATTCGATCGTCAATTATCGATTGTTACCATGGATGGAGGTCAGCAAAGCTCTGCAAAGGGAAAATATGTACTACCTCCTCAGGGAAAAGAACAAGGAATCTGTCGTTGATACACAGAACTAGGGGAAATGAAAAAATCATGATAAAGTGTTTTACAAATTTATTTCTTTGTCTTGCCATACATGGTGAACCATTGACCCGGTGCACCAATTCACCTAGCAATGAAACTAGCACACGCACAACCACTCGGCAAAATATATGTAGTCAATAAATCGGAATATAAGTAGGTGGCCTTGGTGAAAATATATCATGATTGTTGTAGACTGGGTTTTTCCAATTTTGACAGTGAAACAGTGACTTTGATAAAATAACTATGGGACCGAAATATAGAAAATGTGAAAGGTTGATATTTGACTACTTCACATTGAAGATTAAAAACAGCGTTATTGGTAAGCCTATATTGATGTTTGCAGGGGACATGTCCCGGAAAAGGGCAATTTGAAAATCATATGTGTGTATGATGGTATTTGAATACTTTTTTAAGGTGCCGTTGGCGGATGTCTGAAGAAAAATGGGAATCGTGTTTTCGAAATGCCCCTGCAGAGATGTTTGCCAAAGCTGCCTGAAAGAGTTAACTAACAGTTGACACACTGAAATACCAAACAAATACTGCAGCTGCTGCAAAGGTCGCACGTTCTTTATGACCCGATGCCTACTTGAACTCTCTTCATGCGCAGTTTATTGTGAAGGATTCAGTGGGCTACATCTTTGGATTATTTCATATTTTTGGTCCATTCATTTATTTCTTTCCCCCGCTGTGAAAATAGCGGCTGTAAAGACAGGCTGACAACAATGATTGGTTTACATATAGTAGGACGATATTACGATCCTCGTCACTGAAATTACATTGTCTCATTGATTTCCACCCAGCGACAGTTGCGATCAAGGTTACTGAAACTGACAATATCGCTTTTCATAGCATTGCAGCAATATGGCGTTCAAGTTTACAGTGGCAAAACGATATTCGCGTCACAACATTGTCGTGCTCTCCTATAGATGCAGTACCATGATATTTGCATAGAAGGTTATTGAAGATGACATTGTCGGTTGAAGGCGGGTGGGGTGTGCAGCGACGTTATATGTCGCTGAAAACAACAATACCATCCTTCGGTGCAACGATATTTATACTCAAGGTTACTTAAGAGCAGTGTCGTTTTCTATATTTCAGAACGTATTTCATATTTGTAACCTACATAACCATTGTGGCCGTGGTGCATGGCAAAAGAACCAAAACAAAACGGCCTGGCTGTCTGGCTGACACTTTGTGATTTTCACACCACTTTTTGTCGACTCAACATGTATGATTGAAATGACTTGATTCTGCCGTAACCCGACTCTTACTGCACTATACGATAATCATTTCAGTATAATGCGTGATATTTCTTTGATGTTTGAATAGCTCGTAAAATTTGCCCTCTTGTGGAATGCATGCTTGTAAACAGTTTGCCATAATATACATGGCTGCTGTCTGTAGCCTCATTCAGCAGAATAATAAAAGAAGGAAGCCTTTGTTACGTTGAGCGACGTTCGTGATCTATCGCAAAATAGATGGCAGAAAATAGGAACATTCAAGAACACTCCAACGTTTCCCTGATATCTTTGTCACCAGCGATACCAGCATATAGAGTTACCTATCATGTAATCTCCGGTAATGTTCGCCTCGACCTTTAGGCCTTCGAAAAGATGTAATTTGTTATGGAGAGATGAAACATAAAGTAAATATCTGTCACAAACATGGCGGAGATTCTAGTTTCAAAAATAATGCACCGCAAGCGGAGTTACCCTTGATAACTAACAGGATCGGAGTCATACATTCATAATATCAAACGTACCTTAATTGGTTAGCCTATTTTGTCTCGCAAATGTGCGTGTCCGTCTGGTATGTCGGGTTAGATGGCTCTCATGTATAGCCCTGGTGCGGAGTCGACAGGCACTGACTATCTTCGGTCAGACGGTGTTTTGAACTAACAGTACATCTATATACGTCATCATTTCAAGGTCGCCAATTGTAGAATACACATTCACATATGACCTGAATAGGTCGTAGTTAGACATCGCTTTTTTATTTTATTTTTTTTTCTGATGAGCATTTGTATTGGTTCATTGTTTTGCAAGAGAGGGTTTCATTTATTGACCAATCATTAAGCGGGCAGCAGGATGCGCCCATTCACGCAGAACGGGTCTTGCTCTGCTTTCGTAGTGCAAGGTCGATTCCATTGTGCTTTTCCAATGAGATGATCTGAATGTCCTTGCTTTGCCAACAGTGGCATTGAAACACGGTCTCTACAATGCCTGAAATGTTAATTTTTGTATGTCTCCTGTCTGTTCTGTGCTTTTTTTTCTCTGCCCAGGGGACGGAGGTCTTACAAAGGGGACTCCGTCCTGTTTATTCAGAAACAGTATTTAAATTTGGGGGGGGGGGAATGGGCATAGCGAAAAGAGAAAATTACAGCCGCATCGGGCATCGATTACCATATGATGTGTCTGCTTCATCAGCGCAATACAAAGTTGAATACAACTTGACATGCGAGTTTGTGAAAACGGCCTGCGATAGCACATGCAAATTGAAACCCAGCTTTCATAGGTAAAATAACATACAAGCAGTGATGAAAATTTCTTTAAAGTTCCAGATTTAACTAAAACATGGTGCCGATTAAATAAGTTCTCATCACCATGCAACCTTATTTTACTTATAGAGCATTTCAGTGTGTTATATACTATACTACAAGTTTATTGATAATAAACCGCCTTAATTGATTTCGCAATACCTTTAATTATTCTATTAAGAGCTAGCTCGAAGGTACTTCTGTTGACACTAGCACTCCAAACTGAAAACAATTTGTTCATACATCTGCGTGACATGCGCAGATGGAGTAATTAATATATTATATCTCATATTCAATTGATGTTCGCTTCTTGCTCTTCACGTGAATGCCCTTTGGTACAAATTACTTCCAACATTTTATCTTGGTAATGCAAACACAAATGACTTTCAAAAGTGACTTTATTCTATGATCTACATGAATCATAAATAAGGTTCATCATGTGGCATGTCACCATACCTTCTTCCATTCGAATCACTGTTCTGCCGCCAACGGTTGAGAAACGCCTATTGATCCGTGCGTACATGACCTTCATCAGCCACTTCGATATTATGCGAATTTGTGGTGATCAAATATTTGCATTACCTATTCAGGACAAGTTAAGTAGTTCGTTATACAGAGTTGCGCTTTGCAACGATACAGTGTCTGTATGGTGATACAGCTTTCAAGAAATGGTGACTAGCCAAACTACTATTTGTGTTGTTGACTTTCGTACCCTTGGTTTTCATGTATTTTTACAAAACTTCCATACAAACAAATTTTATCTGCGGTGTCGTCAATATAAGAACGCACACAAAATTCTATATCGACAGTTATCGAAAGTTGATTTTTTGTATTTAATGACTGTACGACTAGCGATTGCATTAGTGGATGTACCCATCCGTGATCTGATTGTGCTACAGCAAATACTTATGTCTGCATTATGTCTCCGGTGTGAAGTTATCGAAAATTATTGCTGCAGATTCTGTCTTAAGGTAACGAGCCTCGAAAGTGAAGACTTAAACTTTTGCTCAAACTTTCCTTAAGGACTCTTTCAACCGTTCACTTTCAAAATCAATAATAAAAAGTGTGGGGGGGTCATCAGGCAAATTTTGATACTACAGAAACAAGTAAATCAAGATTTACCAATATTTAAATTTCAAAATGGCCGACACCCCTGTGTTAACTCTCTGGAGAAAAATACTATTTTCGAATTTCGATAAACTAAGCCAATGAAAAGTGTTCTCATATCGAGAGCTTTAAAATGAACCCCCACAAGTGGTACATCAGAAAAGACTTGTGAAAGTTTGAGAGTCCGAATATCTGTCCCCGAGGCGCGTTCTACCTTAAATGTAGGCCTACATCATTTATCAATCTTGAAATACAAATTGTCTACATACTTTTTTCTGTCATCCTTATACTGTTCCAAGGTACAGTAGAAAGCGCCTCGAAATTGAAAGATTTGATGTATACTTAAACTTTCCGTACGGAACTTTAGACCGTTGTATTCAAAATGGCCCAAAGAAAATTTTATTTACATTATGAGTTCACAAAATTAGGGATAGAACAATATATTGTAATCCTGGAATTGTAATATGTTTGAGAGTCTGAATATCTATCCCCGAGGCGCATTCTAGCTTATCATATTAAATGAAATCTGTTCTTTTCACACCTGTGCGAAAAACAATATACAATAACACGATTGGAAGTAATTCGGGATAATTGGATGCTGAAGTAATGTATTAAAATCTGCAAATGTTAGCTCATCTGCTTTTCTTTTTACGTTACACACTTGTTTTTATGAGAAATTTGTAATATTGAGACATTCAGCTAAAGGGCACCAAGCATTTTGAGAAATTTGAAAAATATGAAAATCCAATTATCCCAAATTAGTTCCAATCGTGTTCAATGTACATTGTTATTCATAATGGTTATCAGTCATACTCATTTGTTTTACGTATTTCTTCAATCTTCGTCCTAGAGTGATGTCTAACTCATACATAGTTTTAATATTTATATCTGTTAAATAGCTCTACTTTGTCATCTCCTTACTGGACTGAATGCCGTCTCCTATCCATCATGAAAAGGAGGAAAGTTGTTTTTGCACTCAGCGTAACATGAACTGTTGCGATAACCTTAAAACCAACGTGGCAAATCCGGACCTCCGTGTTACTTTGACCAGCCGTCAAGAACCAGAAAAATATCTTTTTTGTGTTCTCCTAGCAAAATCAATATTTAATCGTTACACGTGGCAAACCAGAATCAGATATGACTAAAATTACAGTCCCTCTCAAACAGCCAGAAATAACAATATTTCACACTTGGATGCTGGATGGATTGGACTGCACCAGCCTGATCTTATTTATTCACTGAGAAAGCGCCGCAAACGATTAGGCCTTCCATTGAATACTGCTTTAGTCGCTCATTTTTCCTGAAATTGTCTTTTTCAACTTTGAAAGTACCTAGCCAAGTCACTCCTTGATGCATAACCGCTATTAGAGTTGTCGATACATTGAGCCGCTTTGTCAGCGAGATATCGCTGAATCAGATGCTTGCAAACGACCTGTGACGGCGAAAATGAAAGTAGAGGAAATTACATTTCACAGAAAGGCCAATGAGATAACACTACTCTGACACCTCATTGATCTTTAAAGATCCCGGTTACTAATGCTTTCTGGGGTCGTGCCCTGGGCATAGTACAAATGTACTTCCTGCCAAATCCAAGAATTACACTCAAACAAACCGAGAAATCGCGGATTTTTTTGTTTCTTTATTGACGCATCTTACAGTTTGCAGATTTCGCCTTGGTTTTACTAAACATTTGGAATCATGGTTTTAACAGTTTCGTGACAAATATCGACTGCAACATTATTTCCTATTACCATTCCGTTAGGAGGAAATGGTGATCTCAGGAAGCTATTTTATTTTATATGCACAAAAAGTTCTCAGACGAGACAACAACGGGGAAGTACGGGTCTCGTGTCATTGATGATATTTAGACTTTGCACTTCTGTCGAGCAAATGTCATGTTGGTGTGCATGCTCACAGGGATGCTCAGTTGGTGAATGTAGGGTACATTTAACCCCGTGTTTCCCCCTTTATAAACGTCACAACATTGTCAACGGGGCCCGGAGTATAGTATCTCATCACATTAAACACCCCAAACTTAAACGATTAAACATATTCTTATTCATTTTTGCCAGTTCTAATGTGGAAAATTTAAGTCACACAATCAGAATTTTCTTCTAAAACAGTAAACTTGATTGTGAAAATTGCAACTTCATCGCATATATGAGGAATTCTGACATTTCAGATGAAGTTCAAATAATACTACATCTCCAAAAAATGTTCACGCCTTTATTGGCTCATTTCAGCTACAAATGTCCTGGTAATGTACACCAGTCAACAAGAGCTGTACACCAACTGAACACTTCAGCTACAAAAGTCATGGCTGTGTACGCCAGTAACAAGAGCTGTACTTCATTGAACACTTCAGCTACAAAAGTCGTGGAAATGTACACTAGTCAACAACATTTATGAAAAATGGCCGACTTTGTCCCTTTAATAGACGACGGTAATCTTATATAAGTGAATATCCCAAATGGAAAAATCTGGAATTACGATGTTTTATATAGTTACGGTGTTCTCTTCCATTGTCATAACGTGCCTTGTGCCTCAACAATTTTGAGACACTTTGGACAATAAGGGTCATTTGTGATGCATCAGACATGAGACGAAGTCGAGTTTCTGATGCAGTACAAGTAACACAAAACAAGAAAAATGTGATGTTTGGTGATAACCGATTTATTATATATTTCTATCCGTAGCTTGATAAACACGTTATTCATAAAGTGGTTATGTGTAAGCTGACGACATTGAACGTGCATATTTCGACATTTACTGTAGTATCTGCAGTACTATTGGCATAAAAACAACACTCAGGATAGTGCCGTAAGGGCATCAATATATGACACATACTCGGTATATGGATCGTTTTCAGTTCGCGAAAGCGTTCAATAAATAAAAAAAGCTAATCACTGGATCCTGTTATTGCCACTTAAGAAATAAAATGGGATTCATTGAATCTCCTACAGGGATGGGTGTGTAACACATCTAAAATAACTTGGGTCACTTTAATAAATCGTGTGGATATTTTTAAAATTGATCAACAAGTCTTGCTAAATTTTAGCCTCACTAAACGAGTAGGAGGCGTGTACACGCGCATATCAGTGCTCTATTGCACGTACGCATGCACTCACACACACACACACACACACAGAGATTCTGTACAAGACTGAAGCGGAGAAATGCCTTCAAAGTGCTAAGTGTTGTGAAACGAGTTGTCGCTATGTGACATTTACCCTGTTATACCCTGTTACAAAAGCAAATGTTCAATATTCCATTTGCAATAGTAAAATCATTATCACCATTGAAACATGGTAGAGTAACCGTTTGATCATCCTTCTGTAGACAGAATTTCTGCTTGCAACAGACAGGCTTAATCAACGGTAAAGCGGCCACGGGTGCATTTGAATTGCCCCGGTATTTAGCATTAATCCTCTGCGTGCTAGTAGTGCAATGCCCTGTTACAAGTAAGTAAATGTTCATTATTCCCTTTGCAATCCACGCACTGGCAAACAGTTTTCAAAAGAGATCCAACTCAAGTACTCATGTCACCTACAGTCCTTTCCCAAAACTTTGTCGCGTCACTCTGCCTCTCCACTTTGAAAAAAAGTACTATACTTACTAGTATTACTGCTCATCGCGTCTCCGTCACATCACCTAAAAATCTTATTTTACATGTTTTTTCCCTAAAATAAACACACCTGTATGTCTGGTAAAATCTATAAAGTCTCCCTCCCTATTTGAGTTGTGCCATCCAAATCATTAACGCCATTGTCAGCTATCGTCAGCTGCCTTGTACTATTCTCTAGCAAACCATCTCGTTATTCAATAGCTTACATTTACTTAGACTACTATTAGACTTTGTGGTTTATTACATTCCTCGATGTGAGTGAAAATCAGTGCATTGATTTGAATAGGAAACATCCTTGGAGTTAGCGGGCTGGTGAACGATGTACTGACCTGTTTCTCTGGTTACCCAGTCCAGTGAAGCCCTGCGACGTTTTCGACGTCAAAGAAGATATTAAACGCTAGACGTAAAATATCCATGCGCGCACTGCTATTTTGACTTTCCTTAAATCTGTGTGATACTGGTCGATAATGGTAAAATTGTTTGAAAATGCCCTGCATGTTACTAAATGCCATATAGATTAATTGTGAAGAGGCATGTAATAAAAATATTGCCTGAATACATGTGCCCTCGCAGCAAGTGACAATTTGCCCTCCTGGCATCGGGCAAATTGTCACCTGCTCTCGTGTACATAACCAATGTATTCAGGCAATAATAAGTCATACCGCTTGCTACTCGTGAGTATTCTTTCGTGTGCGTTACCCACATACGTCAATAGACAGGTTTGGCTACACGTTTTACGTCAACGTGAACGCGTAACGTCACGAATTTCTGCGATGATATCATCGACTCATGCATGCGTACGTTCTCGACGTTCACGGAGCCGGCGTCGCGTATTTACATGGAGAAAACTGTTTTCACGTAATTTGTAAATTTATTCTCATCTCTAGGGGGTATAACATGATATATACTGTGAATCATGCATGCACGTTGTTAGTTGGATATATGATAGTGACATACTAAAAGATATTCATGTATTTTCGTTATTTTTATATGACATTTCTTCGTCAATTCGCGGCCGGGTAACCATTGAGCTATCCTATGATGCCGAAACAGACTACGGGGACCCGAACCGAACCATTTCTTGCGCGTGCCACCCGAACGGGCGACGTAATGTGTAGCCAAACGGATTTTTGCACGTGGACCAACGTGGATAAACATGATATTGTTTGTGACTCTGTGACATTAATGGTTGATACCCCAAAACCAAAGTATTACAGGCCTAGTTCTTCCGCTGATTGTAGTTCTGAGACTGTCGGTTGTACTTCAGCTGTTGTCCCTTTATCTTCTATTGTAACATTACTTTCATCTTGCTGTCGGCTGTCGATGTCAGCGATACCTGGCAGTTTGTCTCGCAGCTCTTCCCTGAGTTGACCGATTGATTGCTCCAGTCTCTGGATCATATCGCATATTTCAAACCTGGTTAAAAATACCAAACAATATGTTACGTACATTCAGCTGCGAGCACAAAACCTCCGTACGTACGTTTAAAAAAGATTGCGACATGCATATCTGCAAAACCGGAGCGCTGGTATCCCTATGCGAGATTTCCACATTCACGATAACCAATACAGAAATAACAGGGGCAAAGCTATTGATGTATATCCTCTTTAGTTTATGCCAACAGTATTCATGTCGGTAAGCCAGCAAATTGTCACACAACTTTAGTGAATATAACTATATTGCAAGAAATAAGACTTGTTACCGGGATTGTAAATAATAATAACGGGCCAAGAAAAGTGATTACATGGCAAATACATGGCTGATACGAGTTTTGACGTTCAAAGGCAAGCAACTCGTGCACGTATACCTGCAACTGCTCTGAGCGGCGATGATAAGGCATGGACTGTCAAAAGTTGAACAGGCCTATTTGACCTCAGGCTGTATAAATTGAGATTTTGGAAAGTTGAGTTGTCTCAATTTATGGTGGTTCGTTCTTTAGATATATTGGACAAGGTAATTTATTGCCGAGGTAAACTTCATCAAAAGTATTCTTTGTAAACTTGAGAAACATTTGGTACCAAAATAGTTCCAATCGTGTTTTGTATATTATCCGCCCTTTTACAAACTCTTGAACCATTTTCAGTAACGACGAGCTCTGGTTAAACAATCACACTGTTTCAGTAATGTCTTGTGATATTTTCACATGAATTGTGAAGTATATATTTTACACTCGCGTCACTTGTTCGGAATGTCTGTGGCTTTTATGTCTGTGGCGTTTCGATGACACTTCTGTCATGGCGCCCTCGCTCGAATCTCCTACATTTCTGCTACTTTACCTGAAAGTTAATAAGTCACTCCTCGATGCATAACTGCAATCTAAGTTATCGGGACAATCCGCCGATCTGTCGGCGAGATATCGTTGAATCAGTCGCCTACAAACTACCTGGGAAATCGTAAAAGGGGAAAGAAGTAATATTTTTATCATTTAACTTGAACGTCGTTAAGATAATGACTGATTCACGGTAGAACTTGCATGCTAACGTAAAACCTTGCTAGGAATTTGGTCACCAGTATTTATAAAGTCAATTCCTGAATGTCTCTCGGGGTCATGCAAAAAAGTTCTCTGCCACTCGATAAGCAAACATGGCCGAAACGTTTTCCAACACACGTAGATAAATGCTAAACTGCGACGGATCGGGTAACTATAGTGAATTATTTTTTGTTTGAGAACTCATCACTAAATGGGTTATACCTAGTATAAATAAATAAAGATCTTAGAATATTATTCTTCATTATCAGTATGTGTTTTAGGAACAAACAGCGCTCTGAACATGCAGATGAGAACATTAACATAGTCAACGGAAACAAATATACTAGACAATTATTTATTTGTGTGGTTGTAGGAATATCCCCTCCTCCATCCCCAGAAACTCCTCTCCCCCATCCCCATGGAAAAGAGGGACACAGTAATGTCAGCAAATATACTTCTTCAGAGATTTCCGAACACACGCGCTTCAAAGTAATTTTTTCCTCTGCTATATGGAGAGTAAGCTTACATAAGAAGATTATGACAGATAAAAGTAAATATTTTTCACGTTTCGACTGATATTTTACATTTATTACCAGTGCCTGCCCTCATCACACTTTACCGCTTCATGGTGAAACATTTTGTCTTTGATTTAATGAGGAAAATGGCTTTTTCTTGAATTACGGTTCTCTTACATGCGTCATAGATCAATTGAAAGTTGCCATGAATAGAAAAACCTAGAAAGTTTTGAACGTATTTGTGATGGCAAGTTCATCTGTGAAGATGATCGTTTGTACGGGATAAAAGTACCTGTGTTGATGCCTTCAGCCGCCGCATTTCTGTTGAACAAACTCTTGTTGCGCAAGCTCCGCTGTTGACTGTCGGGTCATTGGCGGAGCTCAAACAAGGATAACACTGGAAAACTCTGTAACGTTAACCTTGTCATAGCGCCACCACTTCATGCATGGTGGTGTTACCTATTGCGTCTCCTTTTACCATTCCTTTACACGATCGTACAGTAATTGTTGTAATTAGAATAGCTTAATTAGTGTTCATGATTGTTAATAATCATTTAAGACACTCATGATTAAATAACGAGTTTACTAACCTCATAATATTCCTGGCTTTCTTTGGCGGATTCTGATCTTTGCCTGGCCTATCAACGAAAAAACCATACCAGATTTATCAATATTATTATTATTATTATTATATACTTTATTTCAAGAGGGTCATCTGATTACAATAGATAAATATTGTAATTTACATCAGAGCCCTCAAGAGCTGTACAAAAGCTCAAGAAGATGCGAGAAAAATACAGTTCGTATAAATAATAAATACAAATTTAAATGATCTAATCCAGATCAGAACCTTCGTTACAAAATTTCATGAAGAGATAAGTGTGCAAAGCAGATTTAAATGACAAAAAACTTTCACAATTACGAATAGACACAGGAATAGAATTCCAAATTTTCGTAGCTCGAAAAGCAAACGACCTTTGACCCATGGTAGTCCTGAACCTTGGTGGGTAAAGGTCACCAGCGCTAACACTTCTAGTATTTAAACGATTCATTTCAGAAAGAGGTCGGAAAAGATCTCTGATATAGCCGGGTGCAAGGTCATTAAGAGCTTTGAAAGACATAATAGCCGTGAAGTACACAATGCGAAGATCAACTGGTAACCAATGCAAACTGATAAGCAGAGTTCGAGAGGAAAATGTCATGTCCACACAAGAATGACTCTGCCAGCTCTTTTCTGAATTTATACAAACGTTGCAGATTTGTCTTAGACGTATTACCCCATACAATACAGCAGTAATCAATCAAAGAAAGAAACAGAGCATTATAAACCAATAAAAGTACATTTCTTTGGCAAGTAGCGCGAAGTCGTCTAAGAACACCTATTCTGGTCGAAAGCTTTTTACAAAGATCATTTATGTGGTCGTCCCAACTTAAAGTGTTGTCTATTTGTACACCAAGTAGTTTGTGGCTAGTAACATCGTCTATTCTAGTGTCATTAATATGAATATAAAACACAATGTCAGAGTCAAAAAAAACTTTGATTTTGGGGGAAGATGCAACAACCATACACTTTGTTTTTGTAGTATTGATAGCCATGTTATTGTTATGGACCCAATTTGAAACTGGAAGAAGATCTCCGTTCATACGATTTTCAATGTGATTAATATCAATACCTGAAACACACATGGTCTGGTCATCAGCAAACATATTCAAACTTCCCGAATTGAGACAAAGCGGAAGATCATTAATAAACATTAGGAATAAGAGTGGGCCTAAAATAGAACCTTGAGGAACTCCACTTGCCATCGGCATAACATCAGAGTGTGCTCTCATGTACGTGACAAATTGTCTACGCCCTGAAAGGTAGGAACGGAACCACTTTAGTGACATTTCGGAAAGCCTGTACATAGAAAGTTTTGTAAGCAATATTTCATGGTCAACGAGATCGAAGGCTTTACATAAATCTAAATACATAACACCACTGTATAAACCCTCATCCATATTCTGTAACAGCTGATCAGTAAACTTGAGTAAAGCGGTGTGACAAGAGTGATGTTGTCTGAAACCTGACTGTGAATCGACAATAAGTTTGTATGACTGCAAGAAATATAAAGACTAATATATACATGCTTTTCCAGAATTTTAGAAAGAACTGGTAAAAGGGAGATAGGTCTATAGTTGTTAACATCGTGCTTAGTTCCTCCCTTATGTATTGGAATAACCTTGGCACATTTAAAACAATCAGGAAAAACACCACTGTTGATAGACATATTAAATATATCGGTGACAGATTCTGCAACACAAGTGACACCAAACTTCAAAAGCTTTGGAGAAATATTATCGCTACCAGCTGATTTAAATTCATTCAATAAAGAAAGCTGCTCTTCAACAAATTTAACGGAAATCGCAGGGATGTGAAAATCGACCATGTTACCACCAGTTTGAGAAATAACCCAATCGCCAATAAGGCTAAAATCAGGTGTTGGACTGAGAGAATGGCGATACTACTACTAACAATACCAGTAAAGTGAGTATTAAATGCCTGGGCAATATTCTTATGAGTAGTAAGTGTATTCCCCTCATACTGAATGAAAGGACTTTGTGATCTGGAATCACCATGTGAGAGAATTTCGTTGATTGAACGCCAAATAACTGAGGGGTTTCTGGAATTGTTCCTAAAAATGTCACGATAATACGCTCGCTTAGCATAGGAAATCGAATGCACAACTCTGTTTCTCAAAGATCTATAAATGACCAATCATTGGGGGACTTTGAGCGGGTTGCTTTAACAAGATGGTAATCTCTTACATGAATAAGATCAAGAATGTCTGCAGAAAACCACGGTGGTTGTCTGAGTCTTTTCACTCGCTTATCAATGCACATTATCATGTAACGAAGTATTGTTCACTAACATTAACCAACCCATGACGGGCTTCATTCAAACCTTTAATATTTCTGCCATTTTCTTGCGTAACCTCCTAAGATTCTTCTCTAAAGTCAATCTTCTACACTCTCGTTTTAATTATTCTACCCTGTAATTCTTGCAAATATTCTTACTGGTTTCTTAATTTCCTTCATAAAAATATCATGAATATGTTCTCGTCTAAAATTTGCAGTCAATCACCGTAACTTACTTAATTTCGTTCATACATCAGATACAATCTTTGTTGGTAAAAATTGAATGGCAGTGAAAATAATTGTACAGCTGCATTCACAAACACCTCTGAAGGGGGCGGGAGATATCAGGAGGGTGAACTTGAAAAATTTACAACATGACATTACAAAATGACATTGCAAAGGGGAAACTTAAAAATTCATTGCATATCAAATTTCTTTCCAAATACCTTCTGACACTTTCATTTTCTGCTATTTCCATTTTCGACGCATCCTTCGGGCGAAAGTTTTAAGGTAAAACTAAAAGATTAAGGTTACCATGATTTCTACTTACCCAACCCCTCTTGTGCCCTGTTATTGTTCAAATTTGTCCTTTAAAAGTTTCAACTTAAAGTTTCTGAAAGTTTCAACTACATCTTTCAATAACAATTTGGGAGATAGCTTATTCGACATCATTCTCCCATGACAATACATTGGGTCTTCGTCAGAGTCAAACGTTCATGCCGTCGTATTTTTGAGGACTTCGACAGAATACAAATTATCTAGAATATAGTACATAGTGTCATCAATAACAACTGGAAGCTTTAGGTCAGTCAACCTTTACAAAACAATTTGGGAGATGGTAAGCTATCATGTGTCCAAAACCTCGTGAAATTGACTCCAGCTGGGAAAATGCATGACCACCGTCCACTCCATACAGAACCGTGACCCTTCAAAAGTGTTTGCAAGAAAGAGAGTGACCCTCTCTACTGTTCAAGCACAAACAACGCTGACTCTTCCTTCTGCGTGTCACAGTCCATATCAATAATATCTCCATTGATATGTAATTTGTCATTTGAAATTTGAGCTTTCATAGAATACTTTTTTTAACCTCTACAGATAATCACTTGGGTGAAATTCCAATATCATATTTGTTTTTCACATGTGCTGTTTCAAACACGCTATTCTTACGATGTACATTTAAGTCAGTTGCCTAAATGTTTGACAATTGACTTCAATGTACAGATTTAAAGCACAGATTTAACTAGTTCTGTATGAAAAAAAAAATTCGTCCTTTCCTCATAGACTACAATGTAAGGTGAATCAACATTTTCAGTGACATTCTAAAATCCAGTGACATTCCAAAATCAAATTTCTTGTACACACATGCACTTGTAACTATCTTCGTCTAATCAAGTACATTAAGGTTGGGGACTACCAACTGGCAAGAGTATTGTCATTTTTCTAGAAAATACATATTAGGTTGAAGGGTGAAGATTAAAAATATGACCAGAAAAATGGGTGTTCACATTCTGCTTTTTGAGATATTTTACATGCAATCACCCATTACCCCATGATTTTGGAGCACGACACACGATTTTATTGTAAATTTGACCTTTTCAAATAAAGCAATAACCATGGTGTATAAAAATAGTGTTATTTAATTACGCTTGTGGTTCTAAATGGTCTTCTACATGTAGTATTTCCGATATAAACAGCAGATATGAATTTACTGATCCAATAAGAAAGATGAAACCTATTTAATATTTTAAAATTTGTGAAAAACTGCTGAGTCAGTACTTTTGCATCAGCGGCTTTTCAAAGGAAAACGTTCAATTATGATGCTCTCTAAAAATCAAGAATGGTGACATGGTAATTGTTTTATATTTTCAATAAAGTATCTTTCAATGCCTCATTAGTAGAGATCTTGGGAAATTGACAATATTCCTAGTACGTTTTCTGACATTTCTACATGCAATCACATGCCATGACTAATTTTGCATAGCCCCTTGGTAGTCTACGACCTTAATTTCAATTATCAAATGTAGATAAAAACACAAATTTAGCTAGTTTTGTATCTTAAAATATTATTCACAGTTTCCTCATAGACTCCTCAATATATAGTGCATCAACATTTTCGACGGAGTTCAAAATTCAAATATCTTACGCACATACATGCACTTGTAACCAAACTATTCTAATCAAGTATAGTAAGTTTCAAATTGGAGAAAAATATTCATATTTTTGTCATAGACACCCATGTATACTGGATGAACATCGGTGAAATTCCAAAATCAAATTTCTTGTACACATATGCACTTGTAAACACCCAATGCTAATCAAGTACATTTATATCAATTATCAAACGTCGACAGATGAACATATATTGCTTGTTTTATATTGGAGAATGCGCCTTCATAACTTTCTTATAGACTACCAAGTGTAGAGAATCAACATTATCAATGTCAATGAAATAAAAAAAAAATCTTTTATACACAAATGTGCGTTGTACCCACCACTTCAAGCAAAGTACATGTACATTTACATGAATTATTAAACACATATAAATTTAGAGATATAGCTTGTTTTCATGGGGGAAAATGTTAATAGATTACATTATGATTTGATAGTTTTTGGACGAAGCACTATATCGGACACATTTTGCCTTCCTTTCAGTGGGACTTCAAAATTATAGCAAGTCAGAACCGCGGGACTTGAACGCATTGTGGGTCTTCAAACTGTTTTTGAATCCCCCAAAAGAGGTCCACGTTGTTTGTTAATACAGCCTAATTCAGCAGGTTCAAAATATTTTATCAAAGATTGACAACATTTTAATGACCAAAACACATTTTACAAACCTTTGCTTGAACTTTCACATCCTTTCTACAGCAACAGCAGTGATAGACCCTCCGAAACACATTGATGAAGAACTTGCTAGTCGGCAAGACGTTGAATGGGGGTGCTTGCGTGACCCCTCTGCTGAAATAATCCATCCACATGTCGGAACGATAGAATTTCCATTCAATATCTGCATTTTCCTGGGAAAGAGAAGTGAGCAGCAAAGTGAACTGGACTCTGATTAAAATCGATTCTATCTGAAATACGTAGGTCATTTATACGCTTATTGTCGATCCTGTATTTTTGTGTGAAATTATGCTTGACATGATATGGTCGCTTTTGTTTCATTTTCTTGTGATTACGGCAATGTTTGAAACATAACATTGATTTTTTAATTAACTTGTCTACGGAACGGTTGAAATCTTTCAGTTGACAAGTTCTCATATTTTTAAAAAGTAACAGCAAAATCCGATGGAGCACAACCTGTTTAGTGGGAGTAATTAAGTGTGCCATTGACCTGTGATCACCTTCAGCAAATTTTAAGAGTATGAAATCCATCTATGCGGAAGATCCAGATATTCTAATTGCTTACCACAATACTGTCATAGGTGGTTCCCATCAATGCAATGAGAAGATTGAGTAGAATTATGACGGCTGCAATTTGATAAATGGCGAACAGTAACCCTCCAACGAATTCTGTTGACAGGTGGTCGGCTTCAACCTGCAGTGCTTCCAGATCGATCAGTCCGTACAGAGACCAAAACAGAGTCTTCAATGACGCCGATATACTGCTCCGTGATATGCACGGTGTAGCAAGTGAGAGGAGACGTATCAATTTGAACAGAAAAGACAAAAACATTAGTTCTGTGCCCCAAGTCGAACTGTACTTGTAATGAAGTCACGATATTAAATTATTTGTATACATTAACTGGACGCTTTCTCCTGTACGCTTTCTCCTATAAACGTTGCAAAACAATGTAAACGAACACTTAAAATTTAGAAGAGAGGGGACAATCGAAAGGAAAGGCCTGAAATGTGTTGGGAAACAATATGATATGCAGGCAGACAGACCACGTGGCTCTCTATGGACAGATAGACAAACTGGCAGGCAGCAAAGAGACATACACACTGCCAGACAGAGAGAAAGAGACACCGGACTGAAGAAAAATCAAGACAGACAGACAGATAGATATACAGACATTTATTAGTGGATATAATCACATCCACTGAGTATATGCATGTACAGATTTAATAATTGATAGATAGAGCGATTAGGTAGATTAACAGACAGACGGACGGACAGACGGACAGATAAACAGACTTCAGATTTATAAAGAAAGAAACACAGAAAGGGACATATGATTAAATTAAAATAAATACATACAGACAGACAGACAGACAGACAGACATACATACATACATACATACATACATACATATACATATATACATACATACATACATACATACATACAGACATACATACAGACAGACAGACAGACAGACAGACAGACGGACACACACACATATTGTACGTACGTATGTAAACTTCGACATGTGTGACCATCATCGATAGTCAAAGATACCTGACAGATAGATAGATAATGGTCACATGCTTACTCTGCAAAGAATCTCCTTCCATAGCATTCTGCGTATGAGTCTTCTTTCATGCATTCAAGCATGGACTCCGGGCCGTATCCCCAGTACACTTGCGTCAAACCGACTGCAAAGGCAACCCATACTAAACCAAAGATGAACATAAACTTCATAATGTCCCTCAACATTTTACCGACGGAGATCTGAAGGGGTCCCACGTATTCGTTTATCACCATCACCCTCAGGAAACGGATGACGCTGATGACGTTGGCGACAGCCATGATGAGATCGGCTAGCAGCGTCGGGTCGTACTGGTCCCACTGTCCGCGCGGCTTTGCGAACATGAAATTTTCGAAAACGTCTGGAAGTTCGTCTAGGTAATTAGAGTCTTGCTGTTCGGCCAAGTCAGAAACAGCCTGGTTGATCATCTCCAGTTGCAGGGATATTTTTGCAACTGCTTCTTCGTACGTCGCCGAGGTCTCTATCTTATCCGAGACTTCCGCGATTGCGTCGAGTATCTTGTGCAGTCGCTCCTCCAAGGCAGGATTCATCGTAGCGTTTTGGGGCGAAGGAAGGTTAAAAGACGTCTCGCTGGCGTAGTCGATCCCAGAGTCAAAATCTGATTGGAGCGCGGTTTCGTTCGGTACAAAGAAAACGATGCCACCAAACCCACCAAAAGGGATATTACCAAAAGGGATTTGGGTAGATGTATTGGTGTTACCGAAGAACGAGTCCACTAGGTCTATTGAGCTTCCGAAAAACTAGACAAAAAAAAAAAAAAAAAAAAACATAATGCAGAGTACTACAATTGACATGCCAGCCAGCGATTGAGAAAATGAACCCAAGCTACTATACCTCAGCGGGGAAATGTAGTTAAAAACAACCGATGTACAAACTTCAAACAAACAAAAAGAATCAGAATAGGCGACAAGATGAGGATAGGAATCAGGCACTGAAAATGGATGGTACTGTATACAGTTGTGCTACCGGCGTTCCATGTTTAAACATGGCCGACTATCTTCGTTTACCGTACCTAGAATCTATATAAAACTTTTCGGGGAGGGGGGCTTAGCAGCTTTAAAGTTATCTATTAGTCTTCTGTCTGGAGTTACATGTACATGACACGGGTGACAACCCTGCACAAAGTTTACTCACCATGATAATTGAGGCGATCCTTAAACCAAGCCAAGCCCAGTACAACGTCAGCTGTATCAGATCGAGTATATTCCAGGGGTTTGTCAGGTAATCGGAAAGACCTGAATTCCACATTTCACGGATTTCTCGCCATGTCATCCCTTGGTTGGGAAGCACACAATAAATAAGGAAAAAGTCATCGTTAGATCAATATTTTGATTAATTTCGAGATGTCAGATTGAGCATCCTAGTAAAAAGTCTTGTCACGTAAGCGAAAGTAGAGACAAGACATTAAGTTGTGTACGAATTACGTAAGTTGAATCATTTATGTCTGCACGTAATCGTGTATGTATGTATGTATGTATGTATGTATGTATGTATGTATGTATGTATGTATGTATGTGTGTATACATACACGTTGGTAGCCATGTGTGTTATGTAACTGGCTATATGCGTTAATCTAACTAGCCGGTTGACCTGCATGCTGAGGGGACAGACAAACAGAGAGAAAACGGACAGACGGACGGACGGACGGATGGAGATAGATAGATAGATAGATAGATAGATAGATAGATAGATAGATAGATAGATAGATAGATAGATAGATAGATAGATAGATAGGTAAGTACTGAGTATACATATTCTCGATATGTCCAGGTAGCGATGATCAGACCAGTGTTTCAAATATTTCGGTCAAAGTTCATTCACAATATGAGATAGTCGAGCATACCATTTCTGGTATGACCGAGCTGTTCGACGGGTAAAGTTGTTTTCAAGTATCATTGAGAGGTAATTTTATGTTTATAGATGTGGTTTACATTTGTGAGGATCGATTATATACAGTAACGTTTCAAAACTATCAATTAAGGAGGCACCATGGGGAGTAGATATGGTACCAGAGTTTGAGACCTGGAAGGAAAAAAGAAACAACTCAAGACATACCGACAACCCAGATTACTATCAGGAGTTCTACTTTGGTCGGTGGAGTTCCTCGCTGTTCGCTAATTCTCTTCTGGTATTTAAGTTTAGCTTTTTCAGTTTCAAACTCGCGGTCGTCCTCAATGCGATCTTCGAGGTGCGTAGTGCTCATGAATAGAAACGCAAGGAACCACATGTAGGACGCCGAATGCATCAAGAACTTGACGTATCTGCAAATCATAATCCATATTGATCATTACGTTGCAAAAAATGTTGACGACCATCTACGTTATGAGGTCGTCCGCAATTTCAGGTAAGTTGTGAGAGATGCAGTCAGTGTTTTATGAACAGCGCCTCCATGGTATCTTTTAAGAAGTACTAGTAATTTATGTACTAAGGTAATGCATGTATTAGTCATGATGGCATAATATAAACCCTAAACCCTATGTTCGTTGAAGTGAATGTTGCCAATGAAGCCGTTCCTTACCATCATACGGTAGGTAAACCAGTGTCACAGATTTATTTAAGGTAGAACGTGCCTCGGGGACAGATATTCGGACTTTCGAATTTTATCAATGCTATTTTGATCTACCACTTTTGGGGCTCATTTTAAAGCTCTTGGTGTAAGAAAACTTCTGTGTCTTAGTTTTTCGAAAATCGAAAATTTTATTTTTCCTCATAGAGTTAACACAGGAATGGCGGCCATTTTTAATTTCACATATTGGGAAATTTTAGGTAATTTGTCTCTCTAGTACCAAATTTTGCACGATGCCCCCTGATTTTTATTCTTGATTTGTTACCAGAATGTTCTAAAGCTTCATTGAGGAAATTTTGAGCAAAAGTTTAAGTCTTTCACTTTCGAGAGGCATACTACCTTAATAAGTTTAACATACTGTACAAACATCAGTATGGTTTTAGAAAGAAGCACAGCACAAAGTTATCTTTGATTAACTTAGTAAATTATTTTTTGCATGAAATTGACAAAGGAAATTCTACTTTAGGGGTATTAATCGACTTTAGTGAAGCTTTCGACACCATAAACCATGACATTTTGTTGTCACAACTTGAGCATTATGGGTTTAGGGGCCCCTGCCTACACTGGATACAAAGTTATTTATCAAACCGTTCTCAATTTGTTCAATTAAATGACAATGTGTCAGAGAAATTTAGCATTCATCATGGTGTACCCCAAGGATCAGTGTTGGATCCGACTTTATTTTTAATATATATAATTGATCTTCCAAATGCTTGTCCTTTTTTTGATTTCCGTTTATTTGCTGATGACTCCAATCTTTTTCATACTTACTCTGGTTAAGATTTTATAGATCTTACTGCTGTATCATCTTACTTAAACGATATGCAATTGTGGTGTGATTCCAACAAACTGACAATAAATAGGAGTAAGACAAATTTTATTATATTTAGAGGCCGGCATAAGAAAGTGAATGTCTCGGGTTCTGTTTACATTCGTGACGAGCAAATCAGAGAGGTTGATGTTGCCCCTTTTGTGGGTATTTTGTTGGATAAGCATCTCTCTTGGTCTGAACATATTGATATATAAATAAGATTATTCGGGTTTTTGTACAGACTCAGATCCATTTAACCTTTTCACATTTTGTTAATTTTGTACAATGCATTTATACTTCCCCACATCAGCTACGGCCAAAGAGTCTGGGGAAGTACATACTCTTCACGCTTAAAGTGTATCTTAGCAGCCCAGAAAATGATTGTTCGCACAATGATGTTCAACTCAACCACAGACCACTCAGCTCCTTGTTTCACTCAACTTAATATTCTTGATGTTTTTAAACTCCATAAATTCCTTCTAGGTACCTTCGTTTACAGCTTGATTCACAAGCATTCACCACATACATTATCAGATTACTTCAGTGTCGGTTGTCATGACTATAATACAAGAAACTGTCAACTTCAAAACCTACGTCCACATCATGCAATAACAAAGTCAGGCCAGTTTGCTGTATCTTTTTCTGGAGCAAGAGTTTGGAATGACATACCTTTTCATATAAAGTCCACAAACTCTCTACACAACTTCAAACACACTTTTAGACAATATTTGATCAATCAGTAACAGATTTCACTTTTGCCATGTAGTAGTTTAGTGATCTTCTCATTGTAATTATTTCAGCACTTTTCTTTTATTTACTTAAAGAACTATTTGTTATTGTTATCATAAGCCCCCTTTGCGTACTGTTTTTTCAGACAAGCTACCATGACGGGCTTTGGGCTAGACTAGCTGTAAGCTATTTCCCCACTCCCCATTTACCCTCTACTTTGTTATTTTCTCCCTCTCTAGTTCATGTGTCATGTAATTGACTTTTTTTTCAAATCGGGTAAATAAACCAATTATTATTATATACATGCAAATGTTATATCAGTAAGCGGGATCGAAGGTAAGTTTTGTCATCTATCTTTCGACACCTTGTAAGCTTCAAAATTGTGCATGATTTCTCATACGAATCTATTCACGTCCAGTTTTGCAAAATGTACTGCATTAAAAACAGGTGCACTTTTACGATGCTTTCGTATACTTGTAAATCTTTAATAACCATCTCGACGTCATTGTATCGCTTTGTCATAATCCTTATAGAATGTATGTTTCCTGTTATTTTGTTTTTGCTTCCCAATGTTGAAGAGAGTTGACGTTCAAAGGTCCAATAAGTAACACTTACGGTATTCTCATGAATCTCCCGTATCTTCCGTACGGATAGATGAGGTACAGCAGGCCTAGTACGGGAAACGCCAGTATGATCAAAGTGGAAATGACGACATTGCGTATCCAGCTGGATTCTCGCCAGTTCTCCAAGCCTCGATACCAGAGTTCAATCAGTTGTTGCTGACAGTGTGGATGAACCACAAACTGAGGAGAAGTAAAGAACTGATGATTTATCCATGACTCATGCAAAGGAAAAATACGCATCATCCTTCGAAATCTCTTTCATAATGATGATTCTTTTATTCTGTGTGTGTTTCCTATATTATGTTGTTGACTATACACTGCTGTTATTAGAGCAATGGCCCTAACATCGTAAAAATTGTGCCTGTATACATACAAACGATAAGTAAGTGGTTTTTCGGTCTGTACGAGAAATCATTCCTCGCATTGCTTGCACTGAGTCAATTGTAATTGTAAAATGAAGACCAAATTTGATGTGGTTTAGTTGAATCCTTCAAATTATACAAAATGGAGCGAGCAGAATTCTCTAAAAACAGCGCAGCCAGCGTTAGAATAAGCACACTAGCTTAATTGCGTCCTGACGATTCAAGATAATCGAGACATTATTTCTACCACGTGATATTCATAACCTGGTTCGCTTCGGACAAACAATTTAACATTACTCATACCTTCTTATGCTGTCTTTGAACGGCATACAAGACTTTCATCGGGCGACCTTCCTTACCAACGCCTCTTTTACTCATCTGGGAGTCATGACTGAGTACAGTTTTCAGCTCGATGGAATCCCGTGTCTGGCCGAGCAAATCAGCAGAGAACTGCTCACATTTTGCAGCGAGCTCTAGGTACTCTTCTCGAAATTCATACTCTTTGGAACTCTCTGCCCGCAATTTGTGACATAGCTGTGAAAGAAAACCGAACAAAGTTACCTTTTGCGAATTATTTATGAACATTTCTAAGTACATATAAATGAAAACGCATGAGGGACATTTTGTAAAGCAAATTAAACCGCATGAGCACGAGATGGGTCCTTGTGACCGAAAAACTTTCATTTAAGTATGGAAACTTTCTTTTTAGGCACGAAAAACTATCTCGTGCCCACGAGAAACTTCTTCACGCTCGCGAGATAATTTTTTTCATTTACTTTACAAAACGCCATACAGTTTCTCATGCTCACGAGAAAGTTTGTCGTTAGCACTAGAAACTATCTGGTGCTCACGAGATAGTTTTTTATTTTTCTTACAAAATATCGTTTATGGGCTTTAATACATATCAGGCATGTCTTGAGTATTAAAATAAAATGGAGATCTCGAATAGAGTGCCTGGAATGCAGCCGATACGGCCAAAATATTTCGAATATAAATATTTCCAATTGTGTATTAACTCCCGTACGTTGTGTCATAACATCACATGCAAAGGTTAAGATTGTCTGAAAAACTGAGGAAATGTGAAGATGTTTTGCAAATATTGAGGGTGTATCTATAGCGATCACCGGTTAGTAATATTTCACACGGAACGACTTCACAAGTAAAGAGAGTGAGTAACGTTTGGTATTCAGACGGCACTGTTTGGCGGCTTTATTCTCTTTATTGGTAAAGGGCCAAGGCACACAAGCGAAGAACGCTTGACCCCTGATTCTTTGTATGGTAGTTGTGTGCCTTTTTCTCAGTGGGGCCTTTCATTATACATTAATGCCTGAGGATAATCTTGAATTGTGATACGGCTTTGCTTGAACTCAGCATTATTCGGGTTTGCCCCTTGGAGCCTTCTCGCGGTGAAGACATGGCCCGTTCTAGATATGGTGTATTCTTTGTTCATTGGCTAGCAACCTTAGGATAACATTCGCTCTCTTCGAAATGTACTGTTCCGTTAGCGGTGTACTGTTTAACTGTAGATTAGAAGCGGAAAAATGTATCAGGTGGGCGCATTGTTGCTTTTTTTTTGCGACATCCAGATCATGGGACATTGTATTGTTTTCGTCTATGAAGAAAACAAACGGATACCTGATTTTATTTGGTGTTCTCTATATGTTCCATACCTCGAAAGCTCTTTGGAAGGGGTCTGGTTTAGTCTCTGTCTCCGTTTCGATGACGCAAATGTACGCTTCACTGGCCAGTGCCTTGTATACATTCAGTGTACCAATGGAACGTTGAATGGTGTGATTCTCAGTCTGATAGCTGGATACGGCAATTGGAGTTGCTCCCCTCTTAATGAGTAACTTTAAGAAAAAATATAAGGGTAAAATGTCAATATGGTATGTCTTAAGGTCATCGGCCCGGTAATTCGATATTTTGTCTGAATGAAAATTGGACAGGGAACGTTCAGTTACTGTGGCCAATTTGAAATGACGTATTCTTCTTTTGCCACTGGAAAACAGAAAACTCAACCATCCGATCGTAAAAGATTACTATGATTTAATTATAAAAAACTAACACCTCAAGCAAATTTTTGAGACATTTTAAATACGTTGTCTATATATTTCATGCAGTATTTGCAGGGTTTTTTTAAGTGGATGGCATTTGGTATGGTACCGTTGACTATCCATCTATCTATGTATCTTCATATATATATATATATATATATATATATATATATATATATATATATATATATTTGGTATAATATCGTATGTATGTATGTATGTATGTATGTATGTATGTATGTATGTATGTATGTATGTATGTATGTATGTATGTATGTATGTATGTATACATAAAGAGACAGAGATAAATAGATAGCGATATATAGATAACTAGCGATAGATAGATAGATAGATAGATAGATAGATAGATAGATAGATAGATAGATAGATAGATAGATAGATAGATAGATAGATAGATAGATAGATAGATAGATAGATAGATAGATAGATAGATAGATAGATAGACAGTGATACCATTTCAAATGCCGTTCATGCTGCACATTTTATGGAAAGGCAAGACTTCATGCGTTTGCCAAGGCAAGATATAGCAATAAAACAGAGAAACAAGACATGCGCGGAAATCACCTCGTATTGTTTATCAGGATATCTTTATGCCATGAAACAAAGCTTTTTGACCGGGTGGAAATTTCGGAAAAGCATATGCCGCATTTGCAGAGTAAAAAAACATAACTGTTTTTATGAGACGAATATCTCCCCCCCCCCCCGGATTTTGTTTAACCACCCCAGCCACCATGACTTAGCACTTCCTAGATTGAAAAGGAAATGCAGTCTTGCAGCGATACTGAAGTCGGAGTTTCGACTGGAATGTCTGCACATATGCAGAGGTCGCCAAAGCCAGCTAAAGGTCCCACTTTCTTCTAGGCTTTGTGTTCATACAGACATATCAGATATTCAAAATGAATCACCGATATACTTGACACAGTAAAAAATACCTTGATGATATCGTGGTCATTATGGTGTGCAGCCAATATCAGGGGAGTTGTATCTGGGTGGAATTCTTCGCTTGAACTTCCAGCGTGAGCATCGATCAAGTCTTGACCCTGTAAGTGAGAGGAAATGTAGTCCCCCTTCCGAATCAAAAATAGCAAAATGTTCAATCTACCATATTTTACATGCAGAAAGATTTCATCACCCCTCCCTCGGTAGATGATAAAATTTTAATCGTGGGACTTTATTGGCTGGAGGAAATCGAATCAAACCTTAGATGATGTAGAATTAGAGTTAGGTTTAGTTTTAGGGTCGGCGTTAATTGATATCGCTGTACGTCTTACCCAAAAAGGAGAGAGTTGAGAGGGCCGAAGGAAGCCACTCCCAAAATACATAGATGCGCTTACCGACGTAGGTGGAACGCGCCTCGGGGACACAAATTTGGACTCTCAAACTTTTACAATTATTTTCTGATATACCACTTGTGGAGGTTCCTCTTAAAGCTATTGGTGTAAGAAAACTTTTCACCTGCTTAGTTTTTCGAAAATAGAAAATTTTCTTTTTCTCCATAGGGTTAACGCAGCGATGGCGGCCATTTTGAATTTTAAATATCGGTATCTTGGGTTATTTGTTTCCCTAGTACCAAAATTTGCACGATCGCCCCAAATTTTTATTCTTGATTTTGAAAGAGAATGTTTGAAAGATTCCTTGAGTAAAGTTTGAGCGAAAGTTTAAGAGGCGCAAACTACCTTATGACATGAATATCACAGAGTTCATAACTATGCGGATCGTGAACGCAATTAAAATGATTCAAGACGTCTTCAAACTATGATTGTCATATCAGTCATCTTAAAAGTAGGGGACATTATGGGCGAATCAGCTCTGCCGTACCTTTCAGTGAACTGAAGAACATAAAAATGTAGATCAGTAGATCATAAAAATAATCAACGATTAATAAGAGGTCTTGGGTACAATGTCAAAAACTTTAACGTTTGGGAGGCTGAATGGCGATGTAACGATTGTCTACTGGTTGATGAGCTTCTTGTCTTTGAAATTGAAGCTCAAAAAATATCGAGGAGTTTTAACCGTGCTTTAGGAGTCTAGCCCATAATATACCGACACAATATTAAATTTGATAAGCGTCAAGACCGTCGGGCATTTAAGTCCCTAGGCATGCAGACAGATTCGGTTTCAAAGCAAAGAAAATATTGACGTTGATGCACAGCTTGAAGTGTGGAGAAAGTAAATATAGCCCCGACGTTGAAATTTATGTCGTATTCATTACAAATGGGATTTCACATACTGGTAACTTGTTTGTTTTGCCTCAATGAACATGCTATCATCAGCACAAGACAGATGGCATTTACTTTGACGTACATATACAAAATATGAAAAGGCTTTGTCGTCAAAGTCAACCGTATGGTGAACCCTTGACAAATTTGACGTGTACAACCGCTGCTTACCAACCAAATACCACTTAGAGAATGCAGATGTGTTAATTCATTACTTTCGGCTCGGCTGAGACCGTTACATGGCCCGGCAAAAGTGCAGAGCAACCAGTAGACCGAGAAATATCTGAATGTCCTCTTTCGGAAAAGGGCATGGTATGACCTAGGACACTCAATAAAATGTTGCGTGATGGCGTTACAAGATGCAACTTTCTGCAGTACTACTTTTTGCAGAGACTGTTCATCAACGACACTGTCGGCTAACCCTGAAAACATTGGTACAGCAAGATATTTTATCATGCAAGCTGTTCATGCATAGATGCCATTTAATGATTAAAAACACGTGCGAAACGTTCGGAATACATGGTCTGATCATTTGAGCATTACCGACTTTTCACTCACCTATCAAAAGTGATAAGAATTCTTAAAAGATAGCCGCTCATCACCTGGCTCATCCATTCCGATGTGCGAGTTCGAATGTCTTATCAACTCACAAGGAACAGTCACATAAAAGTGTTGATTGTTGTGCAACTACTGCAGCCGTGTTACAAATTAATCTATCAATGTGTTGACAAAAATGATCAAATCTGAAGCCCACGTTGGCAATACAATTTAAAACTTGTATTATGTTTTGAATGATATCACTGCTGATAAGTGGTTCATATGAAAAGTGGATGCATTTGGCAGTCACGGAGTGATAATCAGGCGTTTGATTAGGTCTTGTACTTGAACTGTTACCATATTTTCAGTTTGATTTTGCTGCAGATAAGATCTAACATCCATCCACAACCTTTCATCGAAATATCATTCGTTAATATCGCGATGTCGAGCCAACAGGCAGACAGACACACAAACACGCAGATACGCAGACTCTCTGGCTCACTTACTCTCATTTGCGGACACTGGAGCTACAAACAGCATAGCTGCAATAGCAGAGGACTTACCTGTGGATGATTCAGTATCAGTTCGATTGCTTTGGTGAACTTTTTTTCGATTGCGTGAAATAAGGCGTCTCCAATATTGACGTTGTGGTGTAGTAATATTCTTATAACGTCTGTTGGTTGAGTAAAACACAATGATAACAATAACAATAACAACAACAACAAACAGTTTTTCACACAAAAGATGCTATGTCTTAAAGTTTATCGACGAATGATATGACGTATCTGGCTCTAGAAGCTCTGGATTAGAGAAAACAACAGCTAACAAGTGTATAACATGGTAGACAATAATTTAACATTTGCATATTTAATTTTTAATATTTAACATTTTCGTGAGTGATGTACCTTGAATTAATGAAAGAAGAGATTTTAAAATCTCCTGAACATCATATTAAATCACTTAAATTCTGATTGGGAAATCCACGACGTACGAATTATGGATAGTGCTGAAATCTCAAAGCGCTGGAGCAAACAGAGTAGAAGTTGATTTCGCCGTGTGTTTAAATTTGCCCACACTTGATACAGACAGACCGGCATACATACATACATACATACATACATACATACATACATACATACATACATACATACATACATACATACATACATTTATTTACAGACAGACAGACAGACACACAGACAGACAGCTACAAAAATGCCAACTCACCGGTACTGTTACACTTGATTGCCAACTGAAATGCAGTCTTGCCATCGGCATTCACGGCATCGACGTCAAATCGAGACTTTTGTTTCAAAACGTCTTGCAATGTGCGGACGTCTGCTCTTTCCACCGCTGAGAAATACAGCTTTTGTAAGCTATCCATGGAATTACTGCCCTCCATCGCGGTTGTAAAAGGGGAAGCCTTCAAAGAAAACAGTAAAGAAAACGAGATAATTTCATAGTCTTGTAACTGATGTAAACTATGGGGTAAATACCATAATTGGTGGTCGCAAAACCTGCACTTCACAACATCTGCCATCTAGTACTATCGTCATAGAAAGGCGACCACATGTGAAATCAGTAACTATTCAAATAAATTTGTCACAATGAGAGCTGTGCAAAAAGAAGGAAAAGAATCAGGCTTTGATCCTAACATAGACAAAGTAACATGAATTTCGGCCAAGAACCTGTTTTAATTCTTGTTGACAAGAAAAAAAATCACCGATCGTGAAACAAACAAACTTACTTGCAAGGAAACGAAGCCGAGCAAACGCGAGATTAGCCCGTTTAACACGTTCAGACGTCTGCTACAGTAATTTGATAGGATTCGATCTTACAACTTACGTGACCAATTTGAAAGAAAGACAAAAACATCAAGGACATTCTCTCAATGACTTCACTCAGCGGTCAAGCTACATCTCATAGGTCTGAGTGTAAACTTCTCCATTCTCCCAATGTCGGTAATAGTTTATGTCGGAAGTATAAAATGTTATCTGATGCGACATAACCTGGTATGGCCCCATCTAGACGGAAGTGAGATTGACATCGCTGACATAAGCATATTTGACCCCACTGACCTAAAATGATCCATCTGTTTTAATATAGCTACCAGTCGACATTTACGATTTTATCCACCATGAATATGACTTTATCTTTGCTGATAAAATTGTTTCCCAGGTGTTTGAAACATTCACGATCTTCGGTCAGTGTCGGAGAACAAGTTTGTTTATTTATGATGCTATAAAGAATACGTTTTCGTTTGCTTCTCAGGAGATGTGAGATAAGAGTGATGACACGGATGAAAAGAAAGTTCATGACTGTAGCACTCATCCATCCAGCGACAGGATCTCTGAAGAATCTATTCATGCGAGGAACTCTTTTAGCAAGTCAATTATCGAGTATGGAAGTCAGCAAATCTGTGCCTTGGGAAAGTGTGGACTACCTCAACAGGGAGAAGAAAAGGGAATCTGCGGTTGATACACAGAACTATTAGAAATGAAAAACCATCGAAGTGTTACACAATTTATTTCTTTGTCTTGCCATGGAAGTTGAACCATTGACCCCGTTCACCTATTCACCTAGCAATGAACTAGCACACGCATAACCACTCGGCAAAATATTTGTAGTCAATGAATCAGAATATAAGTATTGGTGGCCGTGGTGAAAATATATCATGATTGTTGTGGACTTTTTTCAATTTTTGACAGTGAGACAGTGACTTTGATCAAATTAAATGTACGGGACCGAATTACAGCACTGTAACTGTGAAAGGTTGATATTTGAAGCGGCTTAGGCAAGTTTGAACTACTTCACATTGAACAGTAAAAAACAGAATTATTGGTAAACCTATATTGGTGTTGGCAGGGGACATGTCCTCGGAAAGGGCGATTTGAAAATCATATGTGTGTATGATGGTATTTGAATACTTTTTGAAGGTGCCGTTGGTGGATGTCTGAAAAAAATACGAATCGTGTTTTCAAAATGCCCCTGCAGAGATGTTTGCCAAAGCTTCCTGAAGGAGTTAACTAACAGTTGACACACTGAAATACCAAACAAATGCCGCGGCTGCTGTAAAGGTCTTTCAACACGTATATTATGACCCGATGCCTACTTAAACTCTCTCCATGCGCGGTTTATTGTGAAGGGCTCATTGGGCTACTAAACATTTCGAATTATTTCATGTTTTTGGCTATTTATTTATTCGTTTCCCCGCTGTGAAAATAGCTGACGTGTAAAGACAGGCTGATAACAAAGATTGGTTCACATGTAGTAGGACGATCCTCGTTACTGAAATGACGTTATCTCATTATTGCATTCGTCCAAGCGACAGTTGCGATCAAGCTTACTGAAATTGACAATATCGCTTTTAATGGCATTGCAGAAATATGACGTTCAAGGTTGCAGTGGCAAAACGATATTCGCGTCACAACATTGTCGTGTTTGTGGTACGATTCTACAGTCGTAGTACCATGATATTTGCATAAAGGTTACTGAAGATGACATTGTCAGGGATGTAAGTTCAGCGACGTTATACTATCACTGAAAACAACAATACTATCCTTCAGTACAACGATATTTATACTCAAGGTTACTGAACAGTGATGTCGTTTTCTTTATTCCAGCAACTTATTTAAGCGGTGCATCATGGCAAAAAAAAAACAGAACCGCTTGGCTGTCTGACTGACACTTTCTTGTGATTTTCAAACGGCTTTCTGTCGACCCAACATGTATGATTGAAACATCGCCGACTGAAAATTGCCGTAATTTGTCGTAACCCGACTCTTACTGCAATATACGATTTCGGTACAATGCGTGATATGTCTTCCATGTTTGAAATAGCTGGTAAAATTTGCCCTCTTCAATTGTGGAATGCATGCTTGTAAACAGTTTGCCATAATATACATGGCTGCCGTCTGTACTCTCATTCAGCAGAATAATAAAAGAAGTACGCCTTTGTTACGTTGAGCGACGTTCGTGATCTATCGCAACATAGATGGCAGAAAATACGGAAAACATTCAAGGACATTCCAATGCTTCTCTGATATCCTCGACACCAGGGATACCAGCATATAGAGTTACTTATCATGTAATCTCCGGTAACGTTCGGCTAGACCTTTAGGCCTTCGAAAAGACGTAATTTGTTATGGAGAGATGAAACATGTAAATATCTGCCACAAACATGGCGGAGATTATGGTTTCAAAAATCATGTACCGCAAGCGGAATTACCCTTGATTACCGACATGATCGGAGTCATACGTTCATAATATCAAACGTACCTTAATTGGTTAGCCCCCTTTGTCTCGCCAATATGTGTTTCCTTCTGGTATGTCGGGTTAGATGGCTCCCATGCATAGCCCTGGTGCGGAGTCGCCAGGCACTGACTATCTTCGGTCCGACGGTGTTTATGAACTACAGTATTACGTCATTTGTAGCCAATTGTAGAATACACATTTCACAGATGACCTGAAACGGTCGTAGCGGGACATCTCTTTTTTTATTTTTGTATTCTATTGAACATTTGTATGGGTTTATTGTTTTGCAAAAAGGGTTTCATATGTTGACCGGTGAAGCAAACAGCAGGTCGCGCAGAATGGTCCTTGCACTGCGTTCACAGTGCGAGGTCAATTCAGTCCAGTGTACTTTTCCTATAAGATGACCCTAATGCCCTTGCCTTGCCAACAGTCGCATTGAAACACGGTCTCTTCAATGCATGATATATTAATTTTTGTATGTCTCCTGTCTGTTCTGTGCTTTTTTTCTCTGCCCAGGGGACGGAGGTCTTACAAAGGGGACTCCGTCCTGATTATTCAGAAAGAGTATTCAAATTTGAAAAAAAAAAAACGGGTATAGCGCTAAGAGAACATTACAGCCGCATCGGGCATCGATTACCATATAATGTTTCTACTTCATCAGCGCAATACAAAGTTGAATACAACTTGAAATGCGAGTTCGTGAAAACGGCCTGCGATAGTACATGCAAATTGAAACCCAGTTTTCATAGGTAAAATAATATACAAGCAGTGATGAAAATTTCTTTAAAGTTCCAGATTAAAACTAAAACGTGGTGCCGATTAAATAAGTTCTCATGACCATGCAACCTTTATTTTACTTACAGAGCAAATTCAGAATGTTATTAAAAGTTTATTGATAACAAACCGCCTTAATTGATTTCGCAATAATTATTATATTATTATATTTGAGCTAGCTCGAAGGCTGATATTTCTACTAAACTCTTCCAATAAAAAAGGTACTTCTGTTGACACTAGCACTCCAAACTGAAAACAATGTGTTCATACATCTGCATCATGACATGCGCAGATGGAGTACCCCATTGATATATTATATCTCATATTCAATTGATGTTCGCTTCTTGCTCATCTCGTGGATCTCCTCTGGTGCGAAATTACTTCCAACATTTTATCTTGGTGATGCAAACACAAACGACTTTCAATAGTGAGTTCTATTCTATTATCTACCTGAATCATAAATAAGGTTCATCATGTGGCATGTCACAATTCTTCCATTCGAATCACTGTTCTGCCGCCAACGGTTGAGAAACGCATATTGTTCCGTCACGGTACCTACATGGCCCACGTCAGTCACTTCAAAATTATGCGAATGTATGGTGGTCAAATGACACCATTATCGTTTCACCTTTGCACAGAGTCAAAATCTATCCTTTTGTATTCTATGAACTATTTTTCTTCTAACATTTCGTCGAAGTAATTGGATTTTAATGAAATATTTGCATTAGCTATTCAGGACAATCTTAGTAGTTCGTTATACAGAGCTGGTTGCTCTTTGCAACGGTACAGTGTCTGGTGATACAGCTTTCAAGAAATGGCGACTTGCCAAAGTAATATTTCTGTTGTGACTTTCGTACCCTAGGGGGGGGGGGGTTCATGTATTTTTACAAAACTTCAATACAAACACATTTTATATGTGATGTCGTCAATATAAGAACGTACACAAAATGCTATCGAAAGTTATCAAAAGTTGATTTTTGTATTAGTGACTGCACGACTAGCTGTTGCATTTGTGGATGTGCCGATCCATGATCTGATTGTGCCATGGCAAAAACCTATGTCTTCATTATGTCTCTGGTGTTAAGTTATTCAAAATTATTGCTGCAGATTCTGTCTTAAGGTAGTACGCGCCTCGAAAGTGAAAGACTTAAACTTTTGCTTAAATTTTCCTTAAGGAATCTTTCAACCTTTCACTTTCAGAATCAAGAATAAAAATCAGGGGGGTCATCGGGGAAATTTTGGTACGGAAACAAATTACTCAAGATTTACCGATATTTAAAATTCAAAATGGTTGCCACCCCTGTGTAAACGCTATGGAGAAATCTAAAATTTTCGAATTTCGAAAAGCTAAGCCTGTGAAAAGTTTTCTTACATCAAGAGCTTTAAAATGAACCCCACAAGTGGTATATCAGAAAAGAATTGTTGAAGTTTGAGAGTCCGGATATCTGTCCCCAAGTCGCGTCCTACCTTAAGTGTAGGCCCACATCATTTATTTCTGGAAATACAAATTGTCTACATATTTTTTCTGACATCCGTATACCCCTCCAAGGTAAAGTAGAAAGCGCCTCGAAATTAAAGACTTGATGTTCACTCATACCTTCCGTAAGAAACTTTAGGCCATTGTATTCAAAATGACTGCAATCCCTGTGTTAACTTTATGAGGACCGGAGAAAATTTTATTTACTTCATGAGTTTACAAAATTAGGGCTAGAACAAAATATTGTAATCCCGGGATTGTAATATGCTTGAGATGTATGGTGGAACTAAGTTAGAGGTGTCCGACATCTGTTTGTCTCTACCATTTACTAGCTTCTGTTTTAGTCTCGAATTTGTATTGTTCAACTGCGATGCATATGGTTTTTCTCTTGCAGTCTAGTTTTTTATTATTTTGGTGTCACTGTTCCGTCTTGTAATATATGTATGCTAGTGAGAAAGTATAATGAATGAATAAATAAATAAATAAATAAATAAATAAGATAGTCCGAATATCTGTCTCCGAGGCGCATTCTACTCTATCATATGAAATGAAATTTGTCCTTTTCACATCTATGAGAAAAACAGCATATCATGTACATTATCATCTATAATGGTTATCAGTCATACTCATTTGTCTACCACATACGTTGTGCATTTCTTCAATCTGCGTCCTTGAGTGATGTCTAACTGATACACAGATTTATTATTAATATCTGTTATATCGCCCTACATTGTCATCTCCTTACTGGACTGGCCGCCGTCTCGTATCCATACCAAAAAAGGAAAGTTTTTTTTTTGCACTCAGTGAAACATCAACGTGGCAAATCCGGACCCCGTGTCACTTTCGCTAACCGTCAAGTACCAGAAAAATCTCTTTTTTTGCCCCGCAATGGCATTTCTTTCATTTCTACATGCATTTCAGCAGCAGTCTAGCACAGCAAGAGCTATAGGGAATTCTCTAACTAAGTTAATTAATTTCCGAACTGTTTCTATAAAATTAACACACAGTCAATCGTTGACATAACGTTTTCTCTGCAGACAGAGTGAAGAGTTAGAAAAGTTCGCTTATTATGCTGAGCTACAATACAATTTAATATTATCCTAGGGGTTCTGTCTGTATTGATTCATGGACACCAACTGATTTCAACCATGAGGAGGCTTTAGCCCACTATCCTTCATGTGCCAGGCAGATGCTGCATTCCAACATTATGAATATTCATTAAAAGAGTATCTCCTCATCATATGTCTATCTATCAGTTATATTGTTATATCTGCAAACTGCAATTTCTTGTTCCACTCCTTGATTCGCCTCAAAAAGCGCAGTGTTCAACGTATCAACACAGCTCGTATGTGTGTAATAATAAATGTCAAAGTTGTCATTGCCAACACACGGATCTTAATCTGGGTAGGGTAGAATTCATTTGTAAACAGTAAAGTTGAATATTTTTTTATAAAGCCTCACAGATATTATCCTTTTCATTCACTTTTTTCTGTATCTGTCGATACAATGTCTTGTCACTGTGGACTTTTTATCTTTCATCCTGTATACGCTTGCAGAACAGTCTTCAACTCGACGAATGCTTTCCTGGCTAACGTTTGTTTCTCCTGGTCTGATCCTACATGTTTTGTTGTTTTGTTTCAAGGTCCACTCCCTTGAACTTTCCCATCTGGTGGCGGCGTTTCACTTTGTCCCATATCTTCTCTCATAAAATCGTCTTGCTGTCGAAGGTCAACGATACCTCGCAGCTTGTCTCGTAATTCCTCCCTGAGTTCATCGACTGACTTCTCCAGTCGCTGAATCATATCGCATAGTTCCAGTCTAATTATAAAACAAATAACATATCATAGTGTTCAGTTTGACGTAGAGAGAGTGAGAGTATAAAGCTCCTTAAAGTAGAATGCGGCTCGGGGACAGATATTCAGACTCTCAAATTTTTACAAATCTTTTCTGATTTACCACTTGTGGGGGCTCATTTTAACGCTCTTGGGGTAAGAAATATTTTACCGCCTCAGTATTTTCGAAAATCGAAAATTGTATTTTTCTCCATAGAGTTAACACAGGGATGGCGGCCATTTTGAATTTGAAATATCAGTAAATGTGAGGTTGTTTGTTTATCTAGTATGACCAAACTTTGCATGGTGACCCCTGATAATTATTTTTGATTTGGTAAGAGTATGGTTGAAAGTTCCGTAGAGGAAAATTTGAGCAAAATTTCACTTTCGAGGCGCGTACTATTATAATCTAACCAAGGTTTCTGGTATGTAGAGGTTATAATATATTTCTAGTATTTGGTAGCAGAGTTTTACCAAAAATGTTCCGAAACCCTAGCAAAAACAGTATTTAATTGTTACACGTGGCAAACTATAATCAGAGATGAATAAAATTACAGCTCCTCTCAATCAGCCAGAAATAACAATATTTCACACTTGGAGCCATGTTCAACTAGCTAGATTGGACTGCGCCAGCCTGATCATTATTTATTCACTGAGATAGCGCCGCAAACGATTAGGCCTTCTATTGAATACTACTTTAGTCGCTCTTTTTTCCTGAAATTGTTTTTTAGCTTCGAAATTACCTGGCTGAGTCACTCCTTGAAGCATAACCGCTATTAGAGTTGTCGATACATTGAGCCGATTTGTCAGCGAGATATCGCTGAATCAGACGCCTACAAACGACCTGAGAAGGCAAAAATGAAAGGAGGGGAAATTACATTTCACAGAAAGGCCAATGAGATAACACTCTCTCTGACACCTCATGATCTTTAAAATCTCGGTTACTAATGCTTCCTGGGTTCGTGCCCGGCATAGTACGAGTGTACTTCCAGCCAAATCCAAGAATTACACTCAAACAAACCGAGAAATTGGGGAATTTCTGTTTCTTTATCGACGCATCTGACGGGTTACAGATTTCACCTTGGTTTTACTAAACATTTGGAATGGTTTTAACAATTTCGTGACAAATACCGACAGCAACATTATTTCCTATCACCATTCCGTTAAGGAGAAAATGGCGATCGCAGAAAACTGCTTTCTTTTATATGCATAAAAGTTCTCAGACAAGGCAACAACAGGAAGTACAGAACGCGTGTATATTTATTGATGCTTTTAGACTTTGCACTTCTGTCGAGCAAATGTTATGTTGGTGTGCATGTTCACAGAGATGCTCAGTTGGTTAATGAAGGGTAAATTTAACCCTGTGACTCCCTTTGTAAATGTCACAAAACTGTCAACCTTCACGGGGCCAGGAGTAACTTATCACAGTGAACGCACCAAACTAAAACGATTGAACGTGTTTTGCTTGCCTCATAATATTCCTGGCTTTCTTTAATCGATTCTGATCTTCGCGTAACCTGTCAACGAAAAAGACCGCAAGTTATCAATATCACGATACATAAGGTGCACTACTTCCTTGTGTTTCCCAAGTCATCATTTCGGTGCACTCAGTATTTTCATCCAAATCCTTCAGCTCATTTAGGTCTTATCCCCTTAGCTATTAGTTGGTTTCTCCCTACCTGTCGTCACCGATATTTGTTCAAATAATTGACAGTACTCTTTTGCTTCATCGACTGTCTATACTTTCACCATCCAACAATGACTCTGTGTATCCCGCCTCCCTTGTCTTTGTTATTCTCCCTTGATCTCCTTAACCGGCCCCGTCTCTTGAAACAATACACCAAGTTCACTTGCCCCAACGATCTGTATTATCTTTAACAACTTTTCATACTCGATCACACTAATTAATGAATCCATCATAGGACATAGATTGGAAAATAGCTTATTTCGTATTATCTGGCGAATTACTGATTATAATGCATAAGTCATGGCAAACAGTGTGGTGGTGATGGTAGCGATGGTGAAGATGATGATGATGATGATGATGATGATGATGATGATGATGATGATGACGACAATCATATTTTTAACATTAACCATATAAAATGCCGACCTTTGTTTCCACCTTAACGTCCTTGCGACAGCAAAGGCAGTGATAGACCCGTCGAATAAAATCGATAAAGAATCTGCTACTTGGCAAGACGTTGAATGGGGGCGCTTCAGTGACACCTCTACTGAAATAATCCATCCACATATCGGAGCGATGGAACTTCCACTCGATGTCCGCATTTTGCTGTGAAAGATAATCGGTTTTATTTTGAGAACGAAATCAACTGCAATTTCCTTGCGAGGAAGATCATCGTCGGCGAATATAAGTCCCTCACTTGTATTTGAGGCAGTTATTGTCTTTGTCATAATTGTTGTTGTGCCCTCTTATTTTTGTCGTTATGAGTGTTGTTGTCTTTTATTCCGTAACAATGTTGTGACCTGTTCAAAGCATATTGATTTTAGGGAAACAGAACATTATAAATTACGAGCACGGTACTTGTGATGTAGGGATGCAGCCTTGAGTTTATTACAGAAGTTTCACGAATGCTAAGACCAAGGAATTTCCTTCATTTCGACATCATCCCCCGAAAGGGAAAACTGGCAGAATTGTGTCCCTGCACACACACTTATCAACCATACCGAAAGTAATGTTATAAAAACCAACCCTAAAAATTCCTGCGGACATTATAGACTAAATGTAAGAATCTTATAATCTGCGCTATGGTAGTTCTATGATGTTCTGAACGGCTTTTAAGGATAGATATCTTTCTATGGAGGGATATAGAGGAGAGTGAACGATTAAAAAAATGGCTGACTCAATGCGGATGCTTACCACAATACTGTCATAGGTGGTTCCCATCAATGCAATGAGGAGATTGAGTAGAATTATGACGGCTGCAATTTGATAACAGGCGAACAGTAACCCTCCAACGAATTCTGTTGACAGGTGGTCGGCTTCAACCTGCAGTGCTTCCAGATCGATCAGTCCGTACAGAGACCAAAACAGAGTCTTCAATGACGCCGATATACTGCTTCACGAGACGCACGGTGAGGAAGACAGGAAGAGAAATTTAATACGCATTCCAACAGAGGAAAAAGAATATCATCGACGCTTAGATAGACAGAATGAAATTCACATACGGACACATGCTCCCTTATCGGTCTCAAGAGGAATTACAATGAGATCATAATTACAATTAAACCGTTATTTGAATGAAATGACCATGCAGTGTGACGTCACGTATGATTTCGATGGTGCTGAACATTAAGAGCCTTAAGGTAAAATTCGCCTCAGGGACAAATATTCGGACTCTCAAACTTGTACAATACCTGTTTGTTCTAAGACTTTTGGGGGCTCAAGAAGTATTACGGCCTATTTCTGTGAGAATTGGAAAAGTTAACTTTTCTTCATAGTCTTTAACACAGGGATTGCGGCCATTTTTAATTTCAAGTGTGGTGAATATCGGGTAATTGGCTTCTCTAGGAACAAATCTTAATGCACTAGTTTAGAGTTACAGAAACTTTGAGCAAAAGTTTTAGTCTTTCATATTCGAGGCGCGTACTATCCTAAGTCGCAGATGATTAATAACGCCCATCGCTTTACACCCTCGTATGACTGAATTGATTGATATATTTTGAAAATCGATGAACGCATATAATTTTGATCGATGATCCATGACTGGTTTGCGTCAACCCGTCTGGTGCTTTTACGTTTCATATCACTGTACCGGGGGCTCAAGTGAAAAAAATATACAGTTCACTCTTGGTGGTGTCCTCCTAACTTTGTTAAAAGTGATCACATCGTCTGAACGCTTCGTTCTTTCATTTTACTCTTCTCTGAAAGAGTATAAAGGGATCTTTACGCAACCTCATGAGAAAGGTTGAACGCGTCGCACACTGTAAATCTTTGCAATACATGCACTGCACCATTCATTCTTACACCACATTTGACAACACCAGAGAGGTGAAAATGGCAAGGATGGCAAAGCGAAGGAGACTATACTAGTAATAATAACAAAACCCTGCATGGAGAGAGAGAGAGAGAGAGAGAGAGAGAGAGAGAGAGAGAGAGAGAGAGAGAGAGAGAGAGAGAGAGAGAGAGGGGGGGGGAAGTGAGTGAGCGAGGAGGGACAGATCGAATGAATGGAAGGGACAGGGAGTAAGAGAGAAAGAGAGAGGGGAGACGGTCAGACTGATAGAGGGGACGGGTAAACAGAGACAGAGAAAACAAGTAACACAGACATAGTTGGAGATGGACGAAGGAGACAAGAAGACAGAACAACCCAGAGATTGACATAAAACAGAAATGTTGATCTTAAGTCATTGAAGGAGACGAGCAGAAAAAAGGGGGCATATCAGAATGCTGTCAGATTTAGAAGATCGAGTATAAAGTAACTGATAGATAATTATCTCATATTTACTCTGCGAAGAATCTTTTCCCATAGCATTCTTTGTACGACTGATGGTCGACTAACATGCAATCCAGCATGGACTCCGGGCCGTATCCCCAGTACACTTGAGTCAAACCCAATGCGAACGCAACCCACACTAAACCAAAGATGAACATGAACTTCATAATGTCCGTCAACATTTTACCGACAGAGATTTGTAGAGGTCCTACGTATTCGTTTATCACCATCACCCTCAAGAAACGCATAACGCTGATGACGTTGGCGACAGCTATTATGAGATCGGCAAGCAGCGCAGGGTCGTACTGGCTCCATTCTTTGCGCGGCTTGGCGAACGCGTAATGGTCGAGAAATTCTGGAAAGTCGAAAACGCTACTGTACGCATTTGAGTAGTCGTCTTCGCCGAGGTCAGAAACAGCCTGGCTGAGACTATTTAGTTGCAGGGATATGTTTGCGATTGCTTCTTCGTAGACCGCTGTGGCCCCAATCTTGTCGGCGACTTTTGCGATGGCATCCAATACCTGTTTCAGAGCTTCATCCAAGTCTGGATTTATCGTAGTGTTTGTAGGGGAGGTAAAGTAGCTAGGCGTTGTACTGTTGACGGAAGAAGCGAAGCGCAGCACCGCGTCTGTCACATTCCATGACGTGGTTTCGTTTGAAAGCCGGGAATCATGGCCATCGTACCAGGAATAGTTATCGAAATATCCAGAGATAATGTCATCGAGCTCTCTTTCTTTGTCATGTACCTGAACATAAAACAGTAAAAAGTAAAGCATTTTATTCCCCATTCCTTCACTTGGTAATGCGCATAGTGCGTGCTTCGATCTGTAATTACGCATTTTGCAAACAACTGCAAACACAATCAACTTGGGAGGACGATCGGAGCGACAAGTAACATGAAAATTTACAGAATTGAGTTGCGCTATTAATTTTTAGCATGAATAGCATTCTCGTGCAAGATAAAACAAATTTCTCATCCAAAGAATTTCAGGTGCCATATAAAGCAATAGTAATTGACAAAGCTGTCCATTATCATAGAATGCGCGTTGGTGACACGAATCTCATATGATTGCACACAATTCACTTTTCTGATGTACTGCTTGTGGGGCTTTACTATAAAGCTTCGAGAGTAAGAAAAAATTTCGCCGTCTTATTTTGTGATAATCGAAAATTTGATTTTTCAACATAGAATTAGTACAAGGACGGCGGACACTGATTAACGCGATAATGTATCCCAACCTTGATTATAATGGACGAAATAAGGAAATTTTGCACGACATAATGTAATGCATGAGGTGAAGCCAAGTACATCATGGAATGCAAAATTTGTTAATAATGGGTTGGGTTTTAGAGGGGTACATTATTGCTATTATTTTAGAGTTTTTGGCAATGCTAGGGAACTTTGTAGATGTGGAAATGTCTTTGGCCCACAATACTGGATAATCAGATAAATTATCAGTAATAATCGGAGGGATGACGTCACAAATTTCAGCGGTACTGACAAAGCTATAATGTTATTTCAAACATTGGTAAATACAAGGTTATTTTCTTTCTCTTTTACCACATTTGCACGCTGCCCAATTGATTTGTCGTTTAAAAAGATGATTGAACGTTTCTTTGAGGAAAGTTTGGGCAAAGATTGAGTCCGCCATTTTCGAGGCGCATGCTACATGTACCTTGAAAATATATTCTCCATTGGTTTCCTTGCGAACAAGTGGGCAAGTCTTTTAATCATGGAGGACTGGGTAATGCTATGGTCTAGCTCAGTGCACAACGTTGAATAAATACCTGCTAGGCCGGCGGTCATAGGTCGTTTGGGAATAGAAGAATCACAATTGAGATAAGTTTTATAAAATTGTCCATTACCCTAAATATGCCGGCAGAAACTCACTTTTTCTTTTATAAATATTATTAGATTATCTCTCAAGATTCCAGCGATGCTTATAATCATATCAACCCCTCGGGTTCTTGAGATCTATTCTGTTTTTCTGAGGAGACGCATTTTGTCTAATTTCTTTTACATTAGTGCCGGCGCCCAAATACACATGTTTTAGAAGAAAATGAATCAGACTAGAAGAATCCTATAGGGGTTCTATGTTACAATCTTTAAAGTCTTACTCACTATAATTATGGAGGCAGTCCTAAGGCCTAGCCAAACCCAGTAAAATCCGATCTGCATTAGATCGAGTATATTCCAAGCGTTTGTCAAGTAATAAGAAAGGCCAGAATTCCACATTTCACGGATCTCTCGCCATGTTATTCCTTACAGAAAAAGAAAATAGATACAGCAGACATGACTTTCCAGTTTGTGTGATATTCCGAATGAAATGTGAATACACGCGTATACATACATACATACATACATACATACATACATACATACATACATACGTACGTACGTACGTACGTACGTACGTACGTACGTACATACATACGTACATACATACATACATACATACATACATCATACATACATACATACATACATACATACATACATACATACATACATACATACATACATACATACATACATACATACATACATACATACATACATACATACATACATGCAAATACGTACGTTTGAAAAATCTAAATAAAAATGATCAAGAAACGTACGAGAACAGAAATATGTTACATCAATCTGTAACATGTTGGCAAAATGAATATCAACTGAGACAATTGTGCGTGAAATACGAAAAGGTATGAGGGCCTGTGGCTGTAACATTTTATGATTTTTCACAATTTCTTTTTCATTTTGTATATCATTAATACTTTTTAGCTCTCCGCCATACTTCCTAGAAGTACAGTTTTCAGCTTGTCAACTTAACGTGTATATACATGTGTAAAGTGCATATTTGTTGTTAACAGTAAATTCTACTCCAGAAAACGATCAAAATGTCAGCAATACCGGTGCATGTCACATTAAAGGGCCATTATTTGTAACTTTTGACCATTTTTTACCTCGGAAAATTCCGTGTTGGAGGCTCATATTTGTTGCAAAATGTTGTTTTACGAAGAAATAAACATGATTAGTGATGTTATAGCCACATAAAACTGCTAATTTTTGTTCAAACGTGTTGCCCTTCCGAGCTCGTTTGTTGATGTCTGGCATGCTCAGCGTGCTGGGGAGAACGCAGATAATGTTGACGCCGCGATCACGCCAGATGTACAAGTTCACGTTTATTGTGGGATCAAAACAACATTGCGTCGTGGATTGCCAGACATCTGGCTACGCAACATGCTCGGACAATGGAGTACGACGTAAGTACCGGGCATAAGCAATGAATATTTATTTTGAAATCGCTGTGAATGGCTCGCGCAGGTGCAGAAGAATGCCTACGCTGCAATCCGCGTGTCAACAGAGTTTGTATTTCTGTCCGGACAAAAATTGAAAATTTCGTTGTAAAATCACATGTTACTTAGTTGTAGGGCACGTAATGTTTCCGAATAATATGCGATTCTCTGTTATTTGACAGGCTATTCAACATGAGCCAGTGATCATTTCAATCAAAACTAACGGAAAAATCGCAAGAAGATACAGCTAATGGAACTTTAATAAAAGTTGTCGACAAGCTAAATGGTTCTGACATACGGTTGAGCCGAACAATATATTGATGTTTTAACAAGAAAATTGCAAAAATAATCAAAGGTTACGGCTACTAGACTTTAAAGTTATACAGTCACCTGTAATCTAAATATGCCCACATATAGTCAAAGGGGCGTTCCTTGGTATTCGAAATGCCCATGTGAGGGCGCCGTTTTTAAAAAGGGGCCACCCGCTTAAAATCTGTGATTCGTTAGATTTTCTCTTTCTATGGTAGCTGTGGCAAAATTGGGACAGGTGACAGTATACCTTTAAAATAAGAGACTGGCGAAATGAAGACATACCAATGATCCACAGGGCTATGAGGATTTCCACCTTTGTCGGAAGAGACCCTCGTTGTTGACTGAGTCTTTGTTCGAATTCAAGTTTAGCTATATTAGACTCGGGATCAGGATATTGATTTTCAAGATGTGTTGTCGTCAAGAATAGAAAGACCAGGAAACAAATATACGACGCTGTATGCATCAAGAACTTGATGTATCTGCAATAAAGGCGCATTATCATACATCAGTGATGACGTCACATTTTATATATATATATATATAATATATATATATATATATATATATATATATATATAAATATATATATATATCTATATATATATATATATATATATTATATATATATGAAAAGTCCGGAGCTGGATTATTAGATTAAAACATTTATAGGTATTGGAGTATGGCTTAGCTTGTTTTACCTTTCTCCATTTGATTTCATACTCAATTGTTCTGGTCTTTTAAGTTCCAAATATATTTACTTAACTCAGTTGCATTTTTATAGCGTTGGTTTTTGAACGAGCAATATGGTTCTATATCTAAATTTAAATGTGTAATCTTTTCGAGAAATACACTAAAAATTAGTTATAGTTGCATGAGTAATATTGGTACAATAATAACAAACAACAACAAGGCTAAATTAAACAACTTAAACCCCAGTGAAGAGAATAAGACAAACTGCAACTGCAATAATAAATGCCCGATGAATGGTAGTTGCAATGATGAACACATAGTATACCAAGCGGAAGTCATTACATCGGACACAAAACAAACTTACATCGGACTATGTGATACAACAAGAAGTGCAACTTGTGTTTGTGGAAAAGTTTTTATCATATGTAGACCAACCATGGCAACGCTCAACAAAAGAAATGAGCTAATTTCGTGCTGCAGGCACTCTAAAAGATTTCTGCTATCCCACATAAATTAAACACGTATAAGCGCGCGTAAATACGCGCATCACGATATGTTCCATTCAGAATGCCTTTGTTCTATTTTCTCATTACTCTAGAATGTATTGGTTTGTATTTGGCAGTTGCCTGATGACTGCATCGCAAGATGCACGAAACTCTGAGTAGCGAATAAGACTGGATAATATATATATATATATATATATATATATATATATATTACATGATACCATAAAATTAGCACTTTATTGGGAATTTCTCAACAAATTTATGTCAGATGTTAACCATTATCCATCATGCAACAAGCATGCACATTTTTTACACAAAAATGAACAAACAATATAACAGAAGACGTACGCTTGTCATCAAAGTTTTTAAACAAAGTGTGTAGATTGGAAATTGAAAATGTCACCATTTGGATCATACTTCGTTCATTTTACTGCGTTGAAAGACAATCGTGCAAAGTGAGCTTGATTTCAGGTTAACATGTAGTCTTTCAGACATTAGAGAGGTTCGGTTACACGTTTTACGTGAACGTGAACGCGTAACGTCACGAATTTCTGCGATGATGTCATCGACTTGTGGCGTACGTTCTTCACGTACACGGAGCCGGCGTCGCGTATTTACGTGGAGACAGCTGTTTTCACGTAATTTGTAAACGTGTAAATTTATTCTCATCTTTAGGTATCAAAACATGGTAAAAACTGTGAATCATTCATGCAGTTGTTAGTTGGATATATGATAGTGACATCCTCAAAGATATCATGTATTTTCGTCATTTTTATGTGCAATTTCTTAGTCGATTCGCGGCATATGGGCAAACCATTGAGATATCCCTGTGATGCGGAAACACACTACGCGGACCCAAGCCGGGCCGAATCATTACTTGCGCGTGCCACAAGAACGGCTGGCGTAACGCGTAACCAAACGGACTTTTGCACGCGAATGTTACGCCAACGCCAACGTGGATTCTACGCGTTCACGTTCACGTAAAACGTGTAGCCGAACCTCTCTAATGTTGGTGCGTTCGTGTCACGTCACTAAAGGATAAGTCTTTGTCTGTGAATTAAAATTTTGTCAATTCTGAATAATTTGAAAAAAATTGTCATGACTTAGTAGAGCTAAGCTGGTGGAGGACACAGTGTATCTTCAACCTTCCTTGTATAGTCTCGGTGGTAAAGTGCCAGAGGTTGAGCTGTCCTATACCGCAGAAGAGCTGCTATATTCAGATAGACTGCACTCCCTACAGCGAGGATATACATAACACGGTTTGTAACACTGTGTTATGAGATGGCTTTACTAAACCAAGAACATTATAAAATCCTTTAACTATTTTTCAGTCGATTTATCACTGCCAATAACAACATTTACGTTTGCATGCACCTCGAAAGTGAAATACTTAAACTTTTACTAAAAATTTCCTCAAGAAAACTTTCAACATGTATCTTTGAAAATCAAGATTAAAAAATATGCAAATTGTGGTTACAGAGAAGCAAATTACTCTGCAAATATTTGAAATTCATAAAGGCCACCATCCCTGTGTTAATTCTGTGGAGAAAAATCAACTTTCGATTTTCAAAAAAAGGTGGTTAATAATTCACTGAATTCAAAGAGCTTCAAAGTGAGCCATCCTTAAGCGACAGATCAGAAAATTATTGGAAAAAATTGACAGTCCGACTTTATTACCCAAAGGCACATTTTGCATGACCGTTCATAATTTTTTTCCTGCATTTGAAAAACGTTTTGTATCGTGTGAGAAATTGTGCCAACAGTATTACTCACGGTATTCGCATGAATCTTCCGAATTTTCCATACGGATAGATGAGGTACAGCAGGCCTAGGACGGGAAACGCCAGCATGATCAGAGTGGAGATGATGGCGTTGCGTATCCAACTAGAATCTCGCCAGTCCGCTAAACCACGATACCAGAGTTCAATTAGCTGCTGTTGACAATGTGGATGAACAACGAACTGTGGAAGCACAAAGAATCATGTGGTTTATAAGCGCTATCACGCTTATTTCACGTTCAACTAATTTATGTTGAAATTTGGGTGTGTGTGTGTCATGCAATTATATCCATTTTATAGTAAAATAACTTTTAAATATTTAATGCGTGCTTTTCTTTCGATGACGATGATGAACTTGCGTATTTGTGAAAGCAAATTGTTGGGGCTCAGCTTTCCATCAAGAAATCTGTTTCTGCGAAACCACGGGGTTGAAGGATTTAACGGCGGTTTGTGGATGTCAAATAATGACTTCATTCAGATTTAACGAAATCATGATAACATTTTCACATTTAAAAGTTTCTGAACCAACTCTATCCTGTTTTGTATAAACATCTTTCTGAAACTGCTTGCGTCTGATAGCTTTTCAATTTAGAAAGGGTATGGATGGGAGCACAATGTCATTGACGCTATTTTTAAAGCATATCATGACGGCATTAGATGAAAATATTTGTGCGCCTTCCTTATGCTATCACATGTAAACCTTGTTTGGAGTACCGCAACTGCTTGTTTTTTGTTCGTGTTTTTTTTTTCGGGCAAAGTCATCATTAACAAATTTATAACACGTGACAACTAGCAGCTCCTTCTGATTGGACGATAACGTTTATCGATTAAGTCCCGACTCTTACCTTCTTTTGCTCTTGTTGCACGGCGTACAAAACTTTCATTGGTCGACCTTCCTTGCCAATGCCTCTTTTGCTCTTCTGGGAGTCGTGACTAAGAATAACTTTCAGCTCGGCGGAATCTCGTGTCCTGTCGAGCAGATCGGCGGAGAACTGCTCACATTTTGCCGCAAGCTCTAGGTACTCTTCGCGAAATTCGTACTCTTTGGAGCTCTCTCTGCGCAGTTCTTGACATAGCTGTGAAATCACAGAAAGTCATGTTTGCGGGTTCTTTCATAAATCATAGAAATGTCGTATTCTAAGTTGCTATGCTTTCCGAAATATGTCAGTAGGGTCGGAATGGGGTTTTTTCGAATTATGTTTACAACGGAAAGGTATAAAAGCAGCGTATGCAAAGGCGACTCAGAGGAAATAAGCACACATTGCAAAAAATAAAGGAAGATGTTGAGTGTGCCTATAATGTGGAATACGATCACATGGAATTGCATAAAAAATTGCTTTCCATTTGCTTAAAGTAGAATGCACCTCGAGAACAGATATTCTGGCTCTCACACTTTTACAATATTCTTTTGGCCCACCCAGTTTGAGGGCTCATTTTGAAGCTTATAATAGGGTACAAAATGGTTCAAAGTTGCAGGAGGAAAGTTTTAGCAGAAGTTTAAGTTTTTCATTTCGAAGCGCGAGGTACCTTGATATGGAAAATCAATTTGTATTGCCGAGCAGTCGACGATGACGTGTGATAGCCTAACTATTCGGCGAGTGCATTTTGAGAATGATCTTGACCAATGATCTCTGTGATGGCCATGTGAATTTCTAAGGGAGGGTTTTCAAAATTAACATAAATCCTATGGATAATGTCAAACTCTAAGACAGCTTATCGTGACCTTGGTGTTATTCATTTTTGCCGTTTGAAGTTTACCCTGGAACAGGAAATGCCTGATCACCAAATGGGTGTTTCTGTGTGGCATGCTTTGTGCCGGATAATTTGATATTTCTAATTTCTCAACAGAACATTCATCAAGACATTCTACTCAGTTGTGGTTGTGAGAAACTGGTGCTCGACTTTATTTATTGTGCTCAAAATATTCCCTACCTCGAAAGCTCTTCGAAAGGGGTCTGGTTTAGTCTCTGTCTCTGTTTCGATGACGCACATGTAAGCTTCACTGGCCAGTGCCTTGTATACATTCAGTGTACCAATGGAACGTTGAATAGTGTGGTTCTCAGTCTGATAGCTGGATACGGCAATTGGAGTAGCTCCCCTCTTAATGAGTAACTTTAAGGAAAAAAATGTAAGGTCAAAATGTCAATATGGTATGTCTTAAGGTCATCGGTCTGGTAATTCGATATTTTGTCTGAGTGTGCATTTAGTATCACAGTCAAAGACAGAATTATGTAAGCTGAGAACGACAGGCAACAATAATGAAGTCGAAGCTAAGACCACAGGGTCATGCAGGCATTGTTCGTCTAGAAGTTTTGAATATGGTAAATAAATGTCAAGTACCAACTTTTTCTCATGATACAAGCCTTACCTGTGACGGATACGTCCCTCGGTATTTCTGTACAGTATTTCAAAGAAAACAGTCCATATCTGTTAATTACCCTCCCTAATCCCCTTCATTAATTTGTTCTGTCGATCACCAACGCAGGGGTGTATCGCCCTGGCCAAATACTCGTTAGCAGCTCATATGAACTGCTAACGTGTATTTGGTCAGGGGGACACGCCCCTGCGTTGGTGATCGGAAGAACAAATTAATGAAGGTTATTAGGGAGGGTAATTAACAGATATGGACTGTTTTCTTTGATATACTATACTTAGTGTAGTGTAGAATAATAGGCACATATCTGACACAGGTAAGGCTTGTATAATGAGAAAAAGTTTAAAGGCACTGTTCGTGATCTCTGGGATCGCCTTTGTTCTAGTCTGTAAGAAGATTATGGAGGTGTGACAGCCTTTTGTTTTTCGATTGAAATTGTAATCTGGTGGGTAAATTTTTTGATGAGACAATATGATCCCAACACAGGCCTTTAATAATACTTGACATTTACTGATTATATACAGAACGTCTAGGCGAATAATGCCTGCAGTACCCTGTGCTGAGACAGTAATGTCAACACGCTTGTAGAAGGCGCTCAATCCAGTAGGTCTATTACTTCCTCGCCCTTTATTTATACAGAAATACCAATAGTCCCAATTGTTAATTACGAATGTCACATGTTGCATTACCTTGATGATATCGTGGTCATCATGGTGTGCAGCCAATATCAGGGGAGTTGTGTCTGGATGGAACTCTTCACTTGAACTTCCAGCGTGAGCATCGATTAAGTCTTGACCCTGCATGATTTTGATAAATAGAAATATATTTTCCGTGTCAACTGGGTTTGATTTCATAAAAAAACAGTCGACACCATTTAAAAGCGTAAAACCACAAATTCCAAATTCATATTAGCATGGCTGCAACTAACCTGCAATTAGCAATTTTTTTGCTCTGCGTATTCTTTTTTCCCTCATTTTTTGACCACGTCCCCGCCTCCATATATCTATTGTTTCAATCGCAATGGCAGATAAAGTGCAAGAAAATCCGCGGAAAAAGCAGCTACGGTAATCACTCAGACTGTATCTTATATTGAATAAAACAGAGAAATTACCTAACCCCTCCCCATCTAAAGTCTTGTACCGATGTAATATCATGTAATGTAATGTAATGTAATGTAATGTAATGTAATGTAATGTAATGTAATGCAATGTAATGTAATGTAATGTAATGCAATGCAATGCAATGTAATGTAATGTAATGTAATAATGTAATGCAATGCAATGTAATGTAATGTAATGTAATGCAAAATAATGTAAATATGGAAAATTCTCTCACAATGTCAAAAATTTTAAAGATCTTCCTGAATACGCACAAACACATTTAATCAGCGATTGGACGAAAGGCGCCTTGAAAGAACATCTTTGACCTAACAATAAAAAAATCACTCCAAACATGTAAACATTCAAATATGCAAATTTTATGCAATTTTACCACCAAATTTAAGTATTGTTCAAACTAAACTTAAAAGCTACAAGACAAAGGTTTTCCTTGGAGATTTGTGATCAAAAGCAGGTAAAAATCCTCAAATCTCCGATTTTGCAATTGTTTTCTTGATATTCATGAGTACACTTTGAGTTAATATGCATCCAATATCAAGTTAACTGGGCCAGCAATTTGTTAGAGAAAGTTCAAATTTCTTAAAGTTTATTTAACTGTTTGATAAGCGCGACATCTTTGTCAGTGATAAAACAAGATCTCAAGGAGATTTACGTGTTGGACTTTTAAACACTTAAAACGAAAAACATGCTCTATGTAACGATGGTTACAAAACATTGCAAACAGTCCTCAGTGATGTTAAGCGATTAAATTCTGAAAATTTGAAATGTCAAGGCGACAGCGGAACTTGAAAATCAAGTAGATTCAATCCGACGTTGAAATTTCGACTCCTGTCTAAGTGCAGATAGGCGATCAACATATAAGCTGGTGGTTTTGAATCACTCAACATGCGTTTTTATGAGTACGTGACAGATGATATTTATGTTGAGGTCAAGTGATTTAGCAAGGACAAAATAAAGGGATTTGCTTTCAAAGTCAACCATATGGTTAACTCCGAGAAATTTCATGTATGTTTATGTTTAATAAGAAAAATACCTCGGAGAGAATGCAGATTTTATTGATTCGACTCTTTCAGTGACCATCTGAACTTTAAAAACTACACGGCAAACTGTCGCCTGGTAGGTGCCCTCCTTTTGAATATGGCACGGTCGCGGCACATCATTGAACAAAACGTTACGCATTTTCGTTTATCTGACGTCACGACGCTCTGTGACGAGCATGCAGTTCAATGATTGCACGGGGACTGTTCAACGAAGTCGTCTAATTTCAGTGACTGATTTATTGCCGAACATCGTACTGCTACGCTTTAGTGCTATTTCACAATTAAAAAAGGTCATGAAGATTTTGCACGGTCCGCTGACCAGAGGGTGTAGCTTTTTACCCATGATTCAAGGATGATAAGGGGTCTGCATATATGCGAGTAAGTCACAAATATAAAATCCATGTGTCGGCAAACTTTATCAAGACCTAAGCTCACCCTGAAAGTTTAGCATGATACGTGCATCTTTGCTGATATATGCTACATGTAAACCCGGAATTAGAATGGACCACTGTAAGAATAAAACACGTGCTCTAGAGCGCATAGAAATATACGTGTACTTCCATACGCGTTAGTACAGGTGGGTTTGTTTGTACCGTAATCTTTTGGGCGTATATGGTCTGTAGAACACATCGCGTCCTGTTCATTCCGGAGTAGGACCGACATTTCATGAATCGAAATATGCAAATTTTGTTTAATCATGCAAGTTGTGCCCGCCAACTACAATCAGTTGTGAACATTACACTGAAGTGTACCAATGAACAACAAAATTGATGAATCGGTGTGATTTTCTTTCTTTAAAAGTTAAACTTAATGATAAGTTTATTAACATAGATTGGACAAGCACAATCACACAAAAACCAATCAATCCTTGCCATTAACAATTACTACCCCATCTATAAAATTTCATTAAAATTTGATCCGTCGATATTGGTCTATCACGCCAACAGACAGACAGACAGACAGACACACACACACACACACACACACACACACACAAATGCACAGACAATTTTTCAACACTTGATCACACTAGAGCTACAAACAGAGAACTTACCTGTGGATGATTCAGTATCAGTTCGATTACATTGGTGAACTTTTCTTCGATTGCGTGAAATAAGGCGTCTCCAATATTGACGTTGTGGTGCAGTAATATTCTTATAACGTCTATCGAGGCAAAACACAGTAATCAGACTCTCAAACCTGAACTTTTCCTGTATTTTCCGGTTTCTTAATTTTTTGTAAAACAGAGTTTCTTATTATTCTTTAAACATCATATCCAACTGTGTGGTGTTCAAATCGTAAACAGAATTGTTTAGTTTAACGTCGACCGCTCAATTCTAGCATGGAGCAAAATTCATATGTTAACAATACTATGGCATATTGTACAAAATATGATGAATTCACGAGTAATCCATGGGTGGTTTCCTAGATAAAATAACTGAAACTGCAGTAAAAAAAACATTTAAATTTTATTCAAGAATCTTGAAAAATAAATTATGTCTCCCAAAAACAAATGTTGTAATCTTTTTTATTTGCTAATCACCGATATGGTGCATATCTCTACTGATTAAAAGACTCTATATGGTGGAAACAAACTGCTCACGTTTATAGACTATCTATCTATCTATCTATCTATCTATCTATCTATATATATATATATATATATATATATATATATATATATATATATATATATATATATATATATATATATATATCACGAAACAGAAAACTAGAAAACGTTTTGAAAATTCCGTCACAAGATTTGTGGCAGCATAGATCCTTGAAGGGGTCTGTGCTGGCAGTAATTTTTCTTTTTTATTCAGATTTTCATTATAAATGTGAAAAATGTACATGCAATTGTTTAATGCTGTGTCCAATATTAGGTTATAGAAATTGGATATTTTATCACAATTCATGAAGATCAGGTAAGAAAACTACGAGAACTAAGGAGAAGAATCTCTTTCATACTACAAATAGAATCAAAGCCTATTTTGGTGAGCTGAATAAATTTCCTGTCTCTTAAACTACGTATTAATGATGATAATGACATGCGTCCTATTATTTTGACTTTCCAAACCAACATACATACACACACTGGCAGGCACACACGCACGCACACGTACATACACACAAGGACGAACAAACAAGTAAAGAAAACACGAACAAACTCACCAGTACTATTACGCTTTATTGCCAATTGAAATGCAGTTTTGCCGTCGGTATTCACAGCATTGACATCAAATCGGGACTTCTGATTCAAAACATCCTGCAATGTGCGGACGTCTGCTCTTTCCACGACTGAGAAATACAGTTGTTGTAAGCTATCCGTGCAATTACTACCCTCCATCTCTGTTGCAGAAGGGGAGAACGTTTAAAAAAGCAGAGAATAAAAAGTTGCTTACATATTTTGATGTACGTCGGCAAAAGATTTTATGACTAATGCTGTGTTATGAGGCCTAGGGTCCTTCGTTTCGCTAATAATTTCCAATATGACGTTCTTCATTTGACAAAATCTGCCAATTTTGATTCTATCGCTACATAAAAGGAAATTCTTATAGCTTTGAATATTTTCGATCAAAAGGTTGAATGAAAAATGAATATTTTATTTTTGTTGACTAAGTTGAGAGAGCAACATCCCTCTAGGTTGAACATAAAGTTGAGCAATGTATTAACAATCGTTTAAATACTGCGAATACGAAATTGCCTTGATTTACATTTGCAATAAATATGAAAATATTCCAATCACGTCAGTGTTGTCTTCTATGAATGCCATTCACTTTATTAGACTGCTTGTCAATATTTCATACCTTTAGAATCAATTTCTATTAAAAAAGACGTTAAATTTTGAAATAAGTAATTATGCAAATTGACCAGCATTTGAGATCTTGTCGTGAATAAATTACCTGAATGCCAACTTCGAAGTGTTTGAGTTCTTGTTGAAACCAGCAACTAAACCCAAAAGCAAATAGCGCCACTCGCATCCTCTTGAGTGGCATAATTTTTCTCGACTAGAATCCGTTCACAAGGATCGAAATTAAAGCGTTCATCCTAAAGAAAGGGAGACTAAGGGTCTTTATTGGCCATGTCACGTAGTTAAGAGAAAGAACATAGCATTTTATTACCCAGTGATTATTCTACGATCTCTTGTGATACTCTTCGTATATTACTTCGTCTGAATTAGTCACTTGGGACGTGAGTGACGTAATTTTTCTTGCCTAGATCCCCTTCACAGTAAATTTTGTAGTTTAAACGAAAAAATGAAAGCACAACGCTGGAGTCTCGAACAGCAGCGAGTTTCTCGGCTAACGCTGGACGGGCCCGTGACTTAAAGACAACATACGTGAGCTGTGAAACAAACAGTATGTGCAAAATACTATACAGTAATATGATAGGATTGTTATGGATTGATTGATTGATTGATTGATTGGTTTACACTTTTATAGAGCAGCTGCACTACTCATAAAGTAATTTTCACTTGGCTCATAAATACACCTACAAATCTAAACAAAACAAATTAGATACAAAAAGTAAAGTACATCAGATAGACACTTTTCTTTTTACATGTTTTTTTTCAACTCTCACATTTGGGTACACAGGCTGGATAATTGCTTAATTTCAGTAATAAATTCCGAACCGATGTCACGAAAATGGAAACAACATTGTCCAACATTTAAACACATGTAGATACACAAAAATCCTTACGAGAAGTAGATTAATTTACGGACTATGGTGCAACGCAATCTGCAAGAGTTACAACATCAAGAAACATGCATGATTTATTGCATTGGATTCACTCATCGGTCACGATATATCTATGTACACGAGTCTTCCCAAGCTTCAGTTTTGTAGATTTTTAAAATTGAAATATGAAACATGACTCTTGGGTCTCAAAAAATAGGAAAGCCTTCCCAGGGCCCGAAAAAAAATTGTGTCGACCATAAACTTCAATAGGAAGACTGCATTTGCCTGTCAGAGGCCCCATCTCAACTGGGGTTTCATCATCATATTGCAATGACTGACAGAAATATCTTTGACCCTCTTAAGGTGCTTTTTAAAGTGTATAGAAAGTAACGTATACTCTATAATCAGTCAATGTAAATCTGTCTTTGCTGAAAAAATGCTTCTACACGCGTTTGCAACATTCCTATGCATCTTGTTCGAAAAAGCGGTGACTTATTGAAGCTGTATACAGCTCTGACGGTAGCGCTACATAAAAAGCATTCGTTAAGGATTGAAGTTTGTCAGAAAAAATGTAAAGCAGATGTTCTACATGCTCACTTAACAAGTGACTCTCCGTAATTTAAGATCAACAGATATATCACCATCTACCTGGGACTGCTCAAAACCGAAGTGTTCTGTTTTTTTATAAAATCTGCACGTACCTCGAATATCACTTGTTGTCTAACAAAATTTGACATTTTGTGGGCGCGCGATATTGTAAGGTGTGATACTGCTTTTTTGTATAGCTATTACAAGTTTCGCTGTGTGAAATCTACATTTTCGATTTTTCGATGAGTGTTCTAGCTTCCACAGCCGGTGAATTTTCCTGTTCCTTGTAATATTGCGCAGCCCTAGCAGGTAAACGTTTGTTTCTATCAGTGTTATGGAAAAGGAGGATCACACCTTTCTTTCCGCTTAGGGCTCACAACGGTTTAATACATTTCGTTATACAACAGCATCAAGATTTGGACCTACGCACTTATTCGGATTTGTGAGCACACGATGAGCGGTTCTATCAGACATAAAATGCGAGGTTTTTGCTTGCGTTTGAACATTTAAAGGTAAGAAACAAATAAATTCCTTTACTGACTTTCCAAGTTCATCAGTAAATAAATGCAGACTCAGTTTTCAATAGTTTCACAAAGTTTGCAAAGCTTCCTGACGTTGTCACTCCAATTTTGTCCAGAGAGACATATTTTCTTCACTGCACTCTTCTGTAAATTATGCATGTCCGTTCCCCGGCACAGTTTTTCTTTCCATTCTGGTTTTTCAAGAATCAAACCCCCTTGGCGACTGTCTTAATCCCATGATGCCCATAAAAAGCTCTGTATCTTGTATATTGATCATAAATCTGTCTTCGTCGTTGAATTCATGAACGTTTGAAAACAGCTCTCGTTTAAATTTTTACCGCTTGCGATGCATATGATGGGCTTTAAAGTTGTCCAGATTTATCGATGTTTAACTAACAGTTGACACACTGACATACCGGACACATACCACAGCTGATGCGAACTCATAAAAAGACGTTCTTCATGACCCGATTTCTATTGAAACTCTCCCCCGGGGTTAGGGACTCGTTCGAATATCAGCAACATCGATATATCAGATCTTTTCAGGTTTCATGTTCACCAAATGCATCTCTAACCCATTTCCTATATCATCGTCTCTTGACCGAATCCGAGTCTTTAAATGATGGATTGCAACCATGCATAATTGATATAAAACTAGATAAATTCTCATTCATACCGCGCATTCTACATTGTCCGCTTTCGGTGTGCGTAGTATGTTGTGGCGAGGTTGTGTAGGCTTTGATGTAACATCGTCAAATCCTACAATACTGTACACCAGGTCACCACCTAATCGCCATGGTTATCATCAGCGATTCAACGATAAATAAAGACATCAACATAGATGTTGCTATGTTCTAGAAAAATACTTCGAGAGATAATGAAACGTTCGAGACAGACATCGCCTGGAGTACATATGTCCGTGACCCAAATCCCGCTACATCAGATTGTGTCAAATGTTCACATTTCTTGTGTAGGAAACTATTGAAATCTTTGTGTGGGGTCAGACCAAACTCTGCCGCGCAGACGAGGCAACTAACGCAAATATCACTGGTGTTAGGGACAGTATAGATAGTGTATCTGTAACACTAGCAGTATCAACGTGGTCTTCGTCCTACATTGACAAAATCTGACTTACCTCGAATGATAGCCTCTTCTGTGTCGTCGAACACACGTTAAAGTGACCACGATGAAGTATCAAGTGGCTCACTTTCACGCAACACTGTTACACAAGTCACCGGCTATGGCACCCAGGCTACGGCACTTGCATTGCATTCACGGTGCAACTTGAAGAATTGCCCGAGAAATTAGACTTCCCGATGGAAAGACCCTTATGTTCTTGCCACTTTGATGGTCAAATCGCAACACGATACCAATATGTAAACTATATCTGTACAGATGTTTGATCTATTTTTAGTTCCCGTAGAAGTGGTCTTATGGATTGGATTTCGTCCTTGTGCCCTTTATCATGACTCAGAAGTTAGAACTGGTGTCAAACTTTGAACATGAATATTGGCCAGTGGCGTGTATGAAGTCGATCTGTTACGCAGTAATCAAACGTTTCTTCTTCGCAAAAACTTGCAGTAAATTTAAGGGGATACAGTCGTCGGAACTGCGCTCAAACGTCATATTGGACCCATACGACCAATGTTAACACTGTGACCAACTTACGATGGTGATTGATGAAAGTTAAAACATGTCTGTCATAATCTACATCGTATAATTTAAATGATGCAGCTATGAGGATGAGGTGCATCTACTTATCGTGCACGAAACACATCGTTTGTAAACACGAAGCTCGCACAGGACAAGTTCCGACGACTGTTTCCCTTCAAGGTATACTAGTAGCTGTAGAGTTTTGGATGACTTTGTTTCAGTTTTTCTTTATGTAATGTGGACTACAGGTTCTTGTTCTACTTGCCAAAAGCATCTTGAGATACACAGTATTCAGTTTGTCAACTCACCCTGTACTCTTGCAAACTGCATTATTGTTGTTGACGGGTGAATTCTAGTCCGGACTGGAATTCAAATTTGAACAATAGCAGTGCGTTTATAAATGTTGTGTTGAAAAACCAAATAGCAGATGATCCAACATGATTCAGGAAGTAGAACAAGAACTTCGACTGACATTGAATAAATACGAAAAATATTCAAAAGTTACCCTCGATAAGGAGGCGGACTTAACTTACCACCAACGGATTGCAAACTTTTATACCTATTGATGCCCGATCACATGCTATTCACAAACCCTACCACGAGACATTTTTCAAGTCGATTTGTCTTATCATATCAAAGATCGTCGAAATTCAAGTAACAGTTATTTAGAAGACCTGGGTAATCTCTTGAGGATGTGCAAGATTTAGGCCCCTTGCATCTGTTTGCATATGTTGTTGTGTTTACAGTAACCCTTCATATAACCGATCTCTTGTACTGATACAATTCAATTAAATAAAATGTATGGTTTAAAAGAACTGACTGTGTAAGGGCGATAAACATTTGTAAAAACGCATTCAGAGGCACACAAGACCTTGTAAGCATCTTTTCAAAGACAGATAAAGCATCACTATGTGAATTGGGAAAATACATACAAACATGTTTTAAACTCAGACAAGACAAAATGAAAAAGATAAAGTAAACTATTTATGAACCTTTAATATGCTGACCTCATGTATAGATATTTATATTTATTTATATATATATATATATATATATATATATATATATATATATATATATATATATATATATATATATATATATATATATATACTCTTTCATTGTTGTTTTTGCAAAACCTTTATTGTACTTTATGATCAAGATCCCAACTGGGATACGATTTCAATAAAGGCTTACTTTACTTTACTTTACTTTTGTTTTCAGATAAAAGTAGTTTCAGGAGCACAATTTTCCAACATTTTCGTTAGACATAAGCAGGCTACTGCGATTTCGCTTATAGGTCAAAAACGTGCCGTCGCACAGACTGCGAGCAGAAAGCAGTGATGACTTCTGATCTTAATCCGGATCGTTAAGGGTAATCCCGTCAAAGAATACAATGATTCAAATGATTTATCTTGTTTTTCTTTATTTAATAAACTGATATACTTTTGGATAGATAACAGGTTGCATTTGCTTCAGAACAGTTAAAATTTTGTAACCCCGTCAAAACAGTTTTTTCTAACAGCCAATTTGAATAAACTCTAATGAGTCGCTTTTGACCTTCCCATATACAAACGCTGCAGAGTTTCCCGTCGAAAGTAGCATGCACTAATGATTGACAACGTGATGGCCTCAAAAATGCCTCGAATTTCTTTTATCTGCGCCACGTTGTTGTGACGAACCCTAAACGTGTTTGAGCATGGGTCAATCATCTTTCGGGGAAACAATTGTCGCTTTTATAGAATAGAATCTAGATCGTCAAACAAAGGGTATGGACTAGCTATGTAAACTAATGCAACAGCCTACGATCAGGTAAACCCAGGAAACCCCGATTTTTGGAAGGTTGTCAATGAATTCCTACTGTAAATAATGAATACAAACTACAACGCACAGCATTTACGTATTTCTAGGCTTTCAGAAAATGTATACTTTGGGATTACAGTTTTTGTTCAAAATTTCACTGTTTGGAAGAGTCCAATACTTGTCCTGCACCCCTAAAAGAGAAGTATAAGAACATATGCTCAAACACATTAAAAGACATACAGCTACTTTCCTTTAATTCACTTATTCTGTCGATAAAAATGTTCCATCTCGCATTTTGGCTTTTATCTTTCATCTTCTGCTCTAGCAGAATAATCTTCCATTCGACAAAGCTGCCGGTAGATTTCTTGTTCCCTTATTCTAATGAAAAACGTTTTGCTGTTGTTTCGTTGAATGACTGTCTTTAAACTACCCCCGCTGGTGTCGGTGTAGTACTTTGTCCTTCATCTCCTGGACTACCATCGTCCTGCCGTCGACTGTCATCGTTACCATGCAGCTTGTCTCGTAATTCGTCCCTGAGTTGATCGATCGACTTCTCAAGTCGTTGGATCATATCGCATAGTTCAAATCTAATTGCAAAACCAAAAACAACATTTGATTAATGTTTAGTATCACGTACAGAAAGTGTCCTAGTCGACAAAAATAGTTGCAACGCATTATGCTTATAAAATATTTATACAATCTAGGAAATAAATAGTATTACGTCAAGTTTTAAGGCATATATAATTTCATGAATTGATCACATACATATCACCTTGGTTCAGCCGGCCCCTTTATCTAGCTGAGGTCTATGGCAACATATAACATGTACAGGCTTTCACTTATTTGCGATATTTTGACGGCAGAATTTCACCAAAACAGCGTTATCAAACTCTCTTGCAAAACAAACTATCTACTTGTTTCACGTAGCAGACCATATTTGGATATGGGAAAACAATTATAACGCTCCCATTCAGCAAAATTATATCCACTTGTAACTTAAACAAGTATCTCACTCTGAGAGGCCCGTCCAAGAAGATACATTGGAGTGGGCTGGTCTTACTAGTAACATTTGATGCATGTGAAAGCGTGACTACATTCAATCACTGGTAATGCAGTTATTGCATAAGAATAAGTCTTCTGTCTAATGCTGTTTTATTTGTTAATTTTTCTTCAAATTATTTGTATAATCTGAAATTACCTGGCTATTAGAGAGTCACCCCTTAAAGGAAAACTACCATCGGAGTTGTCGGTATGTTGAGCCGGTTTATCAGCGAGATAGCGTTCAATCAGTCGTCTACAAACGACCTGGAGCAGTGAAAACGAAAGCAGAGGAAATTACATTTCACAGAAAGAGAAAGAGATTTCTACATCATCGACGCTGCAGATATAACACCTTCCGAAAACAGTCAGGTACAGCGATATGTAAAAACAGAGATAGTTATCGTGGACACAATGCTTTAAGGTGAGAAAGATACATGTCAGCTAATTAGATAACACTTTCTCTACACTGAATGATTTCCCCATTACTCCTGGTTTATGCCCTGCAATTACAATTACAAGCAACTGCACGAAAAAAAATCTTAAAAACTTGTGAAATTAAACTAACGGACTGGTGATCTTTGACCTTTCTCCGTAAATTGTGGAATCTTAGTTGGGTTTTATTCTTGCAGCTGGGGAAGTTTTTTACTCGTTTTACTAAACTTCAATAGATTTACCAATTTCATGAGATATCATTTCTTATCACTATCGCATAGTAGAGAAAACCAAAACGAAATTAAAACACACTAAATTTTCGATTGATACTTTTAGAATTTGTATTCTGTCAATGAAACTAGTTAAATGGTGTTGTGCATGCCCAGCTGGTGACTATTAGCCATTTAGCCTATGTGTCTCCATCATTAGTATCAAAACACTTTCAAATGAAGTAATTCAGCACAGTGAACACTCCCATGGAAAAAAGACTGAAAGTTTATATTTTTACTTACCTCATAGTTTTTCTGGCTTTCTTTCACACATTCTGATTTCTGGTGAACCTGTCCAAGAAATACAAAAACAGTTACTAGTGTACGTGAGTTTCATCTGTACAGGATTGAGTTGCACCCTTTCGCCTATTCCAACGTCACGCTATAGTATACCCAGCATTTTATCCAAATTAATTCGTCGCCGTTTTCTTTGGTTGGTCTCTTTCTAGTTGCTATCGTTCACCTTCGAGATTTGTTCAAAACATTGACAGCTATTCTTTTGCTTCATCGACCGTCTTCTTTCATCTCCAACCTCCACTGCCTTTGTTATTTTCCTCTGACACCCCCGGCCGGACCCTTCTCTTGAAAAATATAATATTAAAGCAATAATGTATCCCCTCCGGGCCGTAATGAACGAAAGCAAACTTTGCACGACATTATGTACAAGGCGAAGCCGAGTACATTATGAAGTGCAAAGTTTACTTTCGTCCTTAGTCGAGACGGGGTACATTATGGCAAGTATTTTATAGTTTTTACCATGCCAATAAATTGTAGATGTAGAAAACATCTGGGGCCACAGTGCTGCATAATCGAATACATATTCAGTTATAATCTGAGGGTATGACAAAATTCACTGTTATTGACAAACTTTAATATAATTCTAACAACAAAGATATTATGCTGATACTTGACATTTGGCCATTATTTGGTACTCGATGTACTTTGGCTTTATTCAGTGCAACTTCGTATCCGTTTTGTTACCAAAATATCTCAAAATCAGAATGCAATCGATAAAAACAATAGCACCATACATGAAGTAATGTCAGTATCCAACATCAAGTCGAACCGAGCGTAAACATCGCTCTTGGAAAAGATGTTTGTGAAAACGACTGCCAAACGACAAGTGAACGCGCAACGTCATCAGCATATGATAAGAGCGCGCAGAAAATTTACGTTCCTTTCACGTATGCGGTCTCCATTTCTCTAGCAAAGACAGAAAATTGCACAAGTAATTGCGCAAGATATGTCCATCGATTTCACACTTGTAATGGACTTCTGCACAGTTATGGAACAGTAACGAAAATTGCAAATTACCAAATCTGTGACTTAATCCCCCTTAATATCGCTATTAGATCACTATATGACACTTTTGCCCCTAATCTAGTTACAACAACAACAACAACAACAACAACAACAACAACAACAAAACAACAAAGATAATAATAACAACAATAATAATAGTCATAACGTTAAAAACAGAATGCCAACCTTTTTCCTCACTTCAGCATCCTTTCGACAGCAGAGGCATCGATGTAGCCGCCGAAAATAGTTAATGAAGGATCTGCTACTCGGAAAAATATTGAATGGGGGCGCTTTAGTGATACCTCTACTGAAATAATCCATCCACAAGTCAGCGCGATGGAATTTCCACTCAATGTCCGTATTTTCCTGGGAAAAATAAATTGGTTTACTTTGAGAACGAGCTCAATTGCAATTTGCAAACGGTGGGAGATCATCGTCGACGAATGGAAAGTCCGCGCATGTTTGTGCCCGTTATGTTTTTATGCCAATTTCTAATTTCTCTAGATTTAAATGTTGTTGTCGCAATACTCCTTTGGAGTTTGTTACATGTTTGAAACGGGCACATACCTTGAAATCAACATGGGAAAATGAGAAAGAAAAGTATTTTGATTTCAGGATTGGAAAACGTGACGGTACTTGTGGGGGTACCCGCTGTGAGTTCACATGAGTAAATTTTACGACTTTGAAGACCAATCACGTTCGTTAATTTTCAGCATTTAAACACTGGAAGCATTTTGTTCCTAAGCATTTTTCCTCGAAAACACTTATTATCAATACGGATTCCAAACACAATTTCAAAAATCTCCCTTTAAAATAGCTTTGGACATTCAGGGTACAGAATATTACATTATGTGGTGTGCAACTTTATGATGTTTTAAAGTCTTTTGAGGACAGAAAATATTCTATAGGGGTATCTCGAAGAGACTGAATGATTAAGAAATGGCTGAAGCAATCCGGATGCTCACCACAATACTGTCATAGGTGGTTCCCATCAATGCAATGAGGAGATTGAGTAGAATTATGACGGCTGCAATTTGATAACAGGCGAACAGTAACGCTCCCACGAATTCTGTTGACAGGTGGTCGGCTTCAACCTGCAGTGCTTCCAGATCGATCAGTCCGTACAGAGACCAAAACAGAGTCTTCAATGACGCCCATACACTGCTCCGCGAGATGTGCAGTTAGGAAATTATGGCCGTCATCAGACAGAACATTCACATGAGAAACAAAAGCATACATGATTAGTCATCGGTTTCAAGTCGAGTTAGAATGAAAGCAAGAACAACAACAACTCTTAAAATTCATTGAATGAAATGATAGTGGACTAAAAGTGAAGTAACAGACGACGGCGACGACGACGACGACGATGATGATGATGATGATGATGATGATGATGATGATCAATTAGGGAAGAATAAAGTCGCAGGATAATGAATAAAAGCAAGGGGTTTTCACCTCGTATGACTCCAAAGCTATAAATCGAATTTCTGAGACATGTTTCGAAATTGAGAGATGCATAAAAATTGATTCATGACCCATGATGACGTGCTGCGTCTAATCCGTCTGATCCTGTTATACATTCCGCTAAAAGACCCTTTACTGTTGCGACGTGCAATTAAGTATAAATGGGACTCGATTCGAAAAGTGGATGCTGTCACTCAGAGGGTTGTCCGCCATAATTGTTGAAATGATTACATCGTCTATAGACGCTAGTTTTCCATTGAAAGCCTGGGACTTTTTGACGCAACAGCACGATAAGGTTGGACCCGTTGCGCATTACATGCATTGCAATAGTAAATTAAACCTTACAGAATATTTGTCAACACGAGAGAAGTAACAATGGAAACGCTGGCAAGGCGATGGGACTATAAATATAGAACCCTAGGTAGACAGACAGCCAGCAAGACAGACAGACAGACAGACAGACAGACAGACTGACTGACTGACTGACAGACAGACGGGTACGAATGGACAGAGACAAAGGGACCGAGCATACAATACAACCCTTTTCAGAATTAGAGCGCGAAGCCACTGCAGTGAACTGCAATAAAACTGCTCACACTAATTAGTTTCAGCTGTAGCCAGCTGCCAAAGTCGACAACATTGTATGTCCTAAGCAGACAGTTTGTCTGGGGAATTGAAATAAAAAAGATTTGTACATGGACCAGTGCATGGTAATGTTACATTGTATCTTAATCTTGAACACAGGGTGCCAATCGTAAACTCTCATTTACAACTCGAGCCTCAGACAGAGCTAGTTTTGCCTTTGTACAAGCAGACATTTTGGTCTTTATCAAGTAGCCTTGTTCAACACCAAAGTGGCCACGGCTACAGCTGAAACTAATTAGTGTAAGCAGTTTTATTGCAGTTCACTGCAGTGGCTTCGCGCTCTAATTCTGAAAGGGTTGTAATAGTTTGAGGTCACAGAGTAAGATAGACAGAGTGGTAACGCCTGCATGCCTTTTGTTCCATGGTCGTCTCGGTAGACTATTGGCTTTTCATATTAAAATGAGCTTCAAAGGTGTTAAACTTTTTGGAGGCTTTGTTTGTGGTTGATAATTACACGAGATTATGCGAAATATACGACGAGATGGCATCGTACTGCCAGTCGCGTAGCAACCATAGTTACTTTGTGAGCTCTCAGGCCAGAAACACTGCTTCACGCCAATCAAAACATAACACGCCAGCAGTTTCATAAACATGTCCTTCCTTGACGCACGTGTCAAAGATGGTATGACTGACCGTAAACCATTGAGTAAAACCAGACAGTATCGATAAAAGACTTTCAAATTTGGTTCAAACACACTCATTATATATTCATAAAAATATGAGAGGAATTTTTAAAACGGTAAAACTCACTTTCCTGAAGCCTCAAAACACTCCCGTTTTCGCTAGCACGTCAATTCTGCTCAGCACCACACGAAAACAACAACACAAACTTTGCCGAACATACTTTCGCTTAACAATTGGCGAAAATCCGAAAATTACCGAAGGATTCATGGTCGGCACTCTTCGGAAAAGAGAGGCGAGAGCAACCTGAGGCGAGGCGAACATGGATGGGTTACGTAACCGCTTCACGCCTTAATGAAAACATTCTTGGCAAATGCTTTCGCAGTTGTTCGTCTTGCGACGATCTGAGAATTTCACCTCTAACGCCGCAATACGGATGCCCCCGTCAGTCCCTCTTAATCATTACCTCGCGTTCCGAAAACCAACGCAATAGAACCGAGGTCCTATTCCATTATTCCATGCTGGACTATTCAGGCGTGGCGGCCTGCTTTGAACACTCTAATTTTTTCAAAGTAAACGTTCCGGCCACCCCCGGCACTCAGCTAAGAGCACCGGGGGAGCACCGAAGGAGAGACCAGGACAGGCAGTAACTCGCCTTTCGGCGGACCGCCAGCCTAGGCCCAAGATCCAACTTCGAGCTTTTTAACTGCAACAGCTTTAAACAATACCCGTTGCGACTCTATCTATCTTTCTCTATGTTTGAGGTGGACAGAAATAAGGGAAAAAAGAGAAACAGAGATGAGTATAGAGACAGTAAAGTGAATGTAAAATCAGTGAAAGAGGAGACAGAAAGAGACATGTTGGTCGACTGTAAAATGATCGATAGACAATAATCATATATTTACTCTGCGAAAAATCTTTTCTCATAGCATTCTTTGTAGGACTCTTGATCAACTTGAATGCACTCAAGCATCCTGTCCGGAGCGTATCCCCAATAAACTTGAGTCAAACCCAATGCGAACGCAACCCACACCAAACCAAAGATGAACATGAACTTCATAATGTCCGTCAACATTTTACCGACAGAGATCTGAAGAGGTCCCACGTATTTGTTGATCACGACCACTCTCAGGAAACGGATGACGCTAATGACATTGGCGATAGCCATAATGAGATCAGCAAGCAGTGTCGGGTCGTACTGCTTCCAGTCTTTCCGCTGCATGGAGAACTCGGGCTGATCTAAAATCTCTGGAAATTTAAAGTCGCTTCCGAAATAACCATAATTAAACGACCTTTCTTCATCGCTGAGGTCAGAAACGGCCTGGCTGAGCTGATTCAATTGCAGGGATATGTTTGCAATCGCTTCTTGGTAGATCGTTGAGGTCATGATCTTATCAGCGACATCTGCAGCGATGGCTTCCAGTATTCGTTTCAGCTGTTCATCCATGTTGAGATGCATGGTTGTGTTTGCGAGGGAGATCGAGTTGGGAGGCGTTGCACCGAGCGCGGGGGGCAAAAAGTGATCCCTCGCGTCAGTCACATTCCACAACGTGGCTTCGTTTGATGACGTTGGATAGACACCACTGTCCTCGTTAGAGTAATCTAAATATTCAAATGCTGTGCCCTCTCTTTCTACCTAAACACAAAGCAATGAAAAAAGCACAGGCAGCATTTTTTTCATCATTACTTGACTACGTAATGAGTGGTTGGTACCTCGTACTGTAAGATTAAATAAACACAAACAAAACCATCTTCATGCGGATGATAGAAAGGGGCGGGGAACTAAACAAAGAAAATTATAGGTTCGAATTTATGTCCTTATTTTTGGCTGACAAGTTTTCTCATGCCAAATACATCAAATTTATCTGGTAGAAAATATTATAATGACTTTTAGGCGCCATACAAAGCACAAGAGAATTTTTATCATAAAAGGAGGAGGATAGGAGTTTTCCATCAAACCGTTAAGAATTCCTACTCACTATAATTATGGAGGCAGTCCTTAGGCCTAGCCAAACCCAGTACAATCCAATCTGCATTAGATCGAGTATATTCCAGGCATGTGCTAAGTAATCAGAGAGGCCAGAATTCCGCATTTCACAGATCTCTCGCCATGTCATTCCTTACAGAAAAAGAAAATAAAACCCGCAGAGGTTACTTTCCAGTTTTGTGATATTCCAAATGATACGTGAACGCACAATTACACATCCAACAATCCATCCATGCATCCATACATTTATCCATATATACATATATACACACATACATACCTACCTCACTATCTACCTACCGACCTACCTACCGACCAACCCACCTACCTACTGCCCAACCATCAACCTACCTACCTACTTATCTACCTACCTACCTACATACATACATACATATCTACATACCTTCCTACATACAGCATGTTGGCAAAGATTGATATCAAATGATGAAACATTTATTGAGTAATTTGTGAATTGTGTATTGTTTATTGTGTATTGTTTATTGTGTATTGTTTATTGTGTATTGTGTAGCTGTATCTTTTGATGATTTGTTCACTGGGTTTTTTTTGTTTATCTACTACTTAGAATTTATTTTTTATTTCCTTCGAGCGTCTTGATACACACAGTATTGAGTTTGTCAACTCAGCGTGTGCATGTGTAGACTGCATTGTTGTTAACAGTGAATTCTGGTACGGACTTTAATCCAAAGATAACAATAACAGTGCACTTCACACGTATACACACTGAGTTGACACGTTGAATAGTATATACATAATGCTATGGATAGTCGAACAACATTTTGATGTTGCCACACACAAAACAAGATTATCGAAAAAAAAATAATCATGGAAAGTAACAGCTGCTGGCCTTTCAAAATAAGATGCTTGTGAAAGTGAAGACATACCAATGATCCAAAGGGCTATGAGGATTTCCACCTTTGTCGGAAGAGACCCCCGTTGTTGACTGAGTCTTTGTTCGAATTCAAGTTCAACTATTTTAGACTCGTGATGTATATCATATGTATTGTTCAGATGTGTTGTCGTCAAGAATAGAAAAACCAAGAAACAAATATACGACGCTGTATGCATCAAAAACTTGATGTATCTGCAATGAAGTCACATATTCATAATATAAGTGATGACATCACACGATATATACTTTAAATGATGATATCAAAATTAGCTCTTTGTTTGCAATTTCTCAGCAATTTCATGTTTAACACATTCCACATTCGAACAATTATGCCTTCTTTTATACAAGAGAAATGTTAACATGAATATACAACAAAGTGTGTGGGTGGCAGTGGTGAAAACGCCATCACATAGTATGTGTTAAATGTCGAGATTTGATCCATTCTTCGCTTTACCGCGTTGAAAGATAATCGTTAAATACTGGGCTTGGTTTCAGGCTTGCCTCTACTCTGTCGGAAAGTGAACGATGCAGGTATGTTTGTGTCATGTGACTGAGGAACAATTTTGTCTGTGAACGCAAAATTTGCCACTTTGTATGATTTAAGATACAGGGGCAAAATGGTCGTAACTTGGTGCATTGGAGAATATAATGTAGCTTAAACTCTCTCTATAACCACTACCCCGACCTAAACTCGTTGGTGGAAATTGTGTACAACTATTTTGGTAAATTGCCCAGGGCTTATCTGCTCTACATCGCTGAAAATCTTGTGTATTCAGATAGGCTGCATCCATAAAGGCAAGGAACAGCCAGCGTTTAAGTAAATTCTTGGCTTGGGTATATAGTAAACCTTGCGTCTTATCAGCATTCGTGTCATTTGTGCTACGTCAGACCCTCGACTTCGTCTCGTGTCTGAAGCAGCAATCATGCTAATGCGAAGTAGAAACAGACGTTATTGGGTCATAACCACTGGGTATCACTCACGGTATTCGCATGAATCTTCCAAATTTTCCATACGGATAGATGAGGTACAACAGCCCTAGTACGGGAAATGCCAGCATGATCAGAGTGGAGATGACGAGGTTCCACGTCAAACTTGAATCTTGCCAATTCTCCAAACCCCGATACCAGAGTTCACTTAGATGCTGTTGGCAATGTGGATGAACGACGAACTGTGAAGGTACAAAGGATTACGTGGTTTGTAAACGCCATTGCCTAATAGTGAATGGCCAGTGGCCCAAGAGTAACGACTTGAAATAATGTCTCACTTCTGTACAATCCACCTCGAGATGTCAACATCCATGAATCTTACGAGCGACTTCGAGAACTGTCTCCTTGTCGACTTTTCGATCTGGAAGGCTTTTTACACCAGGGATGAATTATGCATAGTGCAGTGTTTAACTTTATCATGCAATTATATTCATTTATGATAAGACAATTTCTTGAAAACACTAATCAGATAGTCTTTAAAGTTTAGTGTAGGATCCTGAGGATGACTCAATGCTTTTTTGTCAAAGTAAAGATGACGAAATTTGCATGGCTAAATTGTTATAGTCCGTGGGCTGGAGGGGCCCACCGTGCACCCCCCCCAAAAAAAAAACAAACCTACTAAATGTTTTTTGCTTTTTTGGGGGGGGGGATCTGCTGAACTAGAAAAAAGATGTTAACATTGGATATTTTGGGATGCACTGTCTGTACTGGTTTTTGATTTGTATGTACCGCAAAAAATGGCGAAAAATGGGTAGGGGTAGCGGGTACTATTTCCTCCCCTAAATTGAGTAAACTAGCATGAAATAGCACAAACCTTACATTTTTGGAAAGCTCAGATACTGAGCAGATATTGGGATCCTCAGATACTGATACTGTTCTTTCTGAGAAACACCAACTTTAGAAAAATTAATTTGTTTACATAGAATAGGACGACTTTAAAATGAATTTTTTTGACAATTTTGAAATTTTTTACCCAAAATACCATGTTACAATTGTGATTTACTTTTTATGTAGCAAACTTTTCACAACTTTTTGTGTTTAAATTATTTATTCCGACATATTAAACAAGAAAAAAAGTGTTAACATCCGATATTTAACTATACACTTCTTCTCTGGAGTCAATTTTGAATTGCGTGTATCTGTATGGGGTGTGCAAAAGCTAGGGGTAGGGATACAACATTCTTTTCTTGATGAAGTAAACTGGCTTGAAATGCCATATACCTTATAGTTTTAGAAAGCTTAGATACTGGTGTTTCTACAATGCATAAGGTTTTAGTAAAAAAATATGACGTCATAGAATTAGATAACTTTAAATCGATTTTTTCTGGTAAATCAGTATTTTTAACCGGAAGAAAATACGATAACTATTGTTTCCTCCCAATGAAGCAAATCAAACAGATTTATGGATGTTATTTACTAATTGCAATGTGCTGAAGAAGAAAATAAATGTCAAAATTGAGTATTTACAATGCATCATTGTCCCTACTCACTAAAATTGCAAGTTTTGCTATATTGGTATATCGTGAATGGGCATTTTATTGTTATGCAATGAACTAATGCACAGCCTTAAAAAGTAGACTTTAAAACGCTCACACATAGTCATAATTCCATTTTCTCCTTAAAGTAAATAGATTGTTGATGACTGTCTATTTTTATAATTAACTTTTTAAATATTTTTTCATAAAATAATTTTGATAAGACGTATTTGTAAAATTGTCTATGCCTCCTTGTCTTTATACTTATACAGCAAACATTACTAACAATCTATTAGGCCGTGGGCAAGACGGGGCGTCTACGTGCAACTCCCCCAACCCCACAGGATAACAAACCTGTATTTTTCAGAAGCCTTGGGATCCCTAAAATAAGAAATATGATTTTAACAGACAAAATATAGGGACTCAATAGCTGTTATGGTCATATTTTGAAGGGTACCGCAAAATCGCGATTTTGTGACCCACATGGATTTTTGTCAAACCTGTCTTCATGTACGTCATCTGCTGAGCTTACTGTTTAACATGATCTGGCTTATGGGGTATTATTAGAAAGGTGATTTATTCTTCTTGAAAATGGTATATAGCAATATGCAATATCTTCTATAATTTTCATGAAATAGGGCCATAACTTACCTCACACCCCAAAGTTTATGTCGCAAATTACTGTCAAACTACTCTAAATTCTACCAATTATTTACGTAGACAAAATACAAAGGGCAATACTGTGTATTAGCTTTGTGTTATTTGCTTCAGGTACATATTAGAAACCTGATATAAACTTTTGACAGAAAAAATATTGGGATCCTGTAGCTGTAACAGTAATATTTTGAAGGGTCCCACAAAATCACAGTATTACTGAATCACATTCGTTTTTGTTAAAACTGTCTTCTTGTAAGTCTTCTGCTGAGCATATTTTGAACATAACGAGGCACATGCGGTAGCATTAGAAAGGTTAATTTACTTTACTTTAAAATGATATATGGCAATATGCAATATCTTCAGTCTATAGTTTTCATGAAATGAGACCAAACTTACCCCATACCCCAAAGGTTCTTGTCGCAAGTTACAGTCAAAACTAATCTCAAATTCTACCAATTATTTTCCTAGACACTTTACAAAAGGCAATGCTTTGTATAAAATATATTTTATTTGGTAGAGGGACATGTCAAAAATATGAGTTAGGCTTTTAACAGACAAAATATTGGGATTGAATGACTGTTACCTGCATGTTTTGAAGGGTACCGTCAAGTCAGAGTATTACCGACTCGCATATGTTTTTGTTAAATGTGTCGTCTTGTAAGTCATCTGCTGAGCTTACTTTTTACCACAGCCTAGCTTATGGGCTGCCATTGGAAAGACAATTTATGTGGCTTTAAGTCTCATCTTACCTTCTTATGCTGTCTTTGTACGGCATACAAGACTTTCATCGGGCGACCTTCCTTACCAATGCCTCTTTTACTCATTAGGGAGTCGTGACTGAGTACAGCTTTCAGCTCGGCGGAATCTCGTGTCTGGCCGAGTAAATCAGCAGAGAACTGCCCACATTTTGCAGCAAGCTCTAGGTACTCTTCACGAAATTCGTACTCTTTGGAACTTTCTTTGCGCAATTCTTGACATAGCTGTGAAAACACGAAGTCGTGTTTGCTAGTTCTCTCATGTATGTGTAAGAATATATATGGCCTAAAGCAAATTGGATTTTTAGCTCACGTGTTCATACATGTGAACTAATTTCGCAGCGATGTCTGTATGTCTGTGTGTCTGTGTGCCTGTCTGTCTGTCCGTCTGTCTGTCTGTCTGTCTGTCTGTCAAATCTGGTACATAGATTCAGTTTGCAAGTGGCAAGAACTGTTTAGTTTTTGGTGGGTGTGGCTTTGCATAATTGATGATTTTAGAAAAAACGGATATAAATTAAGAACGACTGTATACAATTTGATTAGATTTGCTACAAATGTTGATTACATCAAGATATATCGGTCATGAAAGGTATTAAGGGGTGACATGAAAGGTAATTGCTAATTTGCATATTTAATGACTTTCCTAATAAGGGATATATATCTGAAGTGATTCAACCAAAGTTGATGAAACTTGCTATGTACATTAAAGATACTATGATATAACGTTATTGAAAGCCACTACAAGTATTTTCACTTCAGTCAATTCCTAATTTGCATATTTAATGAACTTTTCTAATAGGCATATATACCTGAGTTTACTTGACCAAAGTTGACAAAACTTGCTATGTGCATCAAAGATACTATGAGATAACATAATTAAAAGTCGCTAACTATTTTCACTTCAGCCAATTCCTAATTTGCATATTTAATTGACATTCCAAATGAGGAGGTATACCGGAATTTACATTGATAATACCATGTTAAAACAAAATTGAAAGTCATTTCGCATTTTCATGTCAGCTAATTTATAATTTGCATATCTAATGAGCTTTCACGTATGGCATATATAGCAGGAAGAACTTGACAAAGGCCATTACACTTGTTATATAAAGTGGTGATACAATGACAGCAGTCAAAGAAATTAAGTATTTTTATTTCAGCTTATTACATATTTGTATTCTTAATGACCTTTAGAATTAATCTATTGTGAATGTTGTGCATGATGTTGATCATAACATTTTCAATGAAATTGCAAACATGTGGCAAACGTTTATATTGACACACAACCTGAACATATAATGAAACACGTGAGCATTTTCAGTTCATATCTGGTAGATTATCAGGTATCCCGAAAGGTGTCGATATGGTCGATATCTTTTTTTCGAATTATGTTTACCATAGAAAGGCATAGAAAGATAGAAAGATAGAAACGTTGAAACCATAAAATTACAGCTAAGAGTAAAACAGCCTTTTTAACTATCATTTTACTCATGAAAAAACACCTTTTACTTGAAAACCTGTGACATGAAGGAAAATATTTGCATCAAAGAGATCTAAAGATATCTTCTCATTTTTTTTCCTAAAATATGTCACTTTCAAATATGTTCTGAAACATTAGTGCAAGTTGCTTTCATATACTGAATTCTCATAGAGAAAACAGAAAAAGATCAGTATTTGTCATGCTTTTCATGTGAACTGCAGATTTCATAATTATTAGTACACTTTGCAAAACAAACTTTTAATATACAAACATCGAGATATCTCTGATATGTATGTCTGATACAATAAAGTTAAGCGCCTAAAGGGCGAGCTAAAATGCAACTAAATGACGAAATTCGTGGCTGGTACGTTGTATTTTAGGTAAGTGCGAGCCCGCATTGTAATTCAAAAACACACTGGCACCCACCTCCCCTCTGTTGAGCATTTCAAAAACATGGTGACCACCCATCACCAAAGTCAAAAACAGGGTGAATCCCCCTATGAATCTACCCCCCAGACCAAAAAAACTGACCAGTCCCTGATAATATGAAACGCGCTGACGGATGCCTGATTTTATTTGTTGTTCTCTATCTGTTCCCTACCTCGAAAGCTCTTCGAAAGGGGTCTGGTTTAGTCTCTGTCGCTGTTTCGATGACGCACATGTAGGCTTCACTGGCCAGTGCCTTGTATACATTCAATTTACCAATGGAACGTTGAATGGTGTGGTTCTCAGTCTGATAGCTGGATACGGCAATTGGAGTTGCCCCGTTCTTTATTAGCAACTTCAAAAAAGCAATATCAGGTTAATAATGTCAATATGCTTGAATGTCAAGTAATAATTAATAATGTCATATGCTTCAGCACAATCACCCTGGTAATTCGATATTTTGTCCAAACATTGATATGAGTATCACAGTCAGAGACAAAATATTGTGAGTAAAGAAAGACGGGCTACAATGCTGAAGTCAAAGCTACGACAGCAATATCCGTATGTGTGTAGAGGACTCAATCAAGCTGGTATTCTTTTACTTTCGTGCTCTTTATTCATACGGATATACCGATAATCCCAATTAGGGAGCTTTCAGTTATTACAGGGGGTGGGCCGGGGAATTTCGCGCACACCTGTACCGTCAAATGTGACCCTACCCCTATCCTCCTGTCTAAAATGTGACCCTCCCCCTAGTCCGACATTCTAAAACTTGACCCTCCCCCCCCCCAACCACTGCGGTATTCTCCCAAGGAATAACTAAAACAGTATCAGCTAATGTACATTACAATTGGTTCAATTGTTATGTTAGGGACAAATTACAGAGGGGAGGGGTGGTGTTTTTGGAGGGATATTCGCAATTTATCATGCAAAAATTTTTGAAGAGATATGGTATTTCATACATTTGAGGGAGGGTCACCATATTTTGTGCAACTATAAGAAGGCAAGATGTAGCTGATTTAGTCCTCATCCAAAAATATCAAATCATAATACATGGAGTCTATCAGGCAAATTATTGACACTTTACCCCCACAAAACATGCTATATCTGTATTTTATATATGTTTGATAATGTATTTAAATGTACTTTGCTTGAAAAGTTAAGTAAAATGTGCATTTGTGTACAAGAAATTGATTTCTCAATTTCATCTAAAAAGTTGGTTCACTATCCATGGTGTCTATGATAAAATTATGAATAGTTTTTTCCAAAACGAAAATAGGTAATTTTGCATTTGTGTACTCTTGATTTTTGATGTTAATTTTCTTGATTAGACTAGAGTGGTTACAAGTCGATGGTTGTGCAAGAAATTTGATTTTGGAATTTCACCGAAGTGTCGATTCACTATGCATTGCGGTCTATGTGAAACTATGAATGATTTTTTGTAGTACTAAATTAGATAAATCTGTGCATATATGTATGCTTGATTATTTACATTATAGTTCTTGATTAGACTAGAGTGGTTACAAGTCTATGGTTATGTAAGAAATTTGATTTTGGAATTTCACTGAAATGTCAATTTACTATGCATGGCGGTCTATAATGTGTATGTATTTTGTTGGTGATTTCCTATTCAGGAAATATCACATGAACAATCAAAGTTTTTGCCATAAAATCAGCTTCTGTCAAAAGTGACCCCGCCCCCAAGATAGGTTTAGAAAAAGTGGCCCTCCCCCTTGAACTGTTTTCTAAAAAGTGACCCTTCCCCCATTCCCCCGGCCCACCCCCTGTAATTACTGAAGGCTCCATTATTACTTGCCAATGTCACATAAAGTATTACCTTGATGATATCGTGGTCATTGTGGTGTGCAGCCAATATCAGGGGAGTTGTATCTGGGTGGAATTCTTCGCTTGAACTTCCAGCGTGAGCATCGATCAAATCTTGACCCTGCATGATTTTGGTAAATAGGAATATACTTTCCATTTCAACCGGGTTTCACTTCACCAAAGTATATTGTGCATGATTATCTAAACGTCTAAACACAATGGCGTAATCATTTTATGCATATTAATATAATCACAGTAAGACTTCAGTTGACACCGTGTTCCAAAAGGAATGCATCAAAAGCCTGATGTCGTTGCAAAAACGCACTCACGAACTTCCAGCGAGACATATTCTAAGTTTGACCAATTTGCCTTTTAAATCCGATCAAATGCAGTGCATCCAGCGTTTTAGATATGGACTTATTATAGAAAGCAGTTATTAAATGTGCAGATGTGAATATTGTAATATGTCACACCTAAGGGTATTGCGCACAGTATTCATCTAGAAGTTATGATAAATAACAAACATCATGTATTGAACATTTTTTTTTTATACAGGCCTTTCATTTATTGTCTTCCGGCGTTACTCGTATCATCATGCCATAGACTGGCAGAACCACTCTATCGTTGTACTCTGTTTTAAGACCACTGAATCCCCGAAATAACTAGTCAGTGTTCTTCTTTACTTCAGAACATTTCTTGTGCTGACATTTTTTTAAAATTTATGCACAGTCCCTCTATTCACTGGTGGATAGAGGGACTTTGATTTGTGTCACCTAAACCTAAGAAAATGCATTTGTTTAAATCAAACCCTGAGAGTTTCCTTGAGTCAGGGAGATAATTCAGTTGATACGAGTTGTTGAGTCAGGGAGATAATTTCCCCTGAATTGGTGATCAGCAGAACAAATCGATGAATGATATTACAATTAGGAAGAGTAATTAATAGATGAGGACTGTTTTCCTATAAAATGCTATACAGAGATATCAAAAGTTAAATTAATAGGTACACGCACGACACAAGTAATGCTTGTATTATAAAATGTTTATATACTGGCAAGGACGAGAAGAAAGCCAAATATTAACTAGCCGAGCCTGTTAATTTTGGCTTTCCTTTCGCCCGTGCCCATAAATAAACGTTAATGATCAGGGCGGAGTCTATCCATAATATTATCAAAGAACCCAAGAAAACCGACAATATTTACGAAACTTCCCAGCGAAAGACAACTGGGCCCCAGAACTTGTATTGCACAAATGTTGTATTCACTAAACAGTGCTAGTACAATACACGACACTCTGTCACGCGCGCTGTAAAAACTATGCCAATCCGAAGACTTTTTGGAAAAACGTGTCTTAACTTGGCCTACAAATGCTCTATTTTATTTTTAGTGATTATGATCTTTGTGCAAATCACAATTTACGTTTTAACTGTAAAGTTACGATGTTAACGGTACTGTGAGTTGTTAAAGTTATTATTCATATTCATATTCACGGGCATGTAAACAAATTATTACACGTGGTTCAGCTCGACCAATTAAAATGCGACGGACAGGGCACGGTAATATAATAGACGGATTTTGTTCGTACTGCCATATAGTCATACACATCGAACTACCATAAAATATTCTTTTAAAATAGTGGACCGGAGACAAAACAAGCAAGGAAATTTGCACAAATTTGCAAACAATTTACACTTCTTTCTCACCTAACGTACGACTGCTTTGTCATACCCAAAGTAAACCCTACCGATATTCTATCTTATAAAAACTGAAAGGCCATGTAACGTCAAGTAACCGCTTAATTCCCGCCGAAAACAGCCCCAGCCTAATCATCTACAAACTTTTATTAAAATATTAGTCGATCTCGTGCCAATTGAGAGACAAACAGAAAGAAACACAAAAATGCTCAGACTCTGGCTCACTTGCTCTCATTTGCGAACACTGGAGCTACAAACAGCATGGCTGCATATGCAGGGAACTTACCTGTGGATGATTCAGTATCAGTTCGATGGCTTTGATGAATTTTTCTTCGATTGCATGAAGTAAGGCGTCTCCAATATTGACGTTGTGGTGTAGTAATACTCTTATGACGTCTTTCGGATAAAACGCAGTATTTTAAACTCAAAACTAGGAAATTTTCATATTGCAAGTTTTACTGGTTGTTGTAAAATGCAATCTCTTGATCTCTCTAAAACAGCAAATGATGCTTTCCGAAAAACAAATGCTCTCTATTGTTGTTCAACTTCCGATATAGTGTGTGTACTGTTCTACGGAAACATGCTTCAAGCAACAGATTTATGTGCTTCGGAGTATCAGGAAGAAAAACAAGTGCAAAAACCTTGAAAATTTCATCACAGGGTTTCTTCCAGAAATTTTTCTATACACTTGAAAAATGTACGTGCGATTGTTTAAGCATGGGTATGCAATACATTTGATGACGCAATAGCCTGCTCAGAGAAAGTAATCATTTTTCAAAATATTTCTATCTTCAAATAAGTAAACTTCGAGAACTGATGGGAAAATCCCTTTTGCACTAATCGTTGAGTTGAAACAGAAAGAATTACTCTCGACTTTGGTAAGATGGGCAAATTTCTTACCACTTGATTCAAGTACAATGATAACAATGACAAGTTTCCAAATTTTTCTTCTTTTAAAACCATCATACACACTGACATAGACAGACAGAGAGACATACTGATAGACGCACAGACAGACAGATCAACAGGAAGGTAGACTAGACAGACAGACAGACAGACAGACAGACAGACAGACAGACAGACAGACAGACAGACAGACAGACAGACAGACAGACAGACAGACAGACAGACAGACAGACAGACAGAAAGACAGACAGAGTAAAAGCAAACTCACCAGTGCTGATACGCCTTACTGCCAATTGAAGGGCAGTTTTGCCGTTGGTATTTACAGCATTGACATCGAATCGGGATTTGTGTTTCAAAACATCCTGCAAGGCGCGAATGTCTGTACTTTCCACCGCTGAGAAATATTGTAGTTGTAAGCTTTTCACAGAATTGTGGCCCTCCATCTATTTTGCCAGGGAAAGAACCTTTAAAAAAGAAAGGGATGAACAGAATTGTGTTTCTAGGCATGCGCCAGACGGGCCCGTAACTCAGGATCACTTACGTTAGCCGTGCACCGGTAGCGCAGTTTGTTAGGTAAAAAACGTACCGACCTGCCTGTCTGAATCAACAGAATGTTGGCTATCAGTCTTCTAAGTTTACACCCATTTACTTCTTATGTCTCGATGTTTCACACCTCACGCAGAAGAACATGTAGAAGTGTCCGCCTTCTACCAAAATTACCACTGTGTGTTTGCCATCTTAGCCTAATTGTAATTGTGCATTCAAATCTACCTATTATAAAAGGTTAAAGCCGTTAATGTGTTTAAACATTTTAAAATAGTCCAGAATGTGATTGTACGGGTTGCAGTTTACATATGATGGTACATTCAGTGTGTTACACGTCGGAACATACTCGGCTTTAAACAGCTTTTGACAACAACTATTCCAGACGTTATTAGAATTGCCTAGCCCGAAACTTCAACTGTGTTAGTAAAGATGTATATGCAGTTGGTGTCTTTGTGGATCTTCCGACAATTATATAGGTGTACATCTTGATTATATGCAAATCAACTCGCACCCGCACTGTCTTAATTTAAATAAATTTATATAGTCAACGGCGGCTAAATGTATTGACCTTTAAACATGATTCAGCGAAAGTAATGGAGAAATTGGTTTCCTCAACAATATTCCTGCCCTCGACTTTCAAGGGATGCGTTTCGTATTTGTAATACGTGTTCCATTGACATTTTAAAGAGCGTGCAGACATTTAAAAATCGGATGCTTAAAGTCACTATAAAATTTAGAATATGTATGAAATTACATAACACAACAAAATGCGAAGACAAATCCATACCATCACAATTGATTCACACTGATAATTATATAGAAATAGATCGTGAGTGATATAGCGCCTTTTTTTCTAAAGCGCAAATGTATATCTAAGCCGAATATAATTATAACTTAGGCTTGCGTCCCATACCGTTAATCAACGATCTCCACAAAACTCTTTCGAGAAGGGTTCTATCCCCTTGATGGGTGTGCTCTTTTCTTGTCTCAATATAATTTTCTTTAGTTTGTCTGCATCACTTAATCTTCATAAATATCTTTGTCGAATTTTTCCCCAATTTACAGCCCCCTTTTTTTCAATTGCTAAAATTTCATTCACGCTGCAACTTTAGACGCACAAAATGTATCATTCTAGGAGGCAGAGTGGGTGTTACGTCGTCGGTTTCTCAATTTCATGGATTCACAGATCAAATCATTCCCTTTCTTTTGACCTCCGTGGCTCTCTCAATACTTTTAATTACATTTATCTCTGTCCTATCTTCCTTATGTGCAAAAACTAATTTATAAATTTTAATTCTACACAAAACTAGTTTTTCGTCTCCATAGATTCCACTAAGTGATAAAGATAGACGTACTGAATCACGTTAATCACGTTATCCATTGAGACCTAGACTAGCCCTCGCATACACATAATCATACATCCCAAGCTTGCGGCTGATCACAAAGTCGAATTTCCTCGTTACGTAATCTACTAAAATATTCATAAAGTACACAACAGTGCAGTGCCTCGCTTATGGTTTTATCAGGGAGTTTCACGTACTCTCTTGCGGCATCATATATCTTCATAATTCACCTTCCAGTGAATTAAATTTGTCTGAATATCGATGTTTCACTAAACGAACGATCGACGATTTTTCGTCCTGTTTCCAATCACGTCACGCTATTGGTCAGTTTTTCACTTCGTCTTGTTGACATTGCTCTCATTATCATATTTCGGCACAGCTTTGTGCCTAGTATCGGATGACATCTGTCGTATCTTTATCTTCCTGTCACATGAGAGATTCCAGATGCTATCACTTCTTTGTAAGTTGCGGGCAGTATACCTTTTCCCACAATGCATCGCTGTGGCTATATTCAACATTGTATACACGCTCAAATCAACAAAAACATACTAATTTTGTGTTCTATAACGGTTTTTTTTTTATATTGCCCTTTCCCGCTTTCTGTATGTCACTTAACGTCTTCGTCGTCCACTATTATTAGGTTTTACTTTTGTCAGAGAAAGAAAGCCTGGCATGATTGTTGAATTGGTGAGTCAGTTCGTAATCGGGTCTTTGATTTCTTCCAATGAAAATACAATATTATGAAACATATTTCAGTAAATACAATCAATTCATTTGATTTTAAAAACCTCAACAAAATCACATTTGATTTGAATACTGATTCAAATTATATAACTTTTATTCTACAATGCCAACTAATGTATGTGTGGCAGTCTGATCGTTAATTTCCTGGCAGACGACCCCCGAAACCAATAAAACACTGCCCCACACCCCTGTAATTCCTGTCCAATTACTTACTCTCCTTCACTACGGTAAATATATTTATTAACATAAACTGCGCGTCCGCGTAACACATCGTAAAGAAGGAATGGAGGTGTATCTGGCAATGATCTTATTATTTTGGCGTGTTCCCGAACTACATTTTTAATGTGATAGTAAACAAAGTAAACAATACAATGGCTGCTGCTCTGCGCATGCAATGCGATGTTGCCGACATAAAAAATTGAAGGACTTTAAATGAGATATTGCACGTGAGCCAAAAAGAAACCTAATTCTGAGTTTTATAAGCCGAACAAAAATGTGGTCCTTGGGCAAACAGACAACGCGACAGATACACAGGCATACTAGACATACAAACGTACAAAGATGTCCCCGACTATGTCCCCGACAATGTCGTCATCGCCCATGCGTACAGGTGAACCAAAAACGATGGCAAATAAATGCCATTTTATATCATGGGTACTTTAGGAGTTGAAGTTAGGCGTGAAAGAAGACAGGTTTGATACATACATTAAACTCGACCCCTTTTTATGTCGATCAGGCGGATTTTCCCTAGGGATATTAGAAACACGGTAAAATTGTCTATATCGGATATCTATGAAAAAGTTGGACTGTATCTCCGGAATACATTTGAACTGAAGCATGTGGACCTCATCCGCATTAAAACATTTTCAGAGACAGTGACTGTTCTATAGTGTTTTATTTGGTTTAAATTTGATAGATTAAGGCCAATTTCTCAACATCATAACAGTCAACACCATTCCCTGCGAGCCCGAATTCTGAGTTCCCCAAGTGGGTTATTTATCAATTTAAGCAACGTGGCAAGAAACTGGAATCAGCATAGACATAGAACAAGAACATCGGGAGACATATGCAGGTGCGCCATCTATCGACAGGCCAGTCATTTACCGTAGAATGCACCACGTCTAAAAACGCTTGAATGAATGTATAATGTGTCTACTCCATGGTGCTTCATTTTTTTTACAATTGGTAGGCCAACAGAGGACATGCATGAATCGAAATTTATTACCGCTCTAACTTTTCTTTCCCATTTTCACTATAAATAGATTTTCTCCAATATTGATTAAACATTATTAAATATGAGTAAACAGCTTGAAAATGAATGCTTTCTGGCTTATACATTCGCCACACTACAAAAGGTTAGCAATTGCAGGACTGACTAATAAGAGACCGCCGCGAAAATTAAGTTACCTCGTTTGCCTATGCGAGCAACTAACTAACCAATAAAAACACTGATTGGGTGACGAATACTTCTCCACCATTCAGTAGTCCTGGCACATGTCGTTAGCTTCTGACAAGTCGTAGTATTATGACAGAACCCCTTGTGTGTTTCACAAGAACATAGAAGGACCCTGACAAGACTAATGAACAGTGATTACAATCTACAATGCACATCATTTGCGTATATCTAGGCTTTCAGAAAATGTATACTTTGGGGTTACAGTTTTTGTACGGAAATTTCATTGTTTGGAAGAGTCCAATACTTGTCCTTCACCCCTAAAAGAGAAGAATAAGAACATATGTTCAAACACATTAATAGAAATGCAAATTTTGGTACTGGAGAAACAAATAACCCAAGATTTACTGATATTTAAAATTCAAAATGACCGACATCCCTGTGTTAACTCTATGGAGGATTTTTTTCAAATTTGGAAAAATTAAGCCGGTTAAAGTTTTATCACATCAAGAGCTTTGAAATGAACCCCCACAAGTGGTATATTACAACAGAATTGTAAAAGTTTGAGAGTCACAATATCTGTCCCCGAGGCGCATTCTACGTTAAGGTGAAGTACTACGAATTACGTCAAAATTAAGTTGTGGTGTAATTTTCTTGAAACTTTGCACAAATATTCTTGGAAGTTGTGCAAGTGCAAAAATGAAATAAAAAATGGGGGTCACCAAGCTTGTTTCCATGGAAACGGACGTTAAAATGGCGTCGCTAGAAATAAATAAAATGATATAATTCACTTAAACTAAAGAAAGCAATTATCAAACGCTTAGCAAATGAGTTCATTTTAATAATTACCAAGACTTAAGATCCATATCTATCGAATGTATAGTTTTCATGATGTTTGTGAAGAAATGTTAACATAATCGATTACACAATGACGATATCGAAATTATATCACTACATAATTTTCGAACTTTCTTCCTGTCGCTTTGAATGGTGTCATTTTGACCAAACTTGGCGAATAAACTCCTGACATAATACAATTTAGTTTACACTTTTAATAAAAGGGTGTCACCATGCTACTTTTTACAATAACTCCAGGTGAATGGGTAATTTGCGCCATATAAATGGGAGAGAAATGTTAATTTTTCGCTCATATTGAATAAAAACCAGCTTCCTAGGGGGTCAAAATATGACAAGGTTATAGGTCACATGTATTTCTAAGACACTGGGTTAAAAAATTAGGTAAAAGCGCAATTTCAACAATGACAGGTGATGTTAAATACATGCTAAAAAATAACCCATTTGCGGCAGGCTGGAGTTAAATCTGCGCAGAAACGTTCTAAAGCGTCTGCGCGTCCGAATTCGTCGCCCTTTACCTAATTCACTTATACTGTCCATAAAAAATGTTCTTTATTAAATGCCTCGATGTGAGTGCAAATCAGTGCATTTATTTGAATAGGAACATCCTGGGCCAGTGAAAGATGTACTGACCGGTTTCCATGGTTACCCAGTCCAGTGAAGCCCTTCGAGGTTTTCGACGTCAAAGTAGACGCTTGACACTAGATGTAAAATATCCATGCGCCCACTTCTATTTTGATTTTCGTTAAAATCTGTTTGATGCTGGTCAATAATGGTAAAATTCTTTGAATATGCCCTGCATGTAACTAAATGTCATATAGCAATAACTATGAAGAGGCATGAAATAAAAATATTTATGCCTGAATACATGGGCTCGTGTGCCCTCGCAGAAAGAGACAATTTGCGCTCCTTACATTCGGCAAATTGTCACCTGCACTCGGGCACATAAACCCATATATTCAGGCAATAATATATAATCTGGCTTTATGGCTTGTATCTTTCATCTTCTACTCTTGCAGAATCTTCAACTCGTCAACGCCTGCCTGATAAAGTTCTTATTCCCTTTTCTAATCCGACACGTTTTGCTGTTGTTTCGTTGTATGACTGTCTTTAAACTACCCCCGCTGGTGTCGGTGTAGTACTTTGTCCTTCATCTCCTGGACTACCATCGTCCTGCCGTCGACTGTCATCGTTACCATGCAGCTTGTCTCGTAATTCGTCCCTGAGTTTATCGATCGACTTCTCAAGTCGTTGGATCATATCGCATATTTCAAATCTAATTGCAACACCAAAAACAACATTTGATTAATGTTCAGTTTCACATGGAGAAAGTGTCCGAGTTGACAAAAGTAGTTGCAACGCATTATACTTATAAAAGATTTATCCATTCAAGGAACTAAATAGTATTACGTCAAGGCATATATAACTTTATGAGTTGATCACATACATATCACTTTGGTTCAGCCGGCCCCTTTATCTAACTGAGGTTTATGTTAACATATCATGTGGAGGCTATCACTTATTTGCGATATTTTGGCGGCAGAGTTTTACCAAAACAGCGTTCTGAAACTCTCTTGCAAAACGATATCTGGTTGTTCCACGTAGCAGACCATAATTGGAAATGAGAAAACAATTATAACGCTCCCAATCAGCAAAAAAATAACATCCAGTAGTAACTTAAACACGTATAGAGGCCTGTCCCAGTGGCTAGATTGGAGTGCGCTGGTCTAGATTGGGTAGATTGCGCTGGTCTAGATTGGCTAGGCAACGGATAGATTGGAGTGCACTGGTCTTACCAGTAACATTAGATGCATGTGAAAGCCTGACTACATTCACTCACTGAGAATGCAGTTATTGCATACGAATAAGCCTTCAGTTCAATGCTGCTTTATTCGTTCATTTTCCTCACATTATTTTTTTAATTTTGAAATTACCTGGCAATTGGTGAGTCACTACTTAAAGGATAACTACCATCGGAGTTGTCGGTATGTTGAGGCGGTTTATCAGCGAGATAGCGTTCGATCAGTCGTCTACAAACGACCTGGAGCAGTGAAAAAGAAAGTAGAGGAAATTGCATTTCACAGAAAGAGAAAGAGATCTCTACATCATCGACGCTACAGAGAACACCTTCCGAAAACAGTCTGGTACAGCGATATGCGAACACAGAGATGGATATCGTGAACACTATGCTTCCAGGCGAGATATCACTTTCTCTGATACTTGATGCTCTTCCCCATTACTCCTGGTTTTTGCCCTGGAATAATACTTACAGCCAAGTACGAGGAAAAAAATCATCCCACGGGCTCTTGAAATTTAAAACAACGGACGGGTGATCTTTGACACTTCACCGTAAATTCTGGAATCATAGTTTGTTTATTTGGGGGTTTTTTTTCAAATTCATTGCAATCAAGGAAGTTTTTTACTCTTTTCACTCAACTTTAATTGATTTATCAATTTCCTGAGATATTATTTGCTATCACCATCGCATAGTAGAGAAAACCACAGTGAAAAACACGCTAAATTTTCAACGGATACTTTCAGAATTTGAATAAAATCGAATAGTTAAATGTTGTGCATGGCCTGTTGGTGACTATTAGCCAATTACCCTATAGTGTGTCCATCATAAGCGTCAAAACACAATAAACTTTCAAAGGAAGTAACTCAGCACCTTGAACACCCTCATGAAAAAAAGACGAACATTTATATTTGTCCTTGCCTCATAGTTTTCCTGGCTCTCTTTCACGTATTCTGATTTCTGCTGAACCTGTCCAAGAAATACAAAAAACAGTTACTAGTGTACGTGAGTTTCATCTGTACAGGATTGAGTTGCACCCTTTCGCCTATTTCAACGTCAAGCTATCATATACCCAGCATTTTCTTCACTGTTATTGACAAAGCCATAATATAATTCTAGTAAGAATGATATTATGCTTAAACTTGACATTTGGCCATTATGTGGTACTCGATGTACTTCGGCTTTGTTCAGTGCGACTTCGTATCCGTTTTGTTACCAAAATATCTCAAAATTAGGAAGCAATCGATTAAAAAATAGCACTTTACAAAACGAAAGAAATGTTAGTATTGAACATCAAGTCGAACCGGGCCTAAAGCTCTCAGAAAAGATGTACATGAAAACGACTGCCAAACGACAAGAGAACAAGCAGAAAGTGATGACGTATACATTCATGTATGCGATCTTCATCTCTCTACCTTAGGGGAAAATTCCACGAGTAATATTGCGCAAGATATGACCATTAATTTCACACCTGTACTGCACTCAAATCATTCCCTTACAAGTTGCATTCTGCACTGTTATGGACAAATCACGAAAATTGCTTGTTACCAAGTATGTGACTTAATCCCCCTCAATATCGCTATTAGATCATTATATGATAGTTTTTGCCTCTAAGCTCGTAACAACAACAACAACAATGATAATGATAATAATAATAATAATTAATAATAAAGTATTATATAGAAATAATAACACGAATAAAAATAGGTTCAATTTCCGTGAAACTTTCACCATAAGGGTATTTTGGGTCGAAAAGACTAAATATGATATCGATTTCACTGCCCCATGTTTCCATGGTAACTATTTTAGGTGTTGAAAATTTCAGTTTTACTTATATCCCTGAAAAGTTACTTTGATTGATATGAAAATTATCTAGTGGGGAAGTTCGGGTCAGAGAACACAAATGCCAGACTTATTTTAATGTTTCGAGTTGCCATAGTAACTATTTTGGGATGGAAAATGTTACTTTTTCCCTAATTCCTATTAAAGAACAATTAATTGATGTAAAAAATTGATAATAAGGGGTTTTCTGGTTAGCACACCAAAAAAATAACACTCATTTTAATGTGGGATGTTTCCATGGCAACCATTCAGTAGTAACAACACCTTTTTTTCAGAAGTCCCGCAGCTTCAATGAACTGTTTTTAGATTTCTATATATTACCTATAGCCCCTAAACTTGTAATAATAATAATAATAATAATAATAATAATAATAATAATAGTGTCACAGGTAGAAAATAATATTTTAACGTCAAAATATAGAATGCCTACCTTTTTCCTAACTCCAACATCCTTACGACAGCAGAGGCATCGATGCAGCCGCCGGAAACAGTTGATGAAAGACCTGCTACTCGGAAAAATATTGAATGGGGGCGCTTGGGTGATACCTCTACTGAAATAATCCATCCACAAGTCCGCGCGATGGAATTTCCACTCAATGTCCGTATTTTCCTGGGAAAAATAAATTGGTTTTCTTTGAGAACGAGCTCAATTGCAATTTCTAAACGGCGGGAGATCATCGTCGACGAATGTAAGGCCCACTTATATCTGTGCCCGTTATATTTTATGCCAATCTCTAATTTCTCTAGATTTAACTGTTGTTGTCGCAATGCTCCTTTGGGGTTTGTTTCATGTTTGAAACAGGCATATACCTCGAAATCAATATGGAGTAAATGAGAAAGAAAAGTATTTTGATTTCAGGAGTTGAAAACGTGACGGCACTTGTTGGGGTACCCGCTGTGAGTTCACCACCAGTAAGTTTTACGACTCACGAGACCAATAATGTTCGTTCATTTCGTCTTCTTCCAAGCATTCAATCAATCAATCAATCAATCAAACATAATTTATATAGCGCCAGAATCCAAGAAAAAAAATCTGTTCAATGGCGCTTAGAAGAATTGGTCCGCACAGTAAGCTAGTTTGAAGAGATGTGTCTTCAATTTGTTTTCGAATGTTTCCAGACTTGATGATTGACGAATTTCTTGTGGTAAGTCATTCCACAGTTTTGGAACACAATTTAAAGCAAGGCTGCCATGTGTCTTGTTGTTGTATGTTGTTGTGGCCAACAAGCCCTTGTTCGCCGATCGGAGAGAGCGTTGAGGTGTGTATGGCTTAATTAAAGCACTGATATATCCTGGGGTTATATTATACAGAGCTTTGTAGATAAGCAGTAGAATCTTGTAGTTTATCCTGAAGCGGACTGGCAACCAATGTAGATCCTGAAGGATTGGTGAAATATGTGTGAATTTCCTGGAACAAGTGATTATTCTGGCAGCAGTGTTCTGAGCACGTTGGAGAAAAGAGATGGAGTTGTCGGGAAGTCCAAAGAGTAAAGCATTGCCATATAATAGTCCAATTTGGTTGACAGAACAGCATGAATTAGTGTATGACAGGTGTTCTTCTTGAGGTATTTCCTGATGGATCTGATTCGGCGGAGATGATGGTATATTGCATTGCAAGTACTTTTGACGTGATGGTTGAACATATGGACTTTGTCAAAAGTAACACCAATATTCCGTGCAGAGTCGACAACAGGTACTGAAGATGACCCGATCATTAGATGGCGAACTGGTTCAGGAACTGTGTAGAATTTGGAACGGATGAGGAGAATCTCGGTCTTAGTATCATTTTATAATAACTGCAACTTGTTTATTGTAATCCATGCTTTTATGTCACTGATGCAGGTTTCAACAGAATGCACGGCTGATGAAGCATCGCTGTATGAAAAAGCCAAGTATAGGTTATTATCATCTGCATATTGATGAAACTGAAGGTTATGCTTGCGAATAAGTTTGCCAAGGGGAGATATGTATATTGTGTATATTGGGGCCCAGCACTGACCCCTGAGGTACACCAAAGGCAAGATGCGATGGTTGGGTAGTGGTACTTCCAATTTTGACTGATTGAGAACGTTGATTTAGATATGCTTCAAACCATTTCAGAGCTACACCAGTTATGCCAAGTTTAGAAAGTCTGTTCAGAAGTATCTTGTGGTCGATAGTGTCAAATGCTGCCGACAGGTCCAGTAAAATGAGAAGAGCATACTTATTACAATCTATGGATAGAAGAATATCATTATGAATTTTAAGTAGGGCTGTTTCAGTACTGTGGTGTTTCCTGTATGCTGATTATAATGGTTTTAAAAGATTGTTGGTGACTAAATGGTTATTAACCTGTGCTGCAACAATCTTCTCCAGGACTTTGGCGTGAAAAGGCGAAATTGAAACTGGGCGGTAGTTCTTGAGTGTGTTACAGTCTAAGGATGGTTTCTTGAGAATAGGGGTAACAACTGCAGTCTTGAAGACATCAGATACTACACCATTTTCAAGAGAGTGGTTCACAGTCATGGTGATGAATGGAAGAAGTGAGTCAAGGTAATCTTTGAGTAGCGAAGTTGGAAGTGGATCAAGGCAGCATGACTTTGGCGGCATTTCCGTTATGATCTCACGGATTTGCTGAGTACTTGATGGCTTAAAGGATGACTATGTTAATGACGTACACATTTCAAAGGTCGAATATTGGGTCGATATTACATTTGAATCCAGTTTATGACGAATGTCCTCGATCTTGGTAATGAAGAATTTATTGAACCGTTCAGCAAGTTCAGGAATAATTTGTGGATTGGTAGTGGGTTTGGTTTGTGGAACAGTGTAGATACAGTTTTGAACAGAGATCTCTAATCATTGGCATTGTCCTCGATTAGATTTCTGTAGTAGTTGCACTTTGCTTGACGAATCAATTTATTGGTAAGGTGACAGTGTTATTGGTAGATCTGTTTGTGGACTTCGAGTTTTGTTGACCTCCACTTCCGCTCAGCTGATCTACGTACCCTTTTTGCATGTTCAATTTCAGGAGTGTACCATTTTGTATTTGGACGTACAGTGATGATGCGCTTCTTAACAGGTACATGCTTATCAAGAATACCACTTAGTGCTGAAGTACGTTGCTAAGGCAGCCTGTAAATCTTTGATAGGTTGATGGAAGCTTTGGGTAGAAATAATATCACTGGAGAAATCATTTCTAGAAATGGATGAAATGCAGCGGAAGACAACATCGCGTCTAACAAGTGATGGCTTCTGGAGATTTAACCCAGCATGGATAGGTCTGTGATTAGAAAGTGTGTGGTTGTCAACTGATATTAACTAACTAAATCATCTGAGTTTGTCATGATTAAATCTAGGATATGGCCATGCAAATGAGTTGGTTCGCTGACCCATTGCTTCAGGTGACATGAGTCAATGACATCGATGAATTTCTTGTTATTTGGATTCAATGTAAATTAAAGTCTCCAGCAATGAAGAGTTTGCCTTCATATGAAGTGTATTTCTCAAGCAGAGCTTGAAACTCTTGTAGGAACTGTGAAACTGTATATTTGTTCTTGACACTTGGTGGGGGCCGATAACACTATAATAAACTTTAAGGAAATACCATGATGCTGTAGTGTGGCTTCAGTTGCTTCAATTGACATAATGGATTTTAGTGGTTTCTAAGTGCAAAGTTTGATTTTAGACTTGTAGATGAGGGCAATCCCACCACCAGATGTATTACATCTTGGAGAATGCTGAAATGAATACCCATAGGGAGTGCATTCATTAATTATGTATTCATTGCCATCCTTTTCCATCCAGGTCTCAGTCAATGCAATTATGTCACTCTCTTTTTCTGTTATGAAGTCTCCAACTTCAGTAGCCTTATTGCAAATTTATCTCGCATTCCAGATGCTGAGAAGCCATTTAGATTTCCTGGTAATGGGTTTGCATTCATCAACAGCAGGTGTGTTAGGCAAAAGTCAAAGTCCAGGAGGCTTAATTTTTGGATGACATGTGTTAATAGATGGTGTTGATCTCTGTTGATTAATACCAGCTCTTGTACCTCGATGAGTTGGTCTTTTCGGCTGTATCTTACATAGCTTGATGACATTCCAGGTTTGTACTGGCAGTCTTCTACAATGCATAGTTGGTGATTTTCTGAACAGGTGTAGTAGGATGCTTGAATACTGCATCATTAACATACGAATGCGATGCCTTCAATGCTGTCTCTAAAGGGAACTTGAAGTGTAGCCACAGACAGAGAAAATGCCAGAAATATGACTGAAAATAGCAAATTGTCCAGCGTTTTTAGGATAAATGAGCATTCACAGACTGACTGTATCAGAATGAGCTTTTTCCAAGGTCAAACAGCAACAAAAAAGAGTCAAGTCTGGGGAGAACTGTGTGGAGGCCGCCAATGTGGGCGCACTACCTAAAACAGCATTTAAACACTGGAAGCATTTTGGGTATATTTTACAAGTGGTATAGCCACGAACTGATGACGTCAAATTCCAGTACACAATACACAGTGCCATAATTACAAGGCATCTGTGTTTTGTGTACGGCGATTTGACGTCATCAGTTTGTGGCTATAACACTTGTAAAATGATGCCGCATTTTGTTCCTACGCCCTTTTCCTCGAACATCTTTATCATCATTACAGATTCCGAACATAAAATTTACCTTTAAAATAGCTTCGGATATTCAGGATACAGAATATTACATTATGTAGTCTGCAACTTTTGTGATGTTTTTAAGTCATTTGAGGATAAAAAGAGATTTTATTGGGGGATCATCTCAAAGAGACTAAACAATTAAAAATGGCTGATGCAATCCGGATGCTTACCACAATACTGTCATAGGTGGTTCCCATCAATGCAATGAGGAGATTGAGTAGAATTATGACGGCTGCAATTTGATAACAGGCGAACAGTAACCCTCCAACGAATTCTGTTAACAGGTGGTCGGCTTCAACCTGCAGTGCTTCCAGATCGATCAGTCCGTACAGAGACCAAAACAGAGTCTTCAATGACGCCGACATACTGCTCCGCGAGATGCACGGTGAGGAAGTTATGGTCGTCAGCAGACAGAGTATTCACATGCCAACACAAAAACATACATGGTTAGTCATCGGTTTCAGGTAGGGTTAGAATGAAATCAAGACCGAAAACAACTCAAAATTTCATTGAATGAAATGACAGTGGACTAACAGTGAAGTAACGTACGACGACAACGACGACGACGACGACGACGACGATGATGATGATGATGATGAATAAGAGCAGGTTAAAGTCGTAGAATAATGAATAAAAGCCAGGAGTTTCACTGGTGTGACTGCCAAACTATAAATCTAATTTCTAAGACATGTTTCGAAATATGAGAGACACAGAAAATTTGATTGATGACCAAAGACGCGTCCAATACGTCTGATCCTGTAATGTTTTGTCAGACGTATTCGGCTAAAAGACCCTCTACTACTAATATTACGACGTGCAATAAAGTATAAAGGGAACTCAATTCGAAAAGTCGATGCTGTTCAGTCGGAGGATTGTCCACCAAAATTGTTGAACTGATCACATCACCTTGGCCCCGTAGATTGCTATTGGATGAAAGCGGCGTCCGCAATGTTGAAAGGGGGATGAACGAATTTGATGCTACAGTCTGACAAACGTTGGACCCGTCCCGTATTGTCGACCAGAGCATTACATGCATTGAAACAGTCAATCTTGCAGAATATTTGGCAACACAGGAGTGGTGAGAATGGCAACGATGGCAAACCAAAGGGGGACTGTAAATATAGAAGCCTGCACGGAAAGAGAGAGAGAGAGAGAGAGAGAGAGAGAGAGAGAGAGAGAGAGCAGACAGACAGACAGACAGACAGACAGACAGACAGACAGACAGACAGACAGACAGACAGACAGACAGACAGGGAGCAGAAAGAGAAGGAGAGACAAAGAGATCGAGCATACAGTCATAGTTGGAGATGGACAGAAAGAAAAATACAGAAAAGAGAGATGAGCACGGAGACAGAAATATGAATGTAAAATCAGTGAAGGAGCAGACAGAAGGAGGAGGAAGCTTCACAGATCAAATTTAGATGGTCAACTAAAAAGTCATCGATAGACAATAATCATATATTTACTCTGCGAAGAATCTTTTCCCATAACAATCTTTATACGTCTCATGGTCAACTTGAATGCACTCAAGCATCCTGTCCGGAGCGTATCCCCAATACACTTGAGTCAAACCCAATGCGAAGGCAACCCACACCAAACCAAAGATGAACATGAACTTCATAATGTCCGTCAACATTTTAGCGACAGAGATCTGAAGAGGTCCCACGTATTCGTTGATAACCACCACTCTCAGGATACGGATGACACTGATTACGTTGGCGATAGCAATGATCAAATCAGCAAGCAGTGTCGGGTCGTGCTGCTTCCAGTCTTTGCGTTGCATGGTGAAGGCGTGCTCGTCTAAAAACGCTGGAAATTCGAAGTCGCTAGTGAAGTAATCATAATCAAACGGCCTTTCTTCATCGCTGAGATCGAAAACGGCCTGGTTGAGCCGATTCAATTGCAGGGATATGTTTGCAATTGCCTCTTGGTAGATCGTTGAGGTCTTGATCTTATCAGCGACATCTGCAGTGACGGCTTCCAGTATTCGTTTTAGCTGTTCATCCATGTTGAGATGAATTGTTGTGTTTGTAAGGGATGTCAAGTTGGGAGGCGTTGCACCGAGCGCGGGGAACAAAGAGTACACCGTCGCGTCAGTCATATTCCACAACGTGGCTTCATTTGATGACATTGGATAGATATCACTGTCTTCATTAGAATAATCTAAATTTTCAAAGGTTGTGCTCTCTCTCTCTACCTAAACAAAAAAACAATGGAAAATTCACAGGTAGCATTTTTTCATCATTATTTACTGCGTAATGACTGGTTGGTACCTTGCACTGTAAGTGAGCCTTTGCCTGGGACGATGGAGTAAATAAATAAATAATTAACAAATAAACACAAAAAATCATTTATACGGATGTTAGAAATGGGGCGGGGAACTAAACAGAGAAATTATAGGTTCGAATTATAGGTCCTTATTTTTGGCTGACAAGTTTTCCCATGCGAAATACATCAAATTATCTGGTAGAAAATATCATATATGACTTTTAGGTGCTGTACAAAGCACAAGAGGATTTTTTTCATCAAAGGAGGGATTTTTTATCATCAAAGGAGGTGGATTGGAGTTTTACATCAAACCGTTAAGAATTCCTACTCACTATAATTATGGAAGCAGTCCTAAGGCCTAGCCAAACCCAGTACAATCCAATCTGCATTAGATCAAGTATATTCCAGGCATTTGCTAAGTAATCAGAGAGGCCAGAATTCCTCATTTCACAGATCTCTCGCCATGTCATTCCTTACAGAAAAAGAAAATGAAACCCGCAGAGATTACTTTCCAGTTTGTGTGATATTCCAAATGGTACGTGAACGCAACGTACACACTCCAACAATCCATCCATGCATCCATCCATCTATCCATGCATACACATATACACACACATATATACACACATGCCTGCCTGCCTGCCTACCTACTTATCTACTGACCTATCTACCTATCCACCTACCCACTCACCTACTTATCTACCTACCTACCTACCTACCTACCTACAGACACACACACACAAACACACACACATACACATACATACATACATACATACATACATACATACATACATACATACATACATACATACATACATACATACATACATACATACATACATACAGCATGTTGGCAAAATTGATATCAAGTGATGAAACATTTATCGAGCATATTGTGTATGAACCACACAAATACAAAAGGTAAAGGGCCAGTAGCTTTATCTTTTGATGATTTGTTCACTGTTTTATTTGCATATCTAGTACAGTTTATTTTTTTATTCCTTAAAGCATCTTGAGACATACAGTATTAAGCTTATCAACTCAGCGTGTGCATATGTAGACTGTATTGTTGTTAACAATGAGTTCTGGTCCGGACTTGAATCCAAAGCTAAACAATAACAGTGCACTTTACACAAATACTCACTGAGTTGACAAGTTGAACAGTATATACATAATGCTATGGAGAGTCGAACAACATTTTGATGTTGCCACACACAAAACAAGATTATCGGAAAAAAATAATCATGAAAAGTAAAAGCTACTGGCCTTTTAAAATAAGAGGCTTGTGAAAGTGAAGACATACCAATGATCCAAAGGGCTATGAGGATTTCCACCTTTGTCGGAAGAGACCCTCGTTCTTGACTGAGTCTTTGTTGGAATTCAAGTTCAACTATTTTAGACTCGTGGTCGATAAAATATGTGTTGTTCAGATGTGTTGTCGTCAAGAATAGAAAAACCAAGAAACAAATATATGACGCTGTATGCATCAAAAACTTGATGTATCTGCAATGAAGTCACATATTCATCATATAAATGATGACATCACACGATATATACTTTAAATGATGATGTCAAAATTAGCTCTTCGTTGGCAATTTCTCAGCAATTTCATGTTTAACACACTCCACATTCGAACAAGCGTGTCCACTTTTATACAAGAGAAAGGTTTACATGAATGTACAACAAAGTGTTTGGGCGGCAGGTGTGAAAATGCCATCACATAATTTGTGTTTAATGTCGAGATTTTCATCTATTTTTCGCTTTACCGTGTTGAAAGACAATTGTTAAATACTGGGCTTCGTTGATTTCAGGCTTGCATCAACTCTGTCGGAAAATGAACGATGTAGGTACGTTCGTGTCATGTGACTAAGAGACAAGGATTTTGTCTGTGAACGTAACATTTGCCACTTTTGTATGATTTAAGATATAGGGGCAAAATGGTCATAACTTAGTATTAGTGCAGTGGAGGATATAATGTATCTTAAACCCTCAATATAACCACTACCCCGACCTAAACTCGTTGGTGGAAAAAATGTACAACAATTTTGGTAAAATGCCAAGGGCTTAACTGCCCTACACCGCTGAAAATCTGGTGTATTCAGATAGGCCGCATCCGTAAAGGCAAGGAACAGCCAGGGTTTAAGTGCATTCTTGGCATGGGTATATGATAAACCTTAGGTCGCATCAGCATTCGTGTCATTTGTACTGCGTCAAACACTCGATTCGTCTCGTGTCTGACGCAACATCTATGAATCTTACGAGCGAAATACTAAGTTATGACCATTTTGCCCCTACATCTTAGATCACAAAAAAATGGCAAATTTTACGTTCACAGAAAAAAATCCTTGTCCATCAGTCACATTCGTGTCATTTGTGCTGCGTCAGACAATCGACTTCGTCTCGTGTCTGACGTGCACTCATAGTGATGCGACGCAAAAACAGGCTTTATTGGGTCATTGCCTCTCAGTATCACTCACGGTATTCGCATAAATCTCCCAAATTTTCCATACGGACAGATGAGGTACAGCAGACCTAGTACGGGAAATGCCAGCATGATCAGAGTGGAGATGATGAGGTTCCACGTCAAACTTGAATCTCGCCAATTCTCCAAACCACGATACCAGAGTTCACTCAGATGCTGTTGACAATGTGGATGAACGACGAACTGTGGAGTACAATGAATAACTTGGTTTGTAGACGCCATTGTATATAGTTGTGAATGGCCATTGGCCCATGAGTAACAACTTGAAATAATGTCTCACTTATGTACACTCCACCTCGAGATGTCAACATCCATGTATCTTACGAGCGACTTCGAGGACTGTCTCACCGTCGATTTTTCGATCCAGCGAGAGGACGTAGGGATACAGAAACAGAGAAGGGGCTCAAAGTCCTCAAAGATAACACCGTTTATTTCTTATCCAGAGATCATGCATACTGCCAGGTGTTATCCCTTCTCCAGTGCCAAGTACTTGTGTTTGTAAAGACACCTACTATATACAATCTGTACAGTGGTTCTTTACATAGTTGAAATGCGAATTGTCTTTAGTGTCCCTTAATAGTAATGACGTATTTGTTGCCAAAGCTCATAACAATGGCCAACACAATACACACCAGAACAATTATTTACTTGTTAGATTGTTCATAGTCCTTATCATTATCGTATATCGTTCGTAATTCTTAACCTGATCATTGACCTCAGTACAGAATTCATGGCAAAGTGAATGACATCTGTAACACTTCATTCAGATTTAACGATGAAAGTATGGTTACATTTGCATATTTAAAGTTTTAGAACCACATTTATCGTGTTCGGCTAAAACATTGTCTATGAAACTGCTTGTGTCTCGTAGCTTTCAAATCTTATAAATAGGGGGGGGCTAGTAAAATGAGAACGCTGCGTCATTGACGCTATATTTCAAACATGGAAAAATAATCGCAATCATACCAATTCCATAATCCAATGACAGTAGGTTAGAATTCGTAAGACAATAGTTGTAAACATAGACACAAACAGCACAGAACAGACAGTAAATAGACGGTACAAAAACAAATTCATATTCATGAAAGAAAGATATATGGACCTCTGGCCAGAAGACCAAGAAGTGATGTCAGGTGTTTCAAAAATAGTAAGCGCATCCTGCCCCACATGTGCCACCCGCCATATATCAATCTATAAGTCAGATAGGTAGTGGTCACTAACTAAGGCCCAATGTCACCGATGCCATCAGTGATCATTTGTCGAAGAGAGATATTGTATTTATCTACCAGCTTGCGATACCTGCCAAAAGAGCGTTTGAATGTAGAGACAAGTCTTGCTCTGGTGTAACCTTGATTTAACAGTTTGTAAAAGAGATGGCAATGTCTCTCTACAAAATCACCATATGAACTGCATGCTCTAGCATATCGAATTAGCTTGGAAATATATACCCCATAAACTGGTGAGAGTGGAATATTACTTATGAGGTGTGGAAAATTTATGATACTAAAGTTGAAATCATCTCTCTTGTCATATAGCCTAGTAGAAAGGTGACCATTAGAGTCAAATTCAAGTTAAATGTCCAGATATGAAGCAGAAAAGGCCGTTTCTGTAGTTTCTTTAATCGCCAATTCTGGAGTACATGCATAACCCCGGATTTCGGCCAAACACTTGTCTCCGTGTCGTTCCTTTGCGTTAATTCTAACTTAGACATGTACGCCGATGACCAGACTCTTCTTTCATCTGGTCCTTCGATTTCCCAAGTTAACAATTCACTTCAAAATGATGCAATCTCTGTTAACGCTTGGGTAAAAAGTAACGGTATGGTTATAAATGCGAGCAAAACCAAAGTTATGTTAACTGGGTCTCGCCTGTAACTGCATAATGCAGACTCGAATGATGATAAAATTAACATTGTTATAAATGATAATTGTATTGCTAATGTTACCTTTCAGAAGATTCTTGGTGTAACCCTTGATAATTTGGTCTCTAGGGATAAGCACATTGACAACTTATGTGCCACTTTGAGTCAAAGAATTGGTTTACTTAGACGTCTACAAAAATTTATTCCTTCCCATCTTCGAATGATCTTGTACTATGGTTCAATCCAATCTGCAATTGACTTCTGTTGCGTTGTTGGGGAAATGCAACCATGAAAAATATCGACAGGGTTTATAAAATGCAGAAAAGGGCTCTAAGAGTCCTTCTTAATGCCGATGTTGACATTTCGAGTAATTACTTTTTGAAAACCGCCGATGTTCTCTCTGTAAAACAACGTATTTTTTGTTTTACTTGTATCTTAGTCTTTGAATATTTCGTGAATGCTATTCCAACGTATATTGCTGACATGTTTGTTCCATTAATGAATGTCCTTACTTATCCTACACGTGCATCTTCTACGCGCAAACTGCAAATTCCACAGTTTCGAATCGAGTCTGGTCAGAGATCTTTTGTTATGCGTGCTTCCAGGGTTTGGAATTCACTGCCAGAGAATCTTCGATGTAACCCGAGTCTTGCGAGTTTTAAAACTGAACTGAAGCATTTTATTAAAGATAATATTGACAAATAGCTGTTTTGAATCTAACTTTTATCAGTTCTTTTTTGATCTGTACAGCTCTTTTATGAATTTTGTAGGACCCTATGGAAGATTACGGCCCTATTGGGAAACTTTCACTCGGTTGGTATCTGTAAATGGGTTATCCTTTAATGTGAACAAATAAAAAAAATAAATTTCACTCATAGCAAATGACACCAATTCTGTTTGAATGGGGCACAAAAAATTTCATAAACCAGAATTCTGAAATCATATAATTTATGCTTGTAAACACCGTAATGCTGACAGTCATAGTGCAAGTATGAGAAATTACAGCAGCCGTTGACCATCATAGGGTACCAAAACGCAGACAATGGGCTGGGGAAAAAAACATTCACGCAAATTAATCAATGGAACCGCCCCTGTCAGCGATAGTTGGTTATGTATTGAATTTGACCATCATAGGGTACCAAAACGCAGACAATGGGCTGGGAAAAAAAGACATTCACGCAAATTAATCAATGGAACCGCCCCTGTCAGCGATAGTTGGTTATGTATTGAATTTTTAGTCCCCACGGACACGGTCCGGGGGGACTTATAGGTTTGGTCATGTCCGTGCGTGCGTGCGTCCGTGCGTGCGTCTGTTCACACAGATATCTCAGAGATGCCTGGAGCGATTTCATTCAAACTTGGTACAAGGTATACTTCATATGTCATACATATGCACGTCGATTTGTTTTGTGATACAATCCAATATGGCTGCCAGGCGGCCATTTTATTACGATTTTTCATGTACAGAGCCATAACTCAGGCATGTCTCATTCAAACTTGGTACAAGGACATTGACCTATGTCATACATATGCACGTCGATTTGTTTTTGTGATACAATCCAGTACGGCCGCAAGGCGGCAATTTTATTACGATTTTTTCATGTACAGAGCCATAACTCAGGAATGTATCAACCAATTTTATTCAAAGTTGGTACAAGGACATTGACCAATGACATAGATATGCACGTCAATTTGTTTTGTGATACGATCCAATAGGGCTGCCGTGAGGCCATTTTGTTACAATTTTTTATGTACTGAGCCATAACTCAGGCATATCTCAACCGATTTTATTCAAACTTGGTACAAGGACATTGACCTATGTCATACATATGCACGTCGATTTGTTTTTGTGATACAATCCAATATGGCTGCCTTACGGCCATTTTGTTATGATATTTTCATGTACAGAGCCATAACTCAGGCATATCTCAACCGACTTTATTCAAACTTGGTACAAGGACATTGACTTATGTCATACAGATGGTCAATGATTTGTTTTGTGATATGATCCAATATGGCTTTCGTGAGGACATTTCGTTACATTGTTTCATGTCCGGAACCATAACTTGGACATGTACCAAGCGAATTTATTCAAAGTTGGTACAAGGACATTGACCTATGTCATGCATATGCACATTGATTTGTTTTGTGATACGATCCAACATGGCTGCCGTGTGGCCATTTTTTACGAATTTTTCATGTCCTGAACCATAACTCAGACATGTATCAAGCGAATTTATTCAAAAGTATTTTTATCACAGACTAATGAAGAGGACTCTATCCTCTCTGATGACCTGTAATCAAAGTACCCAATAACAAGTGGGGACTGTGTCATCAACGATGACTTGTTTTTTCATAGTTTGCCCGAAGACTCCAATGTTACGCATATTTTAGTGAAATTTGCTCTACACCTAAGCACTTTAATGACCATGTTCTTATCTATTAAATGCTCATCGATGCTCAAGGATACACAAATGAAGATACATAGCTAGCCTTTTAACAGGAAACAAAATGTTCATGCTTTGCCCCATAGACTACCATATATGGTAAAATGACACTTACTTTGCAGGATGGTTATGCATTTTTGGACCACTTTATATTTAAGCGCCATCATGCGAAATACGCCAGCATTCCCCTTATAATTTACGTCCAGCCTCCCCCTGTTAATTTACGCCCAATCTCTTAGGCGGAAATAAGTGTGAACCCTTCATTTTTCTATCTCCTGTGGCAGAAATGCTAATCTTGTTTGGAGTACCAAATCTGCTGGCTGGGTGTTCATGTGTTTTTGTCAAGGTAATGCACAAATTTAGACAAGTGTCACCCAGCAAATCCTTCGATAATTCTCATCTTACCTTCTTATGCTGTCTTTGAACGGCATACAAGACTTTCATCGGTCGACTTTCCTTACCAACGCCTTTTTTACTCATCTGGGAGTCGTGACTGAGTACAGTTTTCAGCTCGGCGGAATCCCGTGTCTGGCCGAGCAAATCAGCGGAGAACTGCTCACATTTTGCAGCGAGCTCTAGGTACTCTTCGCGAAATTCGTACTCTTTGGAACTCTCTCTGCGCAATTCTTGACATAGCTGTGAAGACACGAAGTCATGTTTGCGTGTTCTCTCATGTATGTGTAAGAACCTATAAGCACATTGGATTTTAAGTTATTAGATGACCCGAAAAGTGTAGGTACGGTCGGTATATTTTTTTCGAAATATGTAATGTTTACCATGGAAAGGCATATCAATATCACATATAACGGGGAACAAATTAGTATCGAAAATATTTGAAAGAAGACATATATTAACATTACCAATCTGTAGACTTTCCCTATAGTCACTCATAAGTTAGTAAAACACCATCAAACGGAATGGCATGAAAACAAATTGCTTTCCATGGATATAATAAGGAAAAGAAACATACAAGTGCTTTTGCAGAATGTTCTTGCAATGACCAATTCTCCCAATAATGGAGGTGTGCATTCTTAGTGAAGCTTTTCAAAGTGAACATAAACCACATGGATTATGTCAACTTGTCAAAGAGGGCTTAGCGTAAACTCGGTATTATTCATTTTTGCGGTCCGGAGCTTCCCTGCAAGAGGAATGATCGCCGGCTATTGAACCTTTTGAATCACTGATGTTTCTATATGTGGTCAAATGCATTTCCTGTAGGTAAACAGTGAAGTATTGGAAGATTTGTGCCCCAGAAAAGAAGACATATCTGTGTACAGGGTAGACTTAATATTTTTAATTTCTTGACATAACGTAAGGTAAGATATTCTAGTCAACCGTGGCGATATGAAACGGATGCCCGATTGCATTTGGCGTTCTGTAACTGTTCCCTACCTCGAATGCTCTTTGGAAGGGGTCTGGTTTGGTCTCTGTCTCTGTTTCGATGACGCACATGTACGCTTCACTGGCCAGTGCCTTGTATACGTTCAGTTTACCAATGGAACGTTGAATGGTGTGGTTCTCAGTCTGATAGCTGGATACGGCAATTGGAGTAGCTCCATTCTTTATTAGCAACTTCAAAGAAAGCAATGTCACGTTGAAATGTCAATATGGCATGCTTTAGCATTATCAGCCTGTAAGTCGATATTTTGTCCAGACATGGAGGTAAGTAGACGGGATACAGTACTGAGGTGGAGGCTACGAAAGGAATGTCAGTACGCTCATAGAGGGTGCTCGCCCACCTGGTATTCTATTACTACCGCATGGCGCATCGTTTATTCATACAAATACACAGAGACAGTCCAAACTAACCTCAGATGTTACAAAATAAAATACCTTGATGATTTCGTGGTTATTGTGGTGTGCAGCCAATATCAGGGGAGTTGTGTCTGGGTGGAATTCTTCGCTTGAACTTCCAGCGTGAACATCGATCAAATCTTGACCCTGCATGATTTTGGTAAATAGAAATATACTTTCAATTTCAACCGGGTTTCACCTCACCAAAGCATTATTATGCATGATTATCTAAACGCGTAAACGCAATGGCGTAATCATTCTATGCATAATAATATTATCAGAGTGAGACTTCGATTTACACCGTGTTCCAAAAGGAATGCATCAAAAGCCTGATGTCGTTGCAAAAAACACACTCACGAACTTCCGGCATGACTAAATCTAAGTTTGACTAATTTGCCTTTTAAAGGGACATTTTAAAGGGACAGTTTTTCAGTATTCTACTTCTGTATATTAATTATCGTGTCTGACCCTAATCCGACTGTCATGCTGAAATTTCGTGTATTCTCTTTGTCAACACAGCTTGTGTGTGTGTAGTGATCATTGTTTATTGTTTAAAAATGAATTCTAGTCCGGACTTGAATACAGTTTTCAACAATAACAATGTAGATTATACTCATATATCCTAAATACTTGGCATTAAATTACAGTTTAAAGATTCAATGCAGAAAGTGTAGGGAAACCACAAAACAAAAGTTCTGAAAAAATTGCCAAAAGATACAGCTTATGGAGCTTTAAATCCGATCAAATGCAGTGCATTCAGCTTTGACATATGGCCTTATTACAGAAGCATTAATATATTCTTTTAAATCAAACCTTAAGACGCACCTTTTTCAATTAGCCTTTAGTTAATTTTATGTCCCTTTCTGGTGATTTAAGGTTACCACGTGAGTTGTTGTGCAATGTGTTGTTTTTGTTGAATTTTAAATTTTTATTGCTTGTATATTTTTTCTTTTAGTTGTGAACTTTTCTTACTTTACTTGCACATTTTACATTTTTAAAATAGTAATGTAATTTTATAGCGTCTTTGATCACTTTTTATCACAGTGGATATAGACGCTTTATAAATAAATTATTATTATTATTGTACTTGGGCCTCAGCCCAAGTACATTTGTTTTCATTCCGTGGGAAAAAACTCTGTAAGGTATAACCATTTCTGGCTGAGACCAGGGAGGGCAAAATGTCTTGGCTTCATCTTTCTTGGCATAATAAATGGCGTAATGATGTTAACTGAATGGAAGTGCTGCTCTCAGCCAGTCTTGAATAAGTGAGATGTGAATATTAATGCTTCTCTATCTGAGTTTTTGCCACAAAATCTTCTGAATATAATCAAAATATGCATCGAAATGCAACAATTAATGCACCCTCCGTTTCCTGGGCGATGGCACGACCCTTGCTACACCCACTGGACGGGCCAAAGTGGGAGGGGTAATTTCAGTTTGGTCGAACAAGAGGGCTCGAGACCAGAATTTAACATTCAAACTTGAAACATGTTAAATCGCTGACAAGATGTGGACTAGTGTTAATCAAAGTAAAAGTGTGAGAAGGAAAGGTTTTATATCCCGGACACAATGAAAAACATTACGACTGGAAACTGTACCCCCACTTGAGAATAGTAATGCCCACAGCGATGGAGAACACTTATCCTTGAGCTGAGAAAACCAGACCATCATTTTGAAATAGAGCTGCAGATTCGTGAAGCTCGTTCAAAATAGCTAGGTACACCCCATAAAGGGGTGGTTTCGAGTTTTGAGGGCAAATTTCGCCTCCTTCATATAGAAATCGTACGTTTGTTTTTCCAGGAGAACACACCATTTTACACAAAATTTGCATGTAAAGGGGTCGCCAGTAAGCACGTGGTCAAATCTGGCATGAGAAACAATATGAAATGTTGGGTAAAGCCAGTCAAAAATAAACTGATTTGAACTTTTGTGTTTTGTAATTTATACCACTGCAGTAACATTACCTTTTTGACAACATCACACAATGTAATACGTTTTGAAACTGAATACTCCGACGTATTCTGTGTCTCCTTTGCTAAAAAATACAGTATGCCGATTACCATGTAAGGAGATGATGACGTCAAGACAGATTTGTAGTGCGTTTGGTCCTGGATGGTGCACGAAGTTTTGTCAAGGTAGCTTGTGTATTTATTTCCTAAATGGGAGAGATTAGGGTCGATCTAAACGAAGGCCGAAGAATGTTATGATACTCTAAGCGAGCTGAACTCTAACGCAAATGGTTGGATAATTTGGAGGATGTCTAGAATGATCTCGTCTCATTAAGATTATTTGGCGGTCAGTATTGAATTTCAACTGCGTCACAAGTTTGCGAAATGAGTATTCCGTCGAACGGTCAACGAACGATATTTTAGAAATCTGGAGACATGGCACATCGCATTTTTATTTTAGTATTTTATATTTTACAAAAGATTTAAGAAGCAATGATTTTGTCGAAAATTCTGAAAAAAATATAGGAAGATTTGATCGCGAACACATTTTCACTTGGGGTCAACTAGCCCTGCGTACGATGTTGTGTGTTCCGCTACAGCTAATCGCCCCGCTCACCAAAGCCCTGCAAAGACCCGTACGTAGGGTCGGTGACTTCAAATCCATTTTGGGACTTGACGTAAAAAGCCAAATTACTGCCGAAATTCAGCGTTCTTGGGCCCAAGTCGTATCCCAGCCTACCTCAGCTACTCGATCGCTTCCAAAAATGACAGTCTTTTATTCACTTCTCGTAAATAACCGTCGATGTCGGCAACTCTCTCGCTAGCCCTGCGTATGATGCGTAGCACATAGCATCACGCAGGGCTAGGGGTCAACATGGGGTCGCAGCCATGTTGCCTCAAAACTTATTTCTGTCTGCACTCAAAACTCAAAAATGTCGGATATGAACCTGAAAAATCGATGCAATTTTGTCAAACTTCGGCGAAATTTCAGCCTATAGACAAAATTTCATCTAGGTAAGGTAAATTTACTGAAATTTGATCGACAAAGAATCCTGAGCTTGAACGTGACAGCTCGCCTTCTCAGGGAAGTCAAGCATCCAGCTGCCCATACACAGTTGCCCATATGGCCAGGTTTATGAGATTGTTTTCAAGCGACGGCGGCAGACCGTACGGGGCTCTGGATATGAACCTACCGCCGGTGTAGCTGTAATAACTGTTGCGTTGTTTTTCGTGCCCACGGACAAAGTCCTGGGGGAGTTATAGGTTTGGTCATGTCAGTCCGTCCGTCCGTCCGTTCACGCAGATATCTCAGACATGCCCTGGTCAATTTCTTTCAAACTTTGCACAAGAATAGTACCCAACCCCATACAGATGCACGTCGATTTGTTTCACAATGCGATTGAATTTGGCCGTGTTAGAGGACTTTTTAGTTTACACCTCCATAGACTCCCATGTATAAGGCAGTTCTCCATAGACTCCCATGTATAAGGCAAAAAAAAAATAAAAATTTAGTTTCTCATCGTATTCATATTGCCTAAAGGATGAAGTGACACAGTTTTTTGTCCCCAAGGATAAAGTCCAGGGGGCTTATAGATTGGGTCATATCCGTCCGTGAGTCCATCAGTGAGTGCATCTGTTCACGCAGATATCTCAGACATTTTGACAAAATATCATGTGACCTTGGTGACCTTTGACCTCAAATATACATTATTGTCCATAACTCAGTAACCACAAGTGCTAAACCTTTCATATTTGGTATGATGGGACACCTTATGACGCCACATATTCTACCCCATTAATTATGCGCATATCTAATTTTGAGCGAGCAAATAGAGCTAGCGGTCTGATTTTTGGTATATAGGGATAAGTTAACATAATTTGTTTGACAAAACGTCAAGTGACCTCAATGACCTTTGACCTTAAATATACATATTTGTCCACAACTCAGTAACCACAAGTGCTACACCCTTCATATTTGGTATGATAGGACACCTTATGACACCATATATTGTACCTCATTAATTATGCGCATATCTTATTTTGAGCGAGCCAATAGAGCTAGAGGTCTGATTTTTGGTATATAGGAATAACTTAGCAATACAATTATTATGACAAAATGTGACGTGCCTCAATGACCTTTGACCTCAAATATATATATTTGTCCACAACTCAGTAACCACAAGTGCTACATCCTTCATATTTGGTATGATAAGACACCTTATGACACCACATATTGTACCTCATTAATTATGCGCATATCTAATTCTGAGCAAGCCAATAGAGCTGGATGTCCGATTTTTGGTATATAGGGATAACTATAGGGTAGAAATCTAAACATGCCCATCTAAATATTAGACATCTACCATCGAGAACAAAAGAAATTTGCTGTAATTTGAATATTTAAGGAGTTTAAGCAATTTCCACTATAAATAAAGAACCCCTGCCTCAAACTCCACAAAAGTTGCTAGACATATTTTGCCGTTGTCATGCCATTGCTTCGTTTAATAACCAGTTAATCAAATGCCTCATTGACAGGAGGAAATTCAAGACCATATTTAAATAGTAGTATATATTGTCCTCAAAATTACTCTATCACGGCCCAAGTACTCATTGCCTTCAGCAATACTGCCTTGTTATTATTATTATTATTATTATTATTATTATTATTATTATTATTATTACAAGTTTAGGGGCTATAAGTATTATATAGAAATCTAATAACAGTTCATTGAAGCTGTGGGAATTCTGAAAAAGAGGTGTTGTTTATTTTAATTTTGTCAATAGGGGTGACTTTTCTAATTGTACATATATTCTCTCCGCCCAGTTAGGTGTTCCTTTTGACATCACTACCCTTATGAATATTCATATACTTGCAAAAACTGACAGTCGCTGTGTCTGGCAGCGCCTGCTCACAGCTGCTGAGCTGCACAGCGTAGGCTTCGAATGCAGGCCCATCGTGGCAGTCGTGGGCATGTAGAAAACAAGGCACAGCGACTGTGGAGAGTCTATGCCAGTGTAATTGGCCTTGTAAACGTACCTTCAGCGTGGCATTTGTAGTTGTGGCGAAAACCATAAACCCTCTCCCTATGCTGACGTTGTTGGTTTTATTTGTTCATGTGCATTAACTGTAAGCAATCAAGGAAGTTTGGGATGGAAATAGAGCAAAGGCATGAGCTTCCATGAGATCTGTGCTACAAATATAACTTTACGCATGCGCACTCTTTTGCCAGCGTAATCTGCCAATATGAGCGTGCGCAGTTGAATGAACGTGCTCGTGAATGTGTAGTCTGCACACTACGTCTCGTGTCATTCAGCTTTGCATGTTGACAGAAACTGGAATTACTGCAGAGAATACTTTTCAGGACATCACATGTGAGTCTCTAAGGTAACAAGTAGGACGTTTAGGAAATCTTTTCCGAAAGTTCACGCCGCCTGTGGCCATTTTGTGGAGTATAAGCTTATAGTTATACATACCTGGAGCGTATACAGTATTTTCTACTGTACAGTGTACATATTGCCGGATAATATGCGATGGAATTTTGCGTTTCACGTCGTTCAATCAGTCAGATGGAAATGCTGCCCTTCTCCAAACTTTGAAAAAAACAGGGTGACAGATTTGGAATGCTAACAATTGTATATCAAGAATGACGTAATTTAATGAGAAGACATTTGTATTCGAGCACGGCTACAGTTTTTGATTCGAGAACTCTCATCATGATGGACCGTGGTTGTATTCAACAATCGAGAGGGCAAGGGTGAGTCGAACTTTTTCCTATGTCCATGTAGCACTTGTGCAAAAATAAGCGAATCCACAGGCCTTTGGCGAATCAATAAATGCGTTTTTCACCAAGCTGAAAGGTTGAAAGATCCGTCCGTCACTTTGGGACGAGCTAGATAAATGCAGTCAAACCCAGCTGGGCAAATAATGTGACTTTGTTCTGGAAATTACGAAGACGACGTGCGGTGGAACTTTGCAACAAAGTTTCAATATCTGTACTGACGTACTTGAATGACTGGCACAGGAAACAATGGCCAATAAAAACGCATTCTCGTTGCATTTTGATAATGTATCAATCACAATGACACAGAAATTATGCCTCCTCCCGGCAGAAGGGCCATGGCCAATTTTTTAGCCCTGCTACAGTATGTCTCAGTGCTGAAAAGGCCATGTTGTTGTCAGGTTGTCATGGCGACTTTTAAAATTTACATACAACTCTGAGAGTGAAACGGGTTATAGGTCACAGAACTTTTGAGTCCCACTGTCGTCCATTATACCTGTTTCCTTGGGTATTAAAGGTGTGCAAGTATACACATCAAAAGACTAGAAAATTCACTTCATGGGCAGAATCTCGTAAAGTAGCCTTTTCTTGTCTGGTTAACGAAAAAAGATACCCCTGATCTAAAATATGCATGGTTTTAAATAAAAAGCTGTGGTTACTGAAATGGTTACTATGGTAACATTAAACAAAAATGAACATTGAGTTCATACTGTTATAAATACACTTAGGAGAGCATTTGCGTAGTAACTGGGATTACTTTTAATGGACTTTGGACAAAAATTGAAATTTTAAAACGCAAATAGGGTACTATGGAAAAACAGGGCAGTAAAACGGATATCATATTTTGTCTTTCTAACCCGAAACAACCCTTTGGTATAATATTTCTGTTGATTACTGGATTTTTACACTGGATATTTGGTCTTTCTAACCCAAAATATCCCTTTGATATAACACATTCTGTTGATTCCTGGATTTTAGGTGGAATCTTTGAAAAACTGGTAATTTTAACTCCTGAATGGTTGCCATGGAAACATCTCACATTAAAATGAGTGTAATTCTTTTGGTGTTCTAACCAGAAAAACCCCTATTATCAATTTTTACATCAATCAATAGTTCTTTAATAGGAATTAGGGAAAAAGTAACGTTTTCAATCCAATAATAGTTACCATGGCAACTCAAAACATTAAAATAAGTCTGGTTTTTGTGTTCTCTGACCCCAACTCCCCCCGCTAGATAATTTTCATATCAATCAAAGTACTTTTCATTGGATATTAGAAAAACTGAAAATTTAAACCCCTAAAATGGTTACCATGGAAACATGGGGCAGTGAAATCGATATCATATTTGGCCTTTTCGACCCAAAATACCCTTATGGTGAAATTTTCACGGAAATTGAACCTATATTATTCGCATTATTATTTCTATATAATACTTATATTAATTATTATTATAAGTGCAAATGAGAACATTGTAATATGTCATACCTCAGGGTAATGCGCACAATATTCGCCTAGAAGTTATGATAAATAAAGGTCCTGAATTAAACATTTTTATTATACAGGCTTTTCCTGTCTTCAGGCGTTACTCATATCCTCATGCCATAGACTTGTAGAACCACGCTATCGTTGTTCTCTGTTTTAAGACCACTGAATCCTCGAAATAACTAGTCAGTGTTCTTCTTTACTTCAGAACAATTCTTGTGCTGACTTTTTTTGAAAATTTATGTCACCTTACCCTTTCCGTCGTTTCCCTTATAATCGGCAAACGAATTGTTGAGTAAGGGAGATAATTTCCCCTGAATTGGAGATAGGTACAAAAAATAACTGAAGGTAATTAACAGATGTGGACCGTTATCCTATGAAATTCTATAGAGAGATAGCAAAGGCAAAGTAATAGGTACACACATAACACAAGTAAGGCTTGTATTATAAAAATATTTAACATATGACATTTCTTTCTCATAACTACAACACGAATATCGTCCTCAATGCCCTATTGTCACACTCATCAAACTTCCATCACGTCGAAATACAAGTGTAATCAATGCACTTTCAAGAAGTCTAATTAAATAAATCAAGTTGATTCAGTTTTGATGTACAGCCATACGACAGAATGCCATCAAATATGAAAGTGAGATTATAATGAGCATATCGTAATCACCACACTTTCTGCATTAACTGAATATATTTAAAGGGACAAAGTCGGCCATTTTTCATGAATTTCGTTTGTTACTAGATACTACTTATATTGTTTGACATGTTGAAAACTAATGAATGGGTGACCATGCATATCTTCGACCCCGGTTTTAGACACGATACATGAAACAATCGCGAAAATGAATTAATGGTCATGACCATTAATTCATTTTTGCGATGGTTTCATTTAATTTGTTGAAACCGGGGTCGAATATATGCATGGTCACCCATTTATTCAGTATCTATCAACATGTCAACAATACAAGTAGTATCTCGTATCAAACAAAATTCATGAAAAATGGCCGACTTTATTCGTTTAAGTTTGACCAGTGTAACTTAAAATTCAGTATATTTGATTCTGCTATATGACCGAATTACAGAAAAGGCACATGACCCAATCATCATACAGTTGTTCTCATCAAACTTTGAACAAATTCTAAACCATTACGGGAACTTCCTGATTGTAGTAAATATCTTCACGTGACGAATATTTACCACATAAGCTTTTTCTAAAGCAAGGCTAGATATCGTACACTTATCTAGGCTCAGTTTGGGTCCCCACTTGTTAATGGGTACTTTGATTACAGATCCTCAGAGAGGATAGAGTCCTCTTCATTAGGTCTGTGATAAAAATACTTTTTAATAAATTCGCTTGATACATGTCTGAGCTGTGGTTTAGGACATGAAAAAATCGTAATAAAATGGCCACAGGGCGGCCATATTGAATCTTATCACAAAACAATTCAATGTGCATGTGTGTGACATAGGTCAATGTCCTTGTACCAACTTTGAATAAAATCGGTTGAGATATGCCTGAGTTATGGCTCTGTACATGAAAAAAATCGTAATAAAATGGCCGCCTGGCGGCCATATTGGATTATATCACAAAACAAATTGCGTGCATCTGTATGACATAGTTTGAATGATATCGCTCCGGGCGTCTCTGAGATATCTGCGTGAACAGACGCACGCACGCACGCACGCACGCACGCACGGACATGGCCAATCCTATAAGTCCCCCGGACGGTGTCCGTGGGGACTAAAAACACTAACTCTATACAAAAATTATAAAACATCAACTTCCGTGAAGTTCCGATCACGAATAATCCGAGCTGGGTGTATGTTGACGCGATTGGGATAGAAATTAAATGAAGGATTTAAGCTGGGGGCTGTCTCACACTGGCTGTCATATTTGTCAGTGTTTATCACCAAGCAACAGCTTAGGTTGACGTCATCGCAGAGGTCATAGCCTCAATGGGATGAAAAATTTAAAATCCACATTTCAATTCTAATTTACTGTATTTGGTAAGTTCCCGAACTGTTAAACAAACCTAAGTACGATAAATGAATATCAGAGGCCCATTTTATGTCCATTCTTTCAGTGTGGAGATCTTACCTGATTATGACAGTTCATCAAATATGCAAATGAGCAAATAATCAGTATGTCATGCTCGCCAAACTTGTAGCAGTACTTGGCTTAAGTATGACAAATATGTCCCAGAGGTCTGGTCAAGATCAGTGCATTAAGTATTGATATATAGCCTAACTACAGCAATTCATTAAATATGTTAACAATCGGTGTATAATGCCTATCAGACTTCCAGCATGACCAACCCAAAGTATGAGAAATGGCGCATGGCGGGTCGAAATCGGTGCACTCATGATTCATATATTGTCTTTTTACAAACAGACATTAAATATGCAAATAGTTGGCATGTCATGCTCTCCAGGCAGGCTTTTTGCCCTCCTTACGTCAGGCAAATGGTCACCTACCCTCGGGCACATAGTTTCATGTTTGGGCTATGATATATGTAAATATTCTTTTGAAATATTGAACCAGAGGTAAAAGAAGCAAAGAAAATTGCATACATTTGCACAAATTCATACTTCTCTCTCACCGAACGTACGACTGCTGGTCATACCCAAAGTAAATTAATCCTACCGATATTCAATCTCAGGTAAAATAATTAATGAAAATTGAACGAATTTTTTTTTAAAGAAAAAGATGCATTTGGCAAGGCAAAGGCCATGTAACGTCCAGCGCCCGCTTAATTCTCGCCGTCAGCAGCCCTAGCCCCAGCCCGATCATCTACAAAATTTCATCATAGCATGATAAGTCCGTTTTTAAATATCGTGCCAACAGACAGACACACACAAATGCACAGACAATGGTTCAACACTTGCTCTCATTTACGGACACTGGACCTACAAACAGCATTGCTGCAATAGCAGAGGACTTACCTGTGGATGATTCAATATCAGTTCTATGGCTTTGATGAACTTTTCTTCGATTGCGTGAAATAAGGCGTCTCCAATATTGACGTTGTGGTGAAGTAATATTCTTATGACGTCTGTCGAGGCAAAACAGTATTTTAAACTCAAAAATAGGAACTTCTGTTAATGCAAGTTTTTCTATAGTTGTTGTTCAAATGCAATCTCTCGATCTGCTTTAAAGATGACTAAGTAGAATTACAAGGTGTTCAACCTGTTAACAAAACAGTTGTATGCGTTTGCGTGTGAAGGTCTAATTTTATTGTTGACGTCTCAGTTGACTTCTGTCAGTCAGGAAAGTAATAAGTATACTTTATCTACGATAACATGACGGCGTTTTACAAAATATGCTGTGCTATTCCAGCGTAAAAAGCAAATCCTGATTCGAGGACAAAATAAAAACAATTTCAATAGGCATGTGATTCAGGCCAACACTTAAATATCGTGTTCTTTGAGATGTTTAAACAATAAACTCCATCGTTCTTTCGTAAGGCCTGTCCGCTGAAAACCGATAGTAGAGGCGTGAATATTGATCCCAAGTCCATGTGACTTCGTTTACTTCTTCCACATAGTAACAACAGGCTGCAGATTTGAAATACTTGTAGCGAGTTTGTCGATGTTTGAATTTTCCTAATACGTTGAAATTACTTTGTCTTCCTTCTGCTTTCTGTTCTTTTTCTGTTTTTTTCAAAATAGTTGCCGAAATTTAACAATCACACTATTAATTGAATTGAAAATGTTTGGCCTGCCTCCGCACGCACCTCTACTTACATGTACCTCGCTACCTCACTTAGTCATTTATGAGCATGGCATTCGCGTTTGTAATAGAAATATGTCAAGTTTATACATATTGTTTGTTTTGGTGACTTTATTTTCCATATTTTAACATAAGGTAAGAAATATAGAGGAAAGAAAGTTGCGAAATGAAACTTAGAAGCGAGTCCGTGTCGAGGTGCGGTCAGGGTTAAACACCTTGACCAATTTCACAATAAATCCGAATGCTGCGATCCTGGTCGCTTACACGGAGAAATACGGTATTATCAATTACAGCTACTGTCCCATTCAGAATCTAAAACAACAAATGATGCTTTTCGAAAAAAAGAATCCTCTCTCTTGTTGTTTGTTACTACCGATATGGTGTATGTACGATTCTTAGGAAACATGTTCAGGCAACACACATATATGTGCTTCGGAGTATCAGGAAGCAAAAAATGCAAAAGCCTTGAAAATTTCTCCACAAGGTCTCTGGCAGTAATTTATCTTATTCAGATTTTATTATGCCCGTGAAAAAATGTATGTCTGCGATTGTTTATACATGTCTTCAAACATTTGATGACGCACTGTCCTGTTCAATGAAAGTAAGCATTTTCAAAAAAGTTTCTATCGTCAAAAAAGTGAATACGAGAACTGGCCGGAAAAATCTCTTTCGTACTAATCGTGGAGTTGAAACAAAGAGAATTACTCCCATTTTTGGCGAGTGGTGCAAATTTCCTGTCACTTGATTCAAGTGCAAATGACAACAATGACATGTTTCCAAATATTTTCACTTTCAAATCCATCACACACACACAGATAGACAGACAGACGCACAGGCAGACAGACGAACAGGCAGGTAGACTAGACAGACAGAAAGAGATAGACGACATACAGACAGACTGACAAACAAAGCATAAGCAAACTCACCAGTGCTGTTACGCCTTACTGCCAATTGAAAGGCAGTTTTGCCGTCGGTATTTACAGCATTGACATCGAATCGGGATTTGTGTTTCAAAACATCCTGCAATGTGCGGATGTCTGCTCTTCCCACCGCCGAGAAATATTGTAGTTGTAAGCTCTTCACAGAATTGTGGCCCTCCATCTCTTTCTTTAAAAAGAAGGGTATAAACATGACATGATGGTAGCGCTACAGCACAGACCTATTAAGGATCGGAGTTCGTCAGGAATAAGAAGTACTGACCAGCCTGCCTCACATCCGCAGAGTGTTCACTCGTAGTCTTCAAATTTTACACCAGTTTTACAGGTTACACGCTGACAACGCTTTACACAGAAGTGCCCGCTAAAGGTATAACACTGCTCTACCAAAATTACAACTGTATGCTATGTATCTATTTATCTGAGCCTAATTTTAATTATACATTAAAATCAAGCTATTACAAAGGATAAAGGCGGTTATGTGGTTAAAGACTTTAAATAGTTCAGAATGTGATTGTGCGGGTTACAGTCTACATATCATAATCAATGATGCTATATTCAGTAAGTTACATGTCAGAGCACGCTCGGAAAATAATGAGCCGCTTTTGGAAACAACTGTTACAGACATTATTGGAATTTCATTGCCTGAAACTCCATATGTGTTTGTGAGGGTGTACAGTTGGTGTCTTTGTGGATGCTCCGACAATAGGCGTACGTCTGGATTGTATGCAAATCAACTTGCACTCGCACCGTCTTAATTTATATAGCCAACGGCGGCAACATTTATTGACCTTCGAACATGCTTCTGATCAGCCAAAGTGACAAAGAAATGCGTTGCCACCGCAATACCCCTACCCCTGTCTTCCGAGGGATTCCTCCAGTAATGTAATCCGTGTTCCATTGACATTTCAAAGGGCTTACAGACATTGAAATATCGGAAACTTACAGCCACTACAAAATTTAGAATATGTATAAAATTACATAGCACAATGAAATGCGAAGACAAGTTCGTACCATCACAATTGATTTACACTCATGTACAAAAATAGATCGTGAGTAATATGGCGCCCTTTTTCTAAAGCATAAATGTATATATAATCCGAATACAACTATAAACAAATTAGGCTGGCGCCCTATACTGTAAACCTTACAAAACTCTTTTGAGAAGGGTTCTATCCCTTTGATATTAGAAATATCGTCTTCATTGCCAAAAGAAACAAAGATGTCTGAATGAAATATTATATATTCTTTGATTTTTGGAACAGAGATGCGAATTGACTGTGTTGTTAAATCATCTCTCAACCGCTAGGCATTATCGATTATCATTACCCGATTGAAAACTAGACATATTTTAATGAATTTTACTGCATTCGTCATTGGAGCTAACATTCAATTATCTACCACTCACCATTGAGGTGGGATTAGACGAATGCAAGCAGTGCAAATTACTTGTTATAATATTATTAATTTGATAGCAGGCTCTATGAAACCTGACTTCACAGAATGCGTAATTAGAGTTACGATGGCTTGTCATATCCCTAGCACTTATATTCCAGAAAGACAGAAATTTTACATATAATTAAAGGAAGTATTATACCCATTATGGGCAAACAAAATAGCCCCTATGCTCTTGGCTATACATCACAAAACAACAATGCCGCTGTAATTCGGTAATTAGGTGTAATTAGATTAATACATTTTACAGCCCAGATCACAAACAAATGCTCGAGATCTGAACTATGAACTGAGAAAGCAATCTCCGATGAAGAACTCAAAACAGCAACGAAAAACTAGTCATCATAAATATCCGACCAAGATGGCGCTTGTCAGGCGTCGTTTTCAAGTATCGGAATTTTTGAATTGTAAAGAACTCTCTTGGCCATCGTACCTTCCAGACTCATTACGTAAACTTCTAAAATATCGTTCTCATTTTCCAATGGATTATATTTGTCTGACTAGGGATGATCCACTGAACAAACAACCGACGATCTTTCATCTTGTTTTCAAACACGCCATTGATGAGCTTTCGTAACATTTTGCATGTCTCGTCGGAAATTCGGCGAGGTGATTGGAAAGTCGCCTAATTAATCATTATTCGTCACTACGTCTCAATGACATATATTGCTCCCATTGTCATATTAAGGTACAGATTTATGCCTAGTATCGGATGACAGCTGTCGTATCTATATCTTCATGTCACAGGAGAGATCCAAGATGGCTATCACTACTTCGTAAGTTGCAGGCAATATACCTTTTCTCGGTTATCCCACAATACATCGCCGTGGCTATCAGACATCGTATACACATTCAAAACAACAAAAAACATACTGATTTTGTGTTCTACAACGGTTTGCTATACAAGAATGACACAACTTTGCAAGGCCCAAAAATGTTTCGTGTATTTTGTATCCAACGGCTACAGAAATATATGCCAGGATCTGGTCCCTCTGGGTGCCACCTGCCACATTGTTGAGTAACATACTCTGTGTATACCCCATGGCCAATGTACTCTAGCGCTTTGTATACCCTTGTGCGCATTGCATCATGGAACAGGTAAAAATACTCTGAAGACTACACGCCAGCAATATCAAAATAAATTGTAGGGTTTTATCACTATCACAAACGCGTGGGTCTGCCTCGTCCAGCGTTTGAAACTCCCGTGAATTTTCTCAAGGAGGGTAGTACGTAACACTGTGCTGTCACAATTGTATTGCCCTTTCTCGCTTTCTGTATATCCTGTAGATATAAAACCCCACAGCTTTACTAAAGTTGGTTCTGATTGGTGATTGTGTAAAAGAAAGTCATTTCACAAAGATTTGAATAAGTTGATGTTATGAGTATTTGAGATGTTTTGACTGAGATTGCGCAATATATCACTTAACGTTTTCGTCGTCAACTACTATTCAGCTTTATCTTTGTCAGAGAAAGAAAGCTTGGTACGATTGTTGAATCGATGAGTCAGTTATCAATCGGGTCTTTAATTTCTTCCAATCAAACAATACTATTAACATCTCCCAGTACATACAGTTGATTCATTTAATTTTAAACAATCCAGTAGAAGCACATTTGATTTGAATGTTGAATTAAATTATGTAACTTTTTTCAATGCTACAATGTGTGGCAGTCTGATCGTTAATTATCCAGGCAGACGACCCCCTCCCCCCCAAAAAACAAGAAAAACAAGAAAACACCGCCCCACACCCTGTAATTTCTGTCAAATTACTTATATATAAATATATTTATGAACATGAACTGCGCGTCACACATCGTAAGAATGAATGGACGTCTATCTGGCAATGACCTAATTAGGTCGTGTTTAATTTTTAGCTTACTTTTCTTCTGTATTTCTGTGGCATAACTGTGCTTCTGCTTCTTTTTAAAATATGAGTGGTGAAGCGAACGGCTTAATCGCGCAAAACGTCGTGGTCCCTCCCATTGGATGCACTGTCTAAGACTTGCTGGACATAGACTTTTTTATAATCTATATGTTCTTGTCACTTTTACGGGCAAACGGAGCCACGATATCGATACTTAAAATATGTTTGGTATACATTCGAGATCGGTGACATTGGCTCACTATGTCCCCGACTATGTCGCCATCGCCCATGCGTACAGGTGAACCAAAAACGATGGCAAATAAATGGCATTTTATATCATGGATACTTTCGGAGTTGAAGTTAGGCGTGAAAGAAGAAAGGATATACATATTAAAATCGACTCGACCCCTTTTTATGTCGATAAGGTGGATTTTGCTAGGGATCTTGGGAGCACGGTAAAGTTGTCTATTCTGGATATCTTTGAAAAAGTTCGACTGCATCTCTGGAATACATTTGAACTCAAGCATGTGGACTTAAGCGGTATTAAAACATTTTCTGAAACAGAGACTGTTCTTTAATGTTTTATTTGGTTCTGGCCAATTTCTCAACATCATAACAATCAACACCATAAATTCCCTGCAAGCTCGAATTCTGAGTTCCCAATTGGGTTATTTATCAAGGCAACGTCGATCAAGAGACTGGAATCAGCATAGACATATCACAAGAACATCGGGAGACATGTGCAGGTGCGCCATCTATCGACAGGCCAGTCATTTACCGTCGAATGCATCACATCTAAAACCGCTTGAATGAATGTATATTGTGGTCTACTTCATGGTGCTGCATTTTTTACAATTGGTTGGCCAACAGAGGCCATGCATGAATCGAAATTTATTACCGCTCCGACTTTCGTTTCCCATTTTCATCATTAGGCCCGAATAGATTTTCTCCAATATTGAAAAATGATTAAACAGCTTGAAAATGAACGCTTCCTCGCTTATTCATTCGCCACACTAAAGATGGTTAGCAATTGAAGGAGGACTGACTAATAAGAGACCGCCGTGAAAATTAAGTTACCTCGTTTGCCCATGCGATCAACTAACCAACAAACAAACAAACACACAGGCAATGAGTGGGTGACGTATACTTCTCCACCATTCAGTAGTCTTGACACCTGTCGTGAGCTTCTGACAAGTCCCATTATTATATTGTACTGGAAGGCTTCTGGTACGAGGCGCCAAATGTAAAAAAATAATTTACACAATCACGCTTATTTCAGAGATAGAATAGATGGAAAATGTAAATAGAGAGGAATTTTCAATATATGTCATACGTATGCACCTACACACATTCGCACAAACATGCATAAACACAAATACATACATACATACATACATACATACATACATACATACATACATACATACATACATACATACATACATACATACATACATACATACATAGAGCCTCGACTTGGATATAGGTCGAAAATTTACACTGAGTGGACATACAGCCGAAAACTTTTACATTTTGCCTCGATTTGATGCAGCTGCAAAATTTTATATATAGGGCCTCGTTCTGATACAGCTGCACAAATTCTATATATAGGGCCTCGATTTCGTAATACAACTGAAAAATTTTATATTCAGACTCGTTTTGAGACAGCTGGGACTCAGAAACAAGATCTTGACTTCCAAATGTTCATGTAATGTTGGTCGCTACTGGATTTACATACAAAAAGTTGCGTTTACAATGCTGCACACAGCAGGGCTTGTGTGTTTCACAAGACTATAGAAGGATCCTGGGAAGACTAATAAATAGTGATTACAAACTACAATGCACATCATTTGCGTATATCTATAGGCTTTCAGGAAATGTGTACTTTGAGGTTACAGTTTTTGTTCTGAAATTTCATTGTTTGGAAGAGTCCAATACTTGTCCTGCACCCCTAAAGGAGAAGAATAAGAACATATGTTCAAACACATTAAGAGAGATGCAAATTTGATACTGGAAAAACAAATAACCCAAGATTTACCAATATTTAACATTCAAAATTGCCGCCATCCCTGTGTTAACTCTGTGGAGAAAACTAAACTTTTCAAATTCGGAAAAACTAAGCCGGTGTAAAGTTTAATCACATCAAGAGCTTTAAAATGAATCCGAAAATGATATATCACGAAAGAATTTTAAAAGTTTGAGAGTCACAATATCTGTCCCCAAGGCGTATTTTACGTGAATTCACTTATATTGTCCATAAAAATGTTCTTTATTACATGCCTTGATGTGAGTGCAAATCAGTGCATTGATTTGAATAGGAACGTCCGGGGAGTTAACGGGCCAGTGAACGATGTACTAACCGATTTCCATGGTTACCCGGTCAAGTAAAGCTCTCCGACGTTGTCGACGTCAAAGTAGTCGCTGGACACTACATGTAAAATATCCAAGCGCGCACTTCTATTTTGATTTTAGTTAAATTCTGTTTTATGTCGGTCGATATTCATAAAATTGTTTGAAAATGCCCTGCATGTAACTACATGGCATATAACAATAAGTATGAAGAGGCATGGAATAAAAATGTATTGCCTGAATACATGGGTTTATGTGCCCTCACAGCAGTAGACAATTTGTCCTCCTGGCGTCGGGCAAATTGTCACCTGCTCTCGGCCACATAAACCCATGTATTCAGGCAGCAAAAATAAAATCTGGCTTTAGGCCTACGGCTTGTATCTTTCATCTTGCAGAACAATCTTCAACTCGTCAACGCCTTCCTGATAAAGTTCTCATTCCCTTTTCTAATCTGACACGTTTTGCTTTTGTTTCGTTGTATGATTGTCTTTAAACTACCCCTCTGGTGTCGGCGTAGTACTTTGTCCTTAATCTCCTGGACTACCATCGGCCTGCCGTCGACTGTCATCGTTACCATGCCCCTTGTCTCGTAATTCGTCCCTGAGTTGATCGATCGACTTCTCAAGTCGTTTGATCATATCGCATATTTCAAATCTAATTACAAAACCAAAAACAAACATTTGATTAATGTAGAGTTTCACGTACAGAAAGTGTCCGAGTTGACAAATTTAGTTGTAACGCATTATACTTATAAAAGATTTATACAATGAAGGAACTAAATAGTATTACGCCAAGGCATATATAACTTCACGAATTGATCACACACACATCACTTTGGTTCAGCCAGCCCCTTTATCTAACTGAGGTTTATGGTAACATATTACATGTAGAGGCTTTCACTTATTTGCGATATTTGTCGGCAGAGTTTCACCAAAACAGCGTTCTGAAACTCTCTTTCAAAACCGTTACAATATCTAGTTGTTCCACGTAGCAGACCATAATTGGAAATGAGAAAACAATTATAAAGCTCCCATACAGCAAAAAATAACATCCAGTAGTAGCGTAAACAAGTATAGAGGCCTGTCCCAGTGTCTAGATTGGAGTGCACTGGTCTTACTAGTCGCATTAGATCCATGTGAAAGCCTGACTACATTCACTCACTGAGAATGCAGTTATTGCATACGAATAAGCCTTCTGTCTAATGATGCTTTATTCGTTCATTTTTCCTCACATTATCACTGCATAAAAACCAAGTAATATTTGGTGTATTAGCATGGATCATTGCCTGTATTTTAGCAGAATAGTGCATATACATATGAATGCAGTCAAGATGCCATTGCTTGTATTCAGCAAGCCTGTATTCCTATGGATTCATGTGAATCCACGTGTTTTATGCACGCGTAATAGTAATACAGGCAAATCATTAGTGTGAATTTATCTGTATTATTGCCTTTGATGCAGTTTATTTTTTTTTAATTTTGAAATTACCTGGCTATTGATGAGTCTCTACTTAAAGGATAACTACCATCGGAGTTGTCGGTATGTTGAGCCGGTTTATCAGCGAGATAACGTTCAATCAGTCGTCTACAAACGACCTGAAGCAGTGAAAAAGAAAGCAGGGGAAATTGCATTTCACAGAAAGAGAAAGAGAGCTCTACATCGTCGATGCTAAAGAGAACACCTTCCGAAAACAGTCAGGTACAGCGATATGCGAACACAGAGATGGATATCGTGAACACTATGCTTGCGGGAGAGATAACACTTTATCTGATACTTGATGCTCTTCCCCATTACTCCTGGTTTTTGCCCGGGCATAATACTTACAGCAAACTACGAGGAAAAAAATCATCCCACGGGCTCGTGAAATTTAAAGTAACGGACGGGCTATCTTTGACACTTCACCGTAAATTCTGGAATCTTAGTTTGTTTGGGGTTTTTTTAACTCCTTGGAATTAAGGAAATTTTTTACTCTTTTCACTAAACATCAATTGATTTATCAATTTCATAAGATATTATTTGCTGTCACCATCGCATAGTAGCGAAAACCATAGTGAAAAGCACGCTAAATTTTCAACGGATACTTTTAGAATTTGTGTAAAGTCGAATAGTTAAATGTTGTGCATGGCCTGTTGGTGACTATTAGCCATATTACCCTATAGTGTGTCCATCATAAGCGTCAAAACACAATAAACTTTCAAAGGAAGTATTTCAGCACCTTGAACACCCTCATGGAAAAAAGACGAAAATTTATATTTGTCCTTGCCTCATAGTTTTCCTGGATTTCTTTCACGTATTCTGATTTCTGGTGAACCTGTCCAAGAAATACAAAAAACAGTTACTGGTGTACGTGAGTTTAATCTGTACAGGATTGAGTTGCACCCTTTCGCCTATTCCAACGTCACGCTATCGTATACCCAGCATTTTCTTCCAAATTAATCCGTGATCTTCTACTTTGGTTGGTTTCTTCCTAGTTCTTATCGTTCACCTTCGACATTTGTTAAAAACATTAACAGCTATTCTTTTTTTTCATCGACCGTCTTCTTTCATCACTGTACAATTTCTGAATGTATCCCACCTCCCCTGTCTTTGTTATTCTCCCTTGACCCTCCCCAAGGCCGGGACCTTCTCTTGACAAATATATTTAAAAATAATGTACCCCCTCCCGGCCCATAATGGACGAAAGCAAACTTTGCACGACATAATGTAAGAGACAAAGCCGAGTACATTATGAAGTGCAAAGTTTGCTTGAGTCCATTATGAGTCGGGAGGGGGCATTATGGCTATTAGATCACAGTTTTGGCCATGACAATTAATTTGTAGATGTAGAAATCATCAGGGGCCACAATGCTAGATAATCGAATACATATTCAGTAATCATCTGAGGGCATGACAAAATTAACTGTTATTGACAAAGCCATAATATAATTCTAATAACAATGATATTATGATGAAACTTGACATTTAGCCATTATGTAGTACTCGATGTACTTGGGCTTTGTAAAGTGCGACTTCGTTATCCGTTTTGTTACCAAAATATCTCAAAATTAGAAAGCAATCGATAAAAAAATTAAAAATTAGCACTATACAAAACGAAAGAAATGTTAGTATTGAACATCAAGTCGAACCGGGCCTAAAAATCGCTCTCGGAATAGATGTACATGAAAACGACTGCCAAATGGCATGAGAACAAGCAGAAAGTGATGACGTATACATTCGAGTATGTGATCTTCATCTCTCTACCTTAGGGGCAAATTCCACGAGTAATATTGCGCAAGATATGACCATTACAACCATTTGCAGTAATAGAGCGCGAAGCCACTGCAGTATACTGCAATAAAACTGCTTACACTAATTAGTTTAAGCTGTAGCCGTGGCCACTTTGGTGTTGAACACGGCTACTTGATAAAGACCAAAAAGTCTGCTTGTACAAAGGCAAAACTAGCTCTGTCTGAGGTTCGAGTTATATGAGAGTTTACGATTGGCACCCTGTGTTCAAGATTAAGATACAATGTAACATTACCATGCACTGGTCCATGTACAAATCTTTTTTATTTCAACTTCCCCAGACAAACTGTCTGCATGGGACATACAATGTTGTCGACTTTGCCAGCTTGCTACAGCTGAAACTAATTAGTGTGAGCAGTTTTATTGCAGTTCACTACAGTGGCTTCGCGCTCTAATTCTGAAAAGGGTAGTAATTTCACACCTGTAATGCACTCAAATCATTCCCCTGCGAGCTGCATTCTGCACTGTTATGGAAAAATCACGAAAATTGCTTGTTACCAAGTATGTGACTTAATTCCCCTCAATATCGCTATTAGATCATTATATGATAGTTTTTGCCCCTAAACTTGTAAAAACAACAACAACAGCAACAACAACAACAACAACAACGACAACAATAATGATGATAATAATAGTGTCACAGGTAGAAAATAATATTTTAACGTTAAAATATAGAATGCCGACCTTTTTCCTCACTCCAACATCCTTACGACAGCAGAGGCATCGATGTAGCCGCCGGAAACAGTTGATGAAGGACCTGCTACTCGGAAAAATATTGAATGGGGGCGCTTCAGTGATACCTCTACTGAAATAATCCATCCACAAGTCAGCGCGATGGAATTTCCACTCAATATCCGTATTTTCCTGGGAAAAATAAATTGGTTTACTTTGAGAACGAGCTCAATTGCAATTTCTAAACGGCGGGAGATCATCGTCGACGAATGTAAGGCCTGCTCATGTTTGTGCCCGTTATATTTTTATGCCAATTTCTTATTTCTCTAGATTTAACTGTTGTTGTCGCAATACTCCTTTGGAGTTTGTTACATGTTTGAAACGGGCACATACCTTGAAATCAACATTGGAAAATGAGAAAGAAAAGTATTTTGATTTCAGGAGTGGAAAACGGGACGGTGCTTGTGGGGGTACCCGCTGTGAGTTCAGAACCAGTAAGCTTTACGACTCACGAGACCAATAACGTTCGTTAATTTCGTCTTCTTCCCAGCGTTTAAACACTGGAAGCGTTTTGTTCATACGCCTTTTTCCTCGAACACCTTTATCATCATTACGGATTCAGAACATAATTTTATAAAATTTACCTTTAAAATAGCTTAGGATATTCAGGATACAGAATATTACATTATGTAGTCTGCAACTTTTGTGATGTTTCAAAGTCATTTGAGGATAAAAAGAGATTTTATAGGGGATCATCTGGAATAGACTGAACAATTAAAAATCAGCTTACGCAATCCGGATGCTTACCACAATACTGTCATAGGTGGTTCCCATCAATGCAATGAGGAGATTGAGTAGAATTATGACGGCTGCAATTTGATAACAGGCGAACAGTAACCCTCCAACGAATTCTGTTGACAGGTGGTCGGCTTCAACCTGCAGTGCTTCCAGATCGATCAGTCCGTACAGAGACCAAAACAGAGTCTTCAATGACGCCGACATACTGCTCCGCGAGATGCACGGTGAGGAAGTTATGGCCGTCAGCAGATAGAGTATTCACATGCCAACACAAAAACATACATGTTTAGTCATCGGCCTCAGGTCCAATTAGAATGAAATCAAGACCGCAAACAACTCTTAAAATGTCATAGAATGAAATAATAGTGAACTAACAGTGAAGTAACGTACGACGACGACAACGACGACGATGACGACGATGATGATGATGATGATGATGATGATGATGATGAAGAGCAGGCTAAAGTCGCAGAATAATGAATAAAAGCCAGGGTTTTCCCTGGTGTGGCCAAGCTATAAATCTAATTTCTAAGACATGTTTCGAAATATGAGACACACCTAAATTTGATTGATGACCATGACGTGTTTTATCATACGCATTCGGCTAAGGGACCCTGTACTACTAGTATTACGACGTGCAATAAAGTATAAAGGGAATTTCATTCGAAAAGTCGATGCTGTTCAGTCGGAGGGTTGTCCACCAAAATTGTTGAACTGATCACATCACCTGGACGCTAGTTTGCAATTGGATGAAAACGGCGTCCGCAATTTTGAAAGCAGGATAAACGAATTTGACGCTACAGTCCGACAAGGGTTGGATCCGTCGAGTACTGTCGATCGGAGCATTACATGCATTGCACCAGTCAACCTTGCAGAATATTTGGCAACACAGGAAGGATGAGAATGGCAACGATTGCAAAGCAAACGGGTCTGTAAAAATAGAAGCCTGCACAGAGACAGAGAAGACAGACAGACAGACAGGCAGACAGATTGACAGATACAGACAGACAGAGACAGACATACAGACAGACAGGGAGCAGTGACAGAAAGAGAAGGAGAGACAAAGAGCCCGAGCATACAGTCATAGTTGGAGATGGACAGAAACGAGAAATAGATACAGAAATATTGAGATGAGCATAGGGAGAGAAATGTGAATGTAAAATCGATGAAGGAGCAGACAGAAGGAGGAGGAAGCTTCACAGACTATCAAATTTAGATGATCGACTATAAAGTCATCGATAGACAATAATTATATATTTACTCTGCGAAGAATCTTTTCTCATAGCATTCTTTGTAGGACTCTTGATCGACTTGAATGCACTCAAGCATCCTATCCTGAGCGTATCCCCAATAAACTTGAGTCAAACCCAATGCGAAGGCAACCCACACCAAACCAAAGATGAACATGAACTTCATAATGTCCGTCAACATTTTAGCGACAGAGATCTGAAGAGGTCCCACATATTTGTTGATCACCACCACTCTCAGGAAACGGACGACGCTGATGACGTTGGCGACAGCAATGACCAAATCAGCAAGCAGTGTCGGGTCGTACTGCTTCCAGTCTTTGCGCTGTACGGAGAACTCGTGCTCGTCTAAATACGCTGGAAATGTGAAGTCGCTAGGGAAGTAATCATAATCAAACGACCTTTCTTCATCGCTGAGGTCAGAAACGGCCTGGCTGAGCCGACTCAATTGCAGGGATATGTTTGCAATTGCTTCTTGGTAGATCGTTGAGGTCATTATCTTATCAGCGACATCTGCAGCGACGGCTTCCAGTATTCGTTTCAGCTCTTCATCCATGTTGAGATGCATTGTTGTGTTTGCGAGGGAGGTCAAGTTGGGAGGCGCTGCACCGACCTCGGGGAACAAAGAGTGCTCGGTCGCGTCAGTCACATTCCTCAATGTGGCTTCATTTGATGACGTTGGATAGATACCACTGTCCTCATAAGAATAATCTAAATTTTCAAAGGTTGTGCTCTCTCTTTCTACCTAAACACAAAACAATGTAAAATTCACAGGTAGTATTTTTTATCATTATTTACTGCGTAATGAGTGGTTGGTACCTCCTCCTGTAAGTGGACCTTTGTCTTGGACAACGGAGTAAATAAGTAAATAATAAACGAATAAACACAAACAAAATCATCTCATGCTGATGATAGAAATGGGGCGAGGAACTAAACAGAGAATTTATAGTACATCGAACCGTTAAGAATTCCTACTCACTATAACAATGGAGGCAGTCCTAAGGCCTACACAAACCCAGTACAATCCAATCTGCATTAGGTCAAGTATATTCCAGGCATTTGCTAAGTAATCAGAGAGGCCAGAATTCCGCATTTCACAGATCTCTCGCCATGTCATTCCTTACAGAAAAAGAAAATAAAACCCGCAGAGATTACTTTCCAGTTTGTGTGATATTCCAAATGATACGTGAACGCACACGTACACATCCAACAATCCATCCAAGCATCCATCCATCTATCCATGAATACATATATACACACACTGCCTGCCTGCCTGCCTGCCTGCCTACCTGCTTATCTACCTACTTAACTACCTACCTACCCACCTACCCACCCACCTACTTACCTACCTACCTACCTACCTACCCAACCATCCACCCACCAACCGACTGACCGACCGACTCACCTACCTGCCTCTCTACCTCCTTACCTCCTACCTACCTAGCTACCAAGCTACCTACCTACATACGTATGTATGTACGTACGTACATACATACATACATACATACATACATACATACATACATACATACATACATACATACATACATACATACATACATACATACATACATACATACATACATACATGCATGCATGCATGCATGCATGCATGCATACATACATACATACATACATACATACATACATACATACATACATACATACATACATACATACGTACGTACATACATACGTACATACATACATACATACATACATACATACATACATACATACATACATACATACATACATACATACATACATACATACTGTTACGTGCAGAGAAAACGAACAAAAGGGTGAACTCAGCAGTTAACGTTTAAACAAAATTTATTACGAAATAAAACTAATTGCTAAGTCAGGGATAGAGTACAAGCTTTAAAAGTGTACAGACTACTTATCTCAGCTGGGACGGCAAAGCTCCAGTCTCAGAGTTGTAACAGTCAGTCGGATGAATGAACAGTCCTTGCAGGCTTGAAGCTGCATAAAGTCCACAGTATAAATCCAGCGTTGGCAGTGAAGGTCTTGAAAAGTCTTGAGAATGACTACTGCTGGAGTTTAGTAACACACAAGAGACACGATCCCAAAAGTCTGACTGGAAGCTGTGCACGTCCCTTTTATAAAGGCATATAAGAACAATCTAGAACTTTTATTGACATGCTAATTACTGTTCTAAAATTATCTCTCTTACACAACTAATCAACTTTCCAGAACATTCCAAACATGACTAATTGAATTCAAGGTTGTGAGGTCATTAAGGGCAGTGACCTTGAGAATGTTCTAGACTAATTGAACTCAGGTCATGATGAGTGTGGGGTAAATGACCTACATAACACACCCCCTCTTCAAAAAAGAAAATTTTTCAAAGAAAAATCTTTCTTTTACAAATGTAATCTTGAAAAGGATTTAAGTACTCAAATTTTGTTTTACTCTAAAGTAAAATTTCTTGAAAGTGAACAACAATAAACTCTAAATACGAGAGAGACAGTCTGCAATTAAATTGTCTCTGCCTTTGATATGTCTAATGTCAAGATTAAACTCCTGTAACATTAAACTCCATCTTAGCAATCTCTGATTTTTGCCTTTAAATTTCTGCAGAAAAACAAGAGGGTTGTGATCAATATAAACCACTATTGGCTGATTTGAAGAAGTAACATAAACTTCAAAATGCTGTAAAGCTAATATCAAAGATAAACACTCTTTTTCAATTGTAGAGTAGTTTCTCTGGGATTTGTTAAATTTGCGTGAAAAATAGCAAACAGGATGATCTACACCATGACTATCCTCTTGCAATTTGTTGTTGGAAAACTTGAAATGGCACTGAATTTGGCATAAAGTATGCACGGCAAAGTCTGGTTATTTTACTGAGTTCGATAAAGTCATTGTTCGGCAAATACTTGGCTTCCTCCTGGAGATATTCCGCTTTCGCAGGATTCAGTCTGTCTGGATGTTGTTCCACTGGATTACTGTCGCCAACATCAACGTCCTGGTTGATGACGTTTGTCCTCGTTGGAACATCTTGAAACAGGTGTTTATATTCGTGGAGCAGTTCTTTCACCTGTTGTTGTTGTTCTGGCTGGAGGTGTGCCAACTTTGTAGATTCCAGCTTCTCCAGGATTTCTGAGTTCTGAAGCTTGACCGAGCCCAGCTTTGAGTTTAGAGTATTTTCACTCAAGTCAGTTTCAGTATCACTATCTTCATAATGGTTTGAACTGACTGCACTGACAGGCTGAGTTATAGTAGGATTATCCCTATCAAAATATGGCTTAAGCATATTTATGTGACATAGCTGTTTTTGTTTTCGCCTGTCAGGTGTTGTTATGATGTAATTTAAATCACTCAATTTCTTATCAATTAGATATGCCCAAAGTAACGAGCATGGAGTGGTTTGCCAGGAACCGGAAGTAGAACAAGAACTTTTTGACCTGGTTCAAACTTCCGTTTTGAGGTGTTTTTATCGTATTTGGTTTTCATTGACTGCTGAGATGACTCAAGATTTTCTCTGGCTAATTCACATGCTTTAGAGAGCTTTGTACGAAAATCTGAGACATATTGCAAAATATTCAGACAATCATCATCGTCTGATAGGAATTTCTCTTTAAGGAGCTTAAGTGGGCCACGGACTGTATGTCCAAATACAAGTTCAAATGGGCTAAAACCAAGAGACTCTTGAATTGACTCTCTAACAGCAAAGAGCAAAAAATGAATTCCTTCATCCCACTGCTTCTCTGTGTCAAAACAGTAGGTCCTAATCATGTTTTTCAAAGTTTGATGAAATCGCTCAAGAGCACCCTGACTTTCTGGATGATAGGCGGATGACCTATACTGTTTAATGCCTAGCTGATCCATTACTTGTTGAAAAATACCAGACATAAGTTGGAGCCTTGATCAGACTGGACACATTTAGGGAGGCCAAATAAAGTGAAAAATTTGACTAAAGCTCTCACTATAGTCTTTGTCTTTATATTTCTCAGTGGTATGGCTTCGGGAACCGAGTTGATGTACACATAATGTCAACATATACTCATTTCCTGATCTTGTTTTTGGTAGGGGCCCAACACAGTCTATTAGTATCCTACTAAATGGTTCTTGAAATGCAGGAATTGGCTGTAAAGGGGCCTTTGGAATAGTCTGATTTGGCTTTCCTACCATTTGACATGTGTGACAAGTTTTACAGAAATGTGCTACATCCTGCCTGAGATTAGGCCAATAAAAGTGACTGAGAATTTTATGATAAGTTTTCCTGACTCCTAAGTGACCAGCCCAGGGCGTTTCATGGGCCAGGCGCAATATTTCAGCACAGTAGGGCTTTGGAACCACAATTTGATGTTTTATAGCCCAATCGTCATCAACCAAAACATCTGGAGGTCTCCATTTACGCATGAGAATACCAGATTTTGTATAATAGGAAACAGAGCTATCTGAAGTTTTATCTTCATCATCTACCCTGTCAAACAAAGACAAAATATCTGGGTCTTTGTGTTGTTCTGCAATGAGATTTGATCTAGAAAATGTCTGACTTTGGTCAGCAGAAGTTTTACTGGAAGTTTCAAATCCACGAGGGATAACGGAATGATCCGTGTCAAACACCTGACTGAGAAAGGTGTCATTTAAGTCAACATCTGTGACATTATTTTTGAGAGTATTTTGATTCTCAGAAGTTTTCTTTGACATGGCTCGAGTAATGGCACATGATGGGAAAAGGCCGGGAATGTCTTCCTCTATTGGCTCTGGATTTTGATCTAAACTAGGATTATCAGTCACAAGTGGATTAGTAATGACCTTGTCCCCAGCAAGGTCGTTTCCAAGAAGAAGGTGAATCCCTTCAAAAGGCAAAAAAGGCCTAATACCTAAAGTCACAGGTCCAGAAACAAAGTCCGAAGACAAATAGACATTATGGAGAGGAACAGGAATGTAGTCATTACAATCTACCCCTTAATAAGAACTTTAGAACCTGAAAATGACTTTTCAGAAAACGGCAGGGTATCTGCAACAAAAGAGACTGGGAAGCCCCGGTATCTCTTAAAATTTTGACAGGGGTAGCGGAAGAGAAATCACTAGAAAGTGATATAAAACCATTATGAATAAATGGTTCGAAAATACCCATAATGCTATCTTGAGAAGAATTGACCTTGACCTCATTAATTGGGGATAAGAGGGTTTAACCTCAGAAAATGTGTTGCACACATTATTAGACTCTAATTGAGTTGATGAAGAAATAAAGCCGGTTGGCTTAGATCCACTTTGACCACTTTGACTTTCACGTTTTCTTTTCAATTTGAAACACTCTGACATTAAATGGCCGTCTTTCTTACAATAATTACAAGAAAGTGTACCGAACTGTTTGTCAGAAGGAGATTGAGACTTGGGATCTGATGATGTGGGAGTGTTACTTGAATTCTGTGAACTGTTGTCATTTGATTTTCTACTCTCCTTTGAAAAATTCTTGGATGAAAAGGAGGAGTTAAATTTACCTGCATTGTTTCTGTAGGAAAAGGACTGGGATGGTTTGCTGAGAAATGAAGATTTGTGGGTCAATGAATAATCATCGCCCAAACGTGCAGCAACCTCTAATGTATCTGCCTTTTGTTCATGGATAAACGTCTTGATGTCACTCCGGATGCACCTTTAAATTCCTCAATCAAAACAAGTTGTCGTAATTTGTCATAATTCTGACTGACCTTTTCAGAAGAGCACCAACGATCAAACAGTTGTTCTTTGTTCGAGCAAATTCAACATAAGTTTGATCCTTCACCTTCTCACAATCCCTAAATTTCTGACGGTAAGCTTCAGGCACCAACTCATAACCCTTGAGAATTAATTCCTTCACAGAATCATAATCTGAAGCCTGCTCTACTGACAACTGAATGTAAATTTCTCTGGCTTTACCCACCAAAGCACTCTGCAAAAGCATAGACCAGGACTCCTTAGGCCAATTCAGACTCTGAGCAATTTTCTCAAAATGGAGAAATATTTATCAACATCCTTTTCTTGGAAAGGGGGAACTAACCTGAAATGCTTAGTGATGTCAAAATTGTCTGAAGGGAAGAATTTTCCTGACTTTCCAAGCTCTAAACGTCTCATTTCTAACTGCAGTCGGTGTTCAGCTAATTCTCTTTCCTTTTCTTTTTCCTCTCTTTCTTTCTCCCTTTGTCTTTCTTCCATTTGCAATTCTTTTTCTTTCATTTCCAATTCCCTCTCTTTCTGTCTTTCTTCCATTTGTAATTCTTTCTCTCTCATTTGTAATTCTAGTTTCTTGATCTCCAAATTTGTCTGCATTTCTAATTCTAATTTTCTGAGTTCAGAGGTAGACTCGGGCTCATAATCTTTTAAGGCAGACTCCTCAAAATGGCCTGATTTAACTAAATGTTTTGCAATCTTGAACTGTATTTCTCGCTTGCGCATAGATCGTTTAACTTCTACCTTAAGGAAATTGGCCAGTGTTATGAGGTCGTCTTTTCTGAGGGAATCAAATGTGTCCTGATCAAGGTCATCCATTTCCTCTGGTTTAAATTCCGCCATGATTAAATTTCGCTGAGTTCACAGTATATAGTAGTTTTGAAAAGCTGTCAAAATGTTGTCAAACGGCTCAAAATATTCGTATCCCGGACGAGCCCCCAATTTTGTTACGTGCAGAGAAAACGAACAAAAGGGTGAACTCAGCAGTTAACGTTTAAACAAAATTTATTACGAAAATAAAACTAAATTGCTAAGTCAGGGATAGAGTACAAGCTTTAAAAGTGTACAGACTACTTATCTCAGCTGGGACGGCAAAGCTCCAGTCTCAGAGTTGTAACAGTCAGTCGGATGAATGAACAGTCCTTGCAGGCTTGCAGCTGCATAAAGTCCACAGTATAAATCCAGCGTTGGCAGTGAAGGTCTTGAAAAGTCTTGAGAATGACTACTGCTGGAGTTTAGTAACACACAAGAGACACGATCCCAAAAGTCTGACTGGAAGCTGTGCACGTCCCTTTTATAAAGGCATATAAGAACAATCTAGAACTTTTATTGACATGCTAATTACTGTTCTAAAATTATCTCTCTTACACAACTAATCAACTTTCCAGAACATTCCAAACATGACTAATTGAATTCAAGGTTGTGAGGTCATTAAGGGCAGTGACCTTGAGAATGTTCTAGACTAATTGAACTCAGGTCATGATGAGTGTGGGGTAAATGACCTACATAACACATACATACATACATACATACATACATACATACATACATACATACATACATACATACATACATATATACATACATACATACATACATACAGCACGTTGGCAAAATTGATATTAATTGATGAAAGGGCAAGTAGCTGTATCTTTTAATGATTTGTTCACTGTTTTATATGTATTTATACTACAGTTTATTTGTTATTCCTTAGAGAATCTAGAGACACACAACTCATCGTGTGCATGTGAAGACTGCATTGTTGTTGTTAACTGTGAATTCTGGTCCGGAATTGAATCCAAAGCTAAACAATAACAGTGCACTTTACACGTATACACACTGAGTTGACAAGTTGAATAGTATATACATAATGCTATTGAGAGCCGAAAAACATTTTGATGTTGCCACACACAAAATAAGATTATCGGAAAAAAATAATCATGAAAAGTAACAGCTAATGGCCTCTTTAAAAATAAGAGGCTGGTGAAAGTGAAGACATACCAATGATCCAAAGGGCTATGAGGATTTCCACCTTTGTCGGAAGAGACCCTCGTTGTTGACTGAGTCTTTGTTGGAATTCAAGTGCAACTATTTTAGACTCATGATAGATATCATATGTGTTGTCCAGATGTGTTGTCGTCAAGAATAGAAAGACCAAGAAACAAATATACGACGCTGTATGCATCAAAAACTTGATGAATCTGCAATGAAGTCACATACTAATAATATAAATGATGACATCACACGATATATACTTGAAATGATGATGTCAAAATTAGCACTTCGTTGGCAATTTCTCAGCAATTTTATGTTTAATACACTCCACATTCGAACAAGTGTGCCTATACTTTTATACAAGAGAAAGGTTTACATGAATGTACAACAAAGTGTTTGGGCGGCAGTTGTGAAAATGCCATCACATAATTTGTGTTAAATGTCGAGATTTTCATCCTTTCTTCGCTTTACCAAGTTGAAAGACAATTGTTAATACTGGGCTTCCTTGATTTCAGGCTTGCATCAACTCTGTCGGAAAATGAACGATGTAGGTACGTTCGTGTCATGTGACTGAGAGACAATTAAGGAATTTGTCTGTGAACGTAAAATTTGCCACTTTTGTTTGGTTAAAGATATAGGGACAAAATGGTCGTAACTTAGTATCAGTGCATTGGAGGATATAATGTATCTCAAACCCTCAATATAACCACTTCCCCGACATAAAGTCGTTGATGGAAAAAATGTACAATAATTTTGGTAAAATGCCTAGGGCTTATCTGCCCTACACCGCTGAAAATCTGGTGTATTCAGATAGGCCGCATACATAAAGGCAAGGAACAGCCAGGGTTTCAGTAAGTTCTTGGCATGGGTATATGATAACCTTGGGTCGCATCGGCATTCGTGTCATTTGTACTGCCACAGACAAATATATAACAGACTAGCAACGGGCATTGTTCAAGGTGTGAAGCGGTTACGTAAGCCATCCATGTTTGCTTCGCCTCAGGAAGATCTCGACTCTCTTTACCGAAGAGTGCCGACCATGTACCCTTCGGTAGTTTCCGGATTTTTGCTAATTTTTAAGCGAAAGTATGTTCGGCAAAGTTCGTGTTGTTGTTGTTGTTGTCTTGTTGTGCTGAGCAGAATTGGCGTGCTGGCGAAAACTGGAAAGTTTTGAGCGTCTGGCAGGTGAGTTTTACCATTCGAAAAATTCCTCTCACCTTTTTATGAAAATATATATAATGAGCGCGTTTGAACCAAATTTGAATGTCTTTTATCGATACTGTCAGATTTTACTCAATGGTTTGCAGTCAGTCATACTGTCATTTACACGTTCGTCAAGGAAGGACATGTTTATGAAACTGCTGGCGTGTTGTTTTGATTGGCGTGAAGCAGTGTTTCTGCCCTGAGAGCTCACAAAGTAACCCTGGTTGCTACGAGACAGGCAGCACGATGCCATCTCGTCTTAGTTTTCGCATAATCTCGTCTCGTTCTGACGCAACATCTATGAATCTTACGAGCGACATACTAAGTTATGACCATTACGCCCCTATATCTTAAATCATACAAAAGTGGCAAATTTTACGTTCACAGAAACAAATTCTTGTCCCTCAGTCACATTCGTGTCATTTGTGCTGCGTCAGACACTCGTCTCGTGTCTGACGAGCACTCAAACTGATGCGACGCAGAGACAGGTGTTATTGGGGTGGCCCTAAAACGAAGGGGGAAGGGGGATACGAAGGGCTTGTGACCCTAAAACGAAGGGCTTATGACCCTAAAACGAAGGGGGAAGGGGGATTATGATAGGATTATGGTATTTATATTCTAAGTAGACAAAACTTGGATAAAACTATGCAAAAACAAAATATTGTCCTGACTATGATAAAAATATGAAAATAAAGAAATATTATCCTCACACTTAAGGAGTTATGTTAGTGGACAAGGCGGAATGGCTTTATGTACAATGCAATATATACGAGAACCATATGCATTATCAATAACTATCACTGATGCAGTGAAGTGGGATATGATATTCAAAGCAATAGAAGAAAACACTTTATGTTATTGGGTGACCCTGGGGTTTATGTACAAAACAATATATACAGGCACTCACGCCATGCTTCAAGCAAAGTCTATAACCATCACTGAATGCAATCAATGTGTTCTCTACTGACACTGAGAATATCATGTCCCCCTTCGTGGCATTATTTAAAGTTTTTGGCCCTATGTATAGTATGGTGCTGGTGCCTATGTATTGTACATTATACACTAAGCCCCCCGTCCTATAGCGTAAGTCCCTTATGCCCGATGATATTTAATTTTGCGAGTTTCTATCAAACTTTATGCTACTCACGCTGAAAATATCATGTCCCTCTTCGTAGCATAATTTAAATTTATTTACAGACCCGTCTTCAGTATGGCGCTGATGCCTGTGTATTATACATTGTACACTATGCCCTCTCCTTCGTCCAACAACATAAGTCCCTTGAGGGTGAGGACAATAATTTAACTTTGCATGTTTCTATCAGACTTTTCTCTACTGACACTGTAAATATCATGTCCCCTTCGTGGCATAATTTAAAGTAAAAGGTTTCATCTTCAACATTGTGGTGGTGCTAGTATATTACACATTATACACTAAGCTATTCCCCCTTCGTCCCAGAAGATAAGTCCCTTAAGCGTGAGCACAATATGTCATTTTTTAATCTTGTTATCAATATGTTCTCTTCTGACAATGAGAATATCATGCCCCCTTCGTGGCATCAGGGACTGTAATGAGCCCCGATAAGTATGATGCTAGTGCTTGTGTATAGTGCACTTTGCACAAAGCCCCCCCCCCCCTCGCCTTCGTCCAATAAGATAAGTACCTTAAACGTAAGGACAATTTTTCATTTTTGCATATTTTTATTAAAGTGTTCTCTACTAACACAGTAAATATCATATCCTCTATATGGTATCAGTGATAGTTTTAGGTCCCCATCAGGTTGGTGCTAGTGCCGGTTAATATTGCATTGTGCATAAAGCCCCGGCTCCTGTCCTACTTCTACTGACATAAGTCCCTTAAGCGTGATGATAATATTTCATTTTTGCGTATTTTTATCAAAATCAGGACAATATTTCATTTTTTGCATAGTATTATCAAAATTTTATCTACTTACATAGAGAATATCATAACCCTTCGTATTCCCCCTTCCCTCTTCGTTTTAGTTTTTCCCCGTTATTTAGTCATAACCTCTGAGTATCACTCACGGTATTCTCATGAATCTTCCAAATTTTCCATACGGATAGATGAGGTACAGCAGACCTAGTACGGGAAATGCCAGCATGATCACAGTGGAGATGACGAGGTTCCACGTCAAACTTAAATCTTGCCAATTCTCTAAACCTCGATACCAGAGTTCACTTAGATGCTGTTGACAATGTGGATGAACGACGAACTGTGGAGTACAAAGGATAACGTGGTTTGTAGACGCCATTGCCTATAGGTGTGAATGGTCAGTGGCCCACGAGTAACCAATTGAAATAATGTCTCACTTCTGTACCCTCCACCTCGAGATGTCAACATCCATGTATCTTATGAGCGACTTAGAGGACTGTCTCACCGTCGATTTTTCGATCCAGCAAGAGGACGTCAGGATACAGAAACAGAGTAGAGGCTGCAAGTCCTCAAAGATAACACCGTTTATTTCTTATACAAAGATGTTACATACTGCCAGGTGTTATCCCATCTCCTGAGTCAAGTACTTGTGTTTGTAAAGAAACCTACATACAATCTGTACAGTGGCTCTTTACATAGTTGAAATACGAACTTGTCTTTCGTGTGCCCTCATAGTGTTGACGTATTTGTTGCCAAAGCTCATATCAATGGCCAACACGATAAACGCCAGAACAATTATTTGCTTGTTAGATTGTTCACAGTCCGCTATCGTATATTGTTTATAATTCTTAACCTGATCATTGACCTTAGTGCAGAATTGACGGCAAAGTGAATTACGTCTGTAACATTTAATTCAGATTTAACGATGAAAGTGTGGTTACATTTGCATATTTAAAGTTTTAGAACTACATTTATCATGTTTGGCTAAAACATCGTCTATGAAACTGCCTGTGTCTTCTAGCTTTCAAATCTTATAAATAGGGGCAAGTAAAATGAGAACGCTGCGCCACTGACGCAATATTTCAAACATGGACCCCAATTCACTGATGTACTCATATGGAATGGATCGATATTCTGCAGAATGCTATTGCTCTCCTGTGCTCACTATGCAATTTTGTTCTTCGTCTTTGTGGAAATAAAACTTAGCATCATCCTTCCCTTTATGTAGGTCAATAGGTACCGAGCACAATAAATAGCATGGGTAGAAGAGAAAATGGGAACAGACACGAAAAAAAGGTATTCTTGAAAATTCCAGAGTGCTATAAGAGTTACCTCCATGATTTCACTTACAGCAAATTATACCAAGTCTGATTGAATGGCGCACAAGAATTTTCATAAACCAGAGTTCAGAGATTATCCAATGAAACAGTGGTGTTTCAACGACAGTCGATCAGAATCAATTTATGCTTGTGAACACCGTAATGCTGACAGTCAAAGTGCGGGCATGAGAAATTACAGCAACGTTGACCAACATAGGGTACCAAAACGCAGACGTTTGGCTGGGAAAAAGACATTCACGCAAATTAATCAATGGAACCGCCCCTGTCAGACGTAGTTGGTTTTGTATTGAATTTTTTTTCATAGTTTGCCCTAAGACTCCAATGTTAAGCATATTTTAGTATAATTTGCTCTACACCTAAGCACTTTTAATGACCATGTTCTTTTCTATTAAATGCTCATCAATTTTTAAGGATACACAAATGAAGAAACATAGCTAGCTCTTTTTATAGGAAATAAATGATCATGGTTTGCCCCCATAGACTACCATATATGGTAAAATGACACTTACTTTGGAGGAAGGTAGCGCATTTTTGGACGACATTATTGTTAAGCGCCATCATGCGAAATACACCAGCCTTCTTATTGTAAAGTTACGTCCAGCCTCCCCCTGTTAATTTACGTCCAATCTCTCAGGTGGAAAGATGTGTGCGCACTTGCTTTTGCTATCAAATGAGCACCTGCGGCAGAAATAGGCCTATGTCTTGTTTGGAGTACCGCAACTGCTGGCTTGGTGACTGTTCATGTATTTCGGTGAAGGTAATGGACAAATTTACACAAGTACACTCAAACAGATCCTTTGATAAGGCTCGTCTTACCTTCTTATGCTGTCTTTGTACGGCATACAAGACTTTCATCGGGCGACTTTCCTTACCAACATCTCTTTTACTCATCTGAGAGTCGTGACTGAGTACAGTTTTCAGCTCGGTGGAATCCCGTGTCTGGCCGAGCAAATCAGCAGAGAACTGCTCACATTTTGCAGCAAGCTCTAGGTACTCTTCACGAAATTCATACTCTTTGGAACTCTCTCTGCGCAATTCTTGACACAACTGTGAAAACACGAAGTCATGTTTGCGGGTTCTCTCATGCATGTGTAAGAACATATAAGCACATTGGATTTTACGTTATTCGGTGTCCCGAAAAGTGTGAGTACGGTCGGTATATTTTTTTTTCGAATTATATTTACCATTTAAAGGCATAGAAATATCACATATGAAGGGAGAACAAATTAATATCGGAAATATTTGAAAAAAGACAAATATATTACCAATCTAGAGACTTTCCCTATATTCACCCATAAGGTAGTGAAACACTATCAAACGGAATGGCATAAAAACAAATTTGCTTTCCATGGACATAATAAGGAAAAGAAACATACAAAACCAAACATTCAACGGTTATTTTAGGCCTCACTAATCGGCAAGTGCTTTTGCAGAATGTTCTTGACCAATTCTTCTAATAGTTGAGGTGTGCATTCTTAGTGAGGCTTTTCAAAGTGAACATATACCACATGGATTATGTCAACTTGTCAAAGATGGCGTAAACTCGCCATTATTCATTTTTGCCGACCGGAGCTTTCCTGCAAGATGAATGATTGCCAACTATTGAACCTTTTGAACCACTGGTGTTTCTATATGTTTTCAAATGCGTTGCCTGTTGGTAAATAGGGATGAAGCATTGGAAGACTTTTGCCCCAGTAAAGAGTAGTTATCTGTGTACAGGGTAGACTTAATATTTCTAATTTCTTGACATGACGTAAAGAAAGATATTCTAGTCAACCGTGGCGATATGAAACGGATGCCCGATTGTATATGGCGTTCTGTAACTGTTCCCTACCTCGAAAGCTCTTTGGAAGGGGTCTGGTTTAGTCTCTGTCTCTGTTTCGATGACGCACATGTACGCTTCACTGGCCAGTGCCTTGTATACATTCAGTGTACCAATGGAACGTTGAATGGTGTGGTTCTCAGTCTGATAGCTGGATACGGCAATTGGAGTTGCTCCGTTCTCTATTAGCAACTTCAAAGAAAGCAATGTCACGTTAAAATGTCAGCATGGCATGCTTTAGCATTATCTGCCTGTAAGTCGATATTTTGTCCAGACATAGAGGTTAGTAGACGGGTTACTGTACAGAAGTGGAAGCTACGAAAGGAATGTCAGTACGCTCGTAGAGGGTGCTCGTTCAGCTGGTATTCTATTACTACCGTACCCTTTATTCGCACAAATACGCCGAGACAGTCCAAACTACCTTAAGATGTTACAAAATAGAATATACCTTGATGATATCGTGGTTATTGTGGTGTGCAGCCAATATCAGGGGAGTTGTGTCTGGGTGGAATTCTTCACTTGAACTTCCAGCGTGAATATCGATCAAATCTTGACCCTGTATGATTTTGGTAAATAGAAATATACTTTCCATTTCAACCGGGTTTCACTTCACAAAAGCACATTATGCATGATTATCTAAACGCGTAAACACAATGGCGTAATCATTCTATGCATATTAATATAATCACAGTAAGACTTCAGTTGACACCGTGTTCCAAAAGGAATGCATTAAAAGCCGATTTCGTTGCGAGACTAAAACACATTACGAGCTTTCATTGCGAGACTAAATCTAAATTTGACCAATATGCCTTTTAAATCCGATCAAATGCAGTGTATTCAGCTGTTGACATATGGCCTTATTACAAAAAATGCAGTTAAATATGCAAATGAGAAAATTGTGATATGTAATACCTAAGGGTATTATGCAAAATATTCATCCAGAACTTATGATAAATAATGGTCATGAATTAAACGATTTTATTATACAGGCTTTCCCTGACTTCTAGCGTTACTCATAACCTCATGCCATAGACTGGTAGAACCACGCTTTCGTTGTCCTCTGTTTTAAGGCCACTGAATCCTAGAAATAACTAATCAGTGTTCTTCTTTACTCCAGATTAATTATTGTGCTTTGTTTGAAAATTTCTATCACCTAACCCTAAGAAAATGCATTTGTCTACATGAAACCCTGAGGGTTTCCTTTCCGTAGTTTCCTTATAATCGGCAAACGATTTGTTGAGTCAGGGAGATAATTTCCCCTGAATTGGAGATAGGTAGAACAAATAACTGAAGGGTATTAGGGAGAGTAATTAACAGATGTGGACTGTTTTCCTATAAAATTCTATAGAGAGATATCAAAGGCAAAGTAATAGGCGAATACATAACACAAGTAAGGCTTGTATTATAAAAATTTGACACATGACATTTCTTTATCACAACTACTACACGAATGCCCTATTGTCACACTCATCAAACTTCCATCCCGTCGAAATGCAAGTGTAACCAATGTACCTTTAAGAAGTTTAATTAAATAAATCGAGTTGATTCAGTTTTGATATACAGCCATACGACAGATTGCCATCAAATATGAAATTGAGATAATAATGAGCATATCATAATTTCCACACTTTCTGCATTAACTGAATATATTTAAGTTTGACCAGTGCAAGTTAAAATTCGGTATATTTAATTGTGCTATATGACCGAATTACAGGCAATGCACATGAGCCAATTATTATAAGGCTGTACTCACCAAACTCTGCGCAAATTCTAAACCAATACGTAACGATAGCTTGCTAATTATAGTAAATATCTTCACGTGACGAATATTTTACCAGATAGACTTTTTCTAAAGCAAGGCTAAATATCGTACGCTTATCTATGCTCATTTGGGTGGCAACATACGTTAAAAAATACTAACTATATAAAAAAATTATAAAACATCAACTTCCGTGAAGTTCCGATCACAAATAATCCGAGCTGTATGTATGTTGACGCGATTGGGATAGAAATTAAAAGAAAGGGGATTGTCTCACACTGGCTGTCATATTTGTTAGTGCTTGTCGCCTAGCAACAGCTTAGGTTGACGTCATCGCAGAGGTCATAGCCTCAATGGGATGAAAAATTTAAAATCTATATTTAAATTATAATTAGTGTATTTGGTAAGTTCCCGAACTGTTAACCAAAGCTAAGTACGATAATGAATATCAGAGGCCCACTTTATGTCCATTCTTTCAGTGTGGAGATCTTGCCTGATTATGGCAGTTCATCGAAATATGCAAATGAGCAAATAATTAGTATGTCATGCTCGCCAAACTTGTAGCAGTACTTGGCTTAAGTATGACAAATATGTCCCAGAGGTCTGGTCAAGATCAGTGCATTAAGTATTGACATATAGCCTAACTACAGCAATTCATTAAATATGTTAACAATCAGTGTATAATGCTTTCAGACTTTCAGCACAACAAACTCAAAGTATATTAAATGACGCTTAGCGTCGAAATAGGTGCATTCAGGATTCATATATAGTCTTTTTACAGACAGACATTAAATATGCACTGCAAGTAATTGGTATGCCATGCTCTCCAGATAGGCCATTTGCCTCCTTACGTCAGGCAAATGGTCACCTACCCTAGGGCACATAGTTCCTTGTTTAGGCTATGATATATGTAAATATTCTTTTGAAATATTGAACCGGAGGTAAAAGAAGCAAGGAAAGTTGCATACATTTGCACAAATTCGTTCTTCTTTCTCACCGAACGTACGACTGCTGGTCATACCCAAAGTAAATCCTACCGATATTCAATCTCAGGTAAACAAATTAATAAAAATTGAACGAATTGTTTTCTAAAGAAAAAGATACATTTGGCAAGGCAAAGGCCATGTAACGTCCAGCACCCGCATAATTCTCGCCGTCAACAGCCCCAGCCCCAGCCCGATCATCTACAAAATTTCACCAAAACATGATAAGTCCATTTTTAAATATCGTGCCAACAGACAGACAGACACAAATGCACAGACAATGGTTCAACACTTGCTCTCATTTGCGGACACTAGAGCTACAAACAGCATGGCTGCAATAGCAGAGGACTTACCTGTGGATGATTAAGTATCAGTTGTATGGCTTTGATGAACTTTTCATCGATTGCGTGAAATAAGGCGTCTCCAATATTGACGTTGTGGTGAAGTAATATTCTTATGACGTCTGTCGAGGCAAAACAGTATTTTAAACTCAAAAATAGGAACTTTTCTTAATGCAAGTTTTTCTATAGTTGTTGTTAAAATGCAATCTCTCGATCTGCTTTAAAGATGACTAAGTAGAACTACAAGGTGTTCAACTTTTTAACAAAACTTGTATGCATTTGCGTGTAAAAGTCTAATTTTATTGTTGACTTCCAAGTTGACTTCTGTCAGCCAGAAAAGTTATTAGTATACTTTATCCTCAATAACATGACGCGTTTTACAAAATATGCTATGTTTTTCCAGCGTAAGAAGCAATTCCAAATTTCCAAAACAAAAATACGATTAAAATAGACATGTGATTCAGGCCAACACTTAAATATCGTGTTCTTTGAGATGTTTAAACAATAAACTTCCTCTATCTTTCGTAAGGCCTGTCCGCTGAAAACTTATAGTAAAAAGACATCACGAGCGTGAAAATTGATCCCCAGCCCGAGTCACATGGTTTACTTCTTCCACATGGTAAAAACAGGCCGTGAGTCGAAATACTTGTACCGAGTTTGTCGATGTTTGAATTTTCCTAATACGTTGAAATTATTTTGTTCTCTTTCTGCTTTCTGTTCTCTTTCTTTTTTTTTCAAAATAGTTGCCGAAATTTAACAATCATACTTAAATTGGAATTGAAAGTGTTTGGCCTTTGTCCGAACGCACCTCTACTTAGGGACTGGACATAAATTACAGGGGGGGTGGGCCGGTGTTTTTCGAAAAACCGCTGCGTAAAAAATAGTGACCCTTCAAAAGTTCATGCACAAAAATTAGTGACCCTCCCCCTTATCCGTGCATGAAAATAAGTGACCCTCCCCTGTTACTCAATACCCCCAAAAAACCCGCAATGTGTTAAAGACCCCCTTCTGACTTGCTATACTTTTTAGTCGCCCTCCCGAAAGGAAGGCAAAATGTGGCCGATATAACGCGTTGTCCAAGAAATATCAAATCATATGTGTGTGATAATTCATGTAAATGTACTTTGCTTGAAGTGGCAGGTAAAAAGTGCATGCCTGTACAAAAAATGTAATTTTTAGATTTATCGATAATGTTGATTCACTATACTGTAGTCGACTATAAGAAAACTACGAACGTGTATTTTCCAGTATAAAACTAGCTATATCTGTTCATATACATATGTTTAATAACTGATATAGATATACTTGATTAGCATGGGTTGTTTACAAGTGCACATGTGAACAAGATATTTGATTTTGGAATTTCTGTCAAAATGTTGATCCACTATACATGGGAGTCTATGACAAAACTATACATGGGAGTCTATGACAACACTGTCAAAAAATTTTCAGAATTAAAAATTTGCACTATTTATGCATATATGGACCCTCAATAATTGACATAATTGTGCTTGATTAGAAGAGGGTGGTAAAATGTGCATCTGTGTACAATAACTTTGTTTTTGGAATTTCGCATAAAATGTTGATCCACTATACATGGGAGTTATGACAAAACTGTAAAAAAAAATTTTCAGAATTAAAAATATGCACTATTTGTGTATATATGACCCTGAATAATTGACATAATTGTGCTTGATTAGAAGAGGGTGGTAACACGTGCATCTGTGTACAATAACTTTGTTTTTGGATTTCGCATGAAATGTGGATCCATTATACATTGTAGTCTATGAAGAAACTATGAATAATTTTTTTTAAATACAAAACTTGGCAAATCTGTGTATTTATGTATGCTTGATTATTGATATTTATGTTCTTGATTAGACTAGAGTGGTTACAAGTCCATGTGTGTGTAAGAAATTTGATTTTGGAATTTCACCGAAATGTTGATTCACTATACATGGCAGTCTATGGTGAAACCCTATGAATAATTTTTTTCCAATACAAAAATAGGTAAATCTGTGCATTTATGTACACTGAATTATTGGTACTAATGTTCATGATAGACTAGAGTGGTTTCAAGTCAATGGTTGTGCAAGAAATTGATTTTGGCATATCACTTAAATGTCGATTCACTATACATGGCAGTCTATGATGAAACTATGAATAATTTTTTTCCAATAAAAAATAGGAAAATCTGTGCATTTATGTACACTTGATTATTGGTATTAATGTTCATGATTAGACTAGAGTAGTTTCAAGTCAATGGGTGTGCAAGAAATTTGATTTTGGAATTTCACTGAAATGTCCATTCACTATACATGACAGGCAGTCTATGATGAAACTATGAATAATTTTTTTCCAATACAAAACTTGGTAAATCTGTGCATTTATGTACACCTAATTATTAGTATTAATATTCATGATTAGACTAGAGTGGTTTCAAGTCAATGGTTGTGCAAGAAATTTGATTTTGGAATTTCACCAAAATGTTGATTCACTATACATTGTAGGCTATGAGGAAACTACAAATAACTCATAGGTTATCTGATCCTAAATTGTTATTCAAAAGTTGTTCGACCTGAAGCTTCCAGTTGTTATTGATGACACTATGCACTATTCTGAACAGTTTGTATTCTGTCAATGTCCTCAAAAAATTAAAAAATGTACATACAGCGACATGAACGTTTGACACCGACCTATACCCAATGTATTGTCAATGGGAGAATGATGTCAAATAAGTAATCTCCCAAGTTGTTATTGAAAGAGTTATTATAGGGGACAGTTATGCACAAGTGTTGAATAAGTAGAAATCATGACAACTTAAATAAATGTGGCTGCATGGATCATCAATACATTGTTTATTATACCTGAAATTTGCGCCCGAAGGGCGCGCCGAAAATGGTAATGGCAGAAAATGAAAGTGCCAGGAGGTATTTTTTCTTTTTTCAGTATTCCATAACGTGCACATGCAATTTCAGCTTTGATGCATGAAAAAAGGTGACCCTCCCCATAGGCTTGCACAAAATTTTATGACCCTTCAAAAATGCTTGCGCGAACAATGGCGGCCCACCCCCCCCCTGTAATTTGTGTCCAGTCCCTTACATGTACCCGGCTACCTCACTCCGTCATTTACATGCATAGCATTCGCGTTTGTAATAGAAATATGTCAAGTTTATACACAGGGGAAAGAAATAAGTCCCCTGGGGTTGGGGAGGGAGGGTTTTTTGTGCAACAGTTTACCTTATTTGATTTATTAATTTTGACTGTGATATTTCAAATAAAGAGGTTAACTCAAAACCGTCTGACTGCTTTTATACCACAAGTAATTTTATTAATTTTGACTGAGGTATTTAAAATAAAGATTTCGACTCCACACCGTCTTGATTAAGTCAACACCATAGGTCACACACGTAGTAAAATAAGGACTTATTTTACTACGTGTGTGACGGCTGTGATGTTGACTTAATCAATTAATCCGCTGATACGGACAGTGGATTAGCAAGTTGCCAATGTTTTCGATGCAATTATAGTGGTGTATACACAAGTTGGAGAGGGATAAGAACTTGTCGGTAATATATAAAGCAGTCAGACGGTGTGGAGTCGAAATCTTTACTTGAAATACCACAGTCAAAATTAATAAAATTACTTGTAGTTATAAAGAAAGCAGTCAGATGGTTTGGAATTGACCTCTCTATTTGAAATGTCACAGTCAAAATCAATAAAATCAAATAAGGTAAACCGTTGCACAAAAAAAACTCCCTCCCCACCCCAGGGGACTGATTTCTTTCCCCCATGGTTTATACAGATTGTTTATTTTGGTGACTTTATTTTCCATATTTTAACATACGGCAAGAAATATAGAGGAAAGAAACTTGCGAAACGAAACTTCGAAGCGAGTGCGTATCGTGTCGCAGTCAGGGTTAAACACCCTCACCAATTCACAATAGGTCCAATTGCTGCGACCCTGGGCGCTTACGCGAAAAAATACAACATTATCAAAAACAGTAACTGTCCCGTTCAGAATGTAAAACAACAAATGATGCTTTTCGAAAAAAGAATGCTCTCGTTTGTTGTAACTACCGATATGGTGTATGTACGATTCTAAGGAAATATGTTCAGGCAACACATATATATGTGCTTCGGAGTATCAGGAAGCAAATAATGCAAAAGCCTTGAAAATTTCTCCACAAGGTCTCTGGCAGTAATTTTTCTTATTCAGATTTCATTTTGCCCGAGAAAAATGTATACCTGCGATTGTTTATGCATGTCTTCAAACATTTGAGGACGCACTGTCCTGTTCAATGAAAGTAAGCATTCTAACGTCATATAAGTAAATACGAGAACTGGTCGGAAAAATCTCTTTCGTACTAATCGTGGAGTTGAAACAAAGAGAATTACTCCCAATTTTGGCGAGCGGTGCAAATTTTGTGTCACTTGATTCAAGTACAAATGACGACAATAACATGTTTCCAAATATTTCTACTTTCAAATCCATCATACACACAGACAAAGATAGACAGACGCACAGGCAGACAGACGAACAGGCAGGTAGACTAGACAGACAGAAACAGACAGACGACATACAGACAGACTGACAAACAAAGCATAAGCAAACTCACCAGTGCTGTTACGCCTTACTGCCAATTGAAAGGCAGTTTTGCCGTCGGTATTTACAGCATTGACATCGAAGCGGGACTTGTGTTTCAAAACATCCTGCAATGTGCGGATGTCTGCTCTTTCCACTGCTGCGAAATATCGCAGTTGTAAACTTTTCGCAGAATTCTGGCCATCCATCTCTTTTTCAAGAGAAAGAACCTTTAAAAAAGAAGGGTGTAAACATAACTGTGTTTCTATAGGCTATCGCCAGACGGATCTGTGACTCGGGGTCATTTACGTTGGCTGTGCATCAAACAGCACGTATAAAGTAGAGCACAGTTATGTAATCGGATCCTATTAAACTCACTTATGATGCAACGCAATCCGCAAGGACTAAATATAGAAAATATACGTGATTTATTATAATTTCCTTCGGGCAGTTTTCACTTGATAACTATCCGTATGTCGGCTACTTCTGTCTCCTAAAAGCCGATAGTGGGGGTAAAAAATAGAAATTAACATGTCATTGTATCTGAATTCTAATCTCAGGAACGAAGAGCCTATAGGTTTTCAAAAGCCAAAATGGTTTATTTCTGAGACAGCATAGCCTGTCAGAGGCTTGATCTCATCGAGATTTCGTCATCAGATTTCAAAGACTGCTGACAGAAATATGTTTTGCCCACTGATTTAAAATAATAAAAAAGCTGCTTTTCAAGAACAACGTACACAATGTGATCCCTTAACAACAGCTAAACAATGCCTTTCCACGCGTTTGTAAAATTCTTTCCATTCTTGCCCGAAGAAGAGTTGATTTCGAAGAATTGAAGCAGTATGCATTACATACAGGATTGATGATAGCGCTGTAGCACATACCTATTAAGCATTGGAGTTTGTCAGGAAAAAAAACTTGCTGCGGTTCCGTAGCCCTACCACTCCCTGGCTGGTTGTTGTGAGGAGTGGGACTACGGTTAAAAAGTGCACAGTCGTTCGCGATGAAAATTTTGCACGGGGGAAGTGAGCGTTTTACTTGCAATTCTCCAGAAAAACAACAAAAAACATCATAATCCGGGGTCGGCGTGCATCGATCGCCTATCTATATAAGGATGACTATGTAGATGTCCATTTTCCTCTCCGTTCAGTCGCTTTTTTGAGTTTATCGAGCGGCTGCCGTGGAAAAATCCGCCATCATGGATATCAGAACGTTGACCTATGACGTCACATTCTGACATTGGGATCTCAACAAACACACGTGTTCTCGGTCGATACTTTGTTTATTCTGCAAACTTCAGCTCGGTAATCAAATCTACTCTCCAATAATATTTTTGTCAACACTTAAATGGCTGTAAACGTGGTTTTGTTGAGATCCCGATGTTAGAATGTAACGTCACAGGTCAACGGTTTAATATCCACGCCAGCCGCTCGATAAACTCAAAAAAGCGACATCTACGTAGCCATCCTTCTATAGGTAGGCGATCGATGCACCCCGACTCCGAATTATGATGTTTTTCTTGTTTGTTTGTTTTTTCTGGAGAACTGTTAGAAAAACGCTCACTTTTCCCCGCGAAATTTTCATCGCGCACGACTGTGCACTCTTTCAAAAGACTAAACCGTAGCCCCCACTCCCCCACAACAACCAGCCAGGGAGTGGTGGGGCTACTGATACGCTGCAAGAAAAAAAGGTACTGACCAGCCTGCCTCACATTAGAAGAGTTTTGGCTATCAGTCTTCAAAGTTTACACCAGTTCATAGGTTACACGCTGACAACGCTTTACAAGGAAGTGCCTGCTAAGGGGTTACGTTGCTCTACCAACATTACAACTGCATGCTATCTGAGCCTAATTGTAATTATACATTCAAATCACGCTATAATAAAAGGTAAAGGCGGTAATGTGGTTATAGACTTTTAAATAGTTCAGAATGTAATTGTGCTGGTTATAGTGTACATATCACAATCAATGATGCTATAGTATTCAGTGAGTTACATGTCAGAGCACGCTCGGAAAATAATGAGCCGCTTTCGGAGATAAGTGTTACAGACATTATTAGAATTCCATTGCCTGAAACTTTGTGTGTGCTTTTGAAAGTGTACAGTTGGGTGTCTTTGTGGATGCTCCGACAATTACATATGTGTACGTTTGGATTATATGCAAATCAACTTGCACTCGGGATAGCTAACGGCGGCAACATGTATTGACCTTTGATTGCTTCAGCCAAAGTGACAGAGAAATGCGTTGCCACCGCAATACCCCTACCCATGTCTTCCGAGGGATTCCTCCAGCAATGTAATCCGTATACCATTGACATTTTAAAGGGCTAACAGACATTGAAATATCGGAAGCTTACAGCCACTACAAAATTTAGAAAATGCATGAAATTACATAGCACAATGAAATGCGAAGACAAGTTCATACCATCACAATTGGTTTACACTCATGTATAGAAATAGATCGTGAGTAATATGGCGCCCTTTTTTCCTAAAGCATAAATGTTAAATCCGAATACAGCTATAAACAAATTAGGCTGGCGCCCTATACTGTAAACCTTACAAAACTCTTTTGAGAAGGGTTCTATCACTTTGATATTAGAAACATCCTCTTCATTGCCAAATAAAAAAGATATCTGGATGAAATAATATATATTCTTTGATGTTTGGAACAGAGATGCAAATTGAATGTGCTGTTAAACCATCTCTCGAACTCTAGGCATTATTGTTTATTATTACCCGATTGAAAACTAGCCATTTTTTAATGAATTTTACAGCATTCATCATTAGAGCTAACATTCAAATATCGACCACTGACCATGGAGGTGAGATTCGACGAATGCAAGCAGTGCAAATTACTTGTTATAATATTATTAGTTTAATAGCAGGCTCTATGAAACCTGACTTCACTGAATGCATAATTAGAGTTACGATGGCTTATTGTCATATCCCCAGCACTTATGTTCAAAAAAATACCGTAATATTATATGTAATTTATAAAGGAAGTAATTTACCCATTACGGGCAAACAAAAAAGCCCCTATGCTCTTGGCTATACATCACAAAACAACAATGCCGCTGTAATTCGATAATTAGGTGTAATTAGATTAATACCTTTAACAGCCCAGATCACAAACAAATGTTCGAGATCTGAACTATGAACTGAGAAAGCAATCTCCGATGAAGAACTCAAAACAGCAACGAAAAACTAGTCATAAATATCCGACCAAGATGGCGCTTGTCAGGCCTCGTTTTCAAGTATCGAATTTTTTGAATTGTAAAGAACTCTCTTGGCCATCGTACCTTCCAGACTCTTACGTAAACTTCTAAAATATCGTTCTCATTTTCCAATGGATTATCTTTTTCTGACTAGGGATGATCCACTGAACAAACAACCGACGATCTTTCATCTTGTTTTCAAACACGCCATTGATGAGCTTTCGTAACATTTTGCATGTTTCGTTCGTCACTACGTCTCGTTGACATATATTGCTCCCATTGTCATATTCAGGTACAGCTTTATGCCTAGTATCGGATGACAGCTGTCGTATCTTTATCTTCCTGTCACAGGAGAGATTCCAGATGGGTATCACTTCTTTGTAAGTTGCAGGCAATATACCTTTTTCCCACAATGCATCGCCGTGGCTATATTTAACATCGTATACACACTCAAATCAACAGAAACATACTGATTTTGTGTTGTATAACGCTTTTTTATACAAGAATGACACAAATTTGCAAAGCCCAAAAATGTATCGTGTATTTTGTATCCAACGGCTATTGAAATATATGACAGGACACGGTCCTTCTGGGTGAAACCTGTCACATTGTTCTATGAGTAACATACCCTGCGTATACCCCGTGGATAAATGTTATATTGGTATTGTGCGCTAGCAGTTTGTAAACCAAAGCGGGCATTGCATCATTGAACAGGTAAAGGTACTCTAAAGACTACACGCCAGCAATATCAAAATACATTATAGGGTTTTATCACTATCACAAAACGCTTGGGTCTGCCTCGTTGTCAAACCTTTGAAATTCCTGTGAATTTTCTCAAGGAGGGTAGTACACTTGTACTCACAATTGTATTGCCCTTTCTTGCTTTTTGTATATCATGCAGACAGAAAACCCCACAGCTTTTCTAAAGTTGGTTCTAATTGGTGATTGTGTAAAAGAAAGTCATTTCACAAAGATTTTAATGTGTTGATGTTATAAGTATTTGAGATATTTTGACTGAGATCGCGCAATATGTCACTGAACGTCTTCGTCGTCCACCGTTATTCAGTTTTATTTTTGTCAGAGAAAAGAAAGCCTGGTACGATAGTTGAATCGGTGAGTCAGTTAGCATACGGGTCTTTAATTTCTTCCAATCAAAATACAATATTATTAACATCTCCCAGTAAATACAATAGATTCATTTGATTTTAAACAACTCAACAAAATCACATTAGATTTGAATGTTGAATCAAATTATGTAACTTTTATTCTACAATGCCACCTAATGTGTGGCAGTCTGATAGTTGATTTCCATGCAGACTACCCCCCCCCCCCAAAAAACAAGAAAAACAAGAAAACACCGCCCAACATCCTGTAATTTCTGTCAAATTAATTATATATAATTATATTAATGAACATAAACTGCGCGTCACACATCGTTAGAATGAATGGACGTCTATCTGGCAATGACCTAATTAGGTCGTGTTTATTTTTGGCTTACTTTTCTTCTTATAACTGTGCTTATAACTGTGCTTCTGCTTCTTTTTAAAAATATGAGTGGTCAAGCGAGCGGCTTAATTGCGCACAACTTGTGACGTAATGGTACCTCCAATTGCATGCACTGTCCAAGATCTGCTGGACATACTAGACTTTTTATAACCCATATGTTCTTGTCACTTTTACGGTCAAACGGAACCACGATACCGATACTGTAGGCGCATGTATTTAACATCACCTGTCATTGGTGTTGACAATCGCGCGTTTACTCTAATTTTGACCCAGTCTCTTAGAAAACATGTGACCTATAACCTTATCAGATTTTGACCCCCCTAGGAAGCTGGTTTTTATTCAATATGAGCGAAAAATTAACATTTATCTCCCATTTACATGGCGCATATTACCCATCACCTGGAGATATTGTAAAAAGTAGCGTGGTGACCACCCTTGTTATTAAAAGTGTAAACTCAATGGTATTATGTCAGGATTTTATCGCCAAGTTCGGTCAAAATGACACCATTCAAAGCGACAGGAAGAAAGTTCGAAAATTATGTATGATGTAATTTCGATATTGTCATTTTGTAATCTATACTTATGTTAAAATTTCTATGCAAACATCATGAAAACTATACATTCGATAGATATGGATCTTATGTCTTGGCATTTATTAAAATTAACTCATTTGCTAAGCGTTTTATAATTGCTTTCTTTAGTCTAAGTGAATTATATCATTTTTATTTATTTCTAACGACGCCATTTTAACGCCCGTTTTCCATGGAAACGAGCGTGGTGACCCCCATTTTTTATTTCATTTTTGCACTTGCACAACTTCCAAGAATATTTGTGCAAAGTTTCAGGAAAATGACACCACAACCTAATTTTGACGTAATTCGTAGTACTTCACCTTAAAACATATCTCTGGTTGGTATACATTCGAGATCGATTACGTTGGGTCACTATGTCCCCGACTATGTCGTCATCGCCTATGCGTACAGGTCAACCAAAAACGATGGCAAATAAATGGCATTTTATATCGTTGGTACTTTGGGAGTTGAAGTTAGGCGTTGAAAGAAGACAGGTTTGATACATATATTACTCGGGCCTCACTTTATGTCGATCAGATGGGTTTTTCCTAGGGATCGTGGGAGCACGGCAAAGTTGTCTATTCTGGATATCTATGAAAAAGCTCGATTGCATCTCCAGAATACATTTAAACTGAAGCATGTGGACCTCATCTGCATTAAAACATTTTCAGAAACAGTGACTGTTCTATAGTGTTTTATTTGGTTCAGTTTTGACCATCTTAACAGCCGGACGCCTTCAGCGGCCCTTTTCAGTAAAGTTTACTTCGTGCAATGGGCCATGATCGACCATCTTTTTACCAGCGGGCCGCCTTTGGTTACCCACTAGAATAAAGTTAACTTTTACGTAATGGCCCATGACCCCTTCTTAACCGGAGGGCTGCCTTTGGGAAACCACTCGAATAAAGTTTACTTTATTACAATGTCCATGGACATAAGTTTGTCTTTTGGAAATGAAGTTAAAAATTGCCTTACAGTCGTCCTAATTAACAGACGTTTGCATGGATGTGGCTGAGAAGGTTTGTGCTCTAGCATCTCTGCTACACGAATAAAGTGCGCCGCGTACCGGAAGTTCAAATCCAAACCGGAGGCTGGTAAATTTGACTAAATGGATTTTGGTTATTTTTCAGCGGGGGGGGGGGGGGGTGGTCATCAAATTTTTCGTCTGACAAAGGGGGGTCATCATTTTTTCGCAAAAAAATACAGGGGGGTCTATATTTTTTTGAACACCGGCGACAAGATTTTGCCGTCCCCCCCCCAGGCCGTAAAAACTGAACGGTCCCTAACAGTCAACACCATTCCCTGCGAGCCCGAATTCTGAGTTCCCCGTTGGTTATTTATCAAAGCAACGTGGATCAAGAGACTGGAATCAGCATAGACATAGAACAAGAACATCGGGAGACATATGCAGGTGCGCCATCAGGTGCGAAGCCCCAAATCCTGATTCCTCCAGTGGTTTGTAACACAGCAACGTTGATCGACAGCCTAGAGACGGCATAAACAGACCACAAAACATCGGAAGACATATATAAGTGCGCCATCTATCGACAGGCCAGTCTTTTACCGTAGAATAATTAAACGTCTGAGCTAGGCGAATGTATTGCGATCTACTTCATGGTGCTCCATTTTTTTACAATTGTTAGGCCAACAGAGGCATGCATGAATCGAAATTTATTACCGCTTCGACTTCCGTTTCCAATTTTTCACCATAAATAGATTTTCTGCAATATTGAACAATGATTAACCAGTATTAAAAGGAATACTTCCCAGCTTAAGCATTCGCCACAAATGGTTGGCAAATTGCTGGAGGACTGATTCATAGAAGACCGCTGCGGACTGCGAAAACTAAGTTACCTTGTTTGCCCATGCGATCAACTAACCAACAAACAAACACACAGGCAATGAGTGGGTGACGTTTACTTCTCAACCATTCAGTAGTCTCGACACCTATCGTGAGCTTCTGATAAGTCCCAGTATTATATTGTACCGGAAGGCTTCTGGCAGCAGGTGTGTTTGGTGACACTGTTTTATCAGCAACTCGACTCGTCACCTCTGACCCTATAGTTTACAGAAGAGTTCTCCATTCACAACAACCGACATGCCGCTACACTTGCTGTTCCAAGTCGTGGCCAGTTTCCTGGTCGTCGAAATGATGCTTGTAATCTTGCTTCTCGCGCCCTTTGTGAGAGCAACCACGTAAGTACTAAATGGCTCGAAACGACCGGCTTGCTTGTCTGGGATTCTTACAAATTCTCAACACCTCGTAAAGACTGCGATTATGGCCGACGCAAGAGCTGTCTATCCATGTTGCTGTCCATGTTGGCCAATTTGCATACTGAAGTGAAAGTGAAAATACTTGTATTTAAGAAAGAAAGTAGACAAGAGAATTTTTACAGTGGTTCACTGTCTAATTACAGGGATTATGAAACCCCACATTAATCGACAGCGGCTTTAATTTGATTAATTGTAAGTAGATGGGGAAAAAAGCATATCTATCTTTTACCTAGCATAGCGTAATCCTAGATGACCTCAAAAGTATTAAAAGATATGTTTTACTTAAAACATGAGCCTGTAACCAAAACAAATATTGCAGTTTGAGCTATCACCGAGGACCTTCATCTTAGTTTAGCTTTGTCGCAAATTGAACTTGCCAAATATCATAAACAGAGTCATCGCGTGAAATTTAAGGTAAACGCAAGCTGTCAAGATTTCCACGAAATCGGACACCCTCAGTGTTTACGTTATGAGAGTTCGTTTCGTAACGTGCAAACGCGTATGAGCCATTCGAAGGTCTTTTCTTTGTGAGTGTGTTGTTGCGCCGCAAACCTCAAGTCCTACAAAGAATGACTGTGTCTTGGCATTTTGCCAAAGGCCAGACTGCGTATGACCTGCCTGGGTCCTGCATGGGTCATTTCTCAACTAGGAGAGAGTGCATAGATTTTAGGCGGACAGAAGGTACAGTGGAAGAACCAGACTATCGTTGAAACATGAATCGCTCGTAATTTGGAGTAAATTTGTAGTAAAGAAAACAATATAGCACGGTTTTTCAATGTACATGGTGGACCTTTACATAATTTGGCGGGAAATTATCTGGTAGGGGTGTAAGGACATTATGACGAGACTGGGTTTTTTTTCGACCTAGCGAAATTCTCCTGACAATGAACAGCAGAACTATGCGATCCCAGTATTTCCTGAATTTCAAAGTGTATTTCACTTCCTTCTTGGTGCGCACGCAGTTCGGGGGTTTCCATATCTAAATCAATGTAGGAAAAAAGAGACAAATACTAGCATGTGATATCTTTGAGTCCGGCACAAACGCTTGTCACTGGCTTTTTGATATACGATGCCAGTCTGTTTACAGTACACAAATAATTTACAAGCTTTTATGCTGACTTCACACAAGATTATGTCAGGTCACATAAGTGCGAACACGCATGCGCATGTCGCGAAATCAGCTGCTGAGCTGGGGTACCCATGACCCAATCGAAAGAAGTATTGTCATTGCTTCTTTGTCTTGTCTTTGAATGCCATGTCTAATATCTACAACACTCATGTCATGATAACTAATGATATGATATGATATATGTATTGTTGTTGTTTTATTTTTTATTATTCTTTTTCTTGTTCTTTTTCTCGTTTTTCACAGTTATTAAAAAAATGTTAAAAGTACGATTGCCATCACATTGCAGCGAGGTGACCTCCCTCAAAAAATTCAACCTGCTGCAAAATAAATATCTAACATTCCTTGATTATAACAAATAGAAGATCTTTCCAAGTCACAAAATTCCTCACCATACTTGAAAGTCAACTAAAAGTTTGACTATGAAATTAAAACCACACAGATATTACGACTATCTGCTAAATTTCTGTTCAGATTTCGCTTAACAAATTTTTGCTGAGCCAGTCAAAGTTACAGTTCAACAGAACGAGCAAATGACGGAATAAAATGACCTCTTCGGATGTAATTTTTTTTTCGTTACATTTTATGTGCTTTTGGCTAGGATGGTTCAGCAAAAATCAAACAATAGAAACGTAAACAAGGTCAGAGGGATTCATACCGTGGAGGTCGCCTTTATGGTTCAGTCTTCCGTTAAAAAAACGTCACGGAGATCGACAGTCTTCCGTTAAAAAAACGTCACGGAGAATCGACAGCTCACTTAAAAACACTCAGCTTAGTAACCATGCGTCAGTCGGCGCATCTGCCAAATGTTCAGTATGTATACAGTTGGGACCTCGTCAACATGTCACTGAAATGAGGCTGTGACCTTTATTTGACCCCGATGTTGGCTATTGCTAGGCAATAACACTGAGCTAACTGAGATTATGACGCACAGAGCATTTTTATTTCATTGAAAGAATTATCCACAAATTTCGTTTAATTCTAATCTTTGAAGAAGTGTTAGCTTGATGCTAATATATTGACACTATTTTTAGAATTAGGGAACGAAAATGTGCTTGTGTTTGTGTACACAGTTTAGCTACTTATTGCGTCATGGCCTGAAACTGATCAGATTTACCAAAGGCGGGGGAAATCTGAAAAATGAACTCACTTAATATATGTTGTGCAAATACCGGGACTGGTAATGTGAACCGTCAGGTATTGATACGCAGCGAAAATGACAAGATTTTCCCCTTCAAATGTGAATTTATTGTGGTAGAACCTGGTCTTTGAACAGCGCGAAACTTAAAGATCCATTAGCTGTAACTTTGGTCATTTTTTCAATTTTGTTTGTTCTGTGTATCATCTCCAGTTTCTGGCTTGAATTCCTGAACCATGGAGAAATTCCTAATATTTAGCTCCTAAATATACCCTATATGAGTATAATCTGCATTGTTATTGTTTAAATTTTGTATTCAGGTCTGGAATAGAATAAATCTATCGACAATAACAACGGTCATTTCACATATATAGGCTGTGATGGCAAGCAAGACACCGGGCATTGGTCATGATGATCGGATTATAGAAAAAATTCTGTAGTTGATACATTGAAACAGAGTAGTGAAAAATTAGCCAAACGCTGACAGAGCATTTTGGTCGCTAGGAGACGCATATACTTTTAGTTTAAACAGAAACCCACCTGGCAAAGTTGTCTGTGATGTCATTTGATGAATGAGACAACTGATAAGACCTATTTCTTTCTTATATTACCTCGTGGTTCGCTAGTCTACTGTGATATTCCCGACAAAACAAAAAGTGTCAAGGTCGGATAAACCGACAAATCTCTCCATCCTTGAGTCCCATTGATCCCAAGCGTTAAAAAGTAGGTATTCAGATGAAATTAAAAAGAAAATAAAGAGATGTGATATGGCAACGATCACAATCACAGTATGAGAAAAATGCAAACCTTAACTCTTTACTGTACTCTATTCGTCACCTTCAGACAGTGGAGGTCAATTCGATATTGTTTGTGATATTTAAAAGACAAACAAAAAGTGCTATGTGTTCCACTTTGCTGTAAAATTTTGCTTTGAGTTTGGCATGTGGTGATATTTCATTAATTCCTCCATGACTCTGCAGCGCATATTTTTTGATGCCGCTGTTTTGCTTGTATAGGCCACGGTCGTTAAGATATCGGGAATAGAAATACAATCTGACACGTTATAAAGAACATGTCACTAAACTCTGACGTCTGTACTGCAGATGGAAGAAAGTTTACGAGTCGACGTTCTGGATGAGTGTACGAGATGGCATTAATAAGACGCTGCGCACAGAACTGAAATACAAATATTTTCTCATCGCAATAGTGGCCATTGTCACCGTCTCTTTCATAGGTGGGTTTTCTATTTCGTTTGCTCATTTTATATTGCATATTTTTGAATGTTTAACGGTAGAAAGCGCCTTAAAATTGAAAAAAAACGTAAACATTTGTTCAAACTATCAGTACGGAAACTAACCCCTTTCGAAATTAAGAAACACATTATCCAAAGTTTACCGGACTTTTGAAATTCAAAATGGTCGTCATCCCAGTGTGAACTGTATGGGATAAAATTAATTGTTTTATGTTCCCGAAACTAAAACTTGTATTATTCCATAAGCTTTAAAATGAGCCCCCTAAAGTGGTAGACTAAAAGAATTTATAAAAGTTTGAGAGTCCGATCTGTCCCCGAGGCGCATTCTACCTTAAACGAGGACGGTGTTATGATATGCTTGATTTGTCAGCTTGCACAGCATAGCGCATGCTCGAAGTGCATATTTTGATGTGTTTTGTTTTGCCTTAAGGACCCAGTTGTTAAGAGATTCCCTATGGGTAAATACGCGTCATGCACATTTTAACCTAGTAATCAATTGAGTTTGTTGTAACTGTGTAACTACGCTGTATCAATATTCGAAATGTTTCAATTACCCGTTGTCAAGTAAAACTCATGACCTTTGCGTTCTGTTGGTTCGAATTTTTTTGTTTCCTCTTTCAGTATGGCCAAGCGTTTGCAATCCTTTGAATAGGGCAGCTTATAGCCCTTCGTTCGCTTCCTAGCCCGTAAGCCCTGGCTGTTATTAATTTTTCCTCAGCAATTTCCGCGAGGGAGGCCCACATGCATTGCATGTTGAAACCTGGCCACACCATGGGGGTGTCACTCCTCTGCTAAAGGAAAAAAAAAACATTTTCATTATGAAACGACCATCGTGCATAATGAGCTTAGCCACACCACAGCTGCTTGCATTGTTCAGTGTACAGCAGAAGAAGATAACAGTTTTTCTTTCCAGGGTTGCTAAATAAAAAAATTCGACGTATATCAGTGCAGTTAAGGGCGAATGACCACCATCGAGAAATAGATAGATAGATAGATAGATAGATAGATAGATAGATAGATAGATAGATAGATAGATGAGATAGATAGATAGATAGATAGATAGATAGATAGATAGATAGATAGATAGATAGATAGATAGATAGATAGATAGATAGACATCTTTAGCGATTATTGCACAAGTTAGATACATGCCAGTCTTTGGCCAAAGAACTATAAATTGGCACAGTCCAATACTTACGTCCACACGTACGCAACAGCCGCGGAAAGTGGTCTTTTAGAAACTTTCGAGCTGAACTGATGACTCAGTCCAGTTTCGGCATGTTTCAAACTCGGGCATTAAACACAACAGGTCTTCAGCTGTCGAACTAGAAGTCATATACTGTGTGGAGTTCGCGGTCCGGAGGACAAAACCGTGTATTACCTTCCCTTTCTTCTGTACACATTAGAAACCTCAAGCGCCCGAGGGCTAGACAACATATATCATAGCCGGCGAAGGACTGTGAGAGAATGAAGTGTCCCCATGGCTTCTCCTATCCCCCACCTTTTCCTTTACAAATTGACAGGACTAAAGCTAATATGACCGCACTCCTTTGCAGATTCCGGACGTGACGTTTACAAGATATACTTTCCCGACGATGAAAAGGATATCGAAGAGCTCAAAATCAACCCATGTGCCAAACACATCGCTGAGGAGAAGTACTACCGCGAATCGAAGTCTTTCCTAATAACTGGATTCGCCCTGTATCTTGCCATGTAAGTATAGAAACAACCCGTTATTTGTTGTTCAACTTGACTTCACTTCTGCGGAAGCATCGGTAACTGTGAAAAAAACTAAAATTAAGCTGAGGGGACATTTACAGTCCATTGTGATTGAGAAATATCTTATCATGTGCTGACAAAAAAACAGTGTAACATCCATGAAATTGTCGTCTTATCATCAACTTGTGATTTGTTCTCTATCATGCAGTGTTCTCCACCTGTTACGAAGTGCCATCGCCAAGAGAGCCGCCCTTGAGAAGGAACTGGAGGAGGCCAGTGCTAAACCGTCCCCAAAAAGTGCGCATGTGCAGTCTGAGGAAATCGAAGCCTTGAAGGTACACCCGAAAACCCGTTAGCCAAGAGTGAGAGAGTGCTTAAAATGCCGATTAACATCACAATGTGCAATATTTGTACAAATATAAGTTGAATTGCGTACGGGTTAGTACATACGAAATTCATTGATCCCTTTTAGCAGGTAGACCCGGATCAATGTCCCCCATGGTTAAATCAGCAGAAGAGAGGACATCCATTTGTGTAGATTTATATATTCAAAATGCAAATAACTAACCCTTAACTGGAGACTGATAGCATCATCCTAGAACATCCCTTTTGGAGAAAGAATTATAGTAGCGTTTGCGAATTTGATTGGTTTAGCACGAATATTACACAGTTATTTTCACTGCTTACATTTATTACCATATGATGCTTTGCAGAAAAGTGGAATCGAAGCCAAGGTAGAACTCAAAGAAGCCAAACAAGGTAAATATTAGCACTATTGTCACCGAACTTGCTCCTCGTATATAATGCGATAGCGCATGCGTAGAAGGTCTCTGGAATGACAGGATGTCGGTCGAACGAGTAGACGAAATTTCGTACTAATACGTCCCTTTATTTTAGCGTTTATTCACAATAAACGTCCGTTTATTCACAATAATGTCGACCGTATTGGAGACTTTGAGTGTACCCGCAAAACAGAGTATTAATTCTTACGGCTTCGGGCGCACAGAGTATTAATACTTACGGCCTACTCGCTGATCGAATCAGTCAGTTCGCTGGTTTTATTACAGTGATACCTGCCCGGACTAAGATCTGGGCCCGAGCACTTTACTCACAGAAACCCTGTGATTTTTATGTTTTATTTATTTCCCAGCTCTGTCTAAGGCTGAAGCTGAACTTGGTGAGATGAAAGAGAAGTACCTGAGAATGAACGTGGACTATGACGAGTTATCGAAAAATTATCAGAAACTCCAGGTACGAGAAATTCGGTGAATGCTTCGCTCGTGCGATCGTTCAAGCAAATGATTGTTGAAGGAAATCTTCAACATCATTCATCCAATAACAATCATCCTTCTGCAGCCCCTTATTTTAGTTCGTCTGTACGGAGCACTTGTTGCAACCTTTTACAATGCTTGCCTTTTTGAATTTTCTCAAAGGTGAGAACGTCGAAATGCAAAATAAAACTTGCTTTGCCACCACAGTTCATCATTGAAAACATGTCACCTTATCGTTGGAAAACGAAACTTAGTGCGGACTAAAATACAGTTGTCAACAATATCGGTTACCTTCAAGGACATGACACAAGCGTTGAGTGTTTTGACACGATGGGCACTGGGGCATGCAGACATGGTTATGGGAGTAGAATGAGAGTACATCTGTTGTTGCCAATGACGTGATGAAATCTAGAAATCATGTTAACAAAAATGTATGTTTACTCATTTCCTACGGTCAATATGCCGAATTTATGTAAATTTCTCAAATCCTAGTTAAGCTTGGTTCTTCCACCTTGGCACTTTTGGTCAGCCTACGGTCCTGTTGGCAATATGTGTCTTTAAAGCGCAAGTCTCATATTATGCGGAAAGAAGTTACTTTCTCTAAGCATCGATTTATTTTCAATTTTATGATCATTTGGGAAGAGTATTTTATCTGCCTGAACTTTAAATCATTATGATGAAAGATTGTTTAGCAAAAGCTTCATCCCTCTCACAGACATAACACATAAAAAACTATGATTTCTGGCCGCCGTCAGAAATATATTCTAGTGTTCCAAGGGGCCAAATGGTTGATGTAATAAAGAGCTAAACTTAGAGTTATGGGCGTTTGATGATTAAAACACGCGTGAGACAAACGAAACTCATTGTGTTCAGTGTGGGAGGCTGGACTTTATCTCTATCTCCATTATTGTGTTCGCGTGATATACTCAGTCACCGCTCAGAGTTTATGACAGAAATTTTTGGTGTATGGGAGGGGGAAGTTAAAATCATTGTTTCAGCGTCGGATTTTCGTAATTATGAACTTTCGATTCGGGAATGTGGGAATTAGGTCAAACATGATATACATCGTATTTCGTTTGCCACGCGCGTGTCGTATTTTCGGATTCTTTACACGCACGTCATGCGTGGTCAATGTAAAGGCTGTCCCTGTATGGTCTCATATAGCCAATGTATTGCCCAGTACCCAATCAAAAATGCTTTGCTAGGTTTTGTTTTTTTCTTTTTCAGGAACAAACCAACGTGTCGGAGGAGTCTAAGAAAGATCTGTAATAACACGTCAGGTCTGCTAAAGTTGGAATGGAGTGAAAAATAATTCTAGAAACAGCTGAGCGTTGGCAATAAGAGTGTTTCCAAAGAAGATAGACAACAGTTTGAAATTAGGTGATGATGTCTGTTGGAAATTGAAGCTCACACTACTATGTCTAAATCAGAACAATTACAAATATTTTACATTATAGAGTTTCGAGCGTAAAAATTATCTTTCTTGCTTGTAAACAAATCATTGGAGATTTTAGATGTCCAGTTCATTACATATTATTCATGATGTAGTTTGAGATGTGATACTCATATTGTTAGAATTATTCCGAGATAATATTACACAATAGATCACATCAATTCACTTCAGTAAAGACTTGTGCTTGTTAAAAAAGGATTGCTGTAAAACTTTGTCGGCATACGATTCGGATATATGTGCCATGTAATTACCGCCTAGTAGACGAGCGCGCCTCCACACGAAGTCATCGAGATTATTCTTTTGTTTTCTTCAAATCACGGCTGTCACTGTTTTCAAGCTACCCATCACTCGTTGACAGTTGTCTCTCGGTTGTTTTGCACTCTTGTTACCGCCTTATTCCTTCCTAGACCTATCGTACACGAGGATAGGAGCAGCATTTTACCAGGGAAGGAGATACGATGTCATTTGGTATGACATGCCGGTTTTTTTTAATTTCAAACATAAAGTAAAAATGGAAAATGTAAATATATGGTCTCGCTTTTCTTGATTCTATAAGTGATGATTTAGCGTTTGCCTTAGAAAATATGTTTCTCATGAGACAAAATAAGATAGTGATATTTATGTGCTTGGTTTTTCAATAAAACAGTTCCTATCCTGCGGTATTTGCTGATTGACTTCGTACGTAAGCGAGCCTAGAACAGCTGACTGTGATATAACATGGTCGGATACGTGAACCAACAAGGGATAATACTGGTGATGTAGTTCGAGTATGGCGAGTGAATAGATTAGACAGTATTGCAACTTACAATACGTGGGAAAATTCCATTCTTATTCAAATATAAGTCTTAAACTCTATAAGCAAGACAGCTTGTTTCGGCTAATTCTTGTACGATGCGGCGTACTCAGAACATTCAAATCAGTAGGGCGCTACAAAATAGCCTCTTGTCAATACTGTGCGTGAGGTCACTTAATTCGGATTGAATGATGACATTGGTATTTCAAAACATGATGGATCCAAAGGGAGTGTAGCAACGCCCTCTGTGTTGAAGCCAGTGCCATTTCTTCTCACATGCGTGTGCTCGTACGTTTTGCTTGAAGTTTTTTGAAAGTTTATTTAAAAATGTAAGGTGAATAATCAAATCTATATAATTGTAAATCTGTAAAGAAAAACATCGAACAGCTGCTGCAGCTGTTAGATCATAGAGCCTCCAGGATCTACGGTTAGATTTTGGAATTAATGAATGACAGGAATATGTAATATTTAAACCCAAAATAGATTATCAGAGGTTTAAAATTCTGTACGTAAGTTCAATAGGTCTGACCTCGTCATAACAACCAGGGCTCCGCATTTGATATTCCCTTGTCTCTTTTGTCATGCTGCGTATACCTTGTTATTCGGTTCCTCAACGAACGTGTTACCAGAGATGAACCAGGGTCTAGACTTGTAGATGATTAACAAGAATCATTTATTTCTTCGACAACGCTCCATTGCAGAAGTATTCGCTGATGATGAGAGGGCTGGTCTTGCAAAATTGCACGTCTTCCTAAGATTTTGTCTAAATTGTAGCACATCATACAAAATTTATTTTATCATACAACTGAAAATAGAAGTTCATCTCGTCGTGAAACTCAATTTGAAATCATTCTTAGAGTGATCATGTGGCCCAACTTTACATTTCATCATAGTACTACTATTATTAGCCCCCTCAGGCGAAGTCGAAGGGACTTATGGATTGGTTCCGTCAGTCTGTCTATCTGTCCGTCCACGCAGATATCTCAGACATGCATGAGACAATTTCTTTCAAACTCCGGCGATACAAGGATAATACACTATGGCATACACATGCACGTCCATTGTTTTTTGTATGGCGTGCACAACTAGTGCTAATTGGCATAATTAGTTATTTTGAAAAAGTTCTCTGTCTAGACAGACTTCGCCAAATTTGGTGAAATTTTGTACGCATGTTGGTCATACACACACGACTCTAATAGCGCACAAATACATATGTCAGCATTGTGTCAATTAATTGCCCAATTTGCATATTTAATTAATTTAATTTTCATAATTCAGGTTGCAAAAAATACGCAAATTCCATGAATCTTAGTACAGATGTTGAGATCTCAGTGCTGTTATATTGTGCAATCATATTTAGAAGTATCATGTCATTAATTGCTAATTTGCATATTTTCATAATTAGGATAATATGTCAGAATTGTCTAGAAATACTGCAGCATATTACAACCATTTTCAGTATTAGACAGCGAAGCCACTGCAGTGAACTGCATAAAACTGCTTACACTAATTACATGTAGTTTCAGCTGTAGCAAGCTGGCAAAGTCGACAACATTAACGACACAAGATCAGCTTTAACTCTGCATGTGGGCATTCAAAATAAATTACACCCGTGCCACTTTAGTGTTGATCAAGCCTACTTGATACAGACAGAAATGCTGCGTGTATAAAGACAAAACAGGCCCTGCCAAGGCTTGTATAGAGCTAAAAATTGAGACCCCGTGTTAAAAATTGAGACACAAGATATCACTTCCATTCATGAAAGCCTCTACTCGATAATTTGTTTATTGAGGCAACACGCATGAGCTCACTGCTATAGCATCAAGTAAATTGTATGTCCCATGCAGACAGTCTATCTGAGGAAGTTGAAATAAACAAGATTTGTTCATGAACCAGAGTATGGTAATGTTACATTGTATCTTAATCTTGAACACAGGGTGCCAATCGTTTCATTTACAAACCCAGACAGAGATAGTAACAGAAACTTCCCAGTTATAACGACACTACACGCCAATCTGCCAGCTGGCTACAGCTGAAACTAATTAGTTTTATTGCAGTTCACTGCTGTAATTTCGCTGTCTAATACTGAAAATGGTTGTAAATGAAACGCAGTACAAATCTTGAGCAGACAGTGTTGTTATAGTGTGCAAAGGCATTTTGCAGTATCATGTCAATTAATCAGTTGGGGGTAATCTTTCAAGGTCTTGCCTCTGTTAAGTCCCAGAGACTAATGTTATGCTGACGAGACAGGAATCACGCGGTTTCCAGTTGTTGACATCAATAACTCGTGGAATGGACATTCCAACCTCTCCCTGAGACAGCGTATCTTCGAATAAACGCCATCCCAATCTAAGAAAGCGCCTTCCAGATGTCTCACTGAATCTTCGGTAACTTCGAATGCGTTTCGTCCGTGTAGAATACGGGTATTATCAAACATGATGACGTCCCCTGTCAGAGAATATCAGTATATTATCAGACAAGGCAATTGCTAATACTTCGCCTCGACAAAGGCTCAGACAGGGGATATACTTTATAATCCTGTACTTCACACAAAAACATTGAATCAATAGCAAAATAATGTTCCTTTAGTGAGCAGAAGTGTCACTGTTGATTATGTGTTTATATGGAACCATAGGTTCAATTCTTCTGACCACTTACCAGGTTGCATTCGATAGATGACTGTATTCTCTTCCCGATGTATGATGTCATTGTAAGTCGTTATGGCTTTGTAGAACGGGTACACCTGCTCTACAGGCATGCGCAGTCTGGTGTCCCTCACTGGATTGTTGAAATGCACTTGTGCCAGCTTGCCGTGTCTGTTGAGGCTGTTCTGAAAATACAAAAAAGTGTCCCCATTTGATCAACACTGACAAACACGCATCTGTGGGCAAGAGTCACCAGTCACCTTCAACAACAGCACGTGCTCCGAACAGGAGTCAAATATGAGCATCACGATCATGGCGAAATCATTCGCAGTTTTGTCGAAAGTTGAACACGTCCCCGACCAAATACAAAGAAGGCATCTCAAAACTTGTAAAGCCGGTCATTTATCATATTTTAAAAGAAGCTGAATGAGAGAGCCCCTTGATTCTATCAAATTTGAACGAATTTAGTCACTGAGAAAACGTGTAATCCAGGAATAACGGAAAAAAATAAAAAAAAATAAAAAAATAGCTGATTACATTTGTATTTTGCAAACATTTGTGAATCTTGGTATTTTTTTTGAAGTGAGTTCATTTCAATATTCCTACGGCGTTATGAGGAAGAAGTGGTTCAGGTGTGGCATGTTTTTCCCAACATTCCTATCTGCCTCACTTGTGTCCAGAGGAAATCACGGGCATACATGGAAGGATAGGGTTTATTTACGTATATTGAAAAGGCTTGACCCGTGTACACGCCCAAGGAAATCCGTAAGCTCCATGAGATAATGACAGTTCCTGGAATTCATACTGGATGCAACATATCATGCTTCTTTCATAAAGGCTCATCCAGCCTAAAAGAGGTAAAGCTTTTGAAAAAACAAATCAAAATGCCAAAATTTTCGTCGAGGGTATTTCAATAAGTAAGTGACATGTCAAATATAGAATGCTACTTATGCATGAAAGTGGGGGATAGTGGTTTCAGAAAGAAGCAGATTCGATACCCATCGATGACAGCTTATAACGGACAAGCTTTTTAAAATAGGAATTTTGAATATTTTGACTTAAACGTCTTTGCGTTTACCTGAAAATTGGCCGAGCATATTTATTATAATATTCACCAAATGGCATTTCTACACCTTTGTCTATGAAGTCGCAGTGGGTGTTACAAAGTATCTCGAAGGCTGCGGGGTCCTCTTCCTTAAGTTGCAGGGCAGTCTTGAAACCGTCGGCGAAAACGCTCTCTCCGCCGGTCTTGCTTTGCTTGATACAGTGAAATACTAAAATCTATAATTGAAGAGGTAGAAATGTTGGACAAAGATTCAAGGTTTTTAGACACACTCATAACATTTGTTTATGCAGAATTTCATCTATCTCACAAGCTCATAGTTCAATACACAGTTCCGTTTTGTTGAATTCTGTCAGCGGAGGATGAAATGCCACAAAGTTGTCATGATGTTTCTGTAAGGCTCACTTTGAAGCTCTAAGTTTTCGCAGTCTAACTTTTAATTTCCCAAACGAGGTAATGTAGGGATCTTATATATCGGTAAAGTCTTCAGGGCTCCCACCTAGACTGGAAGATCCGTCGCTCGAGGGCGCTCTCTTTACTCGTAGAGAGCGCCCTCGAGCGACGGATCATCCAGTCTAGCTCCTACCTTAAACAAAGCGAAATCAGTCGCTACCAACCTATTCAGTATACTGGTAAGGAATAACTTTACCCGCATGATTGAAATGTCAACTCCCAGTGTCTTTTACAAGAATGAGGTTTCTAATGAAAAGCCAGTCTGGGGTATTAAAACAATATAGTCAAACCTGAGAAACAAAATACTGCTCTAAACATGGTTGATGGTAACACAGGGCGTGTTTCAGACCCTTTTGTTTTTGAGAATGCTTTTAACATTTTCTGTTTTTCATTATTTCAAAAATATTTAATAATTCCGTCGACAAAACTGGAAAATGTTATGTTACATAATGCCACATTCTCAAAATTTGTTAAAAGGCACCACTACAGGTATAGACAATATCACTGATAACTTGTTGCGTGTTTGTCACCAATTGTTTCATCGTCTCTTACAAAAGTGTTAAATTTTAGCATCGGACAGAGCAACTTTTCCAGGAATTTTCAAGTGCGCTAGAATCGTTCCGATTTATACTTATACTCGAATGTTAATGAAATGCCAAAATTTTTTTTAAATGTCATGTGCATCGCAATTTTTATGATTTTTGTCCTGCTAGTGTTTTAAAGACAATGCAGTGGTTGTCTTTTTGGGAGTTCTTTCTGAACCTTTCAGAGGCGTTTGGTCAACTTGTTACTCTTCTCAAAAAAACTTTCCTTGGTATGGGCTACAAAAAAACAATCTATATCGGTCTACATCATACCTTTCCGATCGTTCAAAGACCGTCTTTCAAATAGGTAAAACCCCGAAATGTTAACGGGTACTTGATACTTTGTTCTTTGTTTTCAACGATTTTCATTTATGATTTACCATGGTCTTTAACCTTTAATTCTCGCTTAGGCATAAGCCAAAGATCTGACTCTTCTTTCACTAGGGTTTCTCTTTTTCAGAAAGTGAATTGTTCACTTCAAAACAAAGCCATTTGCTTGTGTATTTTGTTAAAAGAAATGGTGTGGAAGTCAATGCTATATAAGTTGAAATTGTTTCACTTTACGCAAGAAGTTTCTCTTGTTAATTCTGAGAAGACACCGGGTCGGAGTGACTGACTTTGGACAATTTGATTTCATAACTTACGCCAGGTGGAGAGCGACATTGTGGCAGGTCAGTGTGTAGTCCCAGTTTGTGTCCAGTGTAGGCCAAATTGTTAGCCCCTACCTTGCTTTTTACGGTTTGAAAGTACCTGCAGAATGATAATGAGACGATTTAAAATGTCAGATCATAAAGCGTTTTGTAATCAACTAAGAGATTACTTTGTCTTCACGAGATGCTGTTTGTCGATTACAAAGTAAAAGATGTCACTTTTAGGACAATTACTTTCTCCTTTCATTATTGTTTACAGTGGAACAAAATTTTGGATGAAGTGTGATCGATTTCTCTTTGATACACTAGCAGATAGATGGCAGATAGCAATAGCCTCATTGAATGAAAATCACTGTTACCTGTACACTTGGTCGCTGTGATTATTGTCTCTCTCAATGGTACGAGCACGTGACAGTGATGTCCGATTTGTCCTTGAACGAGTTATTTTTACTCCTTGAGTTTCCATTGACAATACAACAGAGCCAGTTTCAACAGCGTGCCACACGTATTCACAAACCTCCGCGGTCTGATGGTTATATTTGGATATCTGTTAAGAAGTACGTCACGCGTTCGCGAAGTAATTTTGCCTATGTTGAATCGCAAGTAAAGTTAACAACTCTCTCAACAATAGCGAAAAGAACTCTGGTCGTACAGACAACAAAGCAAATCTAAATCTCTATTGCTAATAATGACAATGAACGGCACACACAGATGTAGATGTTTACATGTATATGTAAACATATACATACATTTATATATATATATATATATATATATATATATATATATATATATATATATTTATATATATATATATATAAACATAAACGAGGACATCCGTATACTTCGAGACAAACACACACACACACACACACACATATATATATATATATATATATATATATATATATATATATATATATATATATATATATATATATATATATACAGTGGTGAATGAAAAGTGACCCATGCGGGACTCGAACCCACACCCCCCGTATACATTACGGATGCTCTACCAACTGAGCTAATGGATCAGTCGGTACAATGTGGGCGGTCCTGACTCTTAGATGGGGCTTTTCATTCGTTGTGCGTTGATGGTGAGTAAGGCGGCTAAACTCATCACCTAACCTTTCAACCTATATATATATATATATATATATATATATATATATATATATATATATATATATATATATATATATATATATATATATATATATATATATATATATATATATATATATATATATATATATAATATATATATATATATATATATCTGTGTGTGGGGGTGTATGGGTGTGTGTGTGTGAACAAAATGCTAAAAAACTTGTTAAATGATACAGTCGTAACTTAAACAAGGACAATATCGAAGCAATAAAACTTGGTATGGCAATCGTATTCTAGGGCAATAAAATTGTTATGTAAAGCGAAGCTTGTTACGTACCCATCGCTGGTAATTTTCAGGAACGATATCCTGTCAACAAGTTTTGCTACATGCCCAGTTTCCGCTGGAACATCCTTCAAAAGTGTTAGTCCTACGTCTCGTAAGTCTTCAAGAAAATTCAACAACTTCGTATCATCTCTCATTATTTCGTTGAACTGAAATGTTGGCAGGTGATCGAGAAGCTCAGATCCCCACATACGGATATTTTCCTTTGGAAGTTCGTCTTCGAACCTTACGTCATGTAGCAGGCTGGTTTCAAAAGGGGACGTGTGATTGTCTGGCCAGTGGATGTCCACTTTGCTCCCGTCTTCGGACATGGCAACACCGATTGGTTCAATATCTACATCCAAGTTCTCCATTAAGATTATCCTGCCACGCGCATCGTGGTGCCAGCACGAAGGACAGCGGCAGTTGTCTCGCAGCCACACGAAAGGATATCTGGAAGTGGTTCCGTCATTCCACTCCAACAGTACCATTTTGGACGATCTCACAAATATTTGACTTTTTCGCTAAAGAAGGTTTTGCCACACCATCAACAGTTGGAGTGGTTTGCGAGGCCAGATTGCGAGCCGAGAAGGCCACTCGGACACTGTTACGTGCGGAATAGCCTCCATTTTTATGATGACCATAGGACATCACAAATGTTGAGGTCGTACAAAGCCAATGGAGTCGTGCTGCCTTGAGGTTGACGACGTTGTACAGACTCGTTACGAACAAAGCGAATGCTGCTGGGGAGCGGCAAAATCGATCTGCATCGGCCTGCAAGTCGTAACATCGCTGACTACGCACTGGGAAGCTTAACAGTGTCTCGATCAGCCCAAACACCGTTGACCCTCACAATCACTGACTGAGGAGTGACGTCAGTAGGTGAAATGCACTTGAGCGAGGTGAATGAGAGATTAGACGATACAGAAGAGCAAATGATACAGAAAGTGTGTGAAAAATGTTGTGCCATTTCTGTATGTTGAAACTTTGAATATTGGTTTGGTCGTTGAAAGATTCGAACTTCATTTTATTCACTCCGCTGTGATCAAAAACTGACGTAAGAACCGCCAAGTACCCTGATGATTCGCGGTCAAGAATACTATAGTATGCTACGTCACAGTCCTTCGGGTCGTGACTATTTAGGCAAAAAATAAATAAATTGTGCTGTTGCGATAACATGGTTTTCAAAAATAGAGTAGGTAGGTCGGAAGGAAATCTTTAGTTTCCAAAATATTTTTATTTTTAAATATGCACTTTCAGGGGTTCAGGGGTTCAAACACTGGCCAAAACATTTCCAGAAAAATGTATCATACATATAAAAGGAAAAAAGACATAAAAGACATCCACGTTCTAGCAAAAATCAACTGCCAATTAACGAACGCGTGATTTTACAGGTTTTTTCTTTCCTTTTTTTTACTTCCGTGTTTACGTAGCTCTAAAAAGTTCATGGTCGGTAGGTAAAAAATAGGTATGTCGGGTTATCGGAACAGTACAATTTTTTTTTTGTTCGGCCTTACATTTGAAAGAGATATCGTTAAAAACAGACATGCATCTGGGCACTATCGAGAATTTTCTATACTTAACAGAACACATTTAAATAGGGGTTTCTTGCGTAAATTTCTACTGGGACATCAAAACAGATTTGATTTAAAATATTTGGTGGATCATAATGTGAATGGATTGTTTTGTATAAAAAGTACATGTCAAGGGTTAGTCTTCTATTGTATAACTTAGGAATATTCAGAATTCTGCAATAAAATGGGTTTCTGGATTTGCTGCTGTGAAAATCGAGTTTGTGACAAATGTGCTTCACATAATTTTCTACAATAACAGAACACATTTAAATAGGGGTTTCTTGCGTAAATTTCTACTGGGACATCAAAACAGATTTGATTTAAAATATTTGGTGGATCATAACGTGAATGGATTGTTTTGTATAAAAGTACATGTCAAGGTTAGTCTTCTATTGTATAACTTAGGAATATTCAGAATTCTGCAATAAAATGGGTTTCTGGATTTGCTGCTGTGAAAATCGAGTTTGTGACAAATGTGCTTCACATACTTAATTTGTACTCGCGCATTTTTTTCTGACAGGCCCTGCTGATGGATTGACCACACAACAGAGCCGTACTCTAGAATAGATCTTACATAAACAAAATACAGAGCATAATTGCTGATATGTCATTGAATGGCTGGCAGAGACGCTTAATAAAACCAGAGATTTGAAGGCTCGAGAACAATTTTATTGATGTGAAAAGAATAATTAAGATTGAAGTAAGGTAAATGTCAAAATCCTTGATAACAGAGACCCATTGAAGAGGAGTACCATTGATGGAGTAATCAAGAGAGGAAATGACTTTTTAAGTGTAAAACTGATAAATTTACATTTACTGATATTAGGTGACAGCTTCCAGTTGTTACACCATTCAAGCCATTGCGTGTTCATGTCACTTGCTGCTGAGGTCAGGTTAAGTCATGTCAGATCAGATCAGGTCAGGTCAGGTCAATTTACTATCAGAATAAACCCACTGCATTTTGTTTTTGATGAGATGCTTATAATTGTGTGTGCAAAATTGTCGACTTTTTAGATAAAAAAAGTTCCTATCCTGCAGTATTTTCTGATTGACTTCGTACGTAAGCCAGCCTATAACAACTGACTGTGATAGAACATGGTTAGACCAATTGACAAACACAGAGATAATAATGGCGATGTATTTCGAATACCATGAAAGAATAGATATGACAGTTTAGAAAACTCAGTTTTTATCTAATGCTAGTCATAAACTTTATCAGCAAGGTACCTTGGTTAGGCTAATTCTTATGTCTATTTCTATTCTACTATGTGATGGCATGGCATTTCAAATCTGAAATGAGTGTAGCAACGCCCTCTGTGTTTAAAGCCAGTATAATTTTGTCTCAGAAGTATATGCTAATAATGTTTTCCTCTAATTATTTTTTGAAAGTAAAGTTTATTCCAACATTAACGTATATAGTCAAATCTATATAATTGTAAATCTGTAAAGCAAATATCGAAGGAGCCATTTGGACATAGAGACTCTAGGATCTACAGTGCGTTTCACCTAGGTACCGCAACTCAGCGTATGAGACGGACACAATCCACGTACGAAACACACGATTAGCTTGGGTATCACGGACACATTTCAAAGCCACCGACTCGTCGATTTATTACAGTAAACCAGCATGGGGCAGCCGCTGTCTAGACTGAGAGATAAACAGTTGACCAGACTTGATCTACAATGTAACTTTTTCTTGTACAATTTCAGCTAAGAGTTCAAGAGGTGATGGTATTCTCAACAGAAACTACTAAAAGCCACACATTGTAGATCAAATGTATCTCTCAGTCTAGACAGAACGGCTGTCCCATGCTGGTTTACTGTAATTAATCAATGAGTCGGTGACTTTCAAATGTGTCGTGATACCCAAACTTATCGTTTGTTTTGTACGTGGATTGTGTCCGTCTCGTACGCTGAGTTGCGGTACATAGGTGAAATGCACTGTATGGTTAGACTTGGGAATCCCTTTGATCAAATATTTTTAATAATAAATGACAGGAATATGGAATATTCAAATCCAAAATAGATGACCGGATGTTTAAAACTTATGTTCGTAAGTTCAATAGATCTATCCTCAGCATGACGACGAGAGATCCACCTTTGATATTACCTAGTCTCTTTTGTCTTATTACTTCAATCCACTTGTTCTTCGGTTCCTGAACGATCAGGATGCCAGAGATCAACCATGGTCTAGACTTGTGGATGACGAACAAAAATCGTTTGTCACTTCTTCGACAAAGCTCAACGCAGAGCTTACTGCTGATGATGAAAGGGCTAGTCAACTAAACTTGCAACTCTCTCTTCAAGGCTTAGTCTAAAATGTAGCACAATTACAGATTTAAATTATCCTAGTACTAAAGGTTAATTATTACAATCACCTTCCGTTATCGTTCTTTAATTTAATTTAAACTTTTGGTTTGCTTGTGAAGACATACATTGATGTCTTTTTTAAAATTAGAAACTGCTTGATCGCTAGCAATTATCAATGAAATACCCATTGAAGGTGTAAATTTAAAAGGTAACGCATCATAACTTCTGAAATTTATTTGAAACATAGAGTCAACGACACTTGGCTCACACTTGATTCAATGTGGCAGGCCAGAGTAAATATACTTTTAACTAAGTTTACCCGTGGGAACATCTATACTAAGTTCAAAGCAATCGTACGAGTGATTTCAGAAAAAATATTTTTTGGCCAAAAATGGGGGAATATTGACCAAAAAAGACAAATATGAAAATTTCGATACAATTAGAAGACACTCTACTATGGTTGTCTCTAGATACATGCATACTAAGTTTCAAAGCAATCAGAATAATTAATTCAGAGAAAATGATTTTTTGACCTTAAATGGGGAAAATGCTCCAAAAATAAAAGTATTAAACTTTCACCAAACTCTTAACAAATCTCACAGAGGCAAACCCTAGGATCATGCATACCAAGTTTCAATGCAACTGGACAAGCGCTTTGAGAGAAGAAGATTTTTGACTAAAAAGGAGAAAAATTGCCCCAAAATACAACTATCAAAATTTCACCACAATTTCAACAAATCAGACTAAAGTCACCATAAAGAACCTGCATAGCAAATTTATATTAAAGCTGGCCTGTGGTTACAGAGTTTTAGTAATTTGCATGATTTTCCCTTTTCACATCACTTGCATATTTTTGAACTGACATGTTCATTTGAACAAATTCACATCTCCACCCCTGGGTGCACCTGTACACCAAATACTAAGATGGTAGGTGCCGCGGTTTTGGAGTTTTTGATGTGGATGGACATACATACATACATTCATCAATGCATGCATACATACATACATACATACATACATACATACATACATACATACATACATACATACATACATACATACATACATACATACATACATACATACATGCATGCATGCATGCATGCATGCATGCATGCATGCATGCATGCATGCATGCATGCATACATACATACATACATACATACATACATACATACACACACACACCACACAACATACAGACAGACAGACAGACAGACAGACAGACAGACAGACAGACAGACAGACAGACAGACAGACAGACAGACAGACAGACAGACAGACAGACAGACAGACAGACAGACAGACAGACAGACGCCACCGACTTACAATATAAGCTCTCTTTGGTATAGATACATATACCACATGTGAGCTAAAACACGAAAATAAATCTGAAAATAGAACAAGCTTTGACTGCTTATTTCTATGCATGGCTTTTCGGTAGTGTAAATACACCCGAAGATTCCTTTTGTTAGTTGGAGGCACTCTCTGCGGGTTTTGCCTCAATTATGCTTGCACTATATCCCCTGGGGCACGACAATGGAATCACTTGGTTTCCGGTTGTGTCAATATTCGTGGAAGGACATTCACAGCCTCTCTAACTTCAAATGCGTTTCGTCCATATAGAACACGGCTATTATCAAACATAAGTAATTCACCTGAAAAAGAATGACAGCAAATATCAGACAAGGCAATAGCTAATACTTCGCCTCGGCAAAGTCTCAGACAGGGGATAGACACTATCTTGCAGATGACAAAAAGACATGGATCAAGATGTAAGTGTAATATAACGTTCCTTCACTGTGTACAAGTATTGATTATGTGTTTTTTTGGAACCAGAGGCTCAGTTCATCTGACATTTACCAGGTTGCATTCGATATATGACTGTATTCTCTTCCCGATGTATGATGTCGTTGTAAGTAGTTATGACTTTGTAGAAGGGGTACACCTGTTCTACAGGCATGCGCAGTCTGGTGTCCCTTACCGGATTGTTGAAATGCGCTTGTGCAAGATTGCCGTGTCTATCAAAACTGTTTTGAAAATTACAAAAAAAATAATGTCCCGATTTGATCAACATTCACAAACACGCATGTGCGGGTAACAGCGGTCCAATAGAAGTCACTTTCAACAACAGCACACGTTCCTATAGGAGTCAAATATGAGCATGATGATAAAGAGGTCACCACAAAACCATCGACAGTTTTGTCGAAATTTCAATACATCCTAGTTCAAATATAAAGAAAGCATCTCAAAACTATGAAGTTAGTAGTTTATCATATTTTCAAACGGTACTTGATGAGAATGCCCCTTCATTCGATCATATTTGAAAGAATTTTGTCACCGAGAAGGTGTTTTGCCAAGAATAAAAAAAAATAAATTAAAAAAGATAAACATGCTAATTCCATTAGTAATGCGCAAACATTTGTTACCCTTAGTGTCATTTCTTAAGTGAATTTACCTCAGTTTTTCTACGGTCCTATGAGAACGAAATGGCTGAGGTATAGCAAATATTTTTTCTCCCAAGTTCCCCATTTGTTTTATTTGTGTTCATCGCAGATAGCTGAAATCGCGGACGAAACGCCTGAACTTAATATTGATATCATTGAACTGGCTTGACCCGTCATCAGCTTTGTAAGGGCGTCTTCTAAGCTCTTCTGAAACTCACACCTACTGCGAAACATAGCGCTACTGTCCTAAAAGCTCATCCTCCTCAATAAAGGTAAAACTTTCAAAAAAATTTTCATCAACAGCTCTTCAATATCTCTATGAACAATCTTATTTTTGCAGGATGGTGCTTTGGAAACGAAGCAGATTGGATACTCATCGACGACAGCTTGACACAGACGTGCTCTATAAAAAGATAAAAACAGGAATTTGAAATTTTGTGATGCAAACTTCTTTAACAACGTTTACCTGAAAATTGGCCAAGCACTTTTATTGTAATATTCACCCAATGGCATTTCTACACCTTTATCTATGAAGTCGCAGTGGGTGTTGCAAAGTATCTCGAAGGCTGCGGGATCCTCTTCCTTAAGTTGCAGGGCAGTCTTGAAACCGTCGGCGAAAACGCTCTCTCCGCCAGTCTTGCTTTGCTGGATACAGTGAAATATTAACATCTGTGACAGAAGAGTTAGAAATGTTGGATAAAAATTCAGGGTTTTTAGACACACCCATAACATTTGTTTTTGTTGAATTTCACCTATTTTAAAAGCTCAAATTTGAATACACTAATCAGTTTGAGACACTAATCAGTTTTGTAGAAATCTTTCCGTGAAGTAATAAATCCACACGACTAGTATCATGTCTCATAGTCTGGTAGATCATGGTTGAATAAAGGAAATGCTCTGTTAAACGTGAATGAGCCTCCAGGATAGATATTTGGAGTCTCAAAGTTTTATTTTATGCTTCTGTATGGCTCATTTGAAGCACTAGGAGTAAATAACAGCACGAAAACGATTTCCCTTAGCCGAAAACCTGAAATTTCATGAATTTTTATTTTAAAAAAGTAAAATATCAGTTAAATTATGAAGATGTTCGATTTGGAGAAGTAATTTTTGCTTTAGTTGCCTTTGCATATTCCATTGCTGATATTTATGAGGAAAACATTAATTTTAAGGCTATTGTCTGGGCTATTTTAAACACTAACCGTGTAGTACCTTGTTTTCAGATTTTGTCATCTTTTTGTTGCAGTAGATGGTAAAATGCAGTGCAGGGGAAAACCGGATATTCGGTTGGCATGGCGACAATTTCAGGGTTAAAAATATGAGGAAATTTGTGGCAAAGATATCTATTCAACGAAAAGTCATACAATAACCGAATTTTTCTGTAGCATTCAGATGTATATGTATTACAATATGAACCTAAATCTATGACTGTATAAGATGTCAATATAAATTAAATCATAGTCATCTCGGTAAGATTGAAAAATTAATAAATTTCACAACTTTCCGTCAAGTTTCTACTATGACATGATTGGATGACCTTGTTTTCTGAGGTTTATTTTGTAAAGTATTTAATTTCACATATGTTGGCTGATTTTCATTGCATTCCAACCATGCTTTCAAGAGTTATTACTGCCACAAGAAACGAATGCAGTACAAAACACAATTGTTAGGAGTATTGGATTGAAATGTTTACAACATAAAGGTGATACTCATACTTCATGCAAAGTTTACGACCTCAAAATAGGGTATTCGACAAGTTTAAATGTCGGTTAGAATTCTATTTACAAAGCCTGGTTGTAATTGCTTTCTAAGTGAAAAATGAACTGTTAATTATCAAAAAAACATTGATTTTATAATCAGCATGATAATGAAATTCATGTGAGATTCTTTACTTGTTATGTATATGGACACCATAACGTCTAATATGGTTTGTTTTCTGGTTTAATTGCTATACCTGAATGAAAATCTTCATATGCCTTACAGTAATATCCACACAAAATATAAAAAAGAATCATTTGTTGCAAATTTCTTCCGATTACTCATTGATCTGGCTTTTTTAGACTGCAATTAGTCTCAAACTCACAATTTCCACAACGCCAATATTTTTACCTCTGAAAAAGCTGCTTCAATAAGCAAGCAAATGGTCACTACTTCATACATGATGCCATAACTCAACAAAGTTTTTAGGCAACCAAAAATAGCGATTTACCTGTTTTGAATATATAATTAGACTAAATAAAATTTGACCAGGGGTCAGAGGGAAAAAACGCGATTTTTCTCGATTTTAGTTAATATTTTTTTGAAGAATGATATAAGTACTGTGCGTGCAAGTTCCCTTTGTGTTCAAGTGTTGTGCAGGTGTACATTCTCTCCCGCATATCAGGCGTTTGGCTTTTGTGCAGGTGTTACGCTGAACATGTAAATTACCCCCTCCCTTTATACAGCCGAGTTTGAATTTAGGCAGTTCAGACCACCTCGGTAAATTTGAGTGTGTAGACTCTCGTAACACTGTGTTCGGTGTCAAGATTTCCGTCTTTTTCCGTTTGCACATGGTACAACTGGCTATCGCCCCCCGAAAGTGTCACAATCTGAGGTAAGCAAGAGCGCTTTTCCTGTATAACTCTTCTTTCCTTCAAGTGTGCAGGTCAACGAACATTGTTCCTTGTACGATGACGTGGCATTTATATGTACGTACAGAATGGCCGTCGGCAGACTACAGTATCGTAGACCCAATTTAGTTTCCAGTGAAAATTACAACAAAAGTCTTAAATTTACTTGAAGTGAATTCTTTGTAATTTCTTCGTTTCAATTTACCTGCCATGTAATTTCATTTAAGCACAAATTTATTTGCCATGTAATTTTCTTTTCTTTACTATTCAGAACCGTATTTCGTACTCCGTATGACAAATGCCGTATGCCGTGCGCCGTATGCCGTGTTTTGAACTTCGTATTCTGTATTCTGTATACACTCTTTATTGAGTCTGCATGTGTGTATATGCAGTTTCAAAGGAATTAAAAGGAGTCAAACGTGATACGAGTTTCCTGAGTGTGTTCATCGGGGGCCCATAGCGACGTAGAATTTTCAGATTCTACATAGTTCTCAGATTTCGCAGACAAACAAGTCAAGTTCTGAGCCATGGCATGCAAAGGTGGTGTTGACCAGCAACCTACAAGGGCAACTTCAGACGTTTCGGACCACGTGGTAACATTTGTAGTGGTAGTTCAACTTCTTCATCAGATGTGGAAGAAGAGAACCAGACCAGCTACCCGAAGACTGAAGGTAAGTCAATTGATCATCTCAATAAGTTAAAGAGATCGGCAATTGCTTACCGTGGACATATGACTAGAGTGTACATGGAAATTGAAACTCTGTTAATGAAGTCCACCCATTACGAAGAAGTTAAGCGCAAGTGCGTGGATATAGATAGACTGTTAGACTCCTATCAAAGGACATGTCATGAATACAAAAAGTATGTTTCTCAAGAAGAAAGAGACAACGTTGAACTTGAGTATGAAGCAGAAATTAAAAGAAAACAATGTTTGGATCAGCGCCTTGGAAATTGGATGGCAACTAGCAGTACAATACCTCCAGAAATCAAGCAGAAACGAACAATTGTTTGTCACGACCAGTCTACTGGCCATTTGCCAACGAAGAATGCCCAGGTGAGTACTGTTGCTGCACCAACCATTTGTGAAACACTGTCTGAAGCTTCAGTTCGTTCACATCGTTCTCAATGTAAAGAACATTCGAGAAATTCTACTTCTAGCCGTAAGAAAGAAAGTGCTCCTAGAGAAGATGTTAACAGAGCTCAAGGTAGTCGAGAATCTTCTGTCAAGAGTGAAAACTTTTCTGTGTCAAGTTCAAAGTCAAGTTGTGCGTCGAAGTCCGCAAAGAAGATTTTAATTGCACAGTTCGAACTTGATAGGTTGAAGCAAGAAATGAAAGTCATGGAAGCTGAGCATAGAGTGAAATTAGCAGAAATGGACGGTGAATTACTTGAAGATAAGTCAGCCGTTTCTCAGACTACAGAGATGCCAAGTGATATGGAACAAGTAAACAGGTATTTCCAGTCATTTCCTGTTCATTCTCAAAGTCAGAAACCTGACCATGATATTACTAACTCACGACCTGAATGTGAAAAAGCTGAAGGTTTGAATCCAAATGCACAAGAATAGCATCCATGTGACCCAACAGAAAATTATAGAGGATATAGGCCAGATGAAATGGAACCTTTTGATCATCAGCAAGATGCTATTGAACGTATGCTTGTACACCAACGTGAAACTATGCAGGCACTTACACTTAATTTAAGTATGCCAAAACGTGAATTCCTGTCATTTGATGGAGATCCTGTGTCTTATCCAGTCTTCACTAAAAATTTTGAAGTGAATGTCGAACAACAGGTCACAGATGACAATACCAGATTAGCATATCTGATACAGCACTGTACTGGACCAGCGAAGGAGGCAATAAAGAACTGCGTCATTTTGCCACCGGATCAAGGGTATAAAGAGGCAAAGAGAATACTGCATCACAACTTTGGGCAAAAACATCTTATTGTTAGAGCTACAATAGACAAAGTTGTTAAAGGACCACAACTTAAAGGGTTTGAAACCGACAAATTGCTTCAATTAGCCCGGAACATGAAGAGCTGTAATCTTAGTTCATTTCATATGAATTACAGAGCTGACATTAACTCCATGGATACTCTAGAAAAAATCGTCAAGCGCTTACCAACATATCTGCAAGCTGATTGGGCAAAGGAAGCTGGTAAGTTGATATATTCTGGAACTGAACCTGAATTCTCCCATTTGACGCAATTTGTGGAAAGTAGAGCAGCCATAGCTAACACGAGGTTTGGTAAATTGATTGGATCCAAACCAGACTCTGATAAAGATGCAAGACCAAAGACAAAGGGCAAGTTTGTGCAACCATCAACAAAGGTAACAACTTTAACCACACAGGGTAGTAATGTTGATAAGACCAGCAGGACATTTGCGAACCCAGCAGCGAAATCTGATCGTGCTGACAGGCAAAACACAGAAACTGGGTGTTTGTTTTGTAAAGGTCAACACACAATCGACAGATGCTGTATATCTGCAGGAAAATCGTACGAAGATAGGAAAGGTTTTATCAGAAAACACAAGTTATGTGATTGTTGCCTTGAAGCAAGTCCTCCACACATCGCTAGAAATTGTAAGAGTGGTTTGTTCTGCCCTGTTACCAATTGTGGAAGACGCCATCATGCTCTATTACATCCCATTTCTTCATCTGACACACGCCAAGCAAGTAATGCAAGTAATAATGCATATCCTTTATCAAGCAGTCCTTCATCTTTGCCAACATCTGGAAGACAAACGGAAAGGCAAGAAAATGAAGATACTCCAGGCTCGAGCAATGGTGCCAGTGGTACATCATATTGTGGTACTGTTCACGACTAGCAGACCTCGCATCAGTCTTCAAGTCGTTCCTGTCAGAGTCGGTAAACCAAATGGTGGGCCAGAAATCGAAACCTATGCCTTCCTCGACAGTGGATCTGACACTACAATATGTCTTGATAGCCTAGGGACCGTCTTGAGCTTAATGGGAGGTCAGTCAACTACACTTTATCAACATTAAATGATGAAAAGAGTAAGCATGGTCTAGAAGTCCAGCTTGATGTGAAATCGTTACACGACTCCATGGGTGTGTATCTGGATAAAGTTTGGACAACAGACAAGCTTCCAATATCTGAAAACAGTATTCCATCTGTGAGAGACACACAGAGATGGTCACATCTCAAAGATGTTCAACTGCCCGAATTGAAGAATAAAGAGGTGACCATCCTAATTGGCAATGACGTTCCTGAAGCACATTGGATTTTGGAAGAAAGACGAGGAGGAAGAAAACAGCCATATGCAGTGAAAACACTCCTTGGTTGGACTCTCATTGGACCAATGGCTGGATCAAAGACACTTGATGCTAATGTCAACTACATAAAGATGGACCAAGCCCTCAACTGTGAAAATTCTTTCCAGTGTGCAGAAACTATTTCTTCTATATTGCAGCAGATGTACAATACAGACTTCAGTGAATCTCTACATGACACCAGGGTATGTATGTCATTAGAAGATAAAAGAGCCAAGGCAATCATGGATCGCTCTATTTGTTTGCATAATGGGCATTATCAACTAAACTCCCATGGCAGTTTGATACACCAACATTACCGAACAACAAACAGTTGGCTGAGAAGAGACTACACTTGCTAAAGAGACGCCTTCTTAAAGATGACACACTACTTGACAGATATTCATCAACTATGGAGGATTATATTTCACAAGGCCATGCAAGGAGAGTCCCTAAAGAAGAAAATGTTGTGGTAAAAGACCAACCTGTATGGTACTTACCTCACCATCCGGTAATCAACCCTCACAAACCAGACAAATGTAGAGTTGTGTTTGATTGTGCAGCCAAATATGGTGGTACATCTCTGAATGATCAGCTCCTTCAGGGCCCAGATATGACAAATTCTCTCATTGGAGTCCTACTTCGGTTTCGACAGGATCCAGTAGCACTGGTAGCTGACATAAAACAAATGTTTCACCAAGTACGAGTTGATCCATCAGACTGTGATGTCTTGAGATTTCTGTGGTGGCCCAATGGTGATTTAACCAAAGATCCTATCGACCATCAAATGTTAGTTCATCTATTTGGCGCAACTTCATCACCAAGCTGTGCATCGTATGCTCTCAGAAGGACAGCAGATGACAACAGAGGCAACTTTGATTCAGACATTATTAACTCTGTGTATAGAAACTTTTATGTTGATGATTTCTTGAAATCTGTTCTCAATTCTTCAGTAGCAAAGAAGTTCGTCGAAGAAATAACCTCTCTGTTATCAGAAGGAGGATTTCAGTTAACAAAGTGGATCTCAAACAGCAGAGAAGTCTTATCGTCAATACCGGCTGCAGAAAGAGCGCCATCTGTCATGAACCTCGACCTGAGTGATCTACCTGTGGACAGAGCTTTGGGGTTGCAGTGGGATGTAGAGGAAGATGTGTTCAAGTTCAAGGTGGGTAAAGAAGTAAAGGATGAAACTCGAAGAGGATTGCTCTCTGTTGTAGCTTCTGTCTATGATCCTCTTGGCTTAGTTGCACCATTTATCCTACCAGCAAAGCAAATTCTCCAACAGCTGTGTAAAATTGGTTACAACTGGGATGAAAAGGTACCAGAAGAGTATCTCGCTGGTTGGCAGAGATGGTACAACGGAATACTTCTACTCAGAGATATTGCTATTCCAAGATGCTACAAACCCCAACACTTCGGAAGACTAGAAAGTGTTGAACTTCATCATTTCTCAGATGCATCCATGGAAGGATACGGTGTTGCATCATATCTTCGCCTCGTAGATGTCAGTGGTAGCATACATTGTTGTCTCATAGTGGGAAAGTCTAGAGTTGCTCCAATGAAGACTGTGACAATTCCAAGACTAGAGCTGACAGCTGCAACAGTGTCTGCGAAGATCAGCAAACAACTTCATGAAGAATTACAACTACCAATACATCAGGAGCAGTTCTGGACAGACTCTACCATAGTACTACAGTACATTCGCAACTCAACGAGGAGGTTCCAAACATTCGTTGCTAATCGTATTCAAGTGATTCACGATGCATCGACACCAAGCCAATGGCATCATGTACCATCTGAGCTGAATCCTGCAGATTGTGCATCACGTGGTATACAACTTGACCACATCAATGGTAGATTATTGCAGTTATGGTATGAAGGTCCACAGTTTTTGTGGCAACCACGGTCAAGCTGGCCAACCCAACCTACTGATTTACCAGAAATTTCTGAAGATGACAAAGAACTGAAGAAAGCCAAAGTTTATGCAATGCAGAAGAACACCTCTCCTGATGATTCAGATAGCCTTGAATCCCTAATGTACAGATGTTCATCATGGTATAAACTTCAAAAATCAGTCGCTTGGTTACTACGATACAAAAGGTATCTATCCACCAAATATGGAAGATGCAATGGTGGTACCATCGAAGCTGGCCGACAAACAGTCCAAGAACTTACTCTAGCTACAAAGGAAATTGTTAAACTGGTTCAGAAGAAAGCATTTCCACAGGAAATCACGACGATGAAACCACCAAGTGGAAGACGGGATAGCAAAGGATATATCAGCCCTCTTAGTAAGTTAAATCCAGTCATCTTAAATGGTGTTCTGTGTGTTGGAGGAAGATTACATAATGCCTCAATCAGTCAACAATCTAAACATCCGATGATTTTACCTCATAGTCATCATGTCACAGAAATAATCATTCGACATTTCCATGAGAAGGAAGGCCATGTGGGATCCAGTCACGTACTCTCTCTCATCAGGAAGGAATTTTGGATCACCAGAGGTCTCTCTACAGTAAGAAGAGTGCTTAGAAAGTGTATCCTCTGCAGAAATTGAATGCGACTCCTGTAAAACAATAATGGCTCCACTTCCAGCACCAAGAGTAACACAAGGTGAACCTCCATTCTCTTCAGTCGGTATAGATTATTTTGGTCCTCTAATGGTTAAATGGAGAAGAGGAACAGCAAAGAGGTATGGATGCCTTTTCACATGTATGGCTATTCGTGCAGTCCACATAGAAGTATCTCACAGCCTGTCAACAGATTCTTTTATTCAAGCTATTTGGCGTTTCATAAGTCGTCGTGGACCACCAGTATCGATATATAGTGATAATGGAACCAATTTTCGTGGAGCAGAAGAAGAGGTAAAGAAAGCTCTTCAAAAGTGGAACCAGGACAAAATAACAGATTCTCTGCATTCACGAAATATCCAGTGGTATTTCAACCCACCAGCAGCCAGTCACACTGGAGGAGTATGGGAGCGAATGATCCGGTCTGTAAAAAGAATTCTGCGATCACTCATGAGCAACCAGTTAGTCGATGATGAGACTCTACTTACCTTGTTATCTGAAGTTGAAAGAATACTGAATGACAGACCATTGGTACAGCAGTCTGATGATCCCAATGACATGGAAGTTCTAACACCAAACAGTCTGTTACTGCTACGACGTAACCCATGTACCTCAAGTGATCTTCCGGCAGCCCTAACTCTCCATGATCGGAGAAGGCAAGCACAACGTATGGCAGATAATTTTTGGCAGCGATGGACCACAGAATATCTCCCTTCACTTCAGCAAAGGCAGAAATGGTTACGACCGAGACGAAACCTTGTACCAGGGGATTTGGTGATTATCATGGATGAAAACCAACCAAGAGGCTACTGGTTGAAAGGTGTAATACAGCACACATTTCCAGATCGGTATGGCAACACTCGCCAAGTGATAGTCAAAACTGCAAATGGTGTACTTCGGCGAGATGTGCGGAAATTGTGTTTGTTAGAAGAAGCTCAGTAATGCAAATGATGTTAATAAATGATGAAAATAAGACTTAAAGTCGAAATTATAGTTAATGCAGCAGTTCAAAGTATATAGGTTTCAATATCATTTATTGTCATTGAAATATTTTAACAGTTCTCCTCTGTTCTATTTCAGGTCTTGCACGAAAAAGTTGTTTGAAAAATGCTCCTTGGATTGTGCGCTTTTTGGGGCCGGTATGTGCGTGCAAGTTCCCTTTGTGTTCAAGTGTTGTGCAGGTGTACATTCTCTCCCGCATATCAGGCGTTTGGCTTTTGTGCAGGTGTTACGCTGAACATGTAAATTACCCCCTCCCTTTATACAGCCGAGTTTGAATTTAGGCAGTTCAGACCACCTCGGTAAATTTGAGTGTGTAGACTCTCGTAACACTGTGTTCGGTGTCAAGATTTCCGTCTTTTTCCGTTTGCACATGGTACAACTGGCTATCGCCCCCCGAAAGTGTCACAATCTGAGGTAAGCAAGAGCGCTTTTCCTGTATAACTCTTCTTTCCTTCAAGTGTGCAGGTCAACGAACATTGTTCCTTGTACGATGACGTGGCATTTATATGTACGTACAGAATGGCCGTCGGCAGACTACAGTATCGTAGACCCAATTTAGTTTCCAGTGAAAATTACAACAAAAGTCTTAAATTTACTTGAAGTGAATTCTTTGTAATTTCTTCGTTTCAATTTACCTGCCATGTAATTTCATTTAAGCACAAATTTATTTGCCATGTAATTTTCTTTTCTTTACTATTCAGAACCGTATTTCGTACTCCGTATGACAAATGCCGTATGCCGTGCGCCGTATGCCGTGTTTTGAACTTCGTATTCTGTATTCTGTATACACTCTTTATTGAGTCTGCATGTGTGTATATGCAGTTTCAAAGAATTAAAAGGAGTCAAACGTGATACGAGTTTCCTGAGTGTGTTCATCGGGGGCCCATAGCGACGTAGAATTTTCAGATTCTACAATATAGCTTATTTGAAAGTATACATGTCGAGGGTGACAATGAAGGAAAAAAATAAAATTTGATTTTTTGAGCATTTTGACCGACATTAGCCCAGACGATGGCCTTAAAGCATTTGGCAAGAAATCCCATACTTTCAGTATGGTGAAAAAAATCAACACTGATCAATGGTGTAAACATTTTTCCAAATTACAAATGTAAACTGATCACTAATTTGTTTAAAATTAAAATTCAAAAATTTCAAAGAAATGTTGATATCTGTACTCAATCACAGAAAAATTCACAACGAAAAAATCACAATGTGACATTTATGGTTTTTAAACCAATATTTTTGTGTGTTATCTTACACTTAATGGGTTTTGTACTGTAAAGCCTATAATTGTTGCATAAAAAGCATCGATGGCAATTATGAAATAGATTTACAGGAATTTCTACTAAAACACATGGGACTTCTTCTTTTAGTTGGTCATTCAAAGTTAGTTCTCATACAAATCAAGAAATTTCTTGCAACAGACACAACAAACCATGCAAGATTTCTTGCAAGGGACACACCCATCCATGCAAGAAATTTCTTGCAAGGGACACACCTATCCATGCAAGAAATTTCTTGCAACAGACACACCCATCCATGCAAGAAATTTCTTGCAAGGGACACACCCACAGATGCAAAAAAATTGCAAGGGACACAACCATCCATGCAAGAAATTTCTTGCAACAGACACACCAATCCATGCAAGAAATTTCTTGCAAGGGACACACCTATCCATGCAAGAAATTTCTTGCAAGGGACACACCCATCCATGCAAGAAATTTCTTGCAAGGGACACACCCATCCATGCAAGAAATTTCTTGCAAGGGACACACCCACCCATGCAAGAAATTTCTTGCGAGGGACACACCCATCCATGCAAGAAATTTCTTACAAGGGACACACCCATCCATGCAAGAAATTTCTTGCAAGGGACACACCCATCCATGCAAGAAATTGCTTGCAAGGGACACACCCATCCATGCAAGAAATTTCTTGCAAGGGACACACCCATCCATGCAAGAAATTTCTTGCAAGGGACACACCCATCCATGCAAGAAATTTCTTGCAAGGGACACACCCACCCATGCAAGAAATTGCTTGCAAGGGACACACCCATCCATGCGAGAAATTTCTTACAAGGTATACACCTATCCATGCAAGAAATGTCCACAGGGGCTCAGAAGTGGCTATATAAGTCAATATTACAGCGTTTTTCTTTCTTTTTCAATGTTAAAAATAAACTAGCTGAAGAGCACAACACTTGTGTAGCTGTCTTTTGTGTAGCTTGTATTGGCATGTATAGTGCGCCCTCAATAGGGAGTGTGATCATATGTAAATGCGACCTTTAGTTCCGTGACCTCTAGCCATGCCTACTTCCTGTCCTCGCTATGCTTACTGTACTAATGGGAAATTAGTACAGTAAACACACCGACGTCAGTAAACACAGCGACGTCTGTACGCATGGCCGGCCATATGGAGAGGGAAGTAGGCATGGCTAGAGGTCACGGAACTAAAGGTCACATTTACATATGATCACACTCCCTATTGAGGGCGCACTATACATGCCAATACAAGCTACACACAAAAGACAGCTACACAAGTGTTGTGCTCTTCAGCTAGTTATTTTTAACATTGAAAAGAAAGAAAAACGCTGTAATATTGACTTATATAGCCACTTCTGAGCCCCTGTGGACATTTCTTGCATGGATAGGTGTATACCTTGTAAGAAATTTCTCGCATGGATGGGTGTGTCCCTTGCAAGCAATTTCCATCTTCCAGTGTTTATTTGTGAAGACTGCTTTCTCTGCAATTCCTGTTTCTACAGTACCAAAATTTCGGAGGACGACCCGGTGTATGGTTACGGCAGTAAAGTTGTCACCTCAACTCACAACGGGCACGTAGGCCTTGGTCATCGTTTCCGTATCATAACTGTTTTGGTTTATTCCCCTACGTCTAAAAAGCCGTTGGCTTTCTAGCCGTCTAACATTTTTATTCTGGTACGGTAACTTTTGATTTAACGCTGTACTCGACACTCGTTTACTTCAGTATTTTGTTCATCAGCATCATCATGAACACCAGCATCATCATGGGCTGTCGGCATTATATAATCTTGTTATTGTTCTCCAGTCTAATTTTATGCATTGGAGATGTGAAAACAGCTGCTGGAAGTCCCATTACCTACACCTGGCCTCGTGCAGCCAAATTTTCCAAGTCCAGAATTGTTTACTATAGTAACCACATCGCAACATATAATATCATTTTGCAAAGCAAGATCACACCAATACACGTGGAATTTTCGAATCTGCTTCTGTCTGGAGACATCCATGTTAACCCTGGACCACCTAAATTTCCTTGCGGTGCTTGCAATAAACCAGTGCGTAAAAATCAGTACGGGTTGAAATGTTCTACATGTGAGTACTGGTTTCATACGAGGTGCGAAAGAATCACCGATTCGGATTACTCAAGGCTATGGGATGCATTTCAGGAAGATTGGAACTGCACAAAGTGTTCGTTACCTATCCCATCAGACTCTTTCTACAGCGATCCTGGTTCTGATCTGCATTCAATACAAGGTAACACAGACGATTCGCTACTAACAAATACGCAAGTGGCTGAAAACAGAACTGGTGAAGGTGTTATCTCTCATGATCTTGTCAGATTGTATTATCAGAATACTCGGAGTATTTGTAACAAGCTTGATTCGTTCAACATGTTTTTCAGTGATGGCGCTTTTGACTTAATTGCCATCACCGAAACTTGGTTACATAGTGGTGTTAATGACTCAGAAATTTTACATGATAATTACATCATTTACCGCAAAGATAGAGACAGACATGCACATGTCACTTCTAAATCTCGGGGCGGTGGCGTGCTGTTAGCTGTTAACAAATGTTTGCCTAGTATCCACAAACCTGATTTGGAAACTGATGAGTTAGAAATTCTGTGGTTAATGCTACCTTTCCGTCGTTACAGTGTTTTTGTTGGTGTTGTTTATATTCCACCTGATGCAACGTCTGATTTGCTTGACAAACTGGAGATGTCAATCTCTCGTGTCATCAGACGTTGCTAAACAGCATGATTTATTTATCTCTGTGGAGACTTTAATCTCCCAGATATCATTTGGCGTCAACACGACGGAAATGTTGCTGAACCGGTCACTTGGAATTCCATTAAATCAGATAAATTTATTGAAACCCTTTCTGAGCACAGTCTTTTCCAATTAAATTATCATTGTACTAGAAATTCCAATATTCTTGACCTGATTTGCGCTAATGACACAGGCGTGTCAGTCAGCGTGTGTGAGGGGGCTGTGCAATCAGATCATCTGCCGCTAGAATGCCATCTCTCATGTAAAGTTGACAAAGGTGTAAAGTCTGCTGATAAATTTGTCTTTAATTATAGAAAGGCTGATTTTGATCATCTTAGAAAGCAGCTGCAATTGATTCCCTGGAATATCTTAAATTCATTCGAGGTAGAAGACTGCGTGCAGATCTTCTATGATTTTCTGTACGCAGCAATCAAAGACAGCGTTCCTATCTCCAGAATTCGTTCACGTAAATACCCACAATGGTACACGACTGATATGATTCTCTTGCTGCGCGAGAAAAGTAAAGCTCATTCCCGTTTTAAACGTACAGGCAAGCATTCTGACTACCTGACCTTTTCTCGTTTACGTGCCCAATTCAAGATCTACAGCGTGCTACTTATGCTGAGTTTATCAACAACATTCAGGTGTCGATTATCGATAATTCTAAACGCTTTTGGTCATTTGTTAAATGCAAACGTAAATGTTCTTCTTTCCCCTCAACTTTATGCTACAACGATTCTCAATGCTCGACCATCGATGATATCACGGAAATGTTCCGTTGTTATTTTTTGAGCACATATTGTGCAGATTCTGATTCTGATCTTACCGATGTCCCATCCTGTCAGGTTTTCAAAATGATACTTTAGTAATTTGCACTTTACAGTTGACGAAGTTTCTAGGGCTCTGAAGACGGTCGATTGTAGTAAGGCATGCGGCCCAGACAAAATTCCACCCACAATTTTATTACAGTGCACAGATGAGTTAAGTGTCCCGCTCTGCATTATTTTTAATAAGTCTCTCAGTGCTGGCTATTTTCCGTCTGCCTTTAAAATCGCGAATGTTGTTCCGATTTTTAAGTCTGGTGCTAGAAACGATGTCACAAACTATAGACCTATATCTCTTTTGCCACTTTTTAGCAAGATTTTTGAGGGTTTAGTTCATAAGTATAATATTTACAATCACGTTAAAAGTACAATTCACGATTCTCAGCATGGGTTTCTTCCGCGCAGATCAACAGCCACTAATCTTCTGTCATACAACAAGTTTATTACTGAGGCTGTTTCCACTGGTCTTCAAGTAGATACCATTTACACCGGTTTTTCAAAAGCTTTCGATTCAGTTAATCATAAGCTTTTGGTTCACAAATTAAATTATTACGGCATACATGGAAACCTACTCTCTTGGTTTTATTCGTACCTAGAGGGTAGGAGACAAAGGGTTGTTATCGGTGGGCACGAGTCTGCGGAGATGTGTGTTCCCTCTGGTGTTCCTCAAGGCTCACTACTGGGTCCGCTTTTATTTATTTTATATATCAATGACCTGCCCATGTCTATCCATCATTCGACCATGTTTCTGTATGCCGATGATTCGAAATTTTCTCGGATCATCAAAACTGAATCGGATTGCAGACTATTGCAATCAGATATCTCTCTTGTTGGTAATTGGTGCAAAGCATGGAAAGTGAAACTAAATCTTAAAAAGTGTTTTGTTATTTCATTCTCCAACAAGCGTATTCCAGTTCATTCCAATTATAAGCTTTACAAGCAATCAATCACACGTGTTGATGTCATCAAGGATCTTGGTGTTTATTTCTCCAAAAATCTAAGCTTTGTACATCATATCATTGCACAATCAAAGAGCACATCAATTGATCAATTGATCAAACGGACTTGCTGCGACTTCACTAATACCACTGCCATCAAAAGTATTTACATTGCACTTGTTAGGAGTATCCTTGAGTATTGTTCAGTAGTGTGGTCTCCACACCAGAAGTCGTACATTGACAAAATTGAACGAGTTCAGAAGAAATTTATTAAATTTCTTTGTTTTAAGGAGGGTGTGGAGTACATGTTGATAATTATTTTACATTATGTTCTTATTTTAACTTTCGCCTCTTTTTATTCGTCGTCAAGTTTTAGATCTTTGTTTTATTCACAAGTGTGTCAATTTCATTACCGATTGTCCAGATATTATTGCTCCTTCACTTTCTTTGTGCCCCCAAGGCGTCTCAGGTCTTCTGACCTTTTCCGGATTCCAAATCACCGCGTTAACCTGTCTAAATATTGTTTTTCGTCTCGGGCAATGTCACTTTTAAATAGTGTCTATCGTTTTGATATTGATTTGTTTACCAGTCTTAGTGCTTTTAAAACACAAGTGTCATCTGTTTTATTATCTCTTGCTGATAGTCATTTTACTATCGAGAGTTTTTGATGTTTGTCAGTCTCTGTTGTTACTAGTTTAGTGACTTTTTTTTAAAATTAGTTTCTGCATGTTGTAATTTGTCTTTTTCTTGTTTTAATTTTTCTCTGTTTGCATCCAGTTATTGGGCTATGCCTGTTGGATGTCAGAACGAATAAATAAATAAATAAATAAATAAATAAATAAATAAAAATTTCTTGCATGGGTGGGTGTGTCCCTTGCAAGAAATTTCTTGCATGGATGGGTGTGTCCCTTGTAAGAAATTCCTTGCATGGATGGGTGTGTCCCTTGCAAGCAATTTCTTGCATGGTTGGGTGTGTCCCTTGCAAGCAATTTCTTGCATGGATGGGTGTGTCCCTTGTAAGAAATTTCTTGCATGGATGGGTGTGTCCTTCGCAAGAAATTCTTGCATGGGTGGGTGTGTCCCTTGCAAGAAATTTCTTGCATGTATGGGCGTGTCCCTTGTAAAAATTTCTTGCATGGATGGGTGTGTCCCTTGCAAGAAATTTCTTGCATGGATGGGTGTGTCCCTTGTAAGAAATCTTGCATGGTTTGTTGTGTCTGTTGCAAGAAATTTCTTGATTTGTATGAGAACTAACTTTGAATGACCAACTAAAAGAAGAAGTCCCATGTGTTTTAGTGGAAATTCCTGTAAATCTATTTCATAATTGCCATCGATGCTTTTTATGCAACAATTATAGGCTTTACAGTACAAAACCCATTAAGTGTAAGATAACACACAAAATCTTGGTTTAAAAAACCATAAATGTCACATTGTGATTTTTTCGTTGTGAATTTTTCTGTGATTGAGTACAGATATCAACATTTCTTTGAAATTTTTGAATTTTATTTTAAACAAATTAGTGATCAGTTTTACATTTGTAATTTGGAAAAATGTTTACAGCATTGATCAGTGTTGATTTTTTTCACCATACTTGAAAGTATGGGATTTCTTGCCAAATGCTTTAAAATTAATGTTTTCCTCATAAATATCAGCAATGGAATATGCAAAGGCAACTAAAGCAAAAATTACTTCTCCAAATCTGAACATCTTCATAATTTAACTGATATTTTTACTTTTTTAAAATGAAAATTCATGAAATTTCAGGTTTTCGGCTAAAGGGAAATCGTTTTCGTGCTGTTATTACTCCTAGTGCTTCAAAATGAGCCATACAGAAGCATAAAATAAAACTTTGAGACTCCAAATATCTATCCTGGAGGCACATTTACGCTTAACAGAGCATTTCCTTTATTCAACCATGATCTACCAGACTATGAGACATGATACTAGTCGTGTGGATTTATTACTTCACGGAAAGATTTCCCCAAAACTGATCAGTGTATTCAAATTTGAGCTTTTAAAATAGGTGAAATTCAACAAAAACAAATGTTATGGGTGTGTCTAAAAACCCTGAATTTTTATCCAACATTTCTAACTCTTCTGTCACAGATGTTAATATTTCACTGTATCCAGCAAAGCAAGACTGGCGGAGAGAGCGTTTTCGCCGACGGTTTCAAGACTGCCCTGCAACTTAAGGAAGAGGATCCCGCAGCCTTCGAGATACTTTCCAACACCCACTGCGACTTCATGGACAAAGGTGTAGAAATACCATTGGGTAAAATTTACAATAAAAGTGCTTGGCCAATTTTCAGGTAAACGTTGTTAAAGAAGTTTGCATCACAAAATTTCAAATTCCTGTTTTTATCTTTTTATAGAGCACGTCCGTGTCAAGCTGTCGTCGATGAGTATCCAATCTGCTTCGTTTCGAAAGCACCATCCTGCAAAAATAAGATTGTTCATAGAGATATTGAAAAGCTGCTGATGAAAATTTTGGCAATTATTTTTTTAAAAGTTTTACCTTTATTGAGGAGGATGAGCTTTTAGGACAGTAGCGCTATGTTTCGCAGTAGGTGTGAGTTTCAGAAGAGCTTAGAAGACGCCCTTACAAAGCTGATGACGGGTCAAGCCAGTTCAATGATATCAATATTAAGTTCAGGTGTTTCGTCAGCGATTTCAGCTATCCTCGAATCCCTAGTGTATACCTTGCGATGAACACAAATAAAACAAATGGGGAACTTGGGAGAAAAAATATTTGCTATACCTCAGCCATTTCGTTCTCATAGGACCGTAGAAAAACTGAGGTAAATTCACTTAAGAAATGACACTAAGGGTAACAAATGTTTTGCGCATTAGGCCTACTAATGGAATTAGCATTTTTATTTATAATATTTATTTTTTTTATTCTTGGCAAAACACCTTCTCGGTGACAAAATTCTTTCAAAACTACCAACTTCATAGTTTTGAGATGCTTTCTTATATTTGAACTAGGATGTATTGAAATTCGACAAAACTGTCGATGGTTTTGTGGTGACCTCTTTATCATCATGCTCATATTTGACTCCTATAAGACCGCATGCTGCTGTTGAAAGTGACTACTATTGGACCGCTGTTACCCGCACATGCGTGTTTGTGAATGTTGATCAAATCGGGACATTATTTTTTTGTAATTTTCAAAACAGTTTTGATAGACACGGCAATCTTGCACAAGTGCATTTCAACAATCCAGTAAGGGACACCAGACTGCGCATGCCTGTGGAGAAGGTGTACCCATTCTACAAAGTCATAACGACTTACAATGACATCATACATCGGGAAGAGAATACAGTCATATATCGAATGCAACCTGGTAAATGTCAGATGAACTGAGCCTCTGGTTCCAAAAAAACACATAATCAATACTTGTACACAGTGAAGGAACGTTATATTACAGTTACATCTTGATCCATGTCTTTGTGTCATCTGCAAGATAGTGTCTGTCCCCTGTCTGAGACTTTGCCGAGGCGAAGTATTAGCTATTGCCTTGTCTGATATTTGCTGTCATTCTTTTTCAGGTGAATTACTTATGTTTGATAATAGCCGTGTTCTATATGGACGAAACACATTTGAAGTTAGAGAGGCTGGGAATGTCCTTCCACGAATATTGACACAACCGGAAACCAAGTGATTCCATTGTGAAATTAGTACAGTAAACACATCGACGTCAGTAAACACAGCGACGTCTGTACGCATCTCAGGTATGTTAATGCATGGTTATAGGCTTACGTACATGTAAAATCAGTTTGAGCATCTTTTTAATCAGACCTGTCAGAAAGTTGTGAAAATTGCCAAAAATATGTTTCGCATTTGATTAAGTTGAATTTATCATGATATATTACCTTAGTCAGGTCACGTGACCATAATCTGTTATTTTCCCGCCAAAATTGTATATTGCAAATAACTGAATATTCCAACCGCTAAACATCAAAATATTTAAAATATTATGACCAATTAATGTAAAATGGGATGGGAACTTGTGTTACAACTAGTGGCAGATGCAAAATTATTGAATTTTGAATATTATTTCTTCACAAAAAACAACAAATATAATATTTTTGACGTTTTACATGAATATTTTGAATATCAGAAAGAAGTAAAGATAGAGTTTCATGAGTGGCCATGTATTTTTGAAAGAATATGATAGATGTTGTTTCCAAAATGCAAAGAAAATCAAGAAAATTTACGGTTTACGGTTGGAATATTAAAATTAATAAAGACGTAAATTTTGGCGGGAAAATATCAGATTTGGTCACGTGACTCAACTCGTCAAGATTCAGGCAGACATTTTTTGAAAGAATTTAATAATTCCAATAATTAGGCCAAATATCAATCAAATCTGGTGGTTTTTAAAGATAATTGATCATTTTCTTACTTTTGGGCTTGATGGGTACAAACACCCATGCATTAACTTACTTGAGATGGCCGGCCATATGGAGAGGGAAGTAGGCATGGCTAGAGGTCACGGAACTAAAGGTCACATTTACATATGATCACACTCCTATTGAGGGCGCACTATACATGCCAATACAAGCTACACAAAAGACAGCTACACAAGTGTTGTGCTCTTCAGCTAGTTTATTTTACATGAAAACATGAAAAGAAAGAAAAACGCTGTAATATTGACTTATATAGCCACTTCTGAGCCCCTGTGAAATGTCTTACAAGGTATACACCCATCCATGCAAGAAATTTCTTACAAGGGACACATCCATCCATGCAAGAAATTTCTTGCAAGGGACACACCCAACCATGCAAGAAATAGCTTGCAAGGGACACACCCACCCATGCAAGAAATTGCTTGCAAGGGACACACCCATCCATGCAAGAAATTTCTTACAAGGGACACACCCATCCATGCAAGAAATTTCTTGCAAGGGACCACAGGGAACAGATGAAAGGACCCTGGGGTGGGGAGGAGGTTTTTTTGTGCAACGGTTTACCTTATTTATTTCATTAATTTTGACTGTGATATTTCAAATAAAGAGTTCAACTCCACACCGTCTGACTGCTTTATATATTACCGACAAGTCCTTATCTCCTCTCCAACTTGTGTATACACCACTGTAATTGCTCCGAAAACATTGCCAACTTGCTAATCCGCTGTCCGTATCAGCGGATTAAGTGATGAGTCAACACCACAGCCGTCACACACGTAGTAAAATAAGGAAAGGGTTGAAGATCTCAGACACATTGTTAAAAAAAAAAACGCAAATCTGAGCAGATATAGAAGTCAATCGAAATTTAACGACTATCAAAAGCATCGCTATACGATGAACTGTTACATGCCAAAGTACGCCGTCTAAAATGGTCATCTTGAGCCAGAAAACCAACCTACATTTTTGAGTCGGTCATGGTCCGATGTCGTCCGTAAGAGCGGAAGTCGGAAGTAGAACCTTTTGACCTCAAACCTTTTTATTTCCAATCCAGAAGTAACATATTTCCCATGATGCGTTTGATGTTACATAATGTCAAAGTTAGTACATCATGCTCAAAATGAGCAAAAGTTTTATAAGATCACGCTACACGACTGATTTAATCAATCCTACAAAATCAAACAAGGGACACACCATCCCAAGGATTCAATTCCTTTTTGTCACAAAATGTTGCTAACGATGAGTTCGAGAATATAACCAAAACTTCTGTAAATCCTGCACGGAAAGAGCTGAAGGGCGAGGTATCACGTTTCCTGCCTCTGCATCTACACAAACCTCCTTGGTCAATCGAGGTGGTAGCTTCAACAGCCACAGATAAGGAGAATTTTTCTCCTTGTGGCGAGGCTCAGACAGCATCAACCGAACCGAACACCGCTGCAGGCAGCTCAATATGGATTGATGTCATCGTGTATGCCAGTATCATACACTATCCATATTCAGATATTATTCGATGCCACCATCGTCACCGTACATCTATAGCGTCTATCGTAAACGTAGCACACCGTCATCGACTGTGACTGACTCGTTTGCCCGGCCTCCCCGCTAATACATCAGCGACAATCCGTACCAATGAAGTTCTCACCTACAGGTACTCCAAAAGAACCTCAACAATGTGCACATCGTATTAACAAAACATCTTGAATGGCAGGAACACGATTAGACTTCCTAATATTAACCCCAGTTATTACCAGGATTACGAATTTACTGACATTTTCTTGCCCGTTCTCGTGTGTTTTTCACTTCCGCGTCCATGTGTAGCGTAAGTTATAGTATTTTCCCCAAAGACGGACAGCCCTAGCTTCACTTTCCGAGAACAAGATTGATAAAATTATCAACTTTTTATTCAGTTTTTTGTTTGTGTGCTGGTACTGCAAGCACGCCTTTTCAATGAAAACGATTTCATGGTATTTGATACATTGTCTGTGTATTCTGTCTGTAAAAACGTCAGCGGCTGCGTTTGGGTTGTTGCGCGGCACAACAGAGGGTCAACGCTGACTTTTATATATTTTCGCTGTATTGTTATGCACTTTCCACAGTATCATTCCTCAAACACGCAATTCAACGACGACAGCACATAATCTGACTGAACTGAAAGGATGGACTTAGCTTTTTAAAGTTCCAGGGTAGGAAAATTTAGTCAGGAACTTAATCTATGTCATTAATGTTGCTGTTCTCCTTCAGGCCGTCCAGATCATGTATTTTAATTTTTTCTGAGCTGTGTCTCCACATGGCTGTTGTTAGTGACTTTTTAACTTTTCTACATTTTCTCTCCTGATCGGTCGGACGGTAGCCTAGTTGATTTCATCACAGACAAGGAGCTTCAATTTCCCTCCACGAGAATAGTTTAAGCGTCCACGCTCGTAGATTTCAGGTTTCCGATTTTTTCCCAATATTTTCTCTCCACAACCGATCGCACCAGGTCGTGGCTGTAAATTGTTGAATTTTCACAACATTTTCTCAACGACCGTGACTTTCAGGTATTCAACTTCATTTTCTGTCCACGACCGGTTGAGGTAGTGGCCGTAAAGTGTTAAATTTTTCCCGACATTTTCTCAACGATTGGTCATGAGGTTATGGCTTTCAAGCTTTGACTTTTTTCCCCGGTAATTATTTTCAACGACCGGTCGTGGCTATAAAGTGTTGAATTAAGCCCGAAATTTTGTCAATGATCGGTGATGAGGTTATGGCTTTCAGGTTTTTACTTTTTTTCCCGTAATGTTTCTCCATGACCGATCGTGAGGTCGTGGCTGTAAGTGTAAAGTGTGGAATTTTTGCCAACATTTGTCTACACGACCGGTCGCGAGGTTGTTGCTTTCAGTAATTTCTCTCAATGGCCGGTCACTAGGGAGCTCCTTTACCGTTTATTTATGAATAATAAGTTGTGTACCTTCCTGTTTATTTACGAATTCATGAATATTTTAAGCGTCCACTAGTTTTTAACGGACGACATCGTGACACTGTGTCTGTGATTTTCAACCCTTTCCTTATTTTAATGCGAGTGGGACGGCTGTGTTGTTGACTCAATCACTTAATCCGCTGATACGGACAGCGGATTAGCAAGTTGGCAATGTTTTCGGAAGCAATTACAGTGGTGTATACACAAGTTGGAGAGGAGATAAGGACTTGTCGGTAATATATAAAGCTGTCAGACGGTGTGGAGTTGAACTCTTTATTTGAAATATCACAGTGTCAAAATTAATAAATTACTTGTAGCAATAAAGAAAACAGGTGTGGAGTTGAACTCTTTATTTGAAATATCACAGTCAAAATTAATAAAATCAATTAAGTTAAAGCGTTGCCCAAAAAACCCTCCCTCCCACCCCAGGGGACTGATTTCTTTCCCCTATGAAGGGACACACCCACCCATGCAAGAAATTGCTTGCAAGGGACACACCCATCCATGCAAGAAATTTCTTACAAGGGACACACCCATCCATGCAAGAAATTTCTTGCAAGGGACACACCCACCCATGCAAGAAATTGCTTGCAAGGGACACAACCCATCCATGCACAGGTGACCCAATAGGTTCTGAGTTTTTCACACTGTTTTCTCTATCATTTTCTCTTCTTTCTTCATGCTCTGAATGATCGGAATAAATAAAATAAATGGTTTATATAACCTAACCTAGACTCTGTGACTCTTTATTTATTTTACACTCCATTACAAGGACGTATATCTCTCATACACACATGCTGTAATTAATTAGTCAACACAACTAATTATGTTAATCGTGGACTTATCAGGGATTTTACGGTTGGTCAACATCGCGAAAGATAGGAATGGTTACTAAAACGGGAAGGTAAGAAGCTCTCCTGAAATGTGTCCAGAAATTACCAAATTGCGGCCAGTCATGACCATTTATCCAAAATCTACTGCAGCCAATGTATTTCGATGGCCGAGGAGAGCCAGCTACTCTTATTTCAAACGTTTAAATGGTCGCGAACAGTGCAAACCCTGCCAGTGCCTTGCCTGCAGTTCATGGCATGAGGACGTCCGTAAAGCAGGAAGTCGGAAGTTGGAACCTTTGACCTTTACGTTGTTATATGTGGGCAAACTTGTAAACATATTTCCCAGGGACAAGTCTGATTTTGACTAGGGTCAAAGTTCGTGTGGTTAAGCGTGGTTCTCTCAATCCATGCAATCGGGTGGTGTTGCTAAGGTTTTGTCTGCCCGCCGTCCGTGGGTGTACGGACGGTGGTCTGCCTTTCAGTTTAGCTGTGCGTTCTCGATAATTTTGCTGTATTTTTTCTCACAAACATTGGAAATTCGTTAAGTTTTAAGAAACATTAATTTTATATGAGGAATATTCTAGCTTGTATCCTCGAATTAAATCAGCCGATTTTCTTTGATACAGTTTTTTATATGGTTTGGAGAACTCTTTGGGGCGGCGTCAGATAACAAGTGGAATGAGACAACAACATTTCGTTCATGTAAGGAAATCATATAGCAAGTACTTCTTGCGCTGGTGCAAACTCTACGAAATATTATGATATCAAAGATGTTTTCCATGATAGTTTACAAGGTTTCTTGTCTAAATTCGCGGAAATCATCAAGAATAATCTAAAAAATACTACACGTAATTATGACTACATTTTGTATGTGTAGAGGTGTTGTTTGCCGTTCCGAACGTATATGTTCTACACGTACGCGACGTATGGTTATCACTGATCAGCTGATGATGGAACGTAATTACGTGTAACTAAACTTCTCCATAACGATATGTTACCGGCAGACATGGAGATAATAGCGAGTGAATAGAAATGACGGTGACTGGTTTAAAAAATTCACAGTGCTGGTAAAAATTCTCACAGGCTTCTTAACGTAGTGACCGACATCATCGGTGATGTCAGTTTGTGTTTCGATGTTGCTTGGTCACCACTCAGGTGACTTTAGTGACGGGCTGCTCTGAGCCTCGTCAATCGCTTGTACGCCAGAAAAAGAACGGTCTGCGAGTAGTCATGTCGGAAAAAGCTGGAAAAACTGCGATAGTTTGGTGATTTTTGAGCGGATTTCTGGTAGTGGTAGGCCCCTAATAACCATGTTGTCGATGAGTGTTGGCAATTTGGTTGGAAAATTTTCGAAATATCGACAAACAAAGTTGCGACAAGCGTGCTGTCGGGCAGAACATGGACGTTCCCATGGCTGTGGTGGTGACGTTTAAGTCAAAACCAGCCGTAAAAGGCAGAAATCCCGTCCGAAAACACCACAGCTATGGACCCAAAGCTAGCCTAACAGTACAAACGAAGTTTTATAGCCCGTGCGCCGCTTCTTTCGGGAATTTTGCTAACAGCAAAAGGCACGATTGAAAATCGATGAATTCCTTAGACTGACCATGGAGCTAGAAACTAGCTCCATGTAGCGACCAACTCTCTTTTATTATGCGAAAAAAAAAACCGGCGACTCTTTGACGCCGTACAGTCATTCTAGTCATGAGCTTGGTTGCTACCGTATACCAGAAAACAACCGACTTTAACGTCAAAGGCCTATTGCTGGTACGTACTTTGAGACAGAAAATAACGATATGTTAGCGGTAGACATGGAGTTAATAGCGAGTGCAGAGAAATGAAGGTGACTGGTTTAAAAAATTCACAGTGCTGGCCAAAATTCTCCAGTGTGTGCTCCTGCTAATGTGTCACCATTGTGCCTTGAATCACGACGCGGTTTGTAAATTATACTCGGTATATACACTCGCAGAAAACGACGGCGTGAAGCATACATCTATATAATTTTGTTGAAAAACTCATGAAACGGCAACTCCGGCGATCTTTTTCTGCTTGGTCGGTCGATACTTTCTGGGTGGCATTTGTACATGGAGCAGGACCATGTCTGCTTAGTTATGTTAGAATTTGGCGCTTGGCAACGAAAAGCATGCGCGTTTCCAGCGTTCCTTTCGATCTAACTTCCCGTTTATTTTTGAATAATGAGCAGTGTTTGTTTGCGCATATCATGAATATATAAGCGTCCACTAGGTTTACGGACGTCCTCGGGACCATAGGCGGCCCATACATATTGATAAGCTTATTATTAAGTTTTTCTCAGTTTTCTCTGTCACTGTCAGCCCCTCTCCTTTTCTTCATGCTCTGACTGATCGTAGTAAATAAAATAAATGACTATATAGCCTAACCTATAGCCTCTTGACTCTTTATTCATTTTACACTCCATTACAAGGACGTATATCTCTCATACACACATGCTGTAATTGATTAGTCAACACAACTAATTATGCTAATCCGTGGACTTATCAGAGGTTGGTCAACATCGGAAAGATAGTGATGTTAATGAAAAAGGAGAAGGTATGAAGATCTTGGGAAACATGTCCCGAGGACGTCCGTAAACCTAGTGGACGCTTATATATTCATGATATGCGCAAACAAACACTGCTCATTATTCAAAAATAAACGGGAAGTTAGATCGAAAGGAACACTGAAACGCGCATGCTTTTCGTTGCCAAGCGCCAAATTCTAACATAACTAAGCAGACATGGTCCTGCTCCATGTAACAAATGCCACCCAGAAAGTATCGACCGACCAAGCAGAAAAAGATCGCCGGAGTTGCCGTTTCATGAGTTTTTCAACAAAATTATATAGATGTATGTTTCACGTCGTCGTTTTCTGGGAGTGTATATACCAAGTATAATTTACAAACCGCGTCGTGATTCAAGGCACAATGGTGACACATTAGCAGGAGCACACACTGGAGAATTTTGGCCAGCACTGTGAATTTTTAAACCAGTCACCTTCATTTCTCTGCACTCGCTATTAACTCCATGTCTACCGGTAACATATCGTTATTTTCTGTCTCAAAATACGTACCAGCAACAGGCCTTTGACGTCAAAGTCGGTTATTTTCTGGTGTACGGTAGCAACCAAGCTCATGACTAGAATGACTGTACGGCGTCAAAGAGTTAATGTCGCCGGTTACTTTTTCGCATAGTAAAAGAGAGTTGGTCGCTACATAGAGCTAGTTTCTAGCTCCATGGTCGCTACTAGTCTAAGGAATTCATCGATTTTCAATCGTACCTTATGCAGTGTTAGTGCACAAAATTCCCGAAAGAAGCGGCGCACGGGCTATAAAACTTCGTTTATACTGTTAGGCTAGCTTTGGGTCCATATTTTCCACCCAAATTGCCAACACTCATCGACAACATGGTTATTAGGAGCCTACCACTACCAGAAATCCGCTCGAAAATCACCAAGCTATCGCCGTTTTTCCAGCTTTTTCCGACATGGCTACTCGCAGACCGTTCTTTTTCTGGCGTACTTGTAAGCGATTGTGCTCAGTGTAGCCCGTCTCTAAAGTCACCTGAGCGGTGACCTCGCACATCGAAACACAAACTGACATCACCGATGATGTCGGCCACTACGTTAAGAAGCCTGTGAGAATTTTTACCAGCACTGTGAATTTTTTAAACCAGTCACCGTCATTTCTATTCACTCGCTATTATCTCCATGTCTGCCGGTAACATATCGTTATGGAGAAGTTTAGTTACACGTAATTACGTTCCATCGTCAGCTGATCAGTGATAACCATACGTCGCGTCGCGTACGTGTAGAACATATGTTCGGAACGGCAAACAACACCTCTACACATACAAAATGTAGTCATAATTACGTGTAGTATTTTTTAGATATTCTTGATGATTTCCGCGAATTTAGACAAGAAACCTTGTAAACTATCATGGAAAACATCGTTGATATCATAATATTTCGTAGAGTTTGCACTCAGCGCAAGAAGTACTTGCTATATGATTTCCTTACATGAACGAAATGTTTCTTAAAACTTAAACGAATTTCCAATGTTTGTGAGAAAAAATACAGCAAAATTATCGAGAACGCAAAGCAGACATTAGGCAGACCACCGTCCCTCCACCCACGGACGGTGGGCAGACAAAACCTTAGCAACACCACCCGATTGAGAGAACCACGCTTAACCACACGAACTTTGACCCTAGTCAAAATCAGGGAAATATGTTTACAAGTTTGCCCACATATAAACAACGTAAAGGTCAAAGGTTTCAACTTCCGACTTCCTGCTTTACGGACGTCCTCATGCCATGAACTGCAGGCAAGGCACTGGCAGGGTTTGCACTGTTCGCGACCATTTAAACGTTTGAAATAAGAGTAGCTGGCTCCCCTCGGCCATCGAAATACATTGGCTGCAGTAGATTTTGGATAAATGGTCATGACTGGCCGCAATTTGGTAATTTCTGGACACATTTCAGGAGAGCTTCTTACCTTCCCGTTTTAGTAACCATTCCTATCTTTCGCGATGTTGACCAACCCGTAAAATCCCTGATAAGTCCACGGATTAGCATAATTAGTTGTGTTGACTAATTAATTACAGCAAGGGTGTATGAGAGATATACGTCCTTGTAATGGAGTGTAAAATAAATAAAGAGTTACAGAGGCTAGGTTATGTTATATAAACCATTTATTTTATTTATTCCGATCATTCAGAGCATGAAGAAAGAAGAGAAATGATAGAGAAAACACTGAAAAACTCATTAGTACTTATTGGGTCGCCTGTGTCGGGACACGTTTCCCATGATCTTCATACCTTCCCCTTTTTCATTAACATCACTATCTTTCCGATGTTGACCAACCTCTGATAAGTCCACAGATTAGCATAATTAGTTGTGTTGACTAATTAATTACAGCATGTGTGTATGAGAGATATACGTCCTTGTAATGGAGTGTAAAATAAATAAAGAGTCACAGAGGCTAGGTTAGGTTATATAAACCATTTATTTTATTTATTCCGATCATTCAGAGCATGAAGAAAGAAGAGAAAATGATAGAGAAAACAGTGTGAAAAACTCAGAACCTATTGGGTCGCCTGTGCTCCATGCAAGAATATTCTTACAAGGGACACACCTATCCATGCAAGAAATTTTCTGCAAGAGGCACACCCATCCATGCAAGAAATTTCTTGCAGGGTACACACCCATCTATGCAAGAAATTTCTTGCAAGGGACACATCCACCCATGCAAGAAATTTCTTGCAAGGGACACACCCATCCATGCAAAAATTTCTTGCAAAGGACTCACCCATCCATGCAAGAAATTTCTTACAAGGGACACGCCCATACATGCAAGAAATTTCTTACAACAGACACACCTATCCATGCAAGAACTTTCTTACAAGGTATACACCCATCCATGCAAGAAATTTCTTGCAAAGGACACACCTATCCATGCAAGAAATTTCTTGCAATAGTCTAGTCGGAAGGTAGGGTTCCCATGCACCCCATGGATGTATTTTTTTAACCTACATTTTTGTAATCCTTAGGGTCTATATTTAATGAATTTTGATGTTCCCAAAATCAAATCGTGTCCCAGGGGTTCATTTGGCGCCATCTTTACCGCCATCTTGGCCGCCATCTTGGATTTCAACAATTGGGTAGGGGTCACGTATCTACCGCTCGACGGAAACAGAAACAATAAAATACTATAAACGTTACATTTTTAGAAAGCCAAGATCATGGCCTTTTCATTGATATATAACTTAATAGGGATTAATTAATATTCGAACGTCGATTAGACTTTATATCGGTCATTGGCCGTAAATCGTAAAATTTGCTAAATTTCACACCCAATAATTAAGTTCCCGTTCCTCCAAACAATTTTTCATAAGATATTTATATATTTTTTGGAAGAACTTAGTGCAATAAACAAGAAAAACAAGATTAAAAGTATGTGTCTTGAGATTTAGTGGGTGCATGAGCTTGTTTTCTTATTACGCGGTATGCCACATATCCGTGTGTAACATAAGGGGTAGGGGTAATGTTTCCCTTTCTGTTTCGAATCATGAATGATGAAACCATAAAAATGTTACATTTTTTGAAAGTGCTGCATCAGACCTTTCTAAAAATATATAGATTTATGGGGAAAAATTGCATATTAAAAAGTTACAAAGCTTAAACCTTTCGGTTTGTGTCGATTTCAAGTGATTTTTTAAGAACGAAATTACAACATATGGGGTAGGGGTAATGTTTCCCTTTCTGCCTCGAACCATGAATTACGAAACCATATAAATATTATACTGTTTGAAAGCTCTGAAATTAGCCTTTCCAAACATGTATAGTTTTATTGGGAAAAGTCCATATTTAAAGTCACACAGCTTATGCCTTTCAGCTTGTGTCAATTTTAAGTGATTTTTTAAGAACGAAATTACAACACATGGGGTAGGGGTAATGTTTACCTTTCTCCCTCAAACCATGAATTATGAAACAATATAAATGTTATACTGTTTGAAAGCTCTGAAGTGGGCCTTTCCAACATGTATAGTTTTATTGGAAAAGTCCATATTTTAAAGTTACAAAGCTTAAAACTTTCAGTTTGTGTAAATTTTAAGTCATTTTTAAGAACGAAATTACAACATATGGGGTAGGGGTAATGTTTCCCTTTCTGCCTTGAACCATGAATTATGAAACCATATAAATGTTATACCGTTTGAAAGCTCTGAAATGGGCCTTTCCAAACATGTATAGTCTTATTGGGAAAATTCCATATTTTAAATTTACAAAGCTCAAGCCTTTCAGTTAGTGTCAATTTTAAGTGATTTTTTTAAACAAAATTATAATATAAGGGGTAGGGGTAATGTTTCCCGTTCTGCCTTGGACCATGAATTATGAAACCATATAAATGTTATACTGTTTGAAAGCTCTGAAATGGGCCTTTCCAAACATGTATAGTTTCATTGGGGAAAGTTGCATATTTGAAAGTTACAAAGCTTAAGCCGTTCAGTTTGTGTCAATTTTAAGTGATTTTTTGAACAATATGCACAAAACAGTTAGTCCGTTGGCCAGGTATCGAAATCATCCCCTCTAAGGCATTTTACCCACTATGATTTTCTGTTAGCTAGTATTCTCAGCTGTCATAATCTGCTTATTTTCCATTTAACTGATGGTGTGTGAGAGTGTAACGACTTGTTTGTGAAGGGCTGTCACGCCTCAGTAGTAAAATAGGGATGGGTTAGGGGTAACATATTTACCGCTAGTCGGAAAAAAAACAAAAAGTACCATAAACAATACATTCTTAGAAAGCCCAGATAATCCCTTACCATTGGTATAAAACTAAATGGGGATAAATCGATATTCAAACATCGATTAGATTTTATATCGGACATGAAATGTAAATTGTAAAATTTGCTTAATTTCAAAAAACCAATAATTAGTTCATGTTCCTCCAAACAATTTTTACAAGGTATTTATATATCATTTGAAAGAACTTAATGCAATAGAGAAGTAAAAAACATTAAAAGAGTGTATCTTCTTGAGACTTAGGGGGTCGTCGATTGTTTACCTAATATATGGTGTGCCGTACACCCCTCTATAGTATACATTTAAGGGATAGGGGTATGGGTAATGTTTCCTCTCCTACAAAACGCTGCGAATAAGGAAGCCAAATAAATATCATATCTCTGAAACACTAAGGCAGTTGTTTTTCCAACAAGATATGTCTTGATGGGGTAAACTCAAAAATTATGCAGTGACAATGCCTAAACTCAAAAGTTTGTGTTACTTAACTGACATTTACTTGTTAAAAGGAACATAGAAAAATACTCTATAGGCATTAAATAGCACTAAAAAGCTAAAATGGTGGTTAATAAAAGACGTTTTACTCATTTCAATAACTCAAATTAGGGAAAGAAAGTTAACAGCTATAATATGTCAAAAATTATATATTCCAAACCCACAAACACTAAATTGGATGTCATAGTCGTCATGCAAAGTTGATATGACAGCAGCAACAATCAATCCCTTTTCTTTAATTGTATCGCGAGAGATATATAAGCAATAAAGCACCACTTTGAAAGGATACCACACGGTTTCGACCGGTAAACAACATATACGCACGAACTTCAGTCGTGTGTATAAGGAGTGAAATGGTCAAAACCGAGCTCGAGTGGTGTACCCAACTTATAGGGGTTGTTTATCGCTATATTATATCAGTATATTGAAACTTGTGATGAAAATACAAACAATGTGAAACAAACCCACTTTGGAGATAGGAATGGCCAACTTTACAGTATATCGTAAATACATGCACAGTCACGTGACCGTCTGGGCAAATCAGAGCTCACTATTAATAGTGTTACTTTTAATACCACACGGGAACACGAGAGAATCTTTTATCGCTGAAAACCAATCACCATTAATCCACAATATAGCTTCTCCATAATAAGATAAGATGGATCGACAACACTTTACCTTCCTTTAATACCAGAAAACAAGAGATCATAACCAATTTTTCGAAATATTTTACAACGCAGAACACTATATACTCCCAATGAGGATTACATTTTCGACTTGGTACTAAAATTCAATAGCAAAATAATTCTGGAACCAAAACCCGAAAAGCCAAATGTCACAGAACGCATTCAAATTACGCAACTAAATAGTAAACAGAAGGCGAACAAACACTCTCTACACCAAGCAATAAGAAGGCGAGACAAACCTCAGAAAATGACTAAAAAGGCTTATATTCCCATTGACACCTCAATGTTTAAAATGCCTTGTGAGTGAATCTATCATTAGTTTCTTATCATGGATGACATTTAACCAATGTTAGACCCTGACGTCTTTGAAGCAAAGACCCTAAAAACGGACGTTTTAGGGTCAATGCTTGAAGATACCATTCCCACCAGCATGATCGAATCAGAGAGATTAGATTGATCTAACTTTCGAGTTAGATCAGCCACCAACAGCTGAGAAAAAATAAGTCAACATAATCATCAGAGTCAAGCGAGGTAGACAACGGCTTCACACATTATACTCCACAGAGAGGACATTCTTACACAATTCACAAAAAGCGTTCAAAAGCTTCGTTAAAGGCATTGTTCGCGATCCCAAGGATGGGCATGGCTGGTGGTGTGGCAAATGCAAAATGTTAGTCATGCTGAATCAAGGTGTAATCAAGTAATAGCTTATTTATAGATTGGGAAAATCCTAATCCTGATAGTAATGATGGAATATAAACTTTGTGAAAAGTTGAGAAAATTTGCCACTTCTTTGATTTGTATGTTTTACATTCATGTTGTACTAGCCTGTACTATACATGAACAGTCAATACACCTGGCAAGTATTCTGTGCTTTTCTTTTATAGTTAGGTCCCCGCAATCCGAGATAAGTCTTTCTATAGTGTCAACCATTCTCTTCGATTACTGTAATCTACTCCAATAAATTCCCATTTAACTCATTTGTATGATTACAGGGAAGCCTAAGCCTATCTCTTACAGTCTAAGATTTGAGATATTTGACAACAATATATATGCAATTTTCATATTTTTCATAGGCCTAAATAACACACAGAAGAAAGTCATACTCAATGTTTTGTCCAATTGAAAGTCAAATTTTCACCGAAACAAGTAGAGGTGGCCATCTGTAAGCCAAACGAGAATTAATATTAGCAAAGATGGATATTAATTGAGCCTTTCCCATTTCCGATCCCAGTTACTCATACAACGGGGTATAAGCGAAAGCCAAGAGTATCGAATGTGTTGAAACCTAAGTGGCCCCTATTCAGTACCACGTAGCCTACAGGTACACCTTAAAAGCATACTTACCAGGCCAAAATACCGAGTGTTGATTCCTTCAAAAGTGGCAACACCTGGAAAGACACTGCGGCAACCATTTATCTCCCTGATCTCTAACTATTTACCTCTACACCCAATAAAGCACCGGGACTCAAGACAGTTGTACATCACAAACTTAAGAGAGCGATCGAAGACACTCGCTACACAGAACGCAGGATGGAAGGCTGTAAAGACGATTCTTCAAATAGGCAAAAAAGAGGCTAAAAACAACACAAACATTCACAGCAACGACGACAGGTCGGGTTTTCTTCCTATACTACGGTACAAAACCAAACCAAAGGGTCTTTCAAAGTCCACCGCACTTCCCTTAAAGCCCGGCTCGAAATGGACTGGGATCATGATTAGTGCCAAGTTTGGTTGGGCGTTTTGGGGCATGGCTCTGCATAATGAGTCTGTTGGTAACGGTTGCGATCGTTCGCATTATCTGCGGATCTGTTTGCTCTCAGATCACGCTCAGGCTCGGACTAATATAGATACGTACAGCCTTCGTTTCAAGGTTCGTTTCAGTCTTGCCATGGCAAATACTCGAAATAAAAAAGAAAGGAAAACTATCAACTTAATCAAACAAGAGTTTGCTTGAATGAATTTACGGAAGTTTCAGGCCATATCACGTTCGTTATGTGAATGATTCAGCTGCTGACCGCATGTACATACGGAATATTGGCGCCATCTAAAGTCGAATAATTATCAAAAAAGTAAAAAGCTTATATCTGGGCTTTCTAAGAATGTATTGTTTATGGTACTTTTGTGTTTTTGTTTCCGACTAGCGGTAAATATGTTACCCCTAACCCATTCCTATTTTACTACCGAGGGCGTGACAGCCCTTCACAAACAAGTCGTTACACTCTCACACACCATCAGTTAAATGGAAAATAAGCAGATTATGACAGCTGAGAATACTAGCTAACAGAAAATCATAGTGGGTAAAATGCCTTAGAGGGGATGATTTCGATACTGGCCAACGGACTAACTGTTTTGTGCATATGTGTTCAAAAAATCACTTAAATTGACACAAACTGAAAGGCTTAAGCTTTGTAACTTTCAAATATGCAACTTTCCCCGATGAAACTATACATTTTGGAAAGGCCCATTTCAGAGCTTTCAAACAGTATAACATTTATATGGTTTCATAATTCATGGTTCAAGGCAGAACGGGAAACATTACCCCTACCCTTATATTATAATTTTGTTCAAAAAATCACTTAAAATTGACACAAACTGAAAGGCTTAAGCTTTGTAACTTTCAAATATGCAACTTTCCCAATAAGACTATACATGTTTGGAAAGGCCAATTTCAGAGCTTTCAAACAGTATAACATTTATATGGTTTCATAATTCATGGTTCAAGGCAGAACGGGAAACATTACCCCTACCCCTTATATTATAATTTTGTTTAAAAAATCACTTAAAATTGACACAAACTGAAAGTATAAGCTTTGTAACTTTAAAATATGGACTTTTACCAATAAGACTATACATGTTTGGAAAGGCCCATTTCAGAGCTTTCAAACGGTATAACATTTATATGGTTTCATAATTCATGGTTCAAGGCAGAACGGGAAACATTACCCCTACCCCTTATATTAAAATTTTGTTTAAAAAATCACTTAAAATTGACACAAACTGAAAGGCATAAGCTTTGTAACTTTAAAATATGGACTTTTCCCAATAAGACTATACATGTTTGGAAAGGCCCATTTCAGAGCTTTCAAATAGTATAACATTTATGTGGTTTCATATTGATGGTTCGAGGCAGAACGGGAAACATTACCCCTACCCCTTATATTATAATTTTGTTCAAAAAATCACTTAAAATTGACACAAACTGAAAGGCTTAAGCTTTGTAACTTTCAAATATGCAACTTTTCCCAATAAAACTATACATGTTTGGAAAGGCCTATTTCAGAGCTTTCAAACAGTATAACATTTATATGGTTTCATAATTCATGGTTCAAGGCAGAACGGGAAACATTACCCCTACCCCTTATATTATAATTTTGTTTAAAAAATCACTTAAAATTGACACAAACTGAAAGGTATAAGCTTTGTAACTTTAAAATATGGACTTTTACCAATAAGACTATACATGTTTGGAAAGGCCCATTTCAGAGCTTTCAAACGGTATAACATTTATATGGTTTCATAATTCATGGTTCAAGGCAGAACGGGAAACATTACCCCTACCCCTTATATTATAATTTTGTTTAAAAAAAATGACTTAAAGTTGACACAAACTGAAAGGTTTAAGCTTTGTAACTTTAAAATATGGACTTTTCCCAATAAGACTAAGCATGTTTGTAAACGCCAATTTCAGAGCTTTCAAATAGTATAACATTTATGTGGTTTCATAATTCATGGTTCGAGGCAGAAAGGGAAACATTACCCCTACCTCATATGTTGTAATTTCGTCCTTAAAAAATCACTTAAAATTTACACAAACTGAAAGGCATAAGCTTTGTAACTTTAAAATATGGACTTTTCCCAATAAAACTATACATGTTTGGAAAGGCCCATTTCAGAGCTTTCAAACAGTATAACATTTATATGGTTTCGTAATTCATGGTTCGAGGCAGAAAGGGAAACATTACCCTACCCCATATGTTGTAATTTCGTTCTTAAAAAATCACTTGAAATCGACACAAACCGAAAGGTTTAAGCTTTGTAACTTTTTAATATGCAATTTTTCCCATAAATCTATATATTTTTAGAAAGGTCTGATGCAGCACTTTCAAAAAATGTAACATTTTTATGGTTTCATCATTCATGATTCGAAACAGAAGGGAAACATTACCCCTACCCCTTATGTTACACACGGATATGTGGCATACGCGTAATAAAAAACAAGCTCATGCACCCACTAAATCTCAAGACACATACTTTTAATCTTGTTTTTCTTGTTTATTGCACTAAGTTCTTCCAAAATATATAAATACCTTATGAAAAATTGTTTGGAGGAACGGGAACTTAATTATTGGGTGTGAAATTTAGCAAATTTTACGATTTACGGCCAATGACCGATATAAAGTCTAATCGACGTTCGAATATTAATTAATCCCTATTAAGTTATATATCAATGAAAAGGCCATGATCTTGGCTTTCTAAAAATGTAACGTTTATAGTATTTTATTGTTTCTGTTTCCGTCGAGCGGTAGATACGTGACCCCTACCCAATTGTTGAAATCCAAGATGGCGGCCAAGATGGCGGCAAAGATGGCGCCAAATGAACCCCATGGGACACGATTTGATTTTGGGAACATCAAAATTCATTAAATATAGACCCTAAGGATTACAAAAATGTAGGTTAAAAAAATACATCCATGGGGTGCATGGGAACCCTACCTTCCGACCCGACTAAAAGGGACACACCCACCCATGCAAGAAATTTCTTGCAAGGGACACACCCATCCATGCAAAAAATTTCTTGCAAAGGACACACCCATCCATGCAAGAAATTTTTTGCAAGGGACACACCCATCTATGCAAGAAATGTCTTGCAAGGGACACACCCACCCGTGCAAGAAATTTCTTGCAACAGACACACCTAGACTGAAAGATTCAGTCGCGTGCGGGCGCTCCGGCGCACTGCGACCTACGACCCTTTACCACGACTGAAGGCACACTGTACTTGGCCGCGGCAAACTCAAAGAAAAAAAGTACCGCCCACAACTGACTTCACAGACTTTTCAAATATGTAAATCATGGTAGTGTAATTTGAATATTGCTCACGTGGGCTGTTTATGGCATAATGAACACGCGGTAGTCAAGACAACAATGTCAATCAACTGCATCGGCAGCGCCGACATTGCATAATCGCTCTACTCGGCAGATGAAAACAACGACACGTGTGTGTAAGCTTTATAGGCTAGCCGCTTGTCGGAGAAAAAACTTACATGTAGATACAATTGTCTGTATGGCTCAATTGACGCCTATAAAAAAAAACTCCATAGCGTCTTTCGCGCTGAGCGCAGCAGAATGTGCAGTCTGTGGGGAGCTCGGAAGAAAAGGTCGATCTTTTCGAAAACGACCGATATCGAGAAACTGAAGCAACTCTACACAAACAAAACATTGTACCGTACACACTAATCCAAACTTCCCTACAAAAATCTGAGGCGAAACTGTATGGGATGGGGATTTGAGCAAGGTTCTGGGTCAGTATAATAACTGGATCGACACCCGAATCAGCGTTCAACCGCTTTATTGACTAGAACTCAACAACACTAAAACTAGTACTGAACAGTAACATCTAGAACGTGAGAAAAGTATCCATTTTTGGCGGGATACCGCAACATCACAAACTCGATGTGATTGGCTAATGAATACTGAAAGCTGATTGGCTATCACAGTTCAGTCTGAATCCACACAAGTCCACGAAAATAAACTTTCATCTCCGATATTTCTCCCAGGCCGCGGAATTTATGAGAAATAGCTCAATCAATATATCGAATGAAAACATGAACATTGTTTTATCTAAACACCAAATGAAATGCGGAAATGTGTCTTTACTCAGTTATTGTAATGCACATTAATGAGAGCAAGAGTTAACTTCTAATGGGTAAAGTTTGTTCACGGGTCTACTTGTATGTCCCATGGCTGTCTTAATCTCCGCTGATCTTACAAGGTTGTCGCGTCCGTAGTTGAGTCTTTCAACTTTAGCCAAACTCCAATTTAGGCGTCGCTTCACGTCGTCCTGAACAAGTACTATGTCTCCAACCTTGATGGCATTTACAGTTTTTCCGGACAAGTTATGGCTCTCCGCGTAGAGCTGGTAAATACTCTGACACCCATCGACGCCAGAATCGCGTGTGAAGTGTAGTTAGCAGAGTATAGCGTTTGTTTAACTCATCGTGGTTGCCATATGTAGGGTCAGTGAGTTCGTCATCATCAACAGATAGATATGGCAACGTAGTCAAGGGACGACCATGCAGTAGATGAGCTGGAGTTAACGGTATATTGTCTCTAACGTCGGCAGAGACATACGTTATCGGCCGGTCGTTCAGCATTGCCTCGACTTCAGTTAGCAGGGTGTTCAGCTCATCGTAGGTTACATACGCACGTCCCAGAGTTTTCTTTATGGCGTTCTTCGTTAGCCCAATCAATCGCTCCCAAAACCCCCCAAACCATGGGGCTCGTTTGGGTATGAATTTCCATTCAACTCGTTTATTCACCAAGTAGTCCTTCACTTCAGGCGCGTCGAATAATCGGTTCAATTCGTCTGATGCTGATATGAAGTTAGTCGCGTTGTCCGAGATCATTTTACTAGGAAGTGAACGTCTCGCTGCGAAGCGACGGAATGCTTGCAGGAAACCTCTCGTCGATAAGTCAGTGACTAGCTCTAAATGAACCGCGCGTGTTACTGCACAGGTGAATAGGCACGCGTACACCTTAGTGTCACGTACAGTTTTCGTAGATTTGATGTACAACGCTCCAGTAAAGTCTACTCCTGTCACAGTAAACGGTGGTGTAATGTTCACACGGTCTGTTTGTAGTGCCTGTACTGGATATGTGTACGAAGTTCCGCTTATCTTACGGCATGTGACGCACTTTCTCAGGAGAGATCTCGCAGTATGTCGTAGTTTCGGGATCCAGAATCGCTGCTGTAAGTTTGTTACAGTTGACTGGACTCCAGCGTGAAGAAGTCGTGAATGTGCGTCGAGAATTAAGTGATCGGTGAATCGATGATTGTTCGGCAATAAAATCGGGAATTTCACATCGTAGCCAATAGGCGCGTTCTGTAATCTTCCATCGCATCTCAGTATTCCGCTTTCGTCGGCGAAAAGTTTCAGTTGTTTCTGTGTTGTAGCAAACTGTACTTTCTGTTGCACTGAACGTCTGCCGTAAGTCTCTTGTTGGATATGTTTGATCCAAATGAGTTCCGCGTGTTGTATTTCATCTGCAGTGATGGGTCCGCGTTTCCGAACAGTTGATTTCTTCAAATTCGAGACGAATCTTAAGACCAAGGCAGACACGCGAAGGAGTTTTGGCAGTTTGCTGTATCTGTTCGCGTCCACAATGAATTGTATACCAGTCACTGGCATTTCGCGTTCCGGTTCGCTGACAATTTTGTTATCTCCTGTTTGATCTGAGTTACCAAGGAGATCGTCGTCTCTTGCAGCTGACAGTGAAACGTGGTGTATAGCACTGTCAAACAGTTCGCTGATTGGCCAGTCGCCGTGGTGTAACCAAGAGGGTCCATTCCACCAAAGTTTGTTTGTCTCAAGGTTACGCGCAGAAATCCCTCGGGTTAGCAAATCTGCTGGATTTTCCTTGGTAGGACAGTATTTAGCTGTGCAGGAAATTCCTCTGATTTCCTTGACGCGATTGGCAATAAAGACTGGAAGTTTCTTGTCGCTGTTTAACCAGTGTAGAACTATCTCGCTGTCTGACCATAAATACACTGTTGAAATACGTAGTTTTATCCATAAATGCGTTGCACAAGAACTTTATTAGCCTGGAGCCAACCAAGGCAGCCATCAACTCCAACTGAGGTAAAGTTAGTTCTTTGAGAGGCGCAACTCGAGTTTTGGCCATCACGATTGCGGTCTTGTTGCCATGACGAAGGTATGCGACCGCACCATATGCCTTCTTGCTTGCATCGGCAAACACGTGTAAGTCGTGGTCTTGGCTGTCAGGTTGAATTGGAGAATCGAAGTACTGTCGCTTGAATTTCAGCTCTGTAGTTTTACTGAGATCATGCGCTATATCTGTCCACTGTTTACACATTTCGTTACCAAGGGGTTCATCCCAGGCCAGTCCTTTCTTCCATAATTGTTGTATGAACACCTTTGCCTTGACATGAACTGGAGAGAGGTAGCCAAGAGGGTCGTACAAGCTCGCTGTTGTTCTGACGACTTCGCGTTTCGTGGTGAGACTATCGATCGGTTTGTGATCTTTCTTGGCGTACGTTAGTTCATCTGTTTCAGTCAACCAACGGAGTCCAAGTGCGTTTACGTTAGTGTCCGGTTCGAGTTTATTGTCTCTTTCTGCAAGCACGCGAATATCTTCACAGTTAGACGACCAGCTTCGTAGATTAAATCCGCACGATTCAAACAGGTGGTTTGACTCTTCATAGTATTCGACCGCATCGTCGTTGTTATCGGTTCCGCTGAGGATATTATCCACGTAAATATTGTTCTCGAGGTCGGTCGAAGTTGGGGTGCGTTCGTGAGATTCTAAGTGGGTCTTTACAACCGCGTTGAGGATGAATGGGGAGCTGACGGCGCCAAAGAGTATCACCTTGAAACAATACGTTTTGAACGGACTTTCCGGGTTCATTGGTTCGGATAACCACAAGAACTTTGTAAACTGACGGTCACTTTCATCCAATCGCACGTGTAGAAAGGCCTTTTCGATGTCGCTCGAAAAGGCGATGCGGTTTACCCGAAATCGAAGTAGAATTTGCGTTAGGTCGTTCAGTAGAGGCGGGCCCGTTAGTAGGCAATCGTTCAAACTTGGAGAATCGGTCGACTGCTTGCAACTACAGTCATAAACAATCCGTATTGGCGTCGTGGCTGAATCTTTCTTGACTGGGTGATGTGGCAGATAGTGGCCACTGCGACGCTCGCTTTCATTATCTGTGGTTTTTTCGATGAAATCCCGCGCCTTTTGGTCGGAAATGATTTTGTCATAAGCCTCCAGAATGTCCGGTGTCAGTCTGCGAGCCATAGAACGCGTACGCATCTCCGCGATATTGTAGTTTGTAGGTAGGGCCGGGTGGTCTGGTTTCCATGGCAACCATGCCACATACTTGCCATTTTCGATGCGCAAGTGAGTGTCTCTGTACAGTTCGAAGTCATCTTTCGTTTTGTTGTTTTCGAGCAGTTCGTCTTTGATGCCGATTGTCTCGAGATCCCAATAAACTCTGAGTTGAGACTCCTCTTCGTAGGTGTCTGTGAGAATGTGTAGAATCGTGGCTGGGTTTTTGGTCGCCTTTCCTGAGTGAATGGGACCGGAAAGGAGATATCCGAACTTTGAGGACACGGCGGTAGGTCCTGAGCCACGAATCACGCGATCTTCTACAAAATCCCAATAATAGTCCGCACCGATCAACACAGATATCTCGAATGAAGTAGCATCCAAACGGGTGAGCATCGACGGGGGAGCTAGTTTCAGTTCTCGTAGGTAGGGTACATCGATGAGCGATCGTGTGACAAAGTTAGTCATTCTTGTGGTGATCTGAGGTACGACGAGCACAGAAATGTCTATTTTCTGTCCAGAGAGCGTATTCAGTGTAAGCGTGGTTACATCGATTGATCTTTCGCGAGGTTGATTGTCACCGAATGATGTCAGCCGAATTACTTCAGTGCCTTTAATCTTCAAACCGAGTTTTGTAGCGAAAGTTCTCGTGACGAATGAACGCGTAGCACCTTCGTCGAATAACACCGTAGCGTCAACTGTTTGGCGTTTCGTAGAGACTGGAACGACGGCTGTTTTGAGAAGGATTGGTCCGTTTCGCGAGTTACTGGCATTGTAGCTCTCCTCCGTCTTGGCAAATTGAACGTGTGTCTCAGTAGCTGGGGTATTTTCGGTTGCCTTTGCAGTTTTATCAGTGTTATTGTCCGTGTGATCTTGATGAAGAGACGTATGATGTTTTCTGCGGCATACACGACAACTGAATCTTGATTTGCACTCACTGACTCGGTGCTTTCCCAAGCAATTGAAACAAAGTTTATCGCGTTTCACAATATCAAGTCGCTTGGCGCGATCTGAGACGACAATGCAGTCGTTGGGAAAATGAGAGTCCTCACAATAGGCACACTATCTTGATTTCTTGGGTTTAGCTGGAGAAACTTTGGTGTGAAATGCGGTGGTCATGGATGGTTTGTCGGAGGAATCGCAGTCTAGTTCATCGGTTGAGCATCCAGCATGAAGTGCATTGATTTCCTTGTGAATCGCTTTCCTTAGGTCGGCCTGGTTCAACTCGTTGTTACCGTGTTCCCATGCGATTTGTTTGCGAGTATTTACGGGAAGTTTTTCCAACACTATGGGTACAAGTAAATCTCCATACGATTCTTCACTTTCCCCAAGAGATTGAAGGCCGCAAATAAAGATCTCAAGGGTGTCGTAGAAATTTCTGAGACTACTGAGTTCTCCTGTGGGAGTAGACATGTCCCACAACGCTTTCATGTAGGCGCTTATGATTTTGTGTTTCTGGCCATACCGTTCATCCAAAAGTTGAAGTGCATGTCCGTAGTTTAAACTCGTGAGAGATAGACCTTCGATGGTCCGAGCTGCCTCACCTTGAAGCTGAGCGCGTAAGTACTGGAATTTCTGTACGTCTCCCAGATTTTTGTCGTCATTTACAGCAGACTTGAAGGCGTCAAAGAAACTCACCCATTTCAGTATGTCCCCAGAGAAGGTGGGTAGTTGAAGTTTCGGTAGACTAGTGGTTTTCACAGAAGTAGACTGAGTCGCGGGTACCCGTAGGAAACGTGCAGATCTTCATTTGGCTGCAGCAGATCGGTTTCAGAGCTGTGACAGCTCAAACCAGCTTTAATGCAGATCTGCACAGAGCGTTTGGAGCTGTCATTTGTCTGCTGCAGATTCGAGTGTCTCTGGAAGACGAAATGCAGACTTGTGCAGCTCTTGGCCGATCGGTCAACAGCCGTTATGCAGCTCAAAATCGTTCGAAGTAAAACTTTGTTGACACTACAATTGTCACAGCTCTATGGCAGCTCGAAACGTTCACTGGCAGCAAAACATGAGCCAGTCAAGGTATATATAAGGGTATGCACCACCGTAGTTGAGTTTTCGTTTCTAGTAGAGTGAAGTTATAAGGACGGTCAGGTATTTAATGAGTTCAGTCCATTTTCAAATTAAAATTTGCGTGCGTCCGTTTTGCGATCTCGGCTCAGAAAATTGATCGAGTACGCGTGTACGTGTACATGTAGTCTATCAGCGTAATCCTATGGGCACACATATAAAAACGCCGGGAAAGCCCTGTGCATCAATGAGAAGTTGCCTTATAATTATCAACGTGTCTTCCTCAGAATCATTGTTCATTCGATGTTAAGCTGTGCTCCGTTTTACCTTTGATATTTGTAGATCCGAGCACCGCTACTTTTGCTACTCCCCACAGGTCCGAACATCAAATCATAGACCCTTGAGAAAAACGTGTACGTTGCATGTTGTTGTTGGTTAGGCTGCATCACGCATGATGACGTCATTTATCATGTGAAAAGTTGTCCGCGATTGGTCAGATTCGCTAAATGACCCAGGTCACGCAGGTCAAAGTGTTAGCGGCAAGACACATCGACCGTTAATCTACACGTATTGAATTAGCTTCAGGGTTACTCTGTCATGTTTCTTTGCTAAACTTTGGATGAAATTTCGCCGAAAACGGTATCCAAACTTTGATAAAATGGTAGCAAATTGAACGAGTATACTTGACGACATATTCAACGTACCAATAGGTCTCGCCGTCAGGAGAAATGAGGTCAAACCATGGATATATTGCCTGCAAATTGCAATTGCAAACGGCATTGCAAACCGCATACTGATCCCAATGATACTATAGGTAAGTTACTTTGACATATCTCCTTCATATGCGTTTTTTATTTGTACAGATCTTTCTGAAGATTACATTCGGTATATCGAGGATATCTAGTTGATTCAAAGTTCAAGCCAGGCATCAGTAAAACTGCCGATTTGCGATTGTACGGTTCAAGAAGACAGGGTGCTGAAATAATATACACAGTCAATCCAACACAATTGTCATCAATAAAATTGCCGATTTTCGATCACCATGTAATCAGTGTTTCATCTAGGCTTTTGATCTGCTTCATGAAAATGCTGTTGAAACAATATACTACACGTAAATTTTCCGTACGCTGATTTTGCATATGAAAGCCTGCCAGTTGAGAGTTACGTGTACGTTCACAAAGTTCATTGCCCTAGCCCGATACGGTTTCTGTGTCACATTATCTCTGTACGATTGAGAAAAGGAGACAAACTGAAGTTTTTATGCATTGTATGGATGTCCATAACACTCTGAAAATAATTCTGATAGCAAAATCGACACGAACAATCGGACTTTATTGTCACAGAAACGTGTTCAGTGCAGACGGCATGCAATGAAAGTCACAAGCAAACTGTGGTGTCAATGGCCCACACAATGGGTCCTGTTTTTGAATTCAGTGAACAGACAAACTTATTTTTCGGGGCAAATAAACCCGTACAAGTTACAAGTTAAGTTCCCAAAAATTTTAAAATCCCCTCGAAAATTCCAGTGGAAGGGGACCAATCCCCCCACCCTGGTGTAGTATCCTAGATGAAACACTGTGTACCGGTAATATGGTTCAGTGTTTGCCAGCCTGCAGCCTTGCTTCACTTTCTTTTTCATCGACAGGCCTTAACTGGCTTATTGATAGTTCGCTAATGTAAATTCTCACTGGATTTTAAAGCTACGTGAACCTTTTGTCTGCATTTAAGCACTGTAAATCATATATTTTCACATTTCAGTAACTTGTGTTTCTCATTCTTCTATCATTTCAGAGTTCATCTGTGACTGGTATTAAGGCTTCACGTTGAAGGAAAACTTCACAGTTTTACACTATAAAAGTATCAAAAACGCGAGCGATTAAATTTAGAGCGTAGCCCTACATGTATCATTGTGTCGTTTCAGCATGGAAATCCCTTGGTTTGAGTGAGTAAACAGAATTTGTAAACATGTTTGCTGCGAAGTGATTTTACATAAAGTAACACTTTTACTTCCCATGGTCCATCTGGGTGAATTGTATCTATTTAAATTACACCCTCGCGATTCTTCTTTTCATTAAATGCCAAAACAATGTGTATTGCTTGATATATAGTTTGATGTCCTTTCCATATAGAGGATCTCAATTTCATTACTACTACCGGTATTTGTTCAAAGCTTCCTATATTTATTCTATACATCAGAATACCTTTGTTGGAATTGATAAGTACTGGAAATATTTGAATAAACTACAAGAACTTTGATCTATTTTACAATTCTGAGATTAACTCTTCACAATTTCTCAGAAGAAGTTTGATTCATCAAACAATGCTGAGGTAAACATCTCACAATATCTCCAACATCAGTTGTTCATGACAGTAAACTTGGACTAGTTTGTACTAGTTTTGATATAACATTATGCTAGCTTCATAAAGGTTTTAGACTTTTTTCCTTTGTTCTATTCAGTGTAATTTTTCCCGTAACCTTTAGTAATAAATGAGTGTTTCTTCATCCTACATCAGGTGTTATCTTTTTCTACTCACATGTGAGCTAATTCACTGGTATGGTAACTTTGATGAGGTGTGTCACATTTATCTAACAGGGTGACGAGGATCTCCAGCTGCTTGTGTTGTATTGTTGTGAGCCATTGAAGTGAGCATGACATGAGGTAGAAATAATATATTTTTGTGTGTGCAAATAAAATATGACCCATTACATGCAGTATGATAATGGTGAATGAGCAATGTCCATTTTGAGCTGTTATATGTCTTCAAGTGGTCTAATATGAGCTGCTGTATGTCTGCAGGTCAAAGTCATGGGCTGAAAGTTGTCTGCAATGAGCTGTGGCATGTCTGCAGGTCAAAAGTCATGGGCTGAAAGTTGTCTGCTATGAGCTGCTGTATGTCTGCAGGTCAAAAGTCACGGGCTGCATTTGAGCTGTCATGTGTATGTCATTGATCTGCATACCATGCCCCATGAGCTGCAATTTGCAGCTCAAAGCTAATTATATATGCACAAAATCAGACCATTTGCAGATATCTGCAAGTGATCTGCTACAGCCGAGCTGCGAAGATCTGAAACAGCCATCTGGCAGGTCTGCAGGTTTGGTAAGGGTAAAGCTCCTCCGTTGTTAGATCTGGCTGGTGATGAGCTTTCCGGATTTCTGTCGATAAATCTGCATATCTTACGTTTCCTGTCGAACACGTTATGGAGATAGTCGTCGGCCTCTTCGATGACTCCTTCGAGTGCACCCTCTTCAACACTTTCGATTATTTTCAAATCTACTGATGCAAGAATATCGTACTTAGAGTTTATCAACTCACTCAGAGTGATGAGATTGTCCAGGGCAGTCGTCTTGTTGGCTTCAGAGTCGAAAGAGGCGATGAGATTTTCGGCCTTGTTGAAGAGTTTGGTCAGCGAAGCCCGATGGCCTCTTCTCGTTCCCTTCAGTCTCGTGAGTGGTGTCGATACGGGTTGCTCTGGAGCGTCTGCCATCCTGGTCTCGGCACCAAAAAATGTATGGGATGGGGATTTGAGCAAGGTTCTGGGTCAGTATAATAACTGGATCGACACCCGAATCAGCGTTCAACCGCTTTATTGACTAGAACTCAACAACACTAAAACTAGTACTGAACAGTAACATCTAGAACGTGAGAAAAGTATCCATTTTTGGCGGGATACCGCAACATCACAAACTCGATGTGATTGGCTAATGAATACTGAAAGCTGATTGGCTATCACAGTTCAGTCTGAATCCGCACAAGTCCACGAAAATAAACTTTCATCTCCGATAGAAACAAATATTTTTATTAACACAAACAATCGGATAAGAATGTAGGAACACATTTTTGAAACGAATCAAACACAAACTCGACACAAAAACATTTTGGATAGTTAGGTGGGGAGCCTCTTTCACATTTTTACTTTCGCGCTGAGCGCAGCAGAATGTGCAGTCTGCGGAGAGACTGTACTCTCGGAAGAAAAGGTCGATCTTTTCGAAAATGACCGATATCGCCGAGAAACTGAAGCAACTCTACAGTGGAGCCTGCCTTTGTAAAAAATAAACACAGTGTGCTTCGTCGATGGCAATTCCAACAAGATTTTCTTGATAGACATCGCAACTGAGTAATCTCCGCCACTCTCTCGTCATGATAGCCTCTCTGGCGAACTGAACACAACCTGGAATTTACCACGCACAATTTGTTCCTTGGTACGTACGTCGTTTCGGAGATCTGAACCGATCAAAGCCGCCTTCACACCCATTTCGCTGCACTTCTGCACTTGATCTTTCATGAGTGAAATCAGGGGCGAAATCCCCAGAGCGATCGATCCTGAACGGTTCTTAAGTGTGTCCATAACTTTGGGTGCCAGCGTGTAAATCATAGATTTCCCATACCGTGGGGCCCCGTTGGTAAAATAGCGGATACATCTCTGCCGCCGCAAAAACTCTTTGAGTGCGTCTCTTTGCTCTCTTTTCAACATAATATTATATAGGCCTACATCAGGACATTTACTGACTGCCTCGGCAATGCGAGTCGGCGATTGTTCGGATCGGCCATAATGATCAAATCGGAACGCTAGCCACAGACGTCAACGTGAGTATAGCTTCGGCCGTTTGATTTTCAATACTTCGAGTTTGAGAAAACACGTTGTGTTTGTTGACAAACGAGACATGATATAAGCTAATAGGCGGGACAAAAGCCGGGCGACAGTTTTGAATATGCTAATCACGATCACGCACTGAGTGAGCGATGTGGGCGGTCTTGTTACCCTACATACTGTCAATTAACTCGTTTCTGTAATACGATTGGTTCCAACAAAATTTTGTTGGAGAACAGGATTTCAACAGTGTGCCTTCAGTCGTGGTAAAGGGTCGTAGGTCGCAGTGCGCCGGAGCGCCCGCACGCGACTGAATCTTTCAGTCTACAGACACACCCATCCATGCAAGAAATTTCTTGCAACAGACACACCCACCCATGCAAGAAATTTCTTGCAAGGGACACACCCACAGATGCAAAAAATTGCAAGGGACACAACTATCCATGTAAGAAATTTCTTGCAAGGGACACACCCATCCCTGCAAGAAATTTCTTGCAAGGGACACACCCATCCATGCAAGAAATTTCTTGCACGGAACACACCCACCAATGCAAGAAATTTCTTGCAAGGGACACACCCACCCATGCAAGAATTTCTTGCAAGGGACACACCCATCCATGCAAGAAATTTCTTACAAGGGACACACCCATCCATGCAAGAAATTTCTTGCAAGGGACACACCCATCCATGCAAATAAAGTTTTCACTGTTCAAAATTTATTTTCCCCATTGAGTTAAAATAGAGATCTGGTTCATTTCGAATTTTAAATATCGGTTAATTAAAGGTAGTAAGTTGCATTGCAACATTTTTTAGCTTTTTAAAGGCTTCTTTGACTTTTGAGATTAGAAGTCAGATATAATAGCGTGTTAATTTTACTTTTCTACCCCAACTATCGGCTTTTAGGAGACAGAAGTTGTCGACATTCGGATAGTTTTCACGTGATCACTGCAGGAAGGAAATTATAATAAATCATGTATATTTTTTATTTTTTAGTCCTGGCGGATTGTGTTGCATCATTTATGAGTTCAATAGAATTCAATCTCATTACTGTGCACTACTTTATACGTGCTGTTAGGTGCACAGCTAACGTAAATGACCCTGAGTCACAGATCCGTCTAGCGATAGCCTAGAAACACACTTCTGTTTATTCCCTTGCGAAAGAGATGGAGAGCCACAATTCTATGAAAAGCTTAGAACTGCAATATTTCTCAGCGGTTGAAAGAGCAGACGTCCCAACCCTGCAAGATATTTTGAGACACAAGTCCCGATTCGATGTCAGTGCTGTAAATACCGACGGCAAAACTGCCTTTCAATTGGCAGTAAGGCGTAAGAGCGCTGGTGAGTTTGCTAATGCTTATCTGTCTGTCTGTCTGTCTGTCTGTGTCTGTCTGTCTGTCTGTGTCTGTCTGTCTGTCTGTATTTTTTCTGTCAGTGTTTGTCTGTCTGTCTGTGTATATACCTGGCTGTTTGTTTGTCTGTCTGTCTGTGCGTCTATCCGTCTGTCTGTCTTTTCCTGTGTTTGTATTATGGTTTTGAAAGTAGAATTATTTGGATTATTTGGAAACATGTCACTTTCATCATCAATATTTGGATCAAGAGACAGAAAATTTGCACCAGACGCCGAAATCGGGAGTACGTCTTTCTCTTCCACCCCCTTGTCCATGATAAGTGCGAAAGAAATGTTCCCACCAGTTCTCGTGGTTGACGTATTTGACGTTAGAAACATTTTGAAAGATGCTTACTCTTTTCAAACTGGATATAGTGCGTTATCAACTGTTCTGCTTCCTGATATTCCGCAGCACATATATATGTTGCCTGAAGCATGTTTCTGTAGAACTGTACATACGCTGTGCAGTGTTGGATCTAGAACGTGGCACCTAGAAAAAGGGTTAAGGTATAAAAGGTATGGCGACTTGACCTCATGTCTAAATATCGTTTTAGATTGTTTTAAGATACAAAGGGGGAAAATTAAACCATTCATATCACAAATCCCTGGTATAATGTTGTTTCTGACGGTAAAGTGATTGACGGATTGATGCAAAGCGCTATGGATAGCTAAAGTAGTATTACCAAGATTTGGATTTTGTATCAATCATCATACTTACGCTTGATGAAATGGGTATACTGCGCCATTTTACAATCTGTAACTCTAAGTAATGTGTACTCGTCCTCTAGAAAGGATTGCTCAACCAACCAACGTATACGTGAAGGGAGATAGGGGTGGCCTTTTGAAAGTTATAAACATTTAAAGTTTAGAGGTTTCATACATGTACTTGCGTCTTCCTTTTGCTATTGACTAGATTTTCCGTATTTTGTAGGTAAGATAGGACTAAATTTTATACTCGTGCTTATAAAATATCCAAAGTATGTCACCTATCACGTCAAAATAGTGGTTTTGTCAAAACTATCACTGAATTCAAGTGTCTTTGTCTCGAGTCGAAGCGTGACCTCATGACTGTGTATGTGCACGACGTACGTAACGATCAACATCAGTAATAGCGGGAAGTCTATTTCCCTAGCAATTCCCTTGATTGAAACAATTGTTTAAATATCTTTATAGACGATGGTTATATAACTTTGAGTGCATAAATGATATCCAGGCTGTAGGTTACTTGTAACACACAGTTTCATTAAAAGCATTGAGTACACCATAGCGCCCGGCCAAAATTGCATTAACTTATTAATTATACGTCGGCAAGCTCATGAAAGTGATTCGTAAGCTGCAAATATGATAAAACTAGATGACAAAGGAAAATATATATTAATAATATCAACCTCAAGACTGTTTTTGCTACCGAGTGAACTTCGAGACCTTTGTTAATTAGGGAATGAAAATACCCGTTTCCTTATCTGCTGTGAAAACAATTTCCATGCATAACATTAAACTTATTAAGTCTGTTTCTAGCTCTGGTGACTAGAAAGAAAACATGAATGCTACGTTCAATGTTTTTACTTCAAATTGCTCTGTTTTATTGTTTTGATTATCTTTGTAATGTTTTCAATGTAAACATCTTGCAAGCTTGTGCTTTGGCTATGGGTCTTTATTCAGTAGTTCTAGGCCATCGGCCCAGCATACTTAACATAGTAGCATCAATATACAAAAATTGACAGGAAAATAATAATTACAAACACTCAGAAAAATTGATTATCATTTATCCTCCTTTCTCACTTTCATAGCGTGAAAAGAGAAAGCGGCTAGACGTTGCATTATATTTGGATCATCAGATGTCATCAGAGAAATAAATTTTCTTTCTGTTGGTGGACTGAAAAAATAACGAGGAATATACTCATCCTCAAGTTATCAAAAAAGTACAAAGTAAAACAAAATGGTATTGATTTTCGACTTCGTTACTATCATATAGCAAACATACTCTTTCATTTGCATCATTTTTTCAATTTTCTGTCAGTCTTAATACGCAAATAGTGAGAAGAGCATCTCAATCGAGCTAACATAGACATGTGTACATTAATTTTGACAACAGAAAGATATTTTTCTGGTGTAAGTGAACACTATGCAAATAACTCTTTAAGTTCTCTACAAAAGTACATATGAAGCTATTCTCATCGGGAACTTCTTGTTGCTCCCATACTTCTTGCAAATTACAGAGACACAGTAAGTTTTTGACGTGGTGTATCCATGTGGGTTTGACCTGACACCAGATTTATCAATGTGATATAGCATTTCATAACACTTCCTTGGAAAGCGGTTTTCTGGCATTTTTAAAAGTTTACACCAATATTTAACACATTTTTGGCTGTATACAAGTTAAACTGGAAATCTGCCACACTCGCCCAACACTGCAACATTTGGGGTATTACCTGAAACACCAAGAAAACTCTTACATGCCAAATACTGGATTCTTTCAAGATAATCATATTTTGCATAACCCCATACTTCTGAGCCATAGGTCAGTATTGGCAACACCATTTAATCAAAAATCTTGAAAAAAGTATCATATGTAAAACGACCTGTCTTGTTACTCGCTCTAATAATACCCATTAGTACTTTTCTTGCTTGTTGTGCAAGTGTTTTTGTGGACATTGTCCACTGCAACCTACAGGAAAACAGAATACCCAAATACTTATAATACGACACAACGTTAACTTTTTCTCCATTATAAAACCATTTTTTCTGTTTTTGCAAGGTAACCACCAGCTTTAAATACAACTACTTTGGTCTTCTGTAAGTTTACCGTCATTTTCCATTTTTTACAATAGGAATGCAAAGAATTCAAAAGGCGCTGCAGACCAATTACAGTGTCAGAAAAAAGTACAACGTCATCTGCGAATAATAAACATAATATTTCAGTTAAAGCAGGAGAAAGTTGTATAACACGCTGACCACTATTCTGTACATCATGTGTCATACATCCCTGTCGAACTCCGACCAGGCAGTTGAAATATTTAGTAAAATTACAATTGATTCTCACACAAGATTTAACGTCATTATACATGGCATTCAAAATTTTAAACATTTTTCCATTAATACCACCTTTCAAAAGTATGAACCAAAGTCTCTGACGTTCAACAGTGTCAAATGCTTTTGCAAAATCAACAAAGGCACATAAAACTTACCACGTTTCCTCGATAAATATTTTTGGATGACTGACTGCAAAATAAAAATGTTATCTACTGTTGAATACCCATGTCGAAAACCTGCTTGTGTTCATCGATTTTTTAAGTGCATCTGCCCAAAAGGGAAGACGATTATTCAAAATCGAAGTGAAAATCTTACTAAAAATGCTCAATAAAGAAATCCCTCTGTAATTGTCAGGAGAGTTAGATGAACCACTTTTATGAAGAGGTACAATGATTGCCTTAGACCAATCGTTCGGGAAGATACCAGTATCAAATAGTCTATTGAAAAGGATATTCAAATATGGTGTCAAAAATGACTTGTGGATTTAAAAAATTCTCCCAACAGCAAGTCAGGACCAGCTGATTTTCCATTTTTCAATTTTTGATAGCCCTTTCAATTTCATCATTTGTAATAGGACTATTTAAGAAGTCCCAATTTAACTCTGATTCGTGGTTTACAATGTCATCTACAGAGCTTATCATACTATCTAGTTCATCAGAAAGGGAAAAGTCATCGTTAACAGATACATTACTTTGAAATAAATTGTTGAAATAATCGTAAAATACATCGGGATGGATGTCATTTTGGACTCTACGCACAGACATACAGCGCCTTACAGAAGCCCAAAACTGTTTCGAATCTGTGAAAGCAAGAATGGACAATTTTGCCTTTTGTTCATTTAAAAAGAACGTGTTTTGTTTCGACAAACATTTCTAAATTCATTTCTGGCATCTTTATACAATTTCAACTCTGTTTCGCCACTGTTATTTCTAAATTTTCTCAGAAAACAATATTTCTTTTTCTTTAAGGAAATACACTCATTGTCAAACCAAATAGGCTGTTGTCTATGATTTGGCCTGGTCGGCGAAATTTTCTTTACCATGTTACAGTGTTCAGCAGCGTACATAAAGGCACTGCCAAGTTTATCAATAAAATTCGCTACACTAAAATCAGGCAATAGAATAACATCTTCAAGACCATTATTTGCCATAAACAGCTGAACAGAGTTAGAAAAATCAGTCTCTTTTTCAGAAACCCATGAGCATTTACGTAAAACTCGATTACACATGTGATCTGTACTGATAGCATTTTGTTTCACTGACACATTTGAAGCTAATGAAAATGACAAAGGAAAGTGGTCAGATTCACTGCGTAGTTCTATTGAAAAGGATTGAACACTTGTGAAAAGTTCTGAAGATACCAATGTGTAATCTACAACACTTGCACCCGTGTTAGCAGTACATGTAAATTCTGCCTTATTCTGATCAACACCAACTCTACCATTCAAGATATGTAAATTGTAAGTACAGCACAGTGACAAGAGAGATCGACCATACAAATTTACATCTTTGTCTTTTGACACTCGTGTCAAATTAAAGGAGTCATTATCATAACTATACGAAGAATCAGTGACATCCTCAGTATTGTCATCCATGGTATATAATCAGGTTCTTCACCTGTACGAGCGTTGAAGTCACCTGTGATGATGACATAAACCTCTTGTAGATTTTAAGAATCTCAGACAATTCATTTTCGAAAAGTTCAACACCATCTGTAGATGTCAAACTATCATAGACTTTCGAATATCGTGGTGATATGTAAACACTACAAAAACACATCTTTATCCAGAGTAAAGATTTGTCCCTTGAAAAGTAAAAAATACAGTCATGTAGTTTGGAAGTGATTTTTGTAACATACGGAACAAGTTTGTTACGTATTACTGTGCAAACACCGCCTGGATAACGACCATGATCGGTGATTCTTTTCCGCACTCTGTTAAAGACAGTAAAACTAGGAAAATTACAGTCAAACTGAGATACATTTTCGGACCATGTTTCTATGAAGGAAATGACATCATAGTTCAGTATATAATTAGCAAAATCAAAAGACGGAAGTTTGTGTTTTTAAACCTTGTATATCCATGTTAAAAAGATACTGAATCTATACCTGGGCCTTGGCCGAGTCCTCAGTGCTTTGGCTATATTATGAAGCAACATTCTATTCTATATCGAGGACTCAGTGTCTGCTTTTAAAAACTTGTTCAGCTTCTGACAGAGTGTAAATAATACAGCTCAATGAGTATAATTATTAGGAAGTTACTAAAGTGAAAATACAGAAAAGGAATCTGGAAACTTGGATTAAGTTTTTTCGGAAATTATTTAAATGATATCGATACTGTAACAATAAAGTGATAAATTGTAAAGGAGTGCTCCCTGTACATCGATCCATTGCTGTGATATGCGGAGGTATTGTATGCAGTATTTATTATGTCTGTCCTACCTCTATGATCTCAATCCTGAAAAAGAAATGCGTAAATTCGTGCAAATAAATGCAGATTCCTAGACTTTTTTGCCATTCCTACAGATTTTACTTGAATTGAATACTAATTTCCGCTTCTATGGCAATTTTAAGAGTTCATGTGTTCTCGAAATGGCTACCGAAGTACTTTAAATAAAGATGGGAGAAAGCACTCAAGGAGAGGATTGGGCAACTCTGTTCTTCCCGTTTGGGTTATAGTAAAAATTTATATTCTTTAACCTGAGTGGACAGTATTGCTGGTGGATATTTACTTGTCCCCGAGTCTGTCTGATAGCTCAGTAAAAAGCTTCGCGCTTTTCCGATTATATATGTGTGTGTACTGTTTCTGTATGTCGTCTGCTCCACGCACACCGTGTTGCTCGTCGCGCACAGAATTGCAACATCTAAGTCAATTGCTGTGACCAACTCTTTTGGGTTGGAAGCAGTGGCCGACTGGTTTTGTGTGAGGCCTATCAGCTAGGCGATGTTGCCGTGAGTGTGTGGGGATTCGAATCCCGTTTGGGTTATAGTAAAATTTATATTCCAAGAACATTTCAAGGTGACCTAAATACTGTCAGCGCCCCATCATTTTATGTAGGGGCCGAAATGGCCCCTGATTCTATAATCCTAGAATCATTCACCATATCGGTAGTAAAAACATCACGAGATGTCATACGTTTTGCCAAAAGCATCATTTGTAGTTTTAGATTCTGAGAGGGACAATAACTGTAATAGATGATGCCGTATTTCTCCGCGAAGGCGCCAAGGGTCGCAGCATTTAGATTTATTTTGAAATTGGGGTTGGGATGGGCGTTCAACCCTGACCGCATCTCGACACACACTCATTTCCAGGTTTCGTTTCGAACTTTCTTTCCTGAACATTTCTTACCTTATGGCAAAATATAGAAAATAAAGTCACTGAAACATACAATCTTTATAAACTTGACATTACAAACGCGAATGCTATGCATAAATGACGAAGTGAGGCAGTGAGGTAAGAACAGGCGCGTGTGGAGGCAGGCTAAAGATTGTCTATTCCAATTAAAAGTGTGATTGTTAAATTTCAGCAACTATTTTGAAAAAAGGAAAACAGAAAGAGAACAAAGTTATTTCAATATTTTAGGAATTTTTAATACCGACAAACTCGCTACAAGTTTTTCGAATCTGCAGCCTGTTTTTACTATGTGCAAGACGTAAACCATATGACACTGACTGGGGACCAATATTCACGCGCATGTTGTCTCTCTTCTAATGGTTTTCTGCGGACAGGCCTTACGAAAGAACGATGAAGTTTCTTGTTTAAACATCTCGAAGACCACCATATTTAAGTGTTGGCCTGAATCACATGTCTATTTAAATCGTATTTTTATTCTGGAAATCACGAATTACTTCTATATATGCTGGAATGATACAGCATATTTTGTAAACCGCGTCATGTTATTGTAGATAAGGTAATTACTTTCATGACTGACAGAAGTCCATTGAGAAGTCTACTATAAAATTAGACGTGTTCACAAACAAAACACATACAACGTTTGTTTACAAGTTACCACAAGGTAGTTCTACTCAATTAAAGTATATCGAGGTTTCATTTTACAACAACGAAAACACACTTGCAGTATGAAAAGTTCCTATTTTTGAGTTTAAAATACTGTTTTACCCGATAGACGTCGTAAGAGTATTATACACCACGATGTCAATATTGGAGACGCCTTATTTCACGCAATCGAAGAAAAGTTCATCAAAGCCATCGAACTGATACTGAATCATCCACAGGTAAGTTGTCTGTGGTAGCCATACTGTTTGTAGCTCTAGTGTCCGCAAATGAGAGCAAGCAAGTCAGAGTCTGAGCATTTGTGTGGTGTTTCTGATTGTCAATCTGATGGCACGACGTTCAAAGATCGACTTATCATGTTTTGATGAAATTTTGTAGATGATTAGGCTGGAGCTCTTGACGGGGAGAATTATAGTGAATTTAAAAATAGCTTGAAATTACAACGTGCTTGGTTGATTAGAAAAACGTTTCTGGCGATAAAATAACGTCAACTGCACCAATTGCAACAGTTACCTTTTGATAGATTTTGCTACAGTTTAACCCAATACGACGTCCAGGCGGTTCTCATTTTGAGAATACGTTCATTGTAGTAAAATGCCAATCGGTGTCCCGACCCGTACACATTGTACCCCCCAAAAAAACTATCGTTAGTATTCTGTGCAGTTTCATCGCCGGGAATGTGATAAAGGCACTGTAAGAATGTTCAAGCAGCCAGTGTACGGGTGATTGTTCAAGTTGGAACGTGGCAACACTGACGATGTTGACCGTGAGAACGTCGTATTGATTAAATTGTTACAAAATTTATCGAAGGACAAATTTTGTAATGAATGCAAGTGGCGAGATTTTCAACGGCCAGGAACGTTTTTCTTATCACCCAAGCACGTTCAAGTTCCAAGCTATTTCGAAATTAAGTATAAGCGGACGTTACATGGCCTTTTCTTTACAAAATGATCCTTTTCTTTCAAAAAGATTTGTTGAATTTTTATGAATTTGTGAACCCGAGATGGAATATCGGTAAGGTTTACTTTTGGTTCGACAAGCAGTCGTAAGTTCGGTGAGAAAGTAGACATTTATGCAAATATATGCAGATTTCCTTGCTCCTTTACCTCCCGTATAATTTTTCAAAAAAATATTTATTATAGCCTATACATAAAAATTGGTAGCCGAGAGTAAGTGACCATTTACCCTCCTTACGTAAGACAAATGGCCTGTCTGGTGAGCGTGACATCCAATTTTTCCCATATTCAATGTCTGACTATAATAAGACAGTATATGAATCCTGATTGCACCGATTCCGACCGCCAAGCGTCATTTATGATACTTAGGGTTGGTTATGCTGACAGTTTGATAAGCATTACACACTGATTGTTAGCATATTTAATAAGGCTATATCAATACTGAATGTACTGATTTTAACCAGACCTCTCGATCATTTTGGTCACACTTAGGCCTGGAAGTACTAAAAGTTTGATGGGCATGACATATTAATTTTTTGCTCATTTGCATATTTGATGAATTGCCGTAATAAGGCAATATATTAATACTGAAAGAATGGACATAAACTGGACCTCTGATATTCATTGATCATACTTAGGTTGGGTCGACAGTTCAGGAACTTACAAAATATAGTAAATTAGAATTTTTGATAACTTTTTTACAACATTGAGGCTATGATCTCTGGTATGACGTCAACCTATGTTGTTGCTAGGCTATAATTACTGAAAATATGACATCCAGTGTGAACCAGCCCCCCCCCCCCACACACACACACACACACACACGCTTAAATCCCCTATCTGTTAATTTTCTAACAAAATATTAATTAAATCACTTCTTACATGGCTAGGATTATTCGTGATCTGAACTTCACACAATTTGATGTTTTATATATAGTTTGCTTTTTCCAACGTATGTGGTCACCAAATTGAGCCTAGATTAGCGTGTAATATTTAGCCTCGTTTGAAGAAAAATTAAATATCTGGTAAATATTCGTCACGTGAGGATATTTACTATAACTAGTAAATTCCCGCAATTGTTTAGAATTTGCTCAAAGTTTGCTGAGTACAGCCTTATTATAATTGGCACATGGGCATACCTCTATAATTCATATACAGCACTGTACGCGGCCTCGCGTCTTTGGCGTGCAATATCTTCAAAAGCACGTGCAAAAATTATCGAGGAGGCCTGAATGGCTCCGAGAAAGAGCATGAAGGTATAAAGGTATGGCGACTTGACCTCATGCCTAAATATCGGTTTTTATGATTGTTGTTAAGCTACAAAGTGGAAAAATTAAACCATTCGATATCACAAATCGACGGTATGATGTTATTTCTGACGGAAAAGTGATTGGCGGATTGATGCAAAGCGTTATAAGCTAAGTTAGTGTTACCAAGATTTGGATTTTGTATCAATTATTATACTTACGCTTGATGAAATGGGTGTACTGTGTAACATCTAAGTAACGTGTACCCTTCCTCTAGAAAGGATTGCTCAACCAACCATAGTATACATGAAGGGAGATAGGGATTGCGTTTGGAAATTTATAAACATTTGAAAGTTTAGAGGTACATACGTGTACTTGCGTCCTCCTTTTGCTATTGACTAGATTTTCCTTAATTTGTAGGTACGATAAGACTAAATTTATGCTCGTGGTTATGAAATATCCAACGTCTGCAACCCAACACGTCGCAGTAGTGGTTTTGTCAAAACTATCACTGCATTCAAGTGTCTGTGTCTCGAGTCAAAGCGTGACCTCATGACTGTGTATACGCAAAACGTACGTAACGATCAACATCAGTAACAGCGGGAAGTCTATTTCCCTAGCAATGCCCTTGATTGAAACAATTGTTAAAATATAATTATGGTTATATAACTTTGAGTGCATAACGATATCTAGGCTGTAGGCTACTCGTACCTCTGAGACAAAGTTTCACTAAAAGTACTGAGTACACCATAGCGCGCGGCGCCAGAATTGCATTAACTTTTTAATCTTTACTTTGGGGATAGAATTAGATGACAAAGGAAAATGAATATTTAATTATTACCGAGTGAACTTCGAGAGATCAAGGATGGCAGACCTTTAGGAATTACGGAATGAGAATACCCGTTTCCTTATCTGCTGTGAAAACAATTTTTATGCAGATCAATTAGACTTATTAAGTCTGCTTCTAGATCTGGTGACTAGAAAGAAACATAAATGCTATGTTCAATGTTTTTACTTCAAATTGCCCCATTTTGTTGTTTTAATTATCTTTATAATGTTTTCAATGTAAACATTTTGCAAGCTTGTGCTTTGGCTATATTATGAAAGCAATTTTTTGTTATATAGAGGACTCAGAGTCTGCTTTTTAAAGCCTGTACAGCTTGTGACAGAGTTTAAATAATACAGCTAAATGAATACATTTATTAGGGAACTACTAAAGTGAAAATACAGAAGAGGAATCTGGAAACTTTGATTGAGTTTTTCGGAAATTATTTAAATGATACAATAAACTTATAATTTATAAAGGAGTGCTCCTTATACTTATCCATATTTGTAATCTCCGTCATAACTCCATGATCTCAATCATGAAAAGGAAATGCATAAATTCGCGTAAATAAATGCAACACGATTGGAATTAATTTGGGATAATTGGATGATGTCGATTTAATCTACAAATTTTATCTCATCTGCTTTTCTTTTTATATTACAAACTTGTTTTTATGAGTATTTGCGATATTGCAACATTCAGCAATATGGCACCTAACACTTTTGAGAAATTGGCAGAATATGAATATCTAATTATCCCAAATAAGTTCCAATCGTGTTTGCAGATTCTTAGGCTTTTTGCCATTTCTAAAGATTTCGGATAACCCAGTTTTAGTTGAATTCGATACTAATTGCGAGTTCTATGGCAATTTTAAGAAAACATGTGTTCACGAAATGGCTACCGAAGTACATAAAATGGGGAAAGCGCTCGAGCAGAGTATAAAACACGTGTAGACTGATAAACAATGACAGGGCAACTCTTTTTTTTCCAAGTGCATTTCAAAGTTAGCCCCCCCTCCCCCAAAAAAGTCATGGCCGCATCATTTTTATGTAGTGGGGCAATATCCCCTGATTCTACTATCGCAGATTCGACACTGCATAACCAGAATTAAACGTATACAAAATTTTAAGTTACACTGGTCAAACGTAAATATATTCAGTTAATGTACAAAGTGTGGCGATTATGATATGCTCATTATTATCTTTTATCATTATATCTATTATCATTATTATCTCATTTTCATATTTGAGGGCATTCTGTCGTATGGCTGTATATCAAAACTGAATCAACTTGATTTAGTTAATTAGACTTCTTGAAAGTGCATTGGTTACACTTGTATTTCGACGTGATGGAAGTTTGATGAGTGTGACAACAGGGCATTGAGGACAATATTCGTGTAGTAGTTATGAGGAAGAAATGTCATATGTTAAGTATTTTTATAATACAAGCCTTACTTTTGCCATGTGTGTTTCTATTACCTCGTCCTCGCTATCTCTGTATAGTATTTTATAAGAAAACAGTCCACATTCTGTTAATTACTCTCTCTAATACCCTCCATTAATTTGTTCTACGATCTCTAATTCAGGGGATTATCTCCCTGGCTCAATTAATCGTTTGCAGCTTATAAGGTAAGCGACGGAAAGGAAGGAAACTCAGGGTTTGATTTAAACAAATGCATTTTCTGAGAGTTATGTGACATCAATTTTCAAAGAACGTCAGCACAAGACTTTGTACCGAACAAAAAGAAGAACACTGACTGGTTATTTCGAGGATTCAATAATCTTAAACACAGTAAAACGATAGACTGGTTCTACCAGTCTATGGCATGAGGATAGAAGTAACGTCGAAGACAGGAAAGGAAAGGCCTGTATATTTATTATATGGTCGCATAAGTTAAATAAGCGAAATTCATTCGTTTACGCGCGGTTGGCCTCCATTCAAGTAGTGAACTTCACTTGCGCACTTTCATTTTGTGATCACAAGTTCTCTTTACATTGTGTGTAAAAATAAGTAAAAACTTCACACTCTTACCAACAAATTTTGCTGTAGCTGCTTCCAACTCATACCTGTCATGCTATGTTTGGTACTCAAATTTAATCGCTCATTTTCTTGACAATATAACATGGTCAGGGGAGACATATTTTTCAGAAGGGTTATCAAAATGCTACATCGTACTCTCAGGCAGACATCAATATTTCGCACTTTTGAACTGTCGTTTAGTGTTAGGGGGGGGTTGATGTAAACGAGGGAATTTCGTTTCTTGAACATGTGCGACAATCTGAGACAGTTCCTTAGTCATGCTGGAAGTTCATGAGTGAGATTTGCTATGATATCAGGCTTTTAATGAATTCCTTTTGGTACACTGTGTCAGCTGAAGTCTGACTTTGATTATATTATTATGCATATAATGATTTACGTTACGTCATTGTGTTAACGAGTCCTACATAATCATGCAGAATGTGCTTTGTGAAGTGATATCCGGTTGAAATGGAAAGTTACTGTATTTGTATTCACCAAATCATGCAGGGTCAAGACTTGATCGATGCTCAAGCTGGAAGTTCAAGCGAAGAATTCCACCCAGAACACACTCCCCTGATATTGGCCGCACACCACAATAACCACGATATCATCAAGGTATTCTATCTTGTACGAGGGTAGTTTGGACTGTGTAGGTGTATTTGTACAAATAAAGGGTGCGGTTGTTATTAATAGAGTATAAGCTGGATTGAGCGCCCTCTGCAAGCGTATGGGCATTCCTGCAGTAGCCTCCACTACAGTATTGTAGCCCGTCTTTCTCAGCGTACATTATGTACTCTGCTACTAGTATCCATGTTTAGACAAAACAGTGAATTACAGGCTGATAATGCTCAAGCGTGCCATATTGTCATTTAACCCGACATCGTTTTTTAAGTTACTCATTAAGAACGGAGCAACTCCAATTGCTGTATCCAGCTATCAGACAGAGAACCACACCATTCAACGCTCCATCGGTACACTGAATGTATACAAGGCACTGGCTAGTGAAGCTTACATGTGCGTCATGGAAACGGAGACAGAGACTAAACCAGACCCCTTCCGAAGAGCTTTGAGGTATGGAACAGTTGGAGAACACCAAATAAATTCTGGCATCCATTTCATATCGCAACTGCTGATTAGAATATCTAAACTCCTGCAGCTACATTGTATGTCATGAAATTAGAAATATTAAGTCTACTTTGTACAATGGGTGTCACACATATACGTCTTTTTACTTGGGCAGGGCCTTCCAATGCTCACTGTTAACCAAAAGGAAATGGATTCGACTGCGACAACACGTAGAAATATCAGTGGACAAAAGGTTCAATAGTCGACGATCAGACTTATCTTCTTACACTATGGGAAATTCTTAACAGCAAAATGAATAACGTCGAGTTTACGCTAAGCGTTTTTCAAGTTGACATAATCCATAGGGTATATTTTGATTTTGCAAATCCTCAATAAGAATGAACATCTCCATTATTTGGAGAATTGGTCAAGAACATTGGCAAAAAGCACTCGCCGAATAGTGAGGCCTAAGCTAGCCGTTGACTGCTTTGCTTTGCTTATTAACTTGCCTTATTACGCCAATGGAAAGCAGATTTGCTTTTTATGCCATACCATTTGTTTGTGTTTCACTAACTTATGAATGACTATAGGAAAAGTATACAGATTGGTAATACATCTGTCTTTTTTCAATATTTCCGATACTAATTTGTTCGCCCTTTGTATGCGATATTTCTATGCCTTTCCATGGTAACAATAATCCGAAAAAGTATACCAACTGTTCTGACTCATTCCAGGACACCTAATAACTTAAATTTAAATGTGCTTTACATGTTCTTACACATGCATGAGAACCGCACACATTACTTTTTGTTTTCACAGCTATGTCACAAATTGCGCAGAGAGAGTTCCAAAGAGTATGAATTTCGCGAAGAGTACCTAGAGCTTGCTTCAAAATGTGAGCAGTTCTCTGCTGATTTGCTCGGCCAGACACGGGATTCCGCCGAGCTGAAAATTGTACTCAGTCATGACTCCCAGATGGGTAAAAGAGGCGTTGGTAAGGAAGGTCGCCCGATGAAAGTCTTGTATGCCGTACAAAGACGGCATAAGAAGGTAAAATGAGACTTATCGAAGGATATGCTAGGTGATACTAAATTTGTTCATTACCTCGACCAAAAAAAAATGAACACAAAGCCAGCATTTGTGTTACTCAACACAATGTTTACATTTCTTGCACGGGTGATAATAAAACAAGGACGCACATTTTTTAAACCAAAGAAACTGGACGTAAATTAGCGGGGTGTATTTCGCATGACAGCGCAGGAAAAAATCATGTTTTCCAAAAATGTATGACGTTCCTTAAAAGTAAGTTTCATTTCACTATATATAGTAGTCTGTGAGGCAAACTATCTCTTCATTTGTGTATGCTTGAGCATTGATGAACATATAATAGATCAGAACACGGTGATTAAAAGCTTGCTTAGATGGCGAACAAATATGCTAAAACTTCACTAAAAATCTGTTAAATATGAGAGTCTTTGGGGCAAACTATGAAACTCGTCAATACAGAGCCAATTACTGTCGAAGTTAGCTGTTCGATCGATTTAATTTGCGTGAATGTCTTTTATCCACTCCAATCGTCTGCGGTATTAGTATTCCCATGATGGTCAACTATTGTTTTAATTTCTCATGCTCGCACTTTGACAGTCAGCATTATTGTGTTTACAACCATAAACTGTTTATGATTGACACCACTGATACATTGGATAATCTCTGAAGACTAGTTTTATGCAAAATTTGTTTTGTGTCACATGCAGACTGATTTATCGGTATGATTTGCATCGAGTAAAAGTTCTATAAGGTACCCCCTCATGGTACTCTGGAATTTTAAAGAATACCCTTTTTTCATGAACCTCCCATTTTTTCTTCGACCCTGCTTTAATTGTGCTCATTACGAACCTACATAAACGGATATATGCTATATGCAAAAATTGCGTCTTGACTGTTAAAGGAAGGATAATGTTCCAAATGTCATAGTTGGCGATTTATTCTGGAGACAACTCAAGATTGGTGAGATTTGACTAGTCTAAAGAGATCTCCTTGTAAGAAGCATGTATCTCAAATGTATTGGTACAATGAACATCAGGTAGTTCCCTCCAACTTCACTCATTGAGTGTGACAAAATTTCCTTCCAACTAGGGTTTTGAGTAGAGATAAGATAAGAGCATCCCGATTGATCTCATCTTTATCATTCCAGATAAATTTGAATACTATATCTTTTATTTCTTTAATAATACTCCTGGTATCATGGTTGCTATATGGATGAATTGTGAGAAGCCAATGTTTTCAAGATTTGAATTTTACCAATGGTGGAGAGCCCTCTCTGGGAGCAAAGTGTGAAATGTTGCTTTGGTCTAGCTGAAAAAGAAATGAAATCTTCTTGAGTTGCTCTACTGTAGATATATGACAAGTAAACACCTATCTAGTATTGTAATACCGTCAGAAAATTTATGTCAGCTCTTTTCATCCCGGAATTGCAAGAACTACTTATCCAGAGTGCTTCTGTTTTTGCCGGTTCAACATTAAACTGGAAAATTTGCTGAATCTGTCAATTGTCTATAGAAGTGAATCTTCAACTGCATGCAAAGAATTTAAAGGCACATGAGCTGCAACTTTTGGCATTATTTTGATGATTTTATATAAAGATTAGAATTAGTTCATAGAAATGTCCTTACTCAGAGATGTTTACCCAAGTATAATTATCCACTGAGTGGGACTGCATGGGGAGGTTTCAGTAAGACAAATAATAAACGAGTGCCACACCCAAATATGGCCATCTCCATACAACTACATGATAACCAGCATAAATAGTGCATGTACATATTTGAATCTTTACATGGTGCAACCAAATGATAGGACGGAAAGGGATTCACTCCACTTTGATAAAAATTTCTCCTTTTTTAACATAACATGGCAAGATTTTGAAAATTGCGGGAAATTTAAAATGAACAAAAATCTGTTCAACTTCTTGCCTATTCCGCCACAAGCAAACATTGCTGAGGCATACTTCATGACTCTATCATGCAACTTTCAGATTGCAATGAATATCTGAGGAAATTGGAGGTTTGACAAATTTTGCAGAGTTGCAGCTCATGGACCTTTAGGACAACTGACACAATGATAATAATAATATAAGTATTATATAGAAATGATAACGCGAATAATAATAGGTTAAATTTCACTAGTAGGGTATTTTGGGTCGAAAAGACCAAATACGATATCGATTTTACTGCCCCATGTTTCCATGGTAACCATTTTAGGGGTTGAAATTTCAGTTTTTTCTAATATCCAATGAAAAGTTAATTTGATTTTTCCCAAATTCCATTAAAAGTAATCCCAGTTACTATGCAAATGCTCTCCTAAGTGTATTTATCACAGCATGAACTCCATGTTCATTTTTGTTTTATGTTGCCATGGTAACCATTTTGGTAACCACAGTTTTTTCATTCAAAACATAATTCACTGTTTTCTATTTATTTTATTGATTTCTAAGTAACAACTCTTAACATTTGTTCTATAATAATAATAATTGTAATTTCTTTGCCTTCATTCTAGGAAGAATAATAAAGATAATGTATATGGGGGCCATTCTGGTCAAAATTATGTTTTCCGTTAATTTTAGTGTGTTAGAATTAATTTTATATACACCAGAAATAATTTTCAAGCACTTTTAATTTGTTTCATGAAGTCATCACAAATAAGTGTTATATAGTTATAGTACTAACTCATTATGCATTCATCGAATTAAGATTATGCCTTCAAATTAATTAATTCTACAAGTATCTCAAATTAATTTTATGAACACTATTCCCCTTAGCACCCAATGTACCATTATTTATCACAAGAAGTAACAGTAGCACACATTTTTTTATTTAAAACATAATTCACTGGTACTTATTGATTTTATGGATTTATAACTAAGGACGAATTAATATTCATTTTATAATAATTTATTTTGATTTCTTTGCCTCATTCCAGGAAGAATAATGAAGGCAAATTATTGTGAAGACAAATTGTTTCTGATTGTTTAACTAAAGTAAAATTATGACCATGTAGTGGTGCATCATTTTTTGTGTGACCTGGCGTGACCCCATTAACTCTGATTAGCTAGATCTCCCCTTTCCATGATGGCAATGGCTAAATTTGAACATGGTGCCTGTATACCTTTAAAAATTTTGACTAGGGCTCTAAATAAAATTAAACTAACCACAAGTTTCACTGAATTTTGCCCTATTTCTCATCGGTTGCTTGTTTGTTTGTTTAATCAAACACACCATTTACACATGTAATATGTGTTTATTAACCTCGGAATAAATAGTGTTTTTTTATGTATTCTGTCAAACATGATATTTACACATGTGTTGCGATTTTACCGTGGTTTTGAGAGCTAGACGTCGCCATAGAAAACAATGGATTTGGGTCAAACTATGAAGGTGAAAGGGTTAAAATACTGGCTTTTATAGGTAAGGGTCGCATCAAAAAACTGTAACAACTAATTTGCATATCGGACGTCGGAGAAAGCAATTGTGCGAAGTCGTCGGAAACATTCATTGCAACAATTTACCCTAATATAAAGATTCGGCGGTCAATTGAACTGCGAATGCTAACCAACCAATAGCACGAGATCGGAGACGAAGTTCTACTGTCACGCGCACATAGACTCAATTGCACATGCTGATTTTGACAGACTACACTGGCATAGACTCTCCACAGTAGCGTTGCCTTGTTTTGTGCGAGCTCACGATGGGCCTACATTCGAAGGCTACGCTGTGCAGCTGTGAGCATGAGCTGCCAGACACAGCGACTATCGGTTTTTGCAAGTATATGAATATTCATAAGGGTAGTGACGTCAAAAGAAACACCTATCTAACTGGGCGGAAAGAATATATACTATAGTAACTGGGTGGAGAGAATATATACCATAGTAGCTGGTAGACCAATATACGCGGTATCTTTTTATTTTTCATTTTTAATTTTATTTGGCTATGGTACTTGTCATTTTTTTTATTAACGGATGTGTGGACTTCTATAAAGTACCCGGATCAGGCAGAAATCCGACCGGTCGCTTGCAAGAACATCCAGACCCTGGGATTCGAGTCGCGTCTCTGAAGGGCGCGCGCGTGTTCCAACAGGGAAGAACGCGAATCGCAGGGTCTCTGCCAGACTACACTGGCAGGGCGAAACATGCGAAATGCAGAAAAATATTTATTCTGCAATGCCAATATGACGCTTACGAGGTAAGTCTGAATAAATTTTAAATTTTACATCAGAATGAATCCAAACATGTGGGGGATATGTATGCGAGAAGTTTTAGGTGTTGAATGCCAGAAAAAATGCGCCAGAAATTCTTCTTTCCAACTCTAGGCTGGCCACGCGAGTCTTAGTAGACCTACCGTATATATACTAAGGAAGACGTAAAAAGATCGATGTTTACAAAAAAACTTAGGGCCTAATTGCTTAAGTTTGGGGTGGGGGGTTGGCCAAATAAATTTCTGTGCAGTCATAAACGATTTTACTTCTTTTTAGCAAATTTTATAATTCAAGACTGCTTTTTGTTGTTTTTGTTGTGTTCTGTTGGGTTGCAATAAGAGTAGGCCTATTTTTGTAAATTAATAATGGTTTTCCGTTTTTATTTAATTCAATGGTACATTGGTACGTTTATGAAAGAATTAGTACAGGACACGTGTCCGATATGTTTTTCAATTTTAGGTCAGTTCTAGTTAGGTAGGGGGTCCTGAGACCTAACTTAAGCAATGAAGTTAGATTTATATAATGAACTTTAGATGTTACCCCTACACACAGTCCCTCCACCAAACGGTCAGGAAACGCTATTGTCAAAACGTGCGAACGAGGGGATTAGCTGGTAGGATGCGCGTTGCGCTGGCGTTCGCTGTTGATGACGTCACACCAGCTGTAGCGTCCCCTCAAAGAGTGGGTACGGTGGTGTCGTCTTCGACGAAGAAACTAGCCTGAATCGGCCGTAAAGTGTACAGCTATTTTTAAACGTCAGCATATTCTCGATAAGCAATATTTCTTTATAAGGAAAGTGGGTGATCTTTTTATTCCCAATCGATTTTCAGCGCTAAATCGGCGTTTGTATTCGCTATCGCGTGTAGGTCATTTTCATTGAATTGCGTCTTTATGTGTCAGGAGAACATGAATTTTTGTTCGCTCTACACTGCAAAATTATGACGGTCTGTTTCATTCTGATGTCTGTACTTGTGATTAAAGTATACGTAAAATTACTCTGACGAACCCAGTTTTTGAATAAAGGTTTATAATGAGACGCAAACTGATAGTTTATTGTGTAATGCTTTGCTCTGCAATTTAGAAAATGGCGTCCACTGACGATCTGTGTTCGCGTTGTGTGAAGAGTCGAAATATTCATGGTTTTTCGTTTTGATGACTGGTCAAATAAGTTCGATTGGGACCTATTTATCTGATTGAAAGCAATTTCAACTTATTTTAGCGATTCAATAACTGCAAATCGAAGTATAAGGGAAGGATAGAAAAGCAGATGACCCAAACTCGGCCGAACGCCATTTGTTTTTGCGACCCTCGCAGAGTCGATGTTCGATCCTTTGAAATCTTTTTTGATCTCTGTGCCTTGCGTACTACATGGTATTTAACGTAGATTTTCTTGATTTGGTACTTGTATAAACACCATTTAAAATACTGTGACGACGCAATTTTTGTGATCAAACGTATCCATTGGCGGGAATTTTACGTGAAAATATTGTTTTGATTCAACCCATTGCGGTTTTTCTGGCGTGTCATGAAGCCCTATCGAGCCATGTGCTTGATGTGTCACACAGGTCTCCCGGTAGCTGTAAAACAATGCCGCTACGAATGCCGCTACGAATAGGAAAATGTACATCAAAGAAAGGTCATTTTTGTTTCGATGTCCTATGTCCTAGAAAATCGCTGGCTCCTTGCACTCGTTTTCACGGACGGGGCATGTGAACTTCGTTTTAACTTAAACTTAAAGTTATACAATCGGAAAACTGTAGACCTCTTCACTCTGTTCCTCTAAAATGTGTTGAAATCGATGTCTGGTCTTCAAAAGAAATGAAATCATGGTCGTAATGATTGCATTGGTGTTGACTGCAAGCGTAGTCTAGTCAAACGCAACCAGCACGTGTAAATACGAAACACAACCTATGTACGCATGCACATTGTCCTTTAGTTCATTGCATGTCAGGTAAAAATGGTGTCATCCTTTATGCTAATGTTAGACCAAGTCGCGATAATTTCTTTACGCCAATAAACAGTGTAACGGAAGCGCAACGCGCATCAGGACAATAAAAATACATTGCGTTTCCCGACCGTTTTGTGGAGGGACTGTGCCCTACAGTATGGAAAATATTCGTTCGGTGGTCGCAGCAAAGACATGTCACTGCAGAGAGAGAGGAGAGAGAGAGAGAGAGAGAGAGAGAGAGAGAGAGAGAGAGAGAGAGAGAGAGAGAGAGAGAGAGAGAGAGAGAGAGAGAGAGAGAGAGAGAGAGAGAGAGATTGTTAATTTATCTTGGAAATCGTTTTCATAGTCGTGAGTTTCGATGTAAGAAAACTAAAAACAAAATTAAATTGAACAGATATAACGTGTAACCATAAAGTTCGCACAAAAGTTAAAAATCTATACCTGCTGGTATCGCTTAAACTGCTTAGTGTCACTTTTCTGACAAGCATTACCCCTTTGCTTAATGATATCCCCCTCTCTCCGTACAGTATGATGCATAATTCTGCGCTGCACGTACGACAATTAGAAGTCATCCCAATTAAGAAAATTAAAATAACAACTCCTCTTTTTCAGATTCCCACAGCTTCAATTAACTGTTATTAGATTTCCATATAATATCACTGCCCCTAAACTTGTAGTAGTAATAATAATAATAATAACAAGGCAGTATTGCTGAAGGTAATGAGTACTTGGGCCGTGATAGAGTAATTTTGAGGACAATATATACTACTATTCAAATATGGTCTTGAATTTCCTCCTGTCAATTAGGCATTTGATTAACTGGTTATTAAACGAAGCAATGGCATGACAACGGCAAAATATGTCTAGCAACTTTTGTGGAGTTTGAAGCAGGGGTTCATTATTTATAGTGGAAATTGCTTAAACTCCTTAAATATTCAAATTACAGCAAATTTCTTTTGTTCTCGATGGTAGATGTCTAATATTTAGATGGGCATATTTAGATTCCTACCCTATAGTTATCCCTATATAGCAAAAATCGGACATCCAGCTCTATTGGCTTGCTCAGAATTAGATATGTACATAATTAATGAGGTACAATATGTGGTGTCATAAGGTGTTCCATCATACCAAATATGAAGGGTGTAGCACTTGTGGTTACTGAGTTGTGGACAAATATATATATTTGAGGTCAAAGGTCATTGAGGTCACGTGACATTTTGTCAAAATAATTGTATTGCTAAGTTATTCCTATATACCAAAAATCAGACCTCTAGCTCTATTGGCTCGCTCAAAATTAGATATGCGCATAATTGATGAGGTACAATATGTGGTGTCATAAGGTGTCTTATCATACCAAATATGAAGGATGTAGCACTTGTGGTTACTGAGTTGTGGACAAATATATATATTTGAGGTCAAAGGTCATTGAGGTCACGTCAAATTTTGTCATAATAATTGTATTGCTAAGTTATTCCTATATACCAAAAATCAGACCTCTAGCTCTATTGGCTCGCTCAAAATAAGATATGCGCATAATTAATGAGGTACAATATATGGTGTCATAAGGTGTCCTATCATACCAAATATGAAGGGTGTAGCACTTGTGGTTACTGAGTTGTGGACAAATATGTATATTTGAGGTCAAAGGTCATTGAGGTCACGTGACGTTTTGTCAAACAAATTATATTGTTAACTTATCCCTATATACCAAAATCAGACCTCTAGCTCTATTGGCTCGCTCAAAATTAGATATGCACATAATTAATGGGTACAATATGTGGCGTCATAAGGTGTCCCATCATACCAAATATGAAAGGTTTAGCACTTGTGGTTACTGAGTTATGGACAATAATGTATATTTGAGGTCAAAGGTCACCAAGGTCACATGATATTTTGTCAAAATGTCTGAGATATCTGCGTGAACCGATGGACTCACTGATGGACTCACGGACGGATATGAACCAATATATAAGCCCCCTGGACTTTATCCGTGGGGACAAAAAACTGTGTCACTGCATCCTTTAGGCAATATGAATACGATGAGAAACTAAATTTTTATTTTTCTTGGCCTTATACATGGGAGCTATGGAGAATTGCCTTATACATGGGAGTCTATGGAGGTGTAAACTAAAAAGTCCTCTAACACGGCCAAATTCGATCGCATTGTAAAAACATATCGACGTGCATCTGTATGGGGTTGGGTACTATTCTTGTGCAAAGTTTGAAAGAAATTGACCAGGGCATGTCTGAGATATCTGCGTGAACGGACGGACGGACGGACTGACATGACCAAACCTATAACTCCCCCAGGACTTCGTCCGTGGGCACTAAAAACAACGCAACAGTTATTACAGCTACACCGGCGGTAGGTTCATATCCAGAGCCCCGTACGGTCGAGGTCTGCCGCCGTCGCTTGAAAACAATCTCATAAACCTGGCCATATGGGCAACTGTGTATGTGCAGCTGGGTACTTGACTTCCCGGAGAAGGCGAGCTGTCACGTTCAAGCTCAGGATTATTTGTCGATCAAATTTCAGTAAATTTACCTTACCTGGATGAAATTTTGTCTATAGGCTGAAATTTCGCCGACATTTGACAAAATTGCATCGATTTTTCAGGTTCATATCCGACATTTTTGAGTTTTGAGTGCAGACAGAAATAAGTTTTGAGGCAACATGGCTGCGACCCCATGTTGACCCCTAGCCCAGCGTACGATGCTATGTGCTACAGCTAACACACAGCATGTACGCAGGGCTAGCGAGAGAGTTGCCGACATCGACGGTTATTTACGAGAAGTGAATAAAAGACTGTCATTGTTGGAAGCGATCGAGTAGCTGAGGTAGGCTGGGATACGACTTGGGCCCAAGAACGCTGAATTTCGGCAGTAATTTGGCTTTTTACGTCAAGTCCCAAAATGGATTTGAAGTCACCGACCCTACGTACGGTCTTTGCAGGGCTGTGGTGAGCGGGGCGATTAGCTGTAGCGGAACACACAGCATCGTACGCAGGGCTAGTTGACCCCAAGTGAAAATGTGTTCGCGATCAAATCTTCCGATATTTTTTTCAGAATTTTCGACAAAATCATTGCTTCTTAAATCTTTTGTAAAATATAAAATACTAAAATAAAAATGCGATGTGCCATGTCTCCAGATTTCTAAAATATCGTTAGTTGACCGTTCGACGGAATACTCATTTCGCAAACTTTTGACGCAGTTGAAATTCAATACTGACCGCCAAATAATCTTAATGAGACGAGATCATTCTAGACATCCTCCAAATTATCCAACCATTCGCGTTAGAGTTCAGCTCGCTTAGAGTATATCATAACATTCTTCGGCCTTCGTTTAGATCGACCCTAATCTCTCCCATTTAGGAAATAAATACACAAGCTACCTTGACAAAACTTCGCGCACCATCCAGGACCAAACGCACTACAAATCTGTCTTGACGTCATCATCTCTTACATGGTAATCGGCATACCGTATTTTTTAGCAAAGAGACACAGAATACGTCGGAGTATTCAGTTTCAAAACGTATTACATTGTGTGATGTTGTCAAAAAAGGTAATGTTACTGCAGTGGTATAAATTACAAAACACAAAAGTTCAAATCAGTTTTTTTTGGACTGGCTTTACCCAACATTTCATATTGTTTCTTATGCCAGATTTGACCACGTGCTTACTGGCGACCCCTTTACATGCAAATTTTGTGTCAAATGGTGTGTTCTCCTGGAAAAACAAACGTACGATTTCTATATGAAGGAGGCGAAATTTGCCCTCAAAACTCGAAACCACCCCTTTATGGGGTGTACCTAGCTATTTTGAACGAGCTTCTCGAATCTGCAGCTCTATTTCGAAATGATGGTCTGGTTTTCTCAGCTCAAGGATAAGTGTTCTCCATCGCTGTGGGCATTACTATTCTCAACTGGGGGTACAGTTTTCCAGTCGTAATGTTTTTCATTGTGTCCGGGATATAAAACCTTTCCTTTCCACAATTTTACTTTGGTTAACACTAGTCCACGTCTTGTCAGCGATTAAACATGTTTCAAGTTTAAATGTTAAATTCTGGTCTCGATCCCTCTTGTTCGACCAAACTGAAATTACCCCTCCCACTTTGGCTCGTCCAGTGGGTGTAGCAAGGGTCGTGCCATCGCCTAGGAAACGGAGGGTGCATTAATGTTGCATTTCGATGCACATTTTGATTATATTCAGAAGATTTTGTGGCAAAAACTCAGATAGAGAAGCATTAACATTCACATCTCACTTATTCAAGACTGGCTGAGAGCAGCACTTCCATTCAGTTAACATCATTACGCCATTTATTATGCCAAGAAAGATGAAGCCAAGACATTTTGCCCTCCCTGGTCTCAGCCAGATATGGTTATACCTTACAGAGTTTTTTCCCACGGAATGAAAACAAATGTACTTGGGCTGAGGCCCAAGTACAATAATAATAATAATAATAATAATAATAATAATAATAAAAATAATAATAATAACAACTCCTCATCACTGATGACACAGTCCTCGCTGGATTATGGTGTTTGAATTATAGTGATTGAATTATATGCTTGATAGCTTCATTACAGAGGAGAGGGTAAATTTGTTAATAGTTGGGAAATCACATGATACAGGTCTGTTGAGGGTCATGTTTGTGTACTTGGGACAGTAAAGTTATGGCTGTTGGTATTTTCCATGGCAAGATCATGGTTACATTTATTTTATTATTGATTTTCATAAATTGCTGCAGCCAAATTGGATCACATGGCACCATTAATTGATAAGCACATGCACACTACTATAAAATGTCTGTGTGCCATTTTTTGAAAGAAATCGGTTCAGGGATAGTTGAGTTATGGTTCAAAAACATGAAAACATCGCGACAAAATGGCCGCCCGGCGGCCATATCGGATCGTATTGCGAAATAAATTGACATGCATATGTATGCCACAGTACTTTATCCTTGCACACAGTTTGAAAAAAATTGGCTCAGCGGTGACAGACACATGGCTGCTGACGGACGAGACGGACGGGACCCGATCTATGAGTCCCCGCCGAACTGTGTCCGCGAATACTACTACTACTACTACTACTACTACTACTACTACTACTACTACTACTACTACTACTACTACTACTACTACTACTACTACTACTACTACTACTACTACTACTGCTGCTGCTACTGCTACTACTACTACTTATAATAGTTATTATTATTATTATTATTATTATTATTATTATTATTATTATTATTTTTATTATTATTATTTATTTATTTATTTATTTATTATTTTATTTATTTATTTATTTATTTATTTATTTATTTATTTATTTATTCATTTATTTATTTATTTGTAAAGAATCTATATCCACTGTAATAAAAGTGTTCAAAGACGGTACATTGAAAACCACACTGCTATTTAAACCAGATATGAAATGAATATGCTCACGTGTTTTACAACAGGTTCATTAATAGTAGTGTGCTTCACAGAACAATGAGATACATGTATATGTTATCATTATATGTAGCAGGTTTCATCAATTTTCGCACGGTACTCTCAGAATTATTTCACTAATTACAAACCTTTATTTAATATGCAAATGAGCTGTTTACTAACTTGACACTGGTCAATGCTTGATGGGACAATTAGATATCTATCAAATCAAAATTTGTAGCACGTTTTATCAATTTGAAATTTAATGCTGTAATTTTGGGGTAATATCACGAATTAAATATGCAAAGTTCATTAAATATGTAAATAAACCCAAGCTGGTAGATAAACGCAAGCTGGTAGATAAATACAATATCTCTCTTCGACAAATGATCACTGATGGCATCGGTGACATTTGGCCTTAGTTAGTGACCACTACCTATCTGACTTATAGATTGATATATGGCGGGTGCCACATGTGGGGGAGGATGCGCTTACTATTTTCGAAACACCTGACATCACTTCTTGGTCTTCTGGCCAGAGGTCCATATATCTTTCTTTCATGAATATGACTTTGTTTGTGTACCGTCTATTTACTGTCTATTCTGTGCTGTTTTGTGTCTATGTTTACAACTATTGTCTTGCGAATTCTGACCTACTGTCATTGGATTATGGATTGGTATGATTGCGATTATTTTGACTGTTCGATGATTAATAGCACAATTAAATATTTATCGAAACAATATCTGTAGGACGTTTCACAAAATTTGGTGCCGAATTTCAGAGTTATATACCAATTTACAAAGTTTATTTAATATGCAAATGAACCCTTAAATAACTTTACACTACTAAATGCTTTACAGTTAGATATCTGTCGTATCAGTATGTGCAGCAGTTTTCATCACATTTGATGCAGTTATTTCGGAGTTATATGACTAATTATAAGACTTCATGAAATATGCAAATGAGCTAATTATTAACTTGAACTGCTCAATGCTTCTCAGTACAATTGGATATTTATCAGATCAACATCTGTAGCAAGTTTCATCAAATTTAACGCTGTAATTTTGGAGTAATATCACTATTTACAAAGTTCATTAAATATGCAAATGAACCCTTAATTAACTTCACACAACTAAATGCTCTACACTACAATTAGATATCTGTCGGATCAGTATCTGCAGCAGATTTCATCACATTTGGTGCAGTTATTTTGGAGTTATATCACTAATTACAAAACTTCATAAAATATGCAAATGACCTATTTGTTAACTTGACACTGCCAAATGCTTCTCAGTACAATTGGATATTTATCAAAACAATATCTGTACCAAATTTCACTGACTTGGGTGCCGTAATTTCAGAGTTATATACCTAATTACAAAGTTCATTAAATATGCAAATCAACCCTTAATTAATTTCACACTACTAAATGCTTTACACTACAGTTAGATATCAGTCGGATCAGTATCTGCAGCAGATTTCATCACATTTGGTGAAGTTATATCGGAGTAATATGACTAATTACAAACCTTCATAAAATATGCAAATGAGCTATTTATCAACGTTACACTGCCTAATGCTTCTAAGTATTATTGGATATATATCAGATCAATATTTGTTGCAAGTATCATCAAGTTTTGTCCAGAAATTTCAGAGTTATCTCATTAATAACAAAAGTTCATTAAATATGCAAATGAGAAGGTAATTGACATGACACTCACATTATCATCATAATGTTCTAAGATTGTCATCTGTGAAAAGTTTCATGAAATTTTATGCAGTATTTCTTGATATATGTGTACACTGTCATCACCGTCTCCATTGGGAAACCATTGTATGGAAAAAACGATATTGCATAACTTCATTAGCAGGCAAGCCACACTTATCAAAATCTAACCAGTTCTTGCAAGTAGCATATGGTACCTTTGTACCAATTCTGACTAGAATCTGTTCAGGCGTTTTTGAGTTATCGCGTAAACAGATAGACAGACACATACACACGCACACACGGACAAGGAGACAGACATCGCTATGACATTACCCCACGTGTTTACACACGTGAGCTAAAAACGGAAAAAGATTAAATAATATACAGTTGTTAATTTCATTTATAGTATTCAATTATTATACAAATAACGGGCGACGCGCTAACCATTAACGTTTATTTTTGGGCAAGGTTGAGAGGACTTGCCTCGCCCATTAATTTTGGCTTTCCTCGAGCCCGCGTCCATAAATAAATGTTAATGGTCTGGGTAAAGTCTGTTATTTTCATTATATTATCAAAAAAACCAAGAAAACCGTCAAAATTTCCGAAAATTTCAGGAGCGAACGACAACTTTGCCCCAGAAACTGAGCAATACGCGACACACTGTCACGCGCGCTGTAATAATTTGGCAAGTCCGGAGATGTTTCAGAAGAAAAGTATCTCAACTTTGCCACAAGTGCTCCATTTTATTTGTGATTGATTATGATTTACGTTTCAGCTGTAAATTTACGATACTTTGAGTTGTTAATCTTATTATTCATATTCTGGAGCATGTAAACAAACCATTACTGGTATTATATTACCATCCCCTGCCCGTCGCAATTTGATTGGTCGAGCTGAACCACGTGACTGACCACAAATACACAGTAATGGTTTGTTTGCAAGTCCGTGAATATGAATAATAAGATTAACAACTCAAAGTATCGTAACTTTACAGCTCAAACGTAAATCATAATCAATCACAAAATAAAATGGAGCACTTGTAGGTCAAGTTGAGATACTTTTTTCTGAAAACATCTCCGGATTTGCAAAATTTTTTACAGCGCGCGTGACAGTGCGTCGCGTATTGCTCAGTTTCTGGGGCAAAGTTGTCGTTCGCTCCTGAAATTTTCGGAAATTTTGACGGTTTTCTTGGGTTCTCTGATAATATAATGGAAATAACAGACTCCGCTCTGACCATTAATGTTTATTTGTGGGCGCTGGCTCGAGGAAAGCCAAATTAACGGGCTCGGCAAGCCTCGCCCGTTAATTTTTGGCTTTGCTCTCGCCCTTGCCCACAAATAAACGTTAATGGTCAGCGCGTCGCCCGTTATTTCTATATTTGAGGTCAGTCACGTTGTTAACCCGACCAATCAAAATGCGACGGGCAGGGCACGGTATATAATATATATCATATAATGCATGGTTAGTCATACAGTGTCAAGTTCAAGATAACATTTCAGCTCACAGCCGCAGACAACTCCTTATGGCGTAGTGGTTAGAGTGGGTACTCTAATAAGGCGTCCTGAGTTCGAATCCCAGATAGGCGTAGGGCAAAATTTGAATGTAACTTGTAAAATTTGAAGGTAGTGTGAAAGTAACGCTTATCAAGGCATGGTACAAGGTAAATCATGTGGCGACAGTAGTAGAAAAGATGCACACGTAGTTTTCGCGTTTGTTCGAGAACCTTCCATTTTCATCAGTTTCGATTTGACATCATTTTCGACAAACCAACATTGTCGTTATAAAGTGTTAAGGGGTAAATGTCCGGGTGGTAAGGTGATTGTCCACAGGGTATTTGTCTGCGTGGTAACTGCCCTAGAACCCTCAAAGGAGCTCGAAAACTTGCCCCAACAATTTACCCATGCAAATTCCATAGTGTTTTATTCAAAAGGGCAATGCAGGCACCAACATTAAAATTTGAACGCTATCTCACCAGTATGTTTTCGGGAAAAGTTATTTTGTCATAAATGAATATAATTGCACGAAAAGGTTACACACTGCACGAGGCAGTCCTCGAAGTCGCTCGTAAGATTCATGGATGCTGACATCTCGAAGTTGAAGGCACAGGCGTAGAAATTATTTGGCTACTAATGGGCCACTGCATGCCATTCACGACCACGCAAGTAAACGGATTCTCTGAACCCCAAGGTCCTTTGTTTATCCACAGTTCGTTGTTCATCCACATTGTCAAAAGCAATTAGGTGAACTCTGGTACCGTGGGTTGGAGAATTGGCGAGATTCAGGTTCGATATGGGCCTTCATCATCTCCACTCTGATGATGATGGCATTTCCCGTACTAGGTCTGCTGTACCTCATCTATCCGTATGGAAAATTTGGAAGATTCATGAGATACCGTGAGTGATACTATTGACACGCTTTCTTAAAATGATATAAAACAGTCTTCAAATCTAAAAAGCGACGATACATTATGTCCTCCACTTTACTTAGTTATGATAATTTTGCCCCAAGTATCTTGAATCATACAAAAGTGGCAAATTTTACGTTCAAAGACAAATCCTTGATCCTCAGTCACATGACAAGAACGTACCTATACATCGATCATTTTCACACATCGTTCATTTTCTGACAGACTAGATGGAAGCCTTAAATCAAGCCTGGTATTTTACAAAAAGCGAAGAAAGGATTAAAATCTCGACATTAAACACAAACTATGTGATGTCGTTTTCACAACCGCTGTCCTCGCGCTTTGTGGTATTATCATGTAAACCCTTTTCTTGTAAAAGGTAGGCATTCTTGTTCAAAGATGAAGAGAATTAAAATTAAAATTGCTGAGTAATTATAAATGAAGAGCTCATCTTAACATTGTCACAGTATCTATGTAACTGTGTCATCATCTACATCAATATATGCCTTTCTTTGCAGATACATCAAGTTTCTGATGCACACAGGATCGTATATTTGTTTCTTGGTCTTCCTATTCCTGACGACAGCACATCTGAACAACACTTATGGTAAACATTACAAGTCTGTAGTAGGAGAGCTTAGATTCGAACAAATGCTCAGTCAACAACGAGGGTCTCTTCCCACAAAGTTGGAACTCTTCATTACACTTTGGATCTTTGGTATGTCTTCGCTTTCGATAGCTCCTTATCTTAAAACGGCCAGTAGCCGTTAATTTGAAGATTATGTTTCAATATTGTCTTTCTGTATGGCTACATCAAAATGTATGTATCCCCAAAGCATGTATGTATGTATGTATGTATGTATGTATGTATGTATGTATGTATGTATGTATGTATGTATGTATGTATGTATGTATGTATGTATGTATGTATGTATGTATGTATGTATGTATGTATGTATGTATGTATGTATGTATGTATGTATGTATGTATGTATGTATGTATGTATGTATGTATGTATGTATGTATGTATGCATGCATGCATGCATGCATGCATGTATGTATGTATGTATGTATGTATGTACATGTATGTATGTATGTATGTATGTATGTATGTATGTATGTATGTATGTATGTATGTATGTATGTATGTATGTATGTATGTATGTATGTATGTATGTATGTATGTATGTATGTATGTATGTATGTATATGTATGTATGTATGTATGTATGTATGTATGTATGCATGAATGCATGCATGCATGCATGCATGCATGCATGCATGTATGTGTGTATGTATGTATGTATGTATGTATGTATGTATGTATGTATGTATGTATGTATGTATGTATGTATGTATGTATGTATGTATGTATGTATGTATGTATGTATGTATGTATGTATGTATGTATTTACATGTATGTATTTACATGTATATATGTATGTATACGTATTCTGATATCATTTGTAATATCAGATCAATTGTACAATGACCTCTGCGGGTTTTCTTTACTTTTTCTTCAAGGAATGACATGGCGAGAGATCCGTGAAATGTGGAATTCTGGCCTCTCTGATTACTTGAGAAACGCCTGGAATATACTTGATCTAATGCAACTTGGATTGTACTGGGTTTGGCTAGGCCTTAGGACCGCCTCCATAGTTACAGTATGTCAGACTTTTGAAAGATATTTCGGCATTAATGTAAAATAAATAAGACAAAATGCGTCTTCTCAGGAAAACAGAGAAGATGTCTAGTTAGCCGAGGGGATGATATGCTTATAAACATCACTGATCCTTGAGAGATAGCCATATGAAATTTATAGAAAAAGTGAGTTTCTAATTGCCAGCATATTCGGAGTAATTAACATTTTTATAAAACTAATCTCTATTGTGACTATTCATTTAGATATTTGCGGCCGAAGTCGCCTATCCACCCGCTATTTACTTAACGTTGTGCACTGAGCAAGACCATAACATTTCGCCAGTCTTGAATGATAATTCAGTTGCCCCCTCGTTCGCCAAGAAACCGACGGAGAATATATTTTCAAGGTAGTATGCGCATCGAAAATGAACGACACAAATCTTTGCTCAAACCTTCCTAAAGAAACGTTCCATCATCCTCTTTCAAAATCAAGAAAAGAATAAAAATAAGGGGTCACCGTGGAAAGTTTGGTAACAGAGAAATACATTACCATATATTGACCATTTATGTTAGAGCTTTGTCAGTGGCGGTGAATGCCAGATTATTACTGATGATGTATCCGATTATCCAGTATTGTGATCAAATATGTTTCCCAATCATTCTACAAATTCCTTTGCATTGCGAAAATAGCATATAGTACCCCTTCCCATCCCAAAATGGACAAAAGCCAGTTTGCACTCCACCATGTACTTGGCTTCGCCGCGTACATTATATTACGGTGTGCAAAGTTTGCTTTCGTCCATTATGGTCCAGGTTTGGGTTTATTTTTGCGTAAATTAAAATGGCCGCTGTTCCTGTATTAACGTACGTGTAAAAATAAAGTTCTAATTGTCACAAAGTAAGATGGCGAGAACTTTCCTTACTCCAAAGGCTTCATGATAAGCCCCCACAAGCAGTAATTCAGAAATTTTTTACGAACATTTAAGATTCCAAATATCTGTCACCGAGGCTCATTCTACTTAAAGTTCCATTAGCTGTATCTTCTGGCGATTTTTCCGTTAGTTTTGATTGAAATGATCACTGGCTCATGTTGAAGAGTCTGTCAAATAACAGAGAATCGCATATTATTCGGAAACATTACGTGCCCGACAACTAAATAACATGTGATTTTACAAGGAAAATTTCAATTTTGTCGGACAGAAATACAAACTCTGTTGACACGTGGATTCCAACGTAGGCATTCTTCTGCACCTGCGCGAGCCATTTACAGCAATTTAAAAATAAATATTCATTACTTATGCCCGGTACTTACGTCGTAGTCCATTGTCCGAACACGTTGCGTAGCCAGATGTCTGGCAATCCACGACGCAATGTTGTTTTGATCCCGCATATCTGCGTTCTCCCCAGCACGCTGAGCATGCCAGACGTCAACAAACGAGCTCGGAAGGGCAACACGTTTGTACAAAAATTAGCAGTTTTATGTGGCTATAACATCACTAATCATGTTTTTTTCTTCGTAAAACAACATTTTGCAACAAATATGAGCCCCCAACATGGAATTTTCCGGGGTAAAAATGGTCAAAAGTTACAAATAATGGCCCTTTAATACAAAAGTGGACAGCTTCCTCTAATTTTCTTGCTGTATGTAGCATAGGCGCACGACGAATTTTAAAATCAATTATCTGAATTTTAATGTTGAAACATGCATTTTATTAACAAATGTGCAAACGGAAATCGTGCGTCCAGATTTTTGAGGCATACAGTGAACATAGCTCTGCATGGCTGGGCTATGTGTTACCGGTGTTATACGGCCTCCCACCGTGGGAGTGAACAGTGAACAGTGCCATGGCATCACTACACTACATTGCAGTGCACGGCTGTGGCCGTTTAGCTCTGCTGTTACTTACACACTCGGCGAATTCTAAAACCACTTGTCTGTAATTGAATGGTGAGACATGCTGTGAGCAGCGCCCATAACACAGCTGTGGCCGCTCGGCTGTCTTGTACACATTACACACTTAAGTATTGGGAAAATAATTTTTTAAAAATCCGTAAAATAAAATTTCGGCAACCCTGGCGATTCAAACTTCTCCGTGTTGTCGCATGCGTGGTACTAAATCGATCGACTGGGTTCTTGAAACACAAAACGCTAATTTTACCTCCGGACAACTCCCGTGACACCGCCATTTTGAAGGCTATTCCTCAGTACGAATAACAATGACGTATTGGTTTAAAAGGAAAGTATGCGCATGCGTCAACTTCAAGCTGCACACTTTGAAAATGGCGCTGGCACGGGACTTGTCCGTAAAAAACATAGCGGTAAGGGAGCGTTCAGTTATTATGGCCGGGGGTGGGCCGGCAAAATCCAGGGGGGGGGGTCACCTCAAATTTGAAAACTGCAAAGGGGGTCATGTATTTTTCAAAGAGCTCAGAAGGGGGGCTCACTTTATTTTCATAAGTGTCCGTCCCGTCAAAAAGCAGTTTCAGTCTTCAGAAATATTCTGGGAGATAAAAATGATTTGTTGCATGATATCATTCTGAGTTATTCACCTGTAAATCTGAACAAAAGTATAATTATCTGTCACATGAACATCTTGACTTGACAACTCTGAGGCTTGTCTTATTATAAATCAAGCTCACTGAGGGCAATGAACAATTCCTATTGCTTACATATTAGAGATATAGCAAGTTTTGTCAGGGAAATTATTTAACAGTTACCTGTACTGAGACTACTAGTACCATGAAAAGTTAAATAATACTTTTAGGTGAAATTCCACTATCATAATTGTTGTCCACATCTGAACTTTTAAATACCCTATTTGAATCAAGTACATTTGTATCAATTATCAAACACCTATAAAAGCACAAATTAATTTAATTTAGCATTGTAAAAAAATTATTCTTAGTTTTCTCATAGACTCCAGTGTATAGTGAATCAGCATTTCAGTGAAATTCCAAAATCTAATTTCTTGCACACACATCAACCTTAAACCATCCTAGGCTAACTAAGTACTTTAAAATGAATTATCAAATGTCTATAAATACACAGATTTTGATAGTTTTGTATTGGAAAAAATTATTCATATTTTCCTCATAGACTCCCATGTACAGTGAATCTACATTTTGGTATAATTCCAAAATCCAATTTCTGGCGAACACATCCATTTGTTACCACCCTAATCTAATCAAATACATTGATATCAATAATCGAGAGTACATAAATACATGGATTTACCTATTTTTGTATTGGAAAAAAATTATTCATACTTTCCTCATAGACTCCCATGTATAGTGGATGAACATTTTCAGTGAAATTCCATAATCAGATTTCTTGTATACATAATATGCACCTTTAACCATCATATTCTAATCAAGTACAATTATGTTAATTATTGAACGTCTGTATATGCACAAGTATACCAAGTTTTTCATTGGAAAAAAAATTATTCACAATTTTATCATTGACTCCCATGTATAGTGGATGAACATTTTTGGTGAAATTCTAAGGTCAAACTTTTTGTCCACATGCCAGTTGTAACAACCCTATTTCATTTAAGTACATTTATGTAATTTATCAAATATCTATAAATGCATAGATATAGTTTTGCATTGAAAAAGTATTACATAGATTCCTCATACATGTATGAGAAAATATATGTATACCATGTACAGTGAATCAACATTATCAACAGCTGATTTTAATTAAATCCAAATATCAAAATATGTACACACACGCTTGCGCAAAAATATTGCGATCCACCAGTAATTTCTGTCCAACCCCTTTGAGGGGTAATTTCAAAATTATAGCAAGTCAGAATGGGAAATCTGAGCATTAACACCTTTTGAGTTTGTAAGGAAGGTCATTTGAAAAAATCTAAGCTCTTTTTTGGGGGGATTCTATCGCTCCATACCCTGAGGTGTTTGTGTGTGCAGCTAATTTACTCAAGCAATGTGGGGGGGGGGGGTCATGAAATCTTTGTCATCTTGAAAGGGGGGGTCATCAATTTTTTGGTGCAATGGGTAGGGGGGTTCACTTATTTTGACTGATGCGCAGGAAGAATTTGCCGGCCCACCCCCGGCCATAATAACTGAACGCTCCCTAATTATCAGCCGTAGATAGGGCCGATGTTGACTTTACAAGTTAGGAAAACAATCGATCGATTTTTGTGAGTATTCCCTTGATTAAGTTGAAGTTTGAATCTCGAGGATGGCCAATAACCGTTAATTTTGTCTAATTATTCCCAACGGACACCGTCCGGGGGGACTTGTAGGTTTGGTCATGTTTGTGCGACCGTGCGTCCGTCCGTCCGTCCGTCCGTCCGTTCACACAGATATCTCAGAGATGCCTGGAGCAATTTCGTTCAAACTTGGTACAAGGATTATTACCTAGCCATACATATGCATGTCGATTTGCTTTACGATCCGATCCAATATGGCCGTCTGGCGGCCATTTTGTTCCTGTATTTGATGTTGGTGCGTACGTTCATGCAAATTTCTCAGTGATGCTAGGAGCGATTCCATTCAAATTTGGTACATAGATTACTCTCTATTTTATACATATGCACATTGACATTGACCTATATCATACATATGCATGTCAATTTGTTTCGTGATACAATCCAATATGGCTGCCGTGCCGCCATTTTGTTACGATTTTGTCATGTACGGAGCCATAACTCAGGCGCATCTCAACCAATTTTATTCAAAGTTGGTACAAGGACATTGACCTATATCATACATATGCATGTCAATTTGTTTAACGATATGATCCAATATGGCCGCATGGCGGCCATTTTGTTACAATTTTTTCATGTCCTTAGCCATAACTCAGACATGTATCATCTGATTTTATTCAAAGTTGGTACAAGGACATTGACTAATGTCATAAATCTGCATGTCAATTGGTTTCACAATCAAATGCAATATGGCTGCCTTGTGGCCATTTTGTTATGATTTTGTCATCTCCTGAGCCATAATTTGGATACGTATCAACTGATTTTTTTCAAAGTTGGCACAAGGACATTGACCTGTCATATCATAAATATGCATGTCTTTTGTTTTACAGTCCAATGCAATATAATGGCTGCCTGGTGGCCATGGTCATACATATGCACATCAATTTGTTTAACGACAAGTAGCAGTATCATGTCAATTATTGAATTTTCGTAATTAGTCAGATATGTCAAGAAATACTGCATCAACTTTCATGAAACTGGTAGAGATGTTGAGCTCACATTGCTTTAACAGTAAAAAAGACATTTATCAGTGTCAAGTTGATTAATTTTTAATTGCATATGTAATGAATTACAGTGATATATTCACAAATACTGCGGTAACCCTTTTCCTACCAAGTCCATATTTCACCAAGGTCAAGATGATTAAAATTAATGAAAGACAACATATTCCATATGGTGTATTTAACATAGCATTGAACATTTGAAGGCTGTTGAAAACATAAATACTGTAAACTTGATTTTGTTTTACTAAAGACGCTACAACAGACCAAGCCAAGTGGGTGAAAATACATCATGCTTTGGCTCAATACCGCTTTTTACTGACTTGGCAGGAAAAGGGTTCAGGTTGATGAAACTTGGTACAGATTTTGATCTCATAGTGTTGTAAATACAAATCAATGACACTTAGTGGTATCATTTATAGATATAAATTAATTGCTAGTTTGCATTTACATAATGGATTTTTTTATGGTGAATGTCCAAAGTACTGCATCAAACTTTATGAAATATGGTACCGGTGATAATCTGTCAGTGTTAGGATAGGATGCAAAAATGTTTGGCAGCATCCTGTCGATTAAGTACTAATTGATTCATTTTAATGACCTTTTGTATTAGTATGGCGGCTTACATTGGTTTTTTTGTTTTCACCACCATGGAACTCATTTTTGGCCATTAAGCCCCATCTGTATCGCAGTATTTTTAATCACAGACCTAATTAATGAAGAGGACTCTTTCCTCTCAGAGGACTTGTAATTAAAGTAAAAGTGGGGACTGTGTCATTGTCAATGACTTGTTTAAAATTATTTTCTCAATACTTTCGTACCTTTAGAGTAATGTGTACAAGACAGCCTAGCGGCCGCAGTCATGTTCTGGGCGCTGCTCACTGTATGTCTCAAAAGCTGTCTGTATGATTTCCGTTCGCACAGTTATCAATAAATGCATGTTTCAACATTAAAATTGTAGACAAGTGATTTTAAAAGTCGCCATTTGTCTCAAAAGCTGTCTGTATGATTTCCGTTCGTACAGTTATCAATAAATGCATGTTTCAACATTAAATTGTAGACAAGTGATTTTAAAAGTCACCATTTGTATTAAGCCAGTAACGTTAACAGTAGAGCTGAGCGGCCACAGCCGTGCAAGGGGCGCTGTTCACTGTATTTCCCAATAGCTACCCGTACGATTTCCGTTTGCACAGATTTTGATAAAATGCATGTTTCAACATTAAAATTGTAGACAAGTGATTTTAAATTTCGCCGTTTCTATAAAGTTAGTAACGTTAAGAGTAGAGCTGAGCGGCCACAGCCGTGCAAGGGGCACTGTTCACTGTATTTCTCAATAGCTACCCGTACGATTTCCGTTTGCACAGATTTTGATAAAATGCATGTTTCAACATTAAAATTACAGACAAGGGGTTTTAAAAGACGTCGTGCGCCTGTGGTATGTAGTACATGGAAGTCATTCTTTGCGTAAAAAAATCGTTTTATCATCCATGAGAATGACGTCACCCCAAACTTATGGCACAAATTCGAACTAAAAATTTCACTAATTGGTTCTTCAGTCTCTCCGCTTCAAGTCGATTGAGATTGCAGTTGTTTATAAACGCTTAATAAGAACGAGGCACCCAATAAATACTTTATTTTATTTTTTATTTATTTTATTTTATTTGCTCATCAACAGCGCCATCAGGCAGCCACTTACAGACAAGAAAATAAAGAAAAGATAAAATACACTAAAATTTAAACAACAAAAAGTACCGTAAACATCAAACAATGACAAAAATAAATTAATGTCTTTTAAAAGTTGAATGAGATTCTTCAAAAACATCGACATAGCAAACCGTATCAAACAAATCATTAAAAAGTCATGACGTACGTCCAATCAGGCCATTTTTTTGTAACATCAACTGTAGAGTAAGGGATGTGTAATAGAGGTCTATGTCTAGCAGAGTATCTACACTGTAAAATAGCGGACGCTAGACGCGTCTTACGCGTTCAAAATGTACATGTCGGTGTTCAAATTTGAACGGCTGGTGTTCATATTGTTAACACTAGTGTTCATAATATTAACAATGATGTTCTAAACCTGAACACTTAAACAACGATCTCCTTCAAGTGTTCAAAAACTCAGCATCATAGACATTTTACAATACTGTGAAACAATTAACAGTCTTTTGTGTTTTTTACTTTACAATGGCTATATTAACTTTAGTATTGCTTCACTGTCCGGTAAACGTACACGGATTTGGTGTAACGAATTTCACACTAAGTGAAAAATATTTCCGGCCTGCAATTGCTGAAAGCATGTTTTTTCTAAAAAAGGAAGTATACAAAATAATTTTACACGTTTATTACGGGTTGAAAGTTTAAAAATTGGAAAAGAAAATCAGAAAACCACCATGAACGTTTTAATTTTAACATCGGCGTGCAAGAAGCGTTCTACTTCTAAACACTTGGTGTTCAAGTTTGGTGTCTTTTCCTATCCCATGATGCATCCAAACGGAAGTTGCGACATTTTTCTTGTAAGCGCACCCTGAAGTCGTGATCGTGCGGAAGCAAGACCAGAAAGGGTAAGTTTCCTCTCCAAAATAGTGAAAGCTATTAGATTTTTGAAGCATCTATATTATCGTCCTTTGAAATTAATTGTATTGTACCTTGAAATAGCTTAACTACGTGAAGAAACCTTTTTTTCTTTCAGTGGCTGGTATACCAACAACTGGCTGTGAATACGCAGTGGTACTTTTGGCCATGGCCTATCGATCGATCTCACTTGGGTCAAGGGTCATCGCAACACAACTGTAGCGATAACCCTTGACCTGAGCGCGATCGATACGCCTTGCATAGTGCTGCTGCGTAATCACAGCTAACACATGTCTTTTAGTAGACACAATCGCATGTAAAACATCAGGTAAACATCGTAGAGTATACATTGTATTGTTTCAGCAAATGAGAGTTTGGCTTTTTTATTTTAATCAGTTGATGACAAGAAGCAGCAAATATTTTGTAACAGTATTGAAGAGAGGCACTGTATATGAAAGTCTCCCCTTTTCCTTAACCTAATCAGTCCCTTGTCTTTCATTTAAAGTTTCATCTCGCCATATTACCTATTGTTGCATTTTTTCAGGATGTAAAAAGTTGGATTTAACTGAAAATCGAAGAGTTGTTACAGAAGCTGGTAATACAGATAATGAAGAAGATGAGTGTACAGGTAGCTGTCTGGAAACAAGTGTGAGAACCTCAGTTCATCTGTAATGTACATTTAAACTTCCAAGGGTCAGTAACTGAATTTTGATAAATTTCTGTATTTTTGTTCTGAATTAATCTAAGCTTTGGTAGCATGCTATGATCTTTGATAGCTTATGCCCTTGTAACATTTAGTTGATCATAGCCTGCTACCAAACCGTAGATTATTTTGTATTGTAGCTCAACACGTCTCTTGTACTTAGCAACTGGTTTTTAGCTTTGCTGTCAGTTAAATAGGTGGATGCATGTGTAGCATTATCCTCAAATTTGTACATCCAGAGGTTTTTCTTCAAAACAGCCTGTACGAATCCTTTAATATTTGGATTTCCTAATCAGATATGTTCAAATTATGCTGAAATATGCAAATTTATTTCTGAGGCAAATTTTGCTATTTTTTGGCAAAAATCTTCTTCTCTTTTACTTACGTCTTCAATATTTGGTAAACATGTCCCTAAAAATGACCTTAGTCAAATTTGTGCTAGTTGTGATGAAATATTCAAATTTTTATATTTCATGGCAAGTTTTGTCATTTTTGGTCAAAAAATCTTTAAAAAATCTTTTTCAAAACTGCTAATCGGACGGCTTTGATATTTAGGACATAGATCTCTACTGATAGTCTTTTTCAGATTGTTCAAATTATGCAGAAATTTACACTTTGTATTTTTAGGACATTAAGGACATTTCACACATTTTTAAGACATTAGGGATTACCAGAATTTGATATATTCAAGTTATGATGAAATGTACATTTTTTTCATTTTAAGGGTGATTTTTACCATTTTTGGTAAAAAAAATTGTATAAAAATTAATAGCAGGGTACACCAGAATTCGAAAGGTCTTTACGAATATGTTTTAAATTTCTGAGAAGTTATTTTTTGAAATGTCACCAATTTATTTCAGGGTTTATTTAAAGATATTACAAACAAACAAACCTTTTTTCTTTATGAAGGACTTTGTTGGACAAGGAAATAGGTTTACCCTGCCAAGGACCCATTTTCCCCACTTTCTGCATGTTGTGCCTTACTGTGACACTTTGACAACTTAACATGTTGTGTTTACTTTAGTGTGGATATACCATATATACCATGTGCTCTAGAGAAGCCTTGACTAACTCCTTTTTTCTTCAAATTTACAATTATCTATACAAGAGGAAATTTCTTTAAGAAACCATCTTACAAAAATGGGGTATGCACTTTTCAACACAATAAGTATGCCAAATTTTGAGCTTTTTCAGATGATTTTTGTACATTTTAAACAAGTATGAACATAAAACGTAATCCACAATATGGTGATTTTTATTGCTTATGTTTTTGATAGGAAGGTGTTAACACTGTTAGTTTTTTCCATTGACAAACTTTACATACAAAGTTGCGATGTTTATTAGCCCATTTTACAGTAAATTATTGTATTTCATTCTAGAAATGTTTCGTGTATTTTTAGAATAAATAATTTTACTGGATATCAATGGTCTGTAATGTTATTTCAAGGCTTGAACATCCCGTGAACGCCCAAAATTAAAGGTGTTCAACAAGCGCGCATCATGTGTTCTAGCCTTTAACACACTTATCGTTGAACGGCGTCCATGCGTTCAAAAAGTGTTACAGCCCTTTGAACGCGTAAAAGCGTTCAATTTTTAGAACACATTTCCTGTGCAACGTGTGTTCAGATATGGAACACATGGCGTTCAATATAATGTCTGATGAACACGTAGCGTTCAAAATCTGCACACGTGTGTTCAAAAATTGAACGTTGGTTGAACACGTAGTGTTAAATTTCTGAACGTCTAGAGGCGTTCAAAAAGTGTTACAAAAAGGCGTTTAATTGGTGTTCTATCCTTTAACACTTAACTTTACAGTGTAGGTACGCATAGGCCGTAAAAACCTGTACAATCCGTAGAGTCATATAATGATAAAAGCATTTACGCACAAACATACAATCAAAATAGTTTCCTACGTAAGAACAGAGATAGAATTTTAAATAAATTACAGAGCAATTTATAGTCACAATTACACCAAGATGAAGAGTCACTGTGACATCCCTGCTTATGATGTAAATATCTAAGAAAACGTTTCTGAATTGACTCAATACGGTTTGCCTGACTGTCAGAAATTGAATTGAAAATGACTGTATTATATTCTAAAATTGGACGCACCATAGTAATAAACAGATGTCGAAGGACAGCAACTTGAATGATCAAATTAAAATTGCGTTTAATGAGACCAATTATGCGATTGGTTTTATCTACAATAGAGTCAATGTGATGAACAAAAGTGAGTTTGGAATCAAAAATGATACCCAAATCCTTAATGTGAGAACGTGATCGAGCATACAATTATCTACTTGGTAATGAAACTTAATAGGTTTCTTTTTTAAGGTGATGGTAAGTACCTTACATTTGCTAGCATTCAAATCTAAGCGCCAAATTTTTGACCACTGAACAAGTTTATCTACAGACTTTTGTAAGTGCTTGCTATCATCAAGAGTTTTAACACGACTGAAAGTTTGGCATCGTCTGCAAACAGCAATGACTGAACAGATACAGTCATCGGCAACTCATTTATGTATAATATATATAACAGAGGCCCAAGAATGGAACCTTGTGGCACACCGGATGTTATCTGGCACCAAGTCGGCGCTGCTCCATTTACTAGTACATATTGCTGCCTATTATTCAAATAACTTTTCAACCATTTCAGAATATTGTGATGAATGCCAAAATACTGTAATTTGTAGAGCAGTAAAACATGATCAACTCTATCAAAAGCCTTGCTGAAATCTGTATAGATAACATCAAGTTGTTGCGTACTTTCTATTGCATTGATAACATTTTTCACAAGAACAGCAAGATTGGTTGTGCAAGAGCGCTGTTTTGTTGTGATAACTGGACTAATAGAGTATAAATATTAGCACAGATTAGCCTTTCAAACAATTTTGCTGTAGTTGAAAGTAGCGAGACTGGCCACAGGCGGCCCAATCACTATTAATAAGCTTATTATTGAGTTTTTCTCAGTTTTCTCTGTGACTGTCAGTCCCTCTCGTTTTTTCATGCTCTGACTGATCGTAGTAAATAAAATAAATGACTATATAGCCTAACCTATCGCCACCTGACTCTTTATTTTTTACACCCCATTACAAGGACGTTTATCTCTCATATACACATCTTGTAATTAATTAGTCAACACAACTAATTATGCTAATCCGTGGACTTATCAAGGGTTGGTCAACATTGCAAAGATAGAGATGTAAATAATTAGTCAACACAACTAATTATGCTAATCCGTGGACTTATCAACATTGCAAAGATAGAGATGTAAATGAAAAAGGAGTTAGTAACCTTTCCTATCTTTCGCGATGTTGACTAACCTATAAAATCCCTGATAAGTCCACGGATTAGCATAATTAGTCATGTTGACTAATTAATTACAAGATGTGTGTATATGAGAGATAAACGTCCTTGTAATGGGGTGTAAAATAAATAAAGAGTCAAGAGGCTAGGTTAGGCTATAAAGTCATTTCTTTTTATTTACTACGATCAGTCAGAGCATGAAGAAAAGGAAAAGAACTGATAGAAAAAAACTGAGAAAAACTCAATAAATTGCCCTTTTCCAGATGTCAGGAAAATACCCGGAGAGAGTGATGTTACAAATAGCTTCCAAACTGGGACAGATAGTCCAATTGAGCATTTTGATAAAACATGATTACTAATATTATCAGCACCCTGGACCTTCTCAACATTGATACTCAAAACCAAGTGAAAGAACCAGGAATTAAATGTTTTTTCACTGTTTTATGTTTAGGTATATCGTAAAACAAACAGAGCTAGATGACATCTATAGTTTTTCGTACGATGACAGTCACAATGGTATCAAGAGTGATGTTACAAATAGCTTCCAAACTGGGACAGATAGTCCAATTGAACATTTTGATAACGCATGATTACTAATATTATCAGCATCCTGGACCTTCTCCACATTGATACTCAAAACCAAGTGAAAGAACCAGGAGTTAAGGCCAGAGAAAAAAAATCTTGTTCATCGGATTTTTTGGACCAAGTCCCAGGAGCGGCGAGCGAAAATTTTTTTTTATTTTTTTTAGGCCGAAGGTAAACGCGGTGGCATTTTTGCACAGATGCAGACAAGGCAAGATAATTGTTTCCCTTTTTACCAGAAATATCTCAGACAAGAAACACTGATACTGGTAACTGAATTCAATACTATATTTCCCAACAATAACATAGGCCATTACATTCACAGTTAGTGTTTGCACAACATATCCTGAGCATTTCAACATTCTCTCAGAATAAAACTGAAATGTACAGCAAATCACTGAAATTCAACAATTCAGTATTGTCCTTTAATATTGTCCTGGTGGGACCTAGCATCTGAGTTTTTTCATTTTACTTTGGCCCCATGTTTTGGCCTCTTTACCACTGTCTATATATACACATTTTACACAATGGTCTAACAACACTGTACTGTGATCGGAGTGAAGTTATATAGTCATCATTCAGATCGTACTTTAACATCGACGCAACCATGTGTTTTGTCATTGCCGTAAATTTTTATACTTTCGATGCAATTTTCATTCAATCGGATGCACCGTCACCTGCTGTCACGATCTTGTTGAACAAATCGCCGAACGTAATATCAGGACAAACACTGCACTGAATAGCGTCTCTGGAACTAACTGTTGGCCATCACGTAGAATGTTGGCGATCAAATTAATACTCATTCGACATGTACTAACCTTTACAAAACGAGCAAATTTCTGGCCAAATCGACCCACTTTGCGTCGTGATTCGCCAAATTCAGACGTAACAACAACGTGTTGGCGGTCAACTAAGTCCGAACACGAATGAAGTCTCATTCAGAATCCCGTGCCAGCGAAAACCCGACACAGTGTAGGGCGCCACCAGCGGCAGTACTAAAAATATTTGTAATGCGGAAGTAAGAATTTGCCGCGATCAAAAAAAAATTCCAAATATGCCAAAGTAGAAGCGGCGATTCCGATGAACAATTTATTTTTTCTTCCTGGCCTAAATGTTGTTTTTTTTCACTGTTTTATGTGTAGGTATATCGTAAACAAAGAGAGCTAGATGACATCCATAGTTTTTCGTACGATGACAGTCACAATGGTATCAAGTTCAGGCTACCAATGAAACCACGTTTTGGAATGTGACAGATGTTATGGAACACTTCGGCTCCTCCGTCAAAAGTACAACGCCGACCTACTTTACCTCCCTTACAAACACTAAGATAAATCAAGAATTGGATGAAGCTCTGAAACAGGTATTGGATGCCATCGCCAAAGTCGTCGATAAGATCGGGATCACAGCGGTCTACGAAGAAGCAATCGCAAACATATCCCTGCAACTGAATAGGCTCGGCCAGGCCGTTTCTGGCAGCGGCGCAGAAGATTACTTGAAGGATAACATTCCCCTTCTTACCGTTCTGGGTGGAGTATTGCAAAGAGTCATGTACCCGGAGCGGCGCAAATACTGGAACCAGTACGACCCGACGCTACTTGCGGATCTCGTCATAGCTGTCGCCAATGTCATTAGCGTCATGCGTTTCCTGAGGATGATGGTGATAAACGAATACATGGGACCTCTTCAGATCTCTGTCGGCAAAATGTTGACGGACATTATGAAGTTTATGTGCATCTTTGGTTTAGTGTGGGTTGCGTTCGCAGTGGGCTTGACTCAGGTTTACTGGGGATACGCCCCGACGCGATACTTGACTGCATGAACAATTATCTGTCGTATGAAGAATGTTATGGGAAAAAATTCTTCGCAGAGTAAATACGAGATAATTATATCGTATCTATAATTACAAGTCACTTACTCGATAGTCTAAATCTGATCACAACTTTCTGACATGCCTCTCTTTCGGTTCGTCTCCTTCACGGATTTCAACATTTCTGTTTTAATGCCAATCTCTCAGCTGTTCTGTCTCTTGACTCCTCCGCACATCTCCAACTATGTCTATGTAACTTGATTTGTCTGTCTGTCCGTCACTTCTTGTCTGTCTTCCTTCTCTCTTCTCCCTCCCTCTTTCCCTTTCGTCCCTCCAACCTCTCTCTCTCTCTCTCTCTCTCTCTCTCTCTCTCTCTCTCTCTCTCTCTCTCTCTCTCTCTCTCTCTCTCTCTCTCTCTCTCTATATATATATATATATATATATATATATATATATGCAGGCTTATTTAATTATAGTCTCCTTAGCTTTGTCATCGTTGCCATGCTCAACCCTCTGATGTTATTAAATGAGGTGTCATGTAGACAGGTACAACGCATGTATAGTAAATAGCAAAGATCTACAATCTGCATCGCGTCCAAACTTTCTCATATGATAGCGTAAGACCCCTTTGTACTCTATACTCTCTCAGAGAAGGGTTAAAATTAAAGAACAAAGCGTTCGGACGATAAGGTCTTTTTCAACAATTACTGTGGATACCATTAAGAGTGAACTGTATAATTTTTTGACTTGACCCCCTTTACAATGACGTTGATATGAAACGGAAGAGCAACAGACGTGTTAGACGCAACTAATAATGGATCATCGATCAAACTTGTATGCGTTCATCGATTTTCAAATGATGTCTAAGAATATCACTAAACGCTTTTCAGTCGTACGAGGGTGTAAAACGATGGGCATAATTAATCATCTGCGACTTAAGATAGTACGCGCCTCGAATATGAAAGACTTCAACTTTTGCTCAAAGTTTCTGCAACTCTAAACTAGTACCTTTATAAATCATAATGAAATTGGAGATGACAATGCAAAATTTGGTACTAGAGAAGCAAGTAACCAAACATTTACCGACACTTGAAATTCAAAGTGGTCACCATGCCTGTGTTAATTTTTGTGAGAAAAAGTAACTTTTCCGATTTTCACAGAAATAGGTCGTAAAAAATGAGCTCTGCGTGGTCATTTCTTTCAAATAAATGTTTAGTTGCAATTATGATTTCATTGTAAATTGCTCTTGAAGCCGCTAACTGAGCATGTGTTGGTGAGTGGATTTCTGTCTGTTATATAGTCAATTATATTCTTGTTTTCTATGTTGAAATCCACATTTGTCTTCCTGTCTTCCTCACCGTGCATCTCGCGGAGCAGTATATCGGCGTCATTGAAGACTCTGTTTTGGTCTCTGTACGGACTGATCGATCTGGAAGCACTGCAGGTTGAAGCCGACCACCTGTCAACAGAATTCGTTGGAGGGTTACTGTTCGCCTGTTATCAAATTGTAGCCGTCATAATTCTACTAAATCTCCTCATTGCATTGATGGGAACACCTATGACAGTATTGTGGTAAGCATCCGGATTGTGTTAGCCAATTTTAATCATTCACTATCCTCCAATCTCCCTCCATAAAAAATTCTATCCTCAAAAGCATTTCAGAACATCATAGGACCATCAGGGCACGAATTGTAAGATTCTGTACTCTACAATGTCCGAAAGGTATTTTAGGGTTGGTTTTTATAGCATCACTTTCAGTATGGGTGATAAAAGTGCGTAGGGACACAATTCTGCTGGTGTTTACTTTAGGTGAGATGTCGAAATGAAGAAAATTGCTTGGTCGTGGTATTCGTGAAACTTGCTGGTACTGAACTCAAGGCTACGTCCCTTAATCACAAGTACCGTGCTTATACTTTATAATGTCCTGTTTCCCTAAAATCAATATGCATTGAACATGTAACAACACTGTAACGGAATAAACGACAGAAACACAGTAACTGCCTCAAATACAAGTGAGGGACTCACATTCGTCAACGACGATGGGATCGCAAGGAAATTGCAGTTAATTTTCTCAAATAAAATCGATTATCTTTTACAGGAAAATGCGGACATTGAATGGAAATTCTATCGCTCCGACATGTGGATGGATTATTTCAGCAGAGGTGTCACTGAAGCGCCCCCATTCAATATCTTGCCGAGTAGCAGGTCCTTCATCAAGTGTTTTCGACGGATCTACCACTGCCTCTGCTGCCGAAAGGATGTTAAAATGGAAACAAAGGTCGGTATTTTTATGGTTCATGTTGAATTGTGATTTTCATACAGTATAATACCATCATCACCATCATCGTCATCGTCACCTCTGCTACCACCACCACCACCACCGTCGGTACCATATGTTCGCCTTGACTTATTCATTATGCATCGGTTGCATTCGCCAAATGAGTTATTCTTCAATCTATGTTCCATGATGGATTCATTGATTGACTGATGTGATCGAATATGAAGAGTGGTTGAAAAACTACAGATCGGTGGGATGATTAAAACTTTGTGCATTATTTCAAGATACGGGACCTGTTTAGGAGATCAAGGGAGAGTAACAAGGAGACAAGAGATGGGATACAGTGAGACATTGCTGGATGATGAAAGCAGACGATCGATGAAGCTAAAAACTATAGCTGTCAATGATTTGAGCAAATGTTGGAGATGACAGACAAGGCGAAACCAACTACCTGAGGGGATAAGACCTAAAGTCATCAGCTGATGAATTTAAGAAGAAAATACTGGGTGCTTGATGTTGACTTGGGAAACACAGGGGAATGTATACGCTGATAGCAATCACTTGCATTCTTTTTGTATTTCGTTGACAGGTTACGCGAAGAAAACGAATTAATCAAAGAAAGTCAGGAATATTACGAGGCAAGCAAAACATGTTCAGTCGTTTTAGTTTGGTGCGTTTACTGCGATAAGTTACTCCGGGCCCCATGAAGGTTGACATTACGTTTTGTGTTATTTATAAAGGGAGATACACAAGGTTAAATGTACCCTACATTTACAAACTGAGCATCTCTGCGAACATGTGCACATACAGCACATTTGTTCGACATAAGTGCAAAGTCTGAAAGCGTATCCTCATGACCCGTACTTCCCGTTGTCTTGTCTGAGAACTGTTGTGTACATAAAAGAAAACAGTTTTCTGCGATCGCCATTTCCCCACAGCGGAATGGTAATAGAAAATAATGTTTGTGCCGATATTTATCACGAAATTATGAAACCATTCAAAATGTTTAGTACCGTGGTAAAAATGCTACTTCTAAAGATAAAGCAAACAATAATTCTGCAATTTTCGATGAAGTGTCACAATCACCGTTAGTTTAAATTTAGAAAGTGCCATGCCAGGCACGAACCCAGGGAGTACTAGTAACGACGAAAGATTACAGGTGTCAGAGAGAGAGCGAGAGTGTGTGTTATCTCATTCACCTTTCTGTGAAATGTAATTTCCTCTTCTTTCATTTTCGCCGTTCCAGGTCGTTTGTAGGCGTCTCATTCAGAGATATCGCACTGACAAATTGGCTCAGTGTATCGACAACTCTAGTGGCGGTTATTCTTCAAGCAGTGACTTGGCCAGGTAATTTCGAAGTTAAAAAATAATTTCAGGAAGAATAAGCGCTAATGGGTTAACTTCGTTCTCGGTGAGTGAATAATGATCAGGCTGGAGCAGTCCAATCTAACCAGTTGAACATGTCTCCAGTTGTGAAATACTATATTATTTCTGGCTGATCGACAGGGGCTGTAATTTTCCTCATCTCTGATTATAGTTTGCAACGTGGAACAATTATATGTTGTTTTGATGGGGTTTCGGAATATTGTTGGTAAAACTCTGCTACCAAATATCAGAAAATATATATTATACCCTCTACATACCAGAAACCTCGGTTAGATTAAGTAGATCCCGAAAGTGGACGAGTGGAGTTTTGCTCACATTTTCCTCTCAACGAAACTCAACCATACTCTTACCAAATCCAGAATAAAAACCAAGGGTCACTGCGCAAAGTATTGGTGCTAAATAAACAAATATATTAATCTGTCATTTACCGATATTTCAAATGCAAAATGACCACCATCTAAATGTTAACTTTATGATAAGAATTCTTTTTAAATTTTCGGAAAATCTAAATACTCCAAGAACTTTTAAAATGAGCCCCCATAAGTGGTAGATCAGAAAAGCATTGTGAAAATTTGAGCGTCAGAATGTCTTTCCCCGAGGCGCATTCTACCTGAAGTGGCTTGCTACTCTCACTTTCTCTACGTGAAACTGAACACTATCATATGTTATTTGTTTTTTACAATTAGATTAGAACTACGCGATATGATCCAGCGCCTGGAGAGGTCAATCCATCAACTCAGGGAGGAATTACGAGACAAGCTGCGAGGTATCGATGACAGCCGACAGCAAGCCGATTGGAGGGGAGAAGATGCGGGCAGAGTGAAACGCGGCCACCAGATGGGAAAGTTTCGTCGAGTTGAAGACTGTTCTGCAAGCGCACAGGATGAAAGATAAAAAGTCCCCAGTGACAGGACATTTGTGTCGACAGACACAACAGAAAGTTAGAGGAAAGGATACTATCTGTTAGGCTTTGTAATATTTCCATTAATTTTCTGAACAAATATTCAATTTTACTGTTTACAAATGAATTCTCCTTTATTTAGATTAAGATCCATGTGTTTGCAATAACAACTTGACATTGATGATTACATAGTACGAGCTGTGCTGATACGTTGAACACTGGGCTTTTTGGGGTCATTCAAGGAGTAGAACTAGAAATTGTAGTTTGCAGATAGAACATACTACAAATAGATAAGCATATGATGAGGAGATACCCATTTAATAAATATTCATAATGTGTGAATGAAGCAGACGCTGGACAACATGAAGGATACTGGACTAAAGCGTCCTCATGGTTAAAATCAGTTATTGCCTTAATGATAGCTTTAATCATGAATCAATACAGACAGAATCTCTAGAATAATAATGAATTGTATTGTAGCTAGGCGTGAGCGAACTTTTCTGACTCTTCACTCTGCAGAGAAAAAGTTATGTCAACGATTGACAACGTGAATTTCATAGGAACAGTTTGGTAAATTATTAACTTCGGTAGAGTATTACCTACACAATTATCGAGTTGCATCTCCAAAGGCGCTCGTAATTATATCGCAGTTGGTTAAATTTATAATTAACCACTTTCGAAAACCAAAAACATCATCACAATTACCCTGCCTTACTGTTCTGCATTTAATTTAAACTTTTGGTGTGCTTGAGAAGACGTACTGTTGGACTTAGGTATCTTTTTTAACTGCCAAATCGCCACCAATTACAAGTGGATTCCGCAATGTAAGTGCAAAGTTGAAAGCTAACGGATGACAACATCTGTACTGTATCTGAAAAACAAATATAAATCTGACAAAAATAAATCTGACAATAGAACAAGCTTTGACTGCTTTTTTGGCTTTTAGGTACTGCGAATAGACCCGAAGATACATGAAGATTCCTTCCGGATTTTGCCTCAGTTATGCCCGTAGTCTATCCTTAGAGACAGGGCACGGGAATCACACGGTTTCCGGTTGTTAACATCACTCGTGGAAGGGCATTCCCAGCCTCTCCCTGAGGCATCGTATCTTCGAATGCACGCCATCCCAATCCAAGAAAGCGCTTTCCAGATGTCTCACTGAATCTTCGGTAACTTCGAATGCGTTTCGACCATGTAGGATACGGCTATTATCAAACATTAGTAATTCACCTGAAAAAGAAGGGCAGTATATAATCGGCCAAGGCAATTGCTGATACATGTATTTCGGTTTGAGAATGGCTCAGACAAAACGACAATTGAAAAGGCGTTATAATCTTACATATTACACAAAAACATTGATCAACAGGTAACTGCAAAATAATATTCCTTCACTGCATATAATTGTTGATTATGTGTTTATATGGAACCATAGGTTCAATTCTTCTTGCACTTACCAGGTTGCATTCGATGGATGACTGTATTGTCTTCCCGGTGTATGATGTCATTGTAAGTTGTTATTGCTTTGTAGAATGGGTACACCTTCTCCACAGGCATGCGCAGTCTGGTGTCCCTAACTGGATTGTTGAAATGCACTTGTGCAAGATTGCCATGCCTGTCAAAGCTGTTTTGACAATAACCAAAAATAGTGTCTCAATTTGATCAACATAGACAAACACACATGTGTAGGTAACATTGCTGCAATACTGGTCACTTTCATTAACCGCACGTGCCGTAACAGGAGCCGGATATGAGCAACAAGATAATAAGGTTGCCTCAAAGCCATTTCCGATTTAATCGTTCGAAATTTCAAAACGTCCCCGATAAAATATAAGGAAGGCCAAAACTCGTAAAGCTTGTAATATATCATTAATTTAAGACTGCTGAATGAGAACGTCTATTGATTCGATCCAATTTGAAAGATGTCGGTCATTAAAAAGGTGTTTTTGCAAAGAATAACAAAACAGAGCGCCAATGCAATGACTGTGAGATTCCATTTTTATCACAATCTAATGTGACATTAAGGTATTACGCGCCTCCAAATTGAAAGATTTAAACTCGTTCAAACTTTCCTTGAGAAAATTTCAACCACTCCATTTCAAAATCGAGAATAACCTTACAAATTTTGGTACAAGAGACGCAAATGACCCAAGATTTACCTACAGTGCGTTTCACCTAGGTACCGCAACTCAGCGTATGAGACGGACACAATCCACGTACAAACACACGATTAGCTTGTGTATCACGGACACATTTCAAAGCCACCGACTCGTCGATTAATTACAGTAAACCAGCATGGGGCAGCCGCTGTCTAGACTGAGAGATAAACCGTTGACTCGACTTGATCTACAATGTAACTGTTTCTTTTACAATTTCAGCAAAGAGTTCAAGAGGTGAAGGTATTCTCAACAGAAACTAACTAAAAAGCCACACATTGTAGATCAAGTGTATCTCTCAGTCTAGACAGAGCGGCTGCCCTATGTTGGTTTACTGTAATTAATCAATGAGTCGGTGACTTTCAAATGTGTCGTGATACCCACGCTTATCGTTTGTTTTTAACATGGATTGTGTCCGTCTCATACGCTGAGTTGCGGTACCTATGTGAAACGCACTGTATTTTTAAATTCAAAATGGCCGCCATCCCTGTGTTAACTCTATGAAGAAAAATACAATTTTTGAATTCCGAGAAACTAGGCCGGTGAAAAGTCTTCCTACACCAAGAGCTTTAAAATGAACCCCCTCTAGTGGTATACCAGAAAAGAATTGTAAAAGTTTGAGAGTCCAAATATCTGTCCCAGAGGCGCATTCTACCTTAATGTGAACTGTGTCTATTTGAAAAAACTCACTATCATCTTGGTCAAAGTAAAGTTATCGTGTGCGGGTAGTTTTGTAATAATTCAGAAAAGTTCACGTGAACACATGGTCGGAAACATCAAATTTGAAGGCATAAGCTGCTCTTTACTTAAAAAAATGATGGTGATCCACAAAGATGTTCTCTCAGAAAATATGATGCCGCTAACTTTTTGTCTCTACACAAACGAGTTGCGGCTGATATAGCTCCGCTGTGATATTTCAGACAAGATAACAAGTGTAGCTGGTTTGTCAATTTAGGGAATACTGATGAACATGGGACTTGCGGATATGAAAGTCCAACACGTGATCATTAGCATACATCATTGCTAGTTGTATGCTGGTACACTTTGCCTGAGTACTAACATTTAATGATAGCTCAACTCTCCCAACAAATATTGTTTCATTAAAATCAGCAAAAAAATTCCAAAAAATAGAAATATGCATATTTTGTCATAATTTCAACAAATCTGAATAGGGCCATTCCTATAAACCTGCACACAAAAGCTATCGGAATAGGAGATTCTAAGAATGTTGATAATTTTTGAGATTTTATTACCAAAAATTGCAAAACTTGTCCAAAAATACAGCTTGCATATTTGTCACGATTTGTACAGCACTTATATTGATCATCCCAACGGGCCTTCATATCAAATTTCAAAGAAATATCATAAGCGGGATCAATTTTTTTTATAACAGTATAAAACTGTCCCAAAATCAAATATGCAAATTCCAGCTTGATTGTAAAACGATCAAATTATTTGATCAAAACAGGAAAGTGCCTGAAAAATATAAATATACAAATTTCACTATAGTTTGCATAAACCTTACATTGGTCATACCTAGCAACCTGGCATACCAAATATCAAACCAATTGGACGAGCAGTTTCAGAGAAGAAAATAAAATTCCATTTTTATCACTTGTTGAAATTCGATTTCGGTGTTGACCGAAAACACGAAAATTGTCCCAAAATACAAATGTGCATATTCCAGCAAGATTTGAACCTTGATACCAAGTTTCAAAACAATCAGACAAGCGGTATCAGAGAAGATGTTTTGACCAAAATCACGGAAATCGCCTAACAATTCAAATATGAAAATTCTGGCAAGATTTGAACATATCTTACTGAAGTGAATCAACCGAACCTTAATACCAAGGTTCAAAGTACCGCGTCTTGGACAGCAAATCTAAAAGTGATTTGCCTTGTCTCTCATCAGTAGATTTAGTTGACACAACAAAGCAGAAGTACTTGAAATTGAATTTCAAGAAGTGATTATTGGTATAAGGTTCCATACACAGACGGTGCGTTCATAATAGCCAGACATATAAAACATTTGCAAAGTAATCACAGTTCTCAAAATAACAATTCTCTATTCTAAAACTGTTGATATCTCTCATTTCATTTACATTTTAATAGATAAAATATGTAACAACACTTGTAAAATTTCAACTTAATAGCTACAAAATAATAATCAGAGGATCTCGACCTATGCTTTCTGAGTACTAGACTTTTAACCATTTTCACCTATTTTTACCTAATTTGCGTATTTGACACATGTTCATTTGTACAATTTCACAACTCCACCCTTTTATGCATCTGCACACCAAATTTCTGAATTCTATTAGGAGGGAATGGCTGTGGCATTTGTCTTTCTCAAAAGTTGCTATTGGTATTACTGATAGGAACGTGTTAATTTGTATGTAATATTTACAACAAATAGAACTGCCTTGACCCTCAGCTCAAGGGCGTCTTCCTCCTATTCAAATCGCTGGAAGATACCATGTATCATGCTCGTCATCCTGATAACGGTAACACTATTGAAAAACAAACCAAAATTCCAAAGTTTCCGTTGAGGGCATTTCAATATATCAGTGACATGTCAGATGAAGAATGTTATTTCTGCATGGGAGGTAGGGTCGTAGTTTCGGGAAGAAGCAAATCCAATACCAATCGATGACAGCTTAACACGGACGTGCTCTATAAACAGATGAAAACATGAATTTTAAATTTTGTGTTTACAATGAAACTTCTTTGACGATATTTACCTGAAAATTGGCCGAGCATATTTTTTATAATATTCCGATTGAAAACTATCCGAATTTTCTACCCTGGGTAGGTAACACTGCTGGTGGACAGAATTGTCCCCGAGGTTATCGTTCGCCCAGTTAAAGCGATGAAATTCGTTTCTTCGCTTCGATAAAGTGTGTATGTGCGATGTGTGATAGTGAGCATGCGTGCGTGAGTGCTTCACGAACTCTACAACGTGTTGAGCGGCCTCAGTCAGAAAAATGTAACAACTTAGCCGGCTATTGAACCACTCTTTTTTGGGAGTGGAGATTTAGCCGACTGGTTCTGTCTGTGGCCTTTCAGCTAGGCGACTGATGCCGTATGTTGTGGGTTCGAATCCGATTGAAAACTATCCGAATTCACCCACTGGCATTAATACACCTTTGTCCATGAAGTCGCAGTGAGTGTTGGAAAGTATCTCGAAGGCTTCCGGGTCCTCTTCCTTAAGTTGTAGGGCAGTCTTGAAACCGTCGGCGAAAATGCTCTCTCCACCGATTTTGCTTTGCTGGATACAGTGAAGTACTAACAACTATGATCGAAAAGGTAGAAAGGCTGGACATTAGTACAGGGTTGTGAAATACTCATAACAGTTGCTTGCTTTGTATTTTATCACTTACACAAGCCAACATTTGAAACACTGTAGTTTTTGGAATTCTGTAAGTGAAGTAAAAAATCCGCTCGACTCGTATCAGGTAAGTCCGTTGGTTCATGGTTGGATGAAGAAAATACTGCGCGCCTCAAGTACAGATATTCGAACTCTCAACCTTTATAAAATGTTTCTGTATGGTACATTTTGAAGCTTTTCGAGCAAATAAAGTTTTCATCGTCAAAAATTTATTTTTCCCAATCGAGTTGAAATCGGGGATCGTTTTGACTTTCAAATATCAGTAAAATGATGGGTAATTTGTTACTTTGGTACTAAACTTTGCAAGGTAATCCATGCAGCTCAACTGTGTGAGGCTCTTGCTAGCCTGCACAAAGGGAAATCGGTCGCTACCAACCTTAACATTGTATACTGGCAAGGAATAAATTTGTCCATGTGCATTGAAACGTCACAACGCCAGTGCCTTTTTGCCAGAACTCAGACATAAAGGTTCTTATCCGAAGGCAGCCTGGAATATTTACAAGAACACATTAAAACCTAGGAAACAAAATACTTCTCCGATCAAGGTTGACTTTACCCTTAGGCGTGTTTTGGACCCTTCTGCAATTGCCAATGCCTTTAATTGTCTCTCTTCCGATATTTCAAACACTTTAAAGGTTTCTGTGAACAACAACCCCTTATTCTCTTTATAAGTAGATAATCGCCGAGGAAGAGTTGATGATGCTACATTAGATATTCCACATCTTTCCTCATAGTTTGTTAAAAAAGGCATTACTGCAGGCCAAGTCAACGGGTGCAGACAGAATTACTGCAAACTTGTTTGCGTATTGGTGTACTAGTTATTTCATCGTCTCTTACAAAAGTGTTAAGTTTTAGCATTGACAGAGAACAACTTTTCCTGTAATTTTCAAGTGAGCCAGAATCGTTCCAATTTATTTTGCTGAGGACGCTTGGGGCCGCGGTAATATGGACGAAATGTCGAAATGTACTATAGTCAGATTTTAACCGTTATCTAAGAGGTTTAAGAAAATCATGTACATAGTCATTTTTTAGGAATTTGTCTGATAAGTGTTTGCTGCACATGACAAAGTCAGGATTCAGAAATTCGATCATTTGTGCCATACGGCCCTGCTGCGTATCTATGACGATTTGTTAGAAAACATCGACAGCAGTCGTCTTTTTGAAGTCTTCTTTCTAGACCTTTAGATGTGTTAGGTCTTGTTGCTCACAGTAGCCATCTCAAGAAGCTTTCCTTGTATGGGCTACGAGAAAGGGAATCTAAATTTGTCCGCATCATACTTACCTTTCGGATCGTGCACAGATCGTCTGTCGTATGGGTAAGACCTCAGAAAGTCAACGAGTAATGGTTGGTGAACATATCTACTTTGTCCTTTGTTGTTTACAGTTCTCATCAATGTTTTACCATTGTTTTTTAAACCTTTAATTCTCACTTGGATATACATGTTCGCCGGTGACCTGACTCATCTTACAATAGGGTTTTCGATTTCCTAGGTTTACTAGTGACTTAGTTCTACACTTGAAAACAAAGCAATACCCTTGTGTATAGTTGGTTAAGAGTAGTGGTGTGGCAATCAAAGTTATGTTAGCTGAGTCTCGCCAGAGTCTTCTTACTACTGATTTATTTGAGTGCCGAAAAAATGATATTGCCACACTTTACACCAATATTTCTATTGTTAATTCTGAGAAAATACCAGGCAAGGGTGACTGACTCTAAACAATTTGATTTGATGACTTACGTCAGGTGGGAAGCGATAATGTGGCAGGTCAGTGTGGAGTCCCAGTTTGTGTCCGGTGTAGGCCAAATTGTTAATCCCTGCCATGCTTTTTATCGTGTGAATGTACCTGTAACATTGGCATTATAAAAAAGACAATTTTGAAATGTGAGGTCATAAAACGCTAACTTTGTCATCAGACAAACTGACAAAATATATAAAAATGGCCGCAAAATGACCATACTAGCTCACAAAACAAAATGATGTACAACTGTATGTCATGGCAAAGGGAGACCTCAGGACACTGCCATCTTGTTATAGAGACCTGGAGTCACAAGTGGTGCTTCAATAAAACTTGTGAGTCAGTTTCAGTTACTGAAAGCATTACCATGCAGACTGTAACCTAACCTCACATTCCCGAAACGACTGAAATGTGTCTAAGCATGTCATGACCCACATGCGTCAATTCATTAAAATTGCAAATGAGCTAATTATGATATTTCAGACTCACCAAAGTTTGAGTATAACTTAATTGAGGTATTACCTGTGCACCTCTGCATTTGATAAAATTCGGTATGTTCCTTTGATATATTGCCTAATACTTAAAGTCAGTGAATATGGAAATTAGCAAATAATAACATAATATTCACCAGACTGTCAGCATATAAATTTCAGTATACGCGTTGTTCTTTGGAAGTCTCCAAAAATTCATCTGTATTAGTTTTGACATATGTTATGACCTAGTCAAAGCACTTCATCAAATGCGCAGATGAGTTCATAGTCAGAATGCCTTGGTCATTGAAATTGTAGCAAAAGTAGACCTACACATGATCACTGACTATCTGATGTTTAGTAAACATCAGTGCATTCAATAATGATTAATGGCCTAATTAGAGAAGTTCATCAAATATGCAAATGACCTAATAATCAGAATGTCATGCCCATCAAACTTACAGTATGGGGTGGCCCAAGTATGATTAATGAATTGCAAAGGTTTAGTCCAAATCAATGCCTTCAGAATTGATATATGACCTAATTACAGAAAGTCATCAAACATTCAAATTAGCTACGTAATCAGAGCATTGTGCTTATCAAACTTATAGCATAAGTGGATCTAAATATGATCAATGAATAGCGGAGGTTTGGTCGAAATCCATGGATTAAGTATTGATATACGGCCTAATCAGAAAACATTCATTAAATATAAAATTTAGCAAATTATTAGTATCTCACAGTTATCAAACATTTAGCATTACTTGTCCTACATAAGACAAAACCACGTCTGAGGTCTATTATGACGCCGAAAACGTCGAAGGGCTCACTCGACCGGGTAACCATGGAAACCGGTCAGTACATCGTTCACCGGCCCGCTAACTCCCCGGATGTTCCTATTCAAATCAATGTACTCATTTGCTCTCACATCGAGGCATGTAATTAAAACATCACGCACTTACATATGAATAGAATACCTTACTGTGAATAGAAATACGTTTTTCGGCCCAAATGATTATGTAAAGCCAAACTTGTTACATACCCATGGCTGGTAATTTTCAGGTACGATATCCTGTCAACAAGTTTTGCTACATGCCCAGTTTCCGCTGGTGCATTCTGCAAAAGTGTCAGTCCTACGTCTCGTAAGTCTTCAAGAAAATTCAACAACTTCGTCTCATCTTTCATTATTTCGTTGAACTGGAACGTTGGCAGTTGTTCGAGAAGCTCAGATCCCCACATACGGATATTTTTCTTTGGCACTTCGTCTTCGAACCTTACGTCATGTAGCATGCTGGTAGCAAACGGGGACAGGTGGTTGTCTGGCCAGTGGATGTCCACCTTTGCCCCGTCATCGGACACGGTGATACCATTTGGTTGGATGTCTACATTCAAATCTGCGGTCAAGGCGATCCTGCTTTCTGTGTCTGGATGCCAGCACGCCCTGCAGCGACAGTTGTCGCGCAACCACACGAAGGGATATCTAGAAACGGTTCCGTCATTCCACTCTAACAGCAGCATATGTGACGACTCACAGATTTGTGCCTTTTTCGCTAAGGGACTGGTCAGTTTCTTCGGCCTGGGGGGGGCCGGTGGATTATTTTTTGCCGACGTCAAAAAGTGGCTGACCCCCCCTATTCCAAATTTTGAAAACAGGGTGACCCCCCCCCCTATTCCAAATTTCGAAAACAGGGTGACCCCCCCCCTGGCGCGCGACATAGGTAAAACAAAAGGTGGACATAAATTATATATATATATATATATATATATATATATATATATATATATATATATATATATTATATTTTACATTTTACATATATTTATATTTTAAATAGTCATGCTATATTTAATGAAATTGTTGACATGCCAGTTGTAAGATAGGAATTTCAAAGTGTCAATCTTAAAGTTTGAACACAGTACATTTTGAATGAGCTGTATTTTGAATGAGCTGTGAATGTATTTCACACTTTCTATGCTTAACCAGATGTCCTGAACTGTTGTACAGAAATGGATGTCAATCATTAATATCAAAGAGGAAAAAGCAGTGAATCAAAAACTTTGATGGGTGTTAAGACTTGCCAACCATCCAATTAAATCTCCTGAGGAGCCAAAGAGAGCTTTTTAGCCAAATCTGATGTGTACAGTGTCTGAGAGGACCTTTCTTGTAACATTGAAACCATAGAAGCACAGCTAATAATGACAAAAACTGCCTTTTTAACTGTTATTTTGTTCATAAAAAAGCATCTTTCTACAGAAAACCTGTGACAAAAAGGAAAATAATTGCATTAATGAGAAGGAAAGATATCTTGTCATTTTTCTATCTCTAAAATAAGTCACTGTATCAAATATATATTGTGAAATATTTGTGCTGTTGCTTTCTCATACTGAATTCTCATAGAGAGAACAGAAAAGTATCAGGAATTTTTCATCCTTTTCATATGAAATGCAGACTTCATAATGGTACACTTTCACTTAGCAAACATCAAGATATCTCTGATTTATTAAAGTATGGCGCCCGAAGGGCGCGCCGAAAAATATGAAACATCCTGATATCTCTGATATATATGCCTTGTATATTAAAGTCATGCACCTGAAGGGCATGCTGAAAAATGTCTGATATATTAAAGTAATGAGCTTGAAAAGCATACTGAAAAATATGGAATGTACAGATATCTCTGATGTATGTATGTACGCTTGATATGTTAAAGTGGGGCGTGCTGAAAAATATGACTGATTATTAAAGTCACGCGCCTGAAGGGTGCGCCGAAAAATACAACTGAATGATGAAATTTGTGGCTGACACTAGTATTTTAGGCAATGATGAGCCTGTGTCAAAATTCAAAAACACACTGACCCCCCTATTGGGCATTTCAAAAACATGGTGACCCCCCCCCCCTATCACCAAAGTCAAAAACAGGGTGACCCCCCCATGAATCCACCGCCCCCCCCCCCAGGCTGAAGAAACTGACCAGTCCCTAACGGAGGTTTGGCACGCCTAGAGCAGATAGGGTGGCTTGCGAGGCCAGATTGCGAACCGAGAAGGCCACTCTGGCACTGTTACATGCGGAATAGCCTCCATTTTTGTGATGACCACAGGATATCACAGATGTTGAGGTCGTACTAAGCCATGGAGTCGTGCTGACTAGAGGTTGACGACGTTGCACAGACTCGTTCAGAGCAAATCTCCAGCTGCCGGAGAGCGGCAAAATCGATCTGCATCGGCCTGCAAGTCGTAACATTGCAGACAACGGGCTGGGAAGCTTGTTATAAGTGTGTCAATGAACTTTGCCCTTAAAAGCTTGAACTCGTACATCATTGTTTCTGATAAGCTTATGTTAGGGAGCTTTCAGGAATTACAAGGGGTGGGCCGGGGGAATTGGGGGAGGGTCATTTTTTATAAACCTATCTTGGGGGAGGGTCACTTTTGACAGAAGTTGATTTTATGACCAAAACTTTGATTGTCAATATGATATTTCCTGAATAGGAAATCACCAACAAAATACGTACACATTGTAGACCGCCTTGCATAGTAAATTGACATTTCAGTGAAATTCCAAAATCAAATTTCTTACACAACCATAGACTTGTAACCACTCTAGTCTAATCAAGAACAATAATCTAAATAATCAAGCATACATAAATGCACAGATTTATCTAATTTTGTACTGAGAAAAAATTATTCATAGTTTCATCATAGACCGCAATGCATAGTGAATCGACATTTCAGTGAAATTCCAAAATCAAATTTCTTGCACAACCATTGACTTGTAACCACTCTAGTCTAATCAAGAACAATAATGTGAATAATCAAGCATACATAAATGCACAGATTTATCTAATTTTGTACTGAAAAAAATTATTCATAGTTTCATCATAGACCGCAATGCATAGTGAATCGACATTTCGGTGAAATTCCAAAATCAAATTTCTTACACAACCATAGACTTGTAACCACTCTAGTCTAATCAAGAAAATTAATATCAATAATCAAGAGTACTCAAATGGAAAGATTTACCTATTTTTGTACTGAAAAAAATTATTCATAGTTTCATCATAGACCGCAATGCATAGTGAATCAACATTTAGGTGAAATTCCAAAATCAAATTTCTTACACAACCAAAGACTTGTAACCACTCTAGTCTTATTAAGAACAATAATCTAAATAATCAAGCATACATAAATGCACAGATTTATCTAATTTTGTACTGAAAAAAAATTATTCATAGTTTCATCATAGACCCCTATGCATAGTGAATCGACATTTCAGAGAAATTCCAAAATCAAATTTCTTACACAACCATAGACTTGTAACCACTCTAGTCTAATCAAGAAAATTAATATCAATAATCAAGAGTACTCAAATGGAAAGATTTACTTATTTTGTATTGGAAAAAACTATTCATAATATCATCATAGACACCATGGATAGTGAACCAACTTTTTAGATGAAATTCAGAAATAAATTTCTTGTACACAAATGCACATTTTACTTCCCTATTCAAGCAAAGTACATTTAAATACATTATCAAACATATATAAAATACAGATATAGCATGTTTTGTGGAGGTAAATTGTCAATAATTTGCCTGATAGACTCCATGTATTATTATTTGATATTTTTGGATGAAGCACTAAATCAGCTACATCTTGCCTTCTTATAGTTGCACAAAATATGGTGACCCTCCCTCAAATGTATGAAATACCATATATCTTCAAAAATTCTTGCGTGATAAATTGCGACTGTCCCTCCAAAAACACCAGCCCTCCCCTCTGTAATTTGTCCCTAACATAACAATTGAACCAATTGTTATGTAAATTGGCTGATACTGTTTTAGTTATTCCTGGGGAGAATACCGCAGTGGTTGGGGGGAGGGTCAAGTTTTAGAATGTCGGACAAGGGGGAGGGTCACATTTTAGACAGGAGGATATGGGGGAGGGTCACATTTTACGGTACAGGTACAGAAATTCCCCCGGCCCACCCCCTGTAATTACTGAAAGCTCCCTACGTCACAGTCCCTCGGACCGTGCCTATACGTATGTAGCTTCTTGTATTTCTCCCATGCCACGCATGCATTTTTTAATATTTTTTTGGTCTTTTTTTGAAAAAGACAAATTATTCCAACAAAATGACAAATAAAACAAATCTACATAATTGTGAATGTGTCGAGAGCGAAAGAACAAAATTATATATACCTATATGCAGCTTCCTTTTAGAAAGATAAGTTTAATCATTCTAAAAAGAAGCCTCATACGTGCATATATTTCTTCTTTTTAGAAAAAAAATTATTCAAATAAAATGGCAAATATTAACAAATCTACATATTACCTGTAAATGTGTCGAGCGAACGAAAAAAATTACAAAGCAACTTGTTTGAAAAAAATAGTAATTTGACTAGAAAGAAGAGAAAGGAAAGGGTCTAAAAAATCATATCATCATATGAATGCGTTGTTCAGGACACATCCTTCTCCTTTAAGTCTTACAAGGCTTGAAAACTTCGTGATGAGATTGTCAGCTTTGTTTATCATCTTATAAGTGAAGCACTGTGTATTTATCTATGAAGAAAGATAGTATTTTAGTTACATAACATAGGACTGGACGATAACTTTCATCCCACCTAGAGTAGATGAATTTCTAATATTCCAAACAGTGTTTTTTACAAAGGAAGTGATACAGTATATTGTGTCTGATGTTGCATCACTATCATTTTCGCCACATCACAACTGAAAGACATAAGGCCGCCATGACACTAAAGTCAGGCTTTACTTAGCGCGTATTGAAATTTTCATATTCGACATTTTCTATAATAATATTTTAGTAACGGCGAATTACTGTCTCCTCAGTAATGCGGGCTTGTGGAAGTCCATGGGTCACTATTTTATCGGCTTGACTGTGTCCAGTACTATGTGCCTAGTCAGTATATTATCTGCCTGCGTGCATTTTAGCTCTGTACACTGCACAGCGACAATAAATAATTTTTGTTCGACATTACATCACTGAAAAAGAGACAACAGGTCTCAGAGAAAAATATTTTTAACAAGTCATCGTTCATGATATGGTCCGCGTGTGATAAACTCATCCTTGTAGCTGTTGATCCCTGTTTGGATTGTAACATGTATTGACTGTGATTGGTAAATCAACGATCGGACTTCGCGCGATTGATTGCAATTTGCGATCTAAATGCTGGTGACCTAGTTTTAGTTTTGTTACTGCAAGGCAGGTACTTAAAAATGCGTGAGACAGTTTGGCCTGTGTAAGGCTACAACTCGACAGTGACGTATAACATGGTACACTGATTATTTGGCAAAAGTTGAGGTGCTAAAGGAAATATATGGTACAACATTATTGCACCAAGTTTGAATGTTATCGGTTCAGATCCCCAAAGAAGTGACTCTGGACGCAAGGAAATCGTAACAAATGGCCGCCCGGCAACCATGCTGGATGTTACTTTTGCGACACAAATTAACGTGGATATGTATTATAGTACATTGTCTTTAAACCAACTTTGGCGGAGATCTGTCCAGGTATGTCTGTGCTTTTGCTCTGGGCGTGAAAATTAGCTACAAAATGGCCGACGGCGGTCATAACGCCATGTACCAAATTTTTAAGAATTCAGTTCAAGCACGTCTGAGTATAATTGGTTGTGAATACGAAATAGTTGTACAAAAAATCATATCGGATTTAATTCATCGCAAAACAAATCGACGTGCCAAATGTGAGTCATTTTATTAGTCCCCACGGACACCGTCCGGGGGGACTTATAGGTTTGGTCATGTCCGTGCGTGCGTCCGTGCGTGCGTGCGTCCGTCCGTCCGTTCTCGCAGATATCTCAGACATGCCCAGGTCAATTTCTTTCAAACTTTGCACAAGGATAGTACCCTACCCCATACAGATGCACGTCGATTTGTTTCACAATGCAATCAAATTTGACCGTGTTAGAGGACTTTTTAGTTTTCACCTCCATAGACTCCCATGTATAAGGCAGTCTCCATAGACTCCCATGTATAAGGCAGTCCATAGACTCCCATGTATAAGGCAGTCCATAGACTCCCATGTATAAGGCCAAGAAAAATAAAAATTTAGTTTCTCATCGTATTCATATCGCAAAAAGGATGCAGTGACACAGTTTTTTGTACCCACGGATGAAGTCCAGGGGGCTTATAGATTGGGTCATGTCCGTCTGTGAGTCCATCCGTGAGTCCATCTGTTCATGCAGATATCTCAGATATTTTGACAAAATGTCATGTGACCTTGGTGACCTTTGACCTCAAATATATATATTTGTCCATAACTCAGTAACCACAAGTGGTACACCCTTCATATATATTATGATGGGACAGCTTATGACGCCACATATTGTACCTCATTAATTATGCGCATATCTAATTTTGAGCGAGCCAATAGAGCTAGAGGTCTGATTTTTGGTATATAGGGATAACTTAGCAATACTATTTTTTTTTCAAAATGTCACGTGACCTCGGTGACCTTTGACCTCAAATATATATATTTGTCCATAACTCAGTAGCCACAAGTGCTACACCCTTAATGTATGGTATAATGGGAGAGCTTATGACGCCACATATTGTACCTCATTAATTATGCGCATATCTAATTTTGAGCAAGCCAATAGAGCTACAGGTCTGATTTTTGGTATATAGGGATAACTTAGCAATACAATTTTTTTGACAAAATGTCACGTGACCTCAGTGACCTTTGACCTCAAATATACATATTTGTCCATAACTCAGTAACCACAAGTGCTACACCCTTCATATATGGTATGATGGGACAGCTTATGACGCCACATATTGTACCTCATTAATTATGCGCATATCTAATTTTGAGCAAGTCAATAGAGCTAGAGGTCTGATTTTTGGTATATAGGGATAACTTAGCAATACAATTTTTTTGACAAAATGTCACGTGACGTCGGTGACCTTTGACCTCAAATATACATATTTGTCCATAACTCAGTAACCACAAGTGCTACACCCTTCATATATGGTATGATGGGACAGCTTATGACGCCACATATTGTACCTCATTAATTATGCGCATATCTAATTTTGAGCAAGCCAATAGAGCTAGAGGTCTGATTTTTGGTATATAGGGATAACTTAGCAATAAATTTTTTGACAAAATGTCACATGACCTCGGAGACCTTTGACCTCAAATATATATATTTGTCCATAACTCAGTAACCACAAGTGGTACACCCTTCATATATGGTATGATGGGACAGCTTATGACGCCACATATTGTACCTCATTAATTATGCGCATATCTAATTTTGAGCGAGTCAATAGACTAGAGGTCTGATTTTTGGTATATAGAGATAACTTAGCAATACAATTTTTTTTGACAAATGTCACGTGACCTTGGTGACCTTTGACCTCAAATATACATATTTGTCCATAACTCAGTAACCACAAGTGGTACACCCTTCATATATGGTATGATGGGAGACCTTATGATGCTTCATACTGTACCTCATTAATTATGCATATATCTAATTCTGAGCAAGCCCATAGAGCTGGATGTCTGATTTTTAGTATATAAGGATAACTATAGGATAGAAATATTTTTACCAAATGTCATGTGACCTCGATGACCTTTGACCTGAAATATACGTTTATGTCGATAAATACGTAACCACAAGTGCTATGTCCTTTATATCTATACCCTCTAATTCTGATAGGATATTAGACCTTAAGATGTCACATCTTGTACCTCATTATTATGCGCATATGTATTTCTTGGCTGGCCAATACAGTTAGAGGTCTGATCTTTTTTCCCGATTTAGAACCGTAACTTAGACATGCCTCATGTGTTTCAAATTGGGAACAACGACATAGACCTATGTGCCCATAGATCTCAACATATACACTCCAGTGATACTTCTTAATGACCACATTTCCCTGCTCCATCAAGACTAATACTCCTATTATAAGTGGGGACTATGTCATTGTCAATGACTTGTTATCCTATAAGTTTATTATCCTTGTACCAGCTTTCACATTGAAATAATATGGTTCAAACATGTAGGAGAAACTGCTCCAGAGCAGACGCACGTACGCACGCACGGGGCCGTTCTGAACAGCCCCCCCCCCCCCCCGCCACATTTGCTGAAGAGCGTTCAGTTATCATCGAATGAGACATACTATTCTCAAGTCACTGCCACTTGAATCTCTCAAATCAGAGAAATGGTGCTGCAATATCCACAATGTATGCAACAACTGGATCATCTGTTGTGGTGTAGCGAATAGTCTGCTTACATGCACAAGTCAAGACAGTGCGTTGGCAAGAGCGGGTTACTGCAAACACGCTGATATGATCGTTCCCACTTGTCAACAATCAGGTAGATCGCTGGTTACTTGGAGCCATGGACCAAACTTTGGGTAGGAGAGAGACCAACACATGAGAATTAATGCGTTGAGAAAAGGCTTACAAAGTCCCAATCACACCAAATAGTCAATTTAAAGAGCGCCTTCATACGAACTCATCAAGATTATTCTTTTGTTTTCTTCCAATCACAGCTGTCACATGGTGCTTATAACTACCCACAACTCGTTGACAGTTGTTGCTCAGCTGTTTTGCACCCGTGCCAAAAAATTTACAGTCGATTAACCGCATTCCCTATCATCGACATTTCGCCTTGAGTCTGTCTCTTTGAATGTGACAATTTTAGCCAATCGCTTGCGTCATCAGTAGATTAATCGAGAGCTTCCTCTTCACAAGGCACATTAATATGTCCATGCATGTCATTATTTTTATTAAAAGAGCAAGAACATGTCATTATTTTTTCCTAAAAAAAGCTAGAAGACTACATGTAAAGAAATGATGCCAAGAGAAATATCCTCCTACTGTCGTCAATTATACTGCTCTCGATATTTCGGAGAGAAATATAAGCTGCGTTTAATTCTACTCAGACTGAAAGATCCGTCGCTAGAGGACGCCCTCGAGCGACGGATCTTTCAGTCTAAATTCTACTCGGCACAAACAATAACATCATGATCCCCACGTGTAAGATACTCCTTATCAGGCGTTGATTGACAAGGATCTATTCCTTATGCCATGACTTTCAGCTGTTGGAAAGGTGGCGGTCATGAATATTTGAACTTACTTATCCTACATCACCCGTCAGGGCATCCTGCAGACCTCCGTCTTTTGGGACAAGGAGAACGCGTGAAGTTTTCTATCATGAGTGTACTCGAACCTAAACGTTTAATAGCACATTTAAAGGAATGCTACGCACGGTCCCTTCTCTCAGTCTTAATAGACAGCATTGCGGTATAATAAAACCTGTACGGCTCAGCTGTGCATAATAAAATATATGTTAAGTTAATCGCTTGGGAGGCTTGGGGGAAAAAGAAATTTTGCAGATGGCGTGTCCTCTTTTCTGAACTGACGAAGTCCATATATGAACACAGTCTGAAAGGAGGGTACTTCATTTGCATGCATAATTAGGGATTTAGTTCAAATTCGAACAGCGCCCTCTAGCCAGTGAGTGACGGTTATGGCATTTTTCGCCAGAATTTTATCCGCAGATATCTCAGCCTTCGTTTAGCATCCGTCCTGTTTCAAGTTAGCGGCTGAATTGTACTCTTAGTTAGTTTTCGCCGATGAATTTTTGTGGGGTTTTATCGATTCGTTTTTGCGTTAGCCTTATTTTCATGGTTTTCGAGCGATCGAAAATGCCGTTCACTAAACACTGCCTCAAAAGCATATCCAAAGTCAAATTTCCATGAGAAGAAGGGAGATGACGTATCTTGAGTAGGTCCATACGATCTGAAAAAATCTCAGTGGCTTAAGCCTCCGTTTTTGAAACACGTCTCGTTGAAGTTGACTATGCAGCGACGTTCATGTGTTAAATCTAACATGGCGACCAGCGTACAGCTTGAGTGAGTGTACACGTAGACTCTTTCAGCTCTTTCTCGGTCCTAACCGGCTAACTTAGCAGATTTTTTCGGTTCTATTTATGTTTTCAATGATTGCACGATTGTGACGAGGAAGCCAGACTGCAAGCTTGTGTTACCTCTGGACCTCACTGGCCAACACCATCTGCCTGGCTGGCTTCTCGGTAAAGTCGTGGACAGCGCAAATGGAAAAAAAAGACACTACGGTGACACCGCGATAGAAGGGCTACATTTATCACTGTATGCGCACACTTAGTATATAGTGGAAGACACCCGTCGTACTGACTAGCAGTGCTGTTTCGTTTATGAGTGATTTTTTCGTTTTCGCATTCTAGTAGCTAGCAATCATACAAAAACTGTAGGAAATAACATCGGCCGCAAAAAATCTCCGTGGATAAATACGGCTACCCTGTATCCCGCACACGAGTACGTGAATATACAATAGATGCGGCTAGAATGATAGCCGGTGAACAGCTGCGCGCTGCGGCCGTCCCTGCTAGCATTGCCGGTGATCTGCGACCTACCCTACCTGCGATCTACTCTTCCACTCATGAATAATTAATTAGATTTTTGCAAGCCTGACAGCGAATTCTATTCAGACTACACAGCCTATTTCAAAACGGAGTGTGGTAAATACGAAAGTGTAATGGGAGAAACGTGGTTTTTACGATCACGCAATCATAGAGAGGTTATGCTTACAGGTGATGAACTTCTTGTCCATGTTTAGTAACCTTTCCAATGTTTTGCACGTATCACCGCGCATCATTATGATTTGATCATTGACAGTCCTCGCATGTGACTCGGAGTCGTTGACGGGTCAAGTCGTAGAGAGATAAAATTCGTCTAACTACCTCCATCCATGGCCAAGCTGAACTGAGAGGTATGTTTTTCCTAGTCTTCTGAATGTGAAAATGTTGGGTCAAGACAACAACGCAACATGACAAGCCCGGCGAAGTCGTCAATGTGTGGCACGATTTTCATGGAGCTAGTGTATTGATCATAGTGTCGATTGGATTGATCAACAGTTAATTTTGGAATACAGAATGTGTGAATGTGATGAAACTGTTCGACTTGTGAACGCTGATGGTCTTAATTAGTGTACTGTCGGTCGCTCATGTCAAAAAGCGTTCTTGTTTTTGAAGTACCGCTGCTTGTTGTTATTTTCCTGTACAGAGTGAAGACTTACAAATGCACGGAACTTGTCAAGTATGACCGATGAAGTGATAAAGTGTATGACAAGGCCAACGCAAGGCAAGGCTAAAACCTATGTGATACTCATTATTCAAAGAGCGGTACAATAAAGGTGTATTTCATCTTCTACTGAACTATCATTGCAATAAATACATTTTGTGTCTTGTATACTTCTTCCCCTATATCTACCAGTGTCTGTACAGGATGGCAATATCCCAAAGTAAATAGGGCATGAATTGGACAACCATCCCTCAGTAAGATGTTAAATAAATAGTTGTACCTTTCATGGGTGTTTTTAAATATTCTATATCTCTCACTCCTTGGATGTTTGGAAGGTATAATTCGGTTTCTCCATTTCTAGGTCAGGATTAAAATGCAAAACTGTAAGCAAATGTTTTATATTGTGACTAATTGTTTTATACAGTTGTTATCAGAAAATTCTGTTTGACATACACCCATAAGTTATGGATAATTTTGCCTATCCTTTTTCACCAAAAATCTGTTTTATTTGATCAAATCTCGACCCCATGTGAAGACATGGAAATAAAACACTTTAAAGTTATTTTGTCTTATTTTAATATGCCTTATTTAGTTGGCAGTGGGGTTGCTATCTATATGACCTGCATAAGAGACGACATGAAAAGTTCAACATCTGATAAAAAAATGTATATTTCTATTGCTGTAAATTATCATAGTTTGATAGAGGGAAGATAGCTGGAAATGGGAGTATAGATGGCAATGGGAGTATAGATGGCAATGGGAGTATAGATGGCAATGGAAAATAGATGACCTGCATAAGAGACGACGTCAAAATTTCTGACCCAACACCCAAACGCCCACCTCCATTGAAACTTAATTGATGAATATCAATAATCAGAGGTTCCCATTTAATCTTCACTGTGATAATTCCAATCATACTTAAAACATTACCAGGATGGAAAGTTGCAAATAACGACAATGTTATAATGAAAAAAAACCACAACATTTATTTCTGTTAAAAAGGCTTATCGGTAAGATAAGTCCCTGTAATATAAGCAGGTCAATATATAAATGTCTTTCAGACAAAATCAAACAAGAATATCGTTTTATGCAGGATGAAACTTTTTTGGGTTAAACCCCCTCACCACAAACCCACCCCACCCCAAACTTAAAGAATTCGGATTTTTATTTTTTGACGTGGTCTCGAAGGGAAGTGATATGGTTACCAGGCTCAAGCTATACCTGCGAACTACACTTCCCCGGCGACCATTAACACTGGCTGCACTGAATAGCTGTGACGCCTGTGACTATTATGTGGTGAGGTTTTTGGCATCGATAACCAACCCCTAATTATTGTTTTAGAATGGCTTAATATTGACTGGAGTCTATAAATTGAACGAAATCAGCAAAATATATTTGGGAAGCGTAAATCGCAAGGGAAGTATAGATCGCAGAGGTATCGGCGAGGTAAACTTCCTGCGGCCAACACTGCACTTCCCCGTGCCGATGGATGTGAATCTTATGTTGCGGGGTTTGTGGTATCGAAAATTATTTGATCCTGCATAATTGTTTTCGAATGTTTAGTATAAGTTTGAATTATCAATCGAACGAAACAGTAAAATGCATCTGGGAAGCGTTGATCGCAAAGGGAAGTATAGATCGCAAGGGAGGATAGATCGCAGAATTACCGGCGAGCTATACTTCCTGCGATCAACAATGGCTGCCATTGTGGTGATAGTAGTTAATCGTATGTTGCGATCTTTGTGGCATCGACATCGATCAACGGTCACTGATAATTGTTTTGGAGTGATTTAGTATTAAATCGAATTTATAAATTGAACGGTAATAATAAAATACGTTTGAGAACCTATATAGCAGAGGGAAGTATAGATCGCAAGGGAAGGATAGATCGCAGAGTTACCTGCGAGCTATACTTCCTGCGATCAACACTGGCTGCCATTGTGGTGATGCCAGTGAATCGTATGTTGGGAGGCTTGTGACATCGGTAATCGGTCCCGGATAATTGTTTTGGCATGACTTAGTATTACATCGAATTTATCAACTGATTAGCAATAATAAAATATGTTTGAGAAGCCTGGAGGCAAAGGGAAGAATAGATCACAGTGTTACCTGCGAGCTATACTTCCTGTGATCAACACTGGCTGCCATTGTGGTGATGCCAGTGAATCGTATAATTGCGAGGCTTGTTGCATCGAAAATCTATCCCGGATAATTGTCCAGGTATGATTTAATATTACATCGAATTTACCAACTGAAAAGTAATAATAAAATAGGTTGGAGAAGCATAAATAGCAGAGGGAAGTATAGATCGCAAGGGAAGGATAGATCGCAAAGTTACCTGCGAGCTATGCTTCCTGCGATCAACACTGGCTGCTATTGTGGTGATGCCAGTGAATCGTATTTTGCGAGGTTTGTGACATCGACATCGATCCCGGATAATTGTTTTAGTATGATTTAATATTACATCAAATTTATCAATTGAACGGTAATAATAAAATACGTAGCTCGCAAAGGGAAGTATTGATCCCAGTCACCTGCATCTACGATTATGATCATTGCTCCGCGATCAGACCGACACTGCCTTTAGATAGGGTGACTTCATTTATTGAAGTTAGATGTTGCGACATTCACGGTACGTATCGAGGTGTGGTAGTTAGCTTGTGACAATTCTTCTGTGAACCGAAAGAACAGATATGCTTGCTATAAGTTGTAAAATTTGTTGGAGTTGCGTAGATAGCAAGGGAAGTATTGATCGCAGGTGTGTTTGATAGAAAACCATGCGATCTACCCAACTCTATCTTGTAGTAATTTGATCTATAAGCTTACTTGTAGGCCTACCATTTAGATGAATATTTTATTTATTTGATTTATTAAAGGATGGATGTGCCGATTATGCTTAAATCTTTAAATTTGTCAGGACATTATTTATTCCATCATGAGTTTCTTACCTTCACATCGCAAGTAATTACAACCATCTCACCATGGCTAATACACCAAATAGCCGACAATACACATGATAAAACATGAATATTAATAATTCCGAAATAATACACAATCAGACCATACCACATGTACGAAACATTAAAATACACTAATGAGAATTGTGGAGCAACCTTGCTCTATTTTACTCAGACATTAGTATAGAGTTTATAACACAATGCAAGGAAGTAATGGCTAGAGGAAAGTTGTAAATTTCCCACTTAGAAGATTTGCAGTCGTCACAACAAAATTACTGGCTGCAAACAGATTAGAGCGAAAACGGTGATTAGCGAAAAGCACGCAAACTTTGCCGAATTTGCAGTTTGCTCCTTACGACGCTCGCGTTCGCTAAGGATCTGAAATACAAAATGAAAATGAAATATAAATCAACTGAAGGCCTCCTTTACATCATGCACTGTAGGCCTAACGGACTGAATGTACGGCTACAGTTGGCTGCAAATCTGCAATCGTGGAGCGTAGATGGCAAGGCAGCATAGCTCGCAAGTCAGCATAGATCGCAGTATATACCTGCGATCTATTCACCCATCTTTCACGGGCGCACATGAAATTTGCATAAACCTGTACATTTTTGCATAAATCTAATTAATTATTCATGAGTGGAAGAGTAGATCGCAGGTAGGGTAGGTCGCAGATCACCGGCAACGGTGCGTGCTCGAATTAGACATGGCACATTTTATAACTCATGTAGGCCCTAGCAAAAATTTGATTTTTTTAAAGTATTGATGGTCATAATGTGACATAAATTATATACTTCATTTATATATTACATCAGTGACCCGATTATAGGAGTAAACTTTGAAAAAAATGAAAGATTAATCGTGTAACGCCCGCGCCGTGTGAACGACAAGTGGTTTGGTCGCAGTAAACAGCGTGGAGTGTACGTAGCGTGACGGGTGTTCGTATACTCATAGACCCTCGAGATCTACGTATACAGCGATATGGTAACTGCATGCCAACATTCAACACTGCCGCAAATACATGTCCATGGTCGCACGGTCATGAAAATTTCACCAAATGTTGATAATAGGTAAATAAATATTATCTGAAATTTTCGGCTTGGCTTAAGACCTCTAAGGTCATTATCGAGCTGTTTACGAAAAAGGTGAAGTTTACTTCCGCATTTGGCGGGTCGACCTCGCCACCCACTTTGTAGCGATTTAAATAAAATCTTCTCAACTTTTGTGAGTTAACCCTAGGAAAACAGATCATTAGTATGTATGCTACAACTGAAAGCAAAAATTATAGTTCTAGCTATTGTACGTTTTGCTTCACGTCGATATTTAAAGCCCGCCCTTTCGCCGCATTTTATCCCTCACTGCAGTGGCGGTCAGCGTAACGAAAACGAGGCTCTACAACACGAACTTTTATGCAAATTTCATAGGCTCCTTTCAGACTGAACAACCATATCACAGATCCATTGCAGCTTCCAACATTCTTTAGCATTGGATTATGCGCATTCTAGCCCTGGTATTACAATTGCAACTGATTATAAATACTGAAGATAAATTTTAGTCGACTGATGATGAAAGTGTGGCAAACTTTCGAAACATAGAGGATTGTGGTGTTATACAGTTTCTCCTTTCTGCATAAGTAGAGATTGTACAATGACACGCAGACTACAGCTGTGTCTCGTCGAGTCTCATTAGTTCATACACAAAACGGCGGAATATAAAATGCACTTGCAAAATACGCACTATCATACACTAAACGTAAACTGCCAAACAACCAAGATATAAACGATATATATTAAAATTGCATGTGATGAAGTATTTGCATCAGCGAAATATTGGTGACTTACTGGATTGAATTCCTTCTTTCGACACTTCCCATTCTGTCGAGGGATAGCGCACATTTCTCGCATACTTTGGTTTGCCGCAGACCATGTGGGCCCAACCGCTACCATACTGCCACGGGCGGCCTGACCGTCAGGCCGTTCACAAGTTCGAGGTTCAGGAGTGACGGGATGTAAACAATCACGAATGCGATCGTCGTGCTCTGGATCATTTTAGAAACGTCTCTGCAACCTCAACGGTCGAGGTCTTGAACGGATACGTTCATCATGTCGGTTTTGTTGCTAGCGTGTTGATTGAAATTTCATTTGTCTATACGAGTACGGCAGCGCAAAATTTCCAGGGTTTTCAAAAAAAAGCAAGAGTGATGCATACTTTTCTATTGAGAACAGGCACCGATTTCTTCCTAGTGGCAACACGGCCTTTTTAGCCCGACTTCTTGTGTCTATATTCATTCGAATTCCGCATGCGCACGTGAATGCAGTGAGAAAATAGATCAGGGATTGAAACTCGGAAGATTGTGTAAGATTCCATCAGAGATTGAAACTCCGACAGATTGTTTAAAATTCTGGGCAAGATCTGTCAAGTGTCTTGAAAACAGACTCGGACAAGTCGCTTAATCCCCAGGGCTGTTAACGGTGTTAGACGAACGAATCAATACGTGACATGGCTCAGCAAAATAGTCCCTTGTCGGTTACACTATGTACATCATTTTGCACGATAAAATCAACGACAGCACAACAATATTCTATTACTATGAGAAGCCATTGTGCCCCATTTTGAAATTCTTTACGAAATAAAAAAAAATGTTCGACATTAAACAAGGAAACTCCACGTGTAAACTTTTTTATTACGTAAAACGAAAGTAGATAAAATTATTCTCCACACACATCACAGATTATGTACAGAATACGAGTCTACCATGCCTTGAAATAAAAATTACCTACTTCTTAGACACGTGCTGTATATAAACCGCAAGATGCAGTAGAACAGAAATTTTCATCATTATTTTTCTTTGTTTATTTATTTATTTTATTTATATATTTATTAAATTTATTTATATATCTATTTATTCATTCATGTATATTTTTGTTGTCAGGAAAAACACCTTAGAAGCAATGAGAAACGTAGATGCCTGTCGCTATGGTTACAGCTATAAAAGTCTCATTTCCTTAAGGCAGTTTGAGTTAAACTGAGACATTAACATTAAACTACTTGAATAGTACATTTATTCCATACTCAAAGGCAAATATTCAAATCTAACGAACAATGTTCTTGGCATTCAATGAAATACTCTAAGTACCTCAATGATCATATATAAATCATGGCATTCCGTAGAGTAGAAACTACACAAATATTGTAATTATTGGTGGCTAAGTGGCGACATGCCATTTCTATACATTTTAACAAGCATTACTTACGCATTTTTCGGCTTTATATAGGTGTATGGAATTATAACGTTTTACATGAAGAGTAATTACAATTTCCCCTATACGTCCAACTAACAGACGCGACACTTGACACACATTCCTTCAAAAAGTATTCGATGGCCAATGGTGTAACTCAGCATTTTACAAATGCTTTTCTCCCGTATTCGCTATGAATCTTGAAGTTTGAGATTTTGGTTCAACTCTTTTTGGTGATATTGTTAGGCAGAAATGAAAAAAAAAATGTTCATATCATCGGAAAGTAGAAATATGTGCATTTCTGAAAAAAATGCAACCGGTTTCCTCTGCCGACGCGAGAGAAGAAGCATTGGAAGGCAGCAAAATAGTATGGTAATGCTGATAAATGCCCAAGATCACTGAAACTGCCAATCTTTGACAAATTCTTGTGAATTTGGCTTTTCATCTTTCAGGAAACTTTCCTAGCCACCTGAACTCCTGGGAAATACTTCAAACTTGTTTTTGAATTCGGCTGAACTGACGGATCGTCTTCGAAAATTTGGGTATTGCTCGAGAGAGTTATGCAAAGATGCAGCATTTAAAGGGAAGCAGTCGTCGGAACTGCGCGTGTGAGACTTCTTGTTAACAAAATAATGTATTTCATGCACGATATCTAGATGCATCAAGTCAACATAGCTGCAACATTTAAATTTTACATGTTTAAACTTTCATCAATCGCCAACGTACCATAGATACAGTGTTTACATCGGTCGTAGGGGTCCCTGGCAACCTTTGAGCAGAGTTCCGACGACTGCCTCCCTTTAAGGCTAATTTTCACAGGCAAATGCAGAAGCGACATGATGACACCGCGACGCTTGGCCTGATACATTGTAAATTTTCTTCATCTTCAAGATTCTACGTGCTGCGTTTTGTTAAAAATTAATGTAAACACAAAGATTTCACGTATTTGAACCTGGTACCCTTTTGATTTTATGACGACAGGTAAGCATTCTGTATTTTACAGACGTACTACAACTTGTTCTAACAACGATTCGAATTCGTGTTAATTTTTCCCGTCGACACGACGTCTTCCCCTCAAGCTACGTAGGGTCCACTAGCATATTTCCCGAACGAACGACATATTCCAGCTTTCCAAATAGAAGTGGCTTGTTGGAATACGTCTATTGACAGAGACACCAAAAACATGGCTGCTTATGGACTTTTAGAAAAACATTGCCATCTACGGGTAAAACAATCTTGAAGCCCTCTCTACTGGAGTGAAAATTTCCTATCTTCGTACATATTTGGCTTGCGACTGCTTGATCGTCCAATGTTGAACTCTTCTGAACCCGTTGTCGATGCTATACTCCTCCTCGATCGATAGTAATTTCTGTGTAACTCCATGTACTTCCCGACGCTCATTCCCCGTAGTAAGCTCACCATTCCACGTATCGTGAACTCGACGCTCCGGAGGGCCGTGTAAGACTCGGTCAGAAAATTTCCCAGCGTCCTCGTAACCTGACGAATTCTGCGGGGGCCGCCGGCGTCCCACACTGGGACGTGTGTGGTAGCCCTGACGGCAGCCTCGAACACACCCCGAACGCCCTGTCGTTCGTAGGCTGAGCATTCCAAATACCCGGCCGCGCCGCATTTTTTAGCAACTTTTGTGGCCACTGATGTTTTTACAGGTTTGTCGCAGCGATTATTACCGTCCCCGGATGCGGACAGTGTTGCCAGTTTGTCCAGTTGCGTACCGACAAGCAGAAATGGTGTCTTGGGACTCCACTTTTTGATGTCAGGTATCCAGATATCCTTGGCAACTTGCAGAGAGTGAGATGACGTCACAGCAAAGCATACGATGAAGACGTCTGCGCCGTGGTACGAGACTGGCCGAAGTCGACCGAAATCTTCCTGACAACGAAAAAAAAAGGAGAAACATATACGTGAACCAAACGTTAACTGAATATTACGATCCAGTGTATTAAAAATGTTGTATTGCGCAGTTCTCTGTAAATTAACATTTTCGTTTTCTCAGATTTCATCTCCATAAGCTGACCATGAAGTCCAAGTGAAAGTTTGTTAAAAATGTAATTCCTGACTAATTGATCTCCAATATGTCTTCCAGTGCGCAATTTTACAGTTACAATTAATATTAACAGCAAAATCAATCGGATTGGGAGCGGACATTTAAGAGGTCACAGCAAACTTTCAAAAGTTTGATATGTAATGCAAATTTATATGACATGAAACCGCAATGTTTTCACGTTGATTGTGGGGTAGAGTAACCGTGGTTGATTCAACATTGATGTTATGAGCAATATCACTACCGAGTTTCATCAAATTTGGTATTGTCATCGTCGATACATAGCTTCATATTAAAAGTGTCATTAAATATATGCAAATTGTCCGCTAAATGTCTTTCACTGCTTATAGATCTTTGAATCATTAATACATGTACCAAGTTTCGTAAGATTTGGTCAAGTCCTTCCAGATACTGTGTATATCCCCTATTACGACAGTTCCTGAAATATGCAACTGAACAATATCATTGACGTTGAACTGCTGAAATGACCTCGAGGACTATCACAGAGAAAACATGTTTCCAGCAACCCGAGCTTAAAGCCCCATTTGGCAAAACAATTGTTTCTCATTCTAGGTCTCTTACAAAAACGGTGTAGCAGCCGCGCGGTTTGTTTTTACTCAATTTGTTTTCCTCTGTTTTCAGCTTACAAGAATTAACTACAGACGTAAAAATCAACAAATTTCAATAAACAGCAGTTTACACACGCATTGACTGAGTTGACAAGCTGAATACTGTGTTTCTTAATATGCTTTAAAGGGATACAGTTTTCGGAACTGCGCTCAAAGGTCGTATGGGACCCATACGACCAGCGTAAACACTGTAGCCAAGGTACGATGGTGATTGATGAAAGTTAAAAGTTAAAACGTGTTTGTCATAATCTACATCGTATAATTTAAAATACTGTAGCTATGATGATGAGGTGCATCTAGATATCGTGCATGAAATACATTGTATGTGAACAAGAAACTCGCACAGGCGCAGTTCCGACGACCTTTAAGGAGTAGTATAAGAATCTAGAAGATAAGAAAAATAGTGGAACAAATCACAAAGGTCCTTCTAAAAAGTGTATTTTCATCATGTGAAAATCACTTTCTTGTTTCAACTAAAGTAATGTCGAAATGCCCAGAGTTCAATGTCCGATGTTATCGTTGATGGCTGGATTTGGGTCCAAGCTGCCATCTATTTGTCAATAATAAGATTGCATGTTGTGTTGACAGGACTTTTACTTAACATTTCAACATACTCTAAACAGAAGCTTGCTTGACAGAACAAAAACACTGAAAACATTGTAAGAAGTTACCGCTATTGTCCCGTGCAGGTCATTGACCCTATGGAATTCTGCCAATTTGAATGCTCTTTTGTTGATCAACAACTGAAATGATCGGAAGTTCTCGACCGACCCTCCATATAATCAGGAGGCACACGTCGCACATTGTTAGACATATGTAAATGGCGAGTTATGGCAGCAATTTGCACCGTACTGGATAAATCTCCTGATTCATGAGACAAATTCAAAACTACATAAAGAGAGAGGCGATTCTGGCCTTCCAGGCCAGTTATGATCCTTATAAATTTACATACATAATGACGAGTACCATTATTATTTCGGCCCCGAAACGATCGTATGTAGGTACGGGCCATTATTGGCTGACTACTTTTCGAAGTGTAGAAACAGTGAATTTAGCGGATGACTAGTGATTCCTATCAAGACAGAAATTTTGCGTTAATGGTTTCCAGAGATATGGAATGATGGCATGATTACCAAAAGTGACATAATGGTATTGAGACGCCCTACAATTCCGTGTCTGTTACGCAAGATATCAAGACATTTACATGTTAAAAGTGAGGAATAATGGCTTCCATGGCAGCGTGTGACTCGCCGTGATACGTTTCATTCCTTGAAACTATGCAACTTCAAGGACGGAAACGTCATCCGGGCACGCATAACTCTTACCTCCCCTGTTGTATCCCACAACGTCAAAGAGTAGACCTGTCCGTCCAATTTTAATTTCACTGAAAACAATAGATAAAAAATGTACGTCACTAATGGAGAAATCTTGCCCACACAAAACCACAGATTATTTTTGTGGACTTAACACTTGAGTAAGAATCTTGATAAACTAATTATATGTGAGTTGGGAACGTTTTTGGAATAATTGCAGCTTGTGAAACGTCAAATTCAAAGTGATATTTTCCTTGTTTATTTTGGGGGTCATTAACATATTTTGTATAACCACGAAAATAATTTATTTGCGAATGGTTACTTTCAAATCTCCTCGCCAAAACTTTTCGTAACAAACCTAAATGGTCGTCATATCAATGCAATTCCCCCAAAAAGTTTGAGCCGTGTTAATCACAAAACTGTACTTGATGTGGGGAAGTGCCGGACCTGACCAACCCACAGTCAATCAAGAGACGTTGCGGATTTGACCTTGCATCAAACAAGAACCATTTAGGCCAAAGTTTCCAAGAGCAGGATCGATTATGCGCCGGTGCATTTTTAGCTACACGTGTACAAATCACAGCTTCTCCATCAGGTCTGAATGGCAGTTCCTGGAATTTACATGTCATCCAATGGATGTATTAGGGGCCAGTAGATGTAACATTCATTATTTTTTTACGATTTCTGTCTTAAATGTCAACTACAATTTCTTGTTCTTCTCCCAAAAGCCCACTGAGATGTGCAGTATTCAGCTAGTCAACTCGGTCTAACATGTGTAAACTGCCCTGTTATCCTTGAAAAATGGATTCTAGTCAGGACTACATTCAAATGTACACAGTGTATGATGTATACTGTACGCAAACAGAGCATTACACTTAAAGACGCTGTGTTGACAAGCTAAATAGTGGTGTTTCAACATGATCTGAGGAGTAGGAATACTTGCAGTTGACATATAAAACAACCATAATGGAAAAACAACTCATCAAAAAGCTCTAGCTTACATTATGGTCTACGTTTTACAGTTCATGACGAATGGGAACTAAAACTTTTTCTAGCGATCAACAATGATATCGAGCGTTACGCCCAGCTTCCATTGGTACGGTGTTTTATATTTATCATGTGTATGGGTGCGGGCTACAGTCACGACAATGGACAAGCACATTATTACTGTTCGCTATTTTTGTTCTTCGTTCCATAAAAATTCATGAAAGCTTTAGGCTAGACGCACCGACGTTTTTAAACAGAGCTCGGCGGCTGCAGTGGGCATTAGCTGTCACGTCGGACTCTCACGGGTCGACAAGCTGCTGTCGGCTTATTAGTCTGAGTTACGCTGACCACAAATTGTTTAGTTAGTTTATTGGTTTGTTTGTATGTTACTATGTTGGGACCATGTTCTTTGAACCATGCAATTGAAATTATCTGTACGCTTGGGTGTATTCTTACGAAAACAGTGCATGAGATTCATTTGCGGGTCGTTCAAGAACATAGTTCCAATCTCCGTCACCTTGGAGAATGCGCCATCCTAGGTGAATTTGACAGGTTGATGGAGTAGCTTTTTGACGGACTTGCCAATGCGGGCCGAATTTCAGACGATGTAAACCGCTGGGCATGCACAGATTAAAGCTTAAAATGACTTGAAAGCGAATGCGTTTGAATATATTTACACTGTGATAGGAGCTGGCATTCTGACGACACTTATCGTCTGCTGAAATCTTTTTGACGGACGAACGCGTTACATATAGTCTGATGACAATTTTACTTATGGCTACGGCACAGTTAAACAGGAGAGATTTACTCCTGGAGGGGGATTAGCTTTACACTAGTAGGATGACCTTTTTCTCCCTTCATCAATCAGTGCAGGCTGTTTCGTGAGAGACGTTTCCTGTGTGTGCAGTGTCGGGGAAAGCATACAGCGACATCTCACTGTGTTTTCTGTTTTCCTACAGTCTATGCTGTGTGTAAATTTGATTTCTATTTTGGCAATTTCAGAATCAGAATCACATGGGGGAACACGACTACAATGTAAGCACATAAAGTGAACAACACCACTCTCCTCTGGATGCACTGTCTCATGTAAGGATTTCATGATGTCATTCTCATTTTTGCGAAATGTTACAATCAGACACGACCGGTCAGGTACGCGCAGTAGTTTATCCTGTGATACTTCCGTTGCCGTGGTTACTCGGAAGATATTTATTGGAGTCGGATATTTAGAGAAAATGAGCATTGCGATTGTACATTGAATCGAGGAGACTAAATGCAGAAAAAGGGCGAACAGTGATATTTACGTGTGTACGCAATGTATATTTATGTATGTATGTGATATATATATATATATATATATATATATATATATATATATATTGTGTGTGTGTGTGTGTGTGTGTCTGTCTGTCTGTCTGTCTGTCTGTCTGTCTGTCTGTCTGCCTGCCTGCCTGCCTGCCTGTCTGTCTGTGTATCTGTAGTATCCCTGTGTGTATCTGTGTGTATATATGTATGTACAAATAGGTGAACTCATGCCGACAGTCGTGCATGACAATAGTTATGGTCGCAGTGCAAGGCAGCTGGCCATAACTGACTGGGGTCGTGACATTCGATACCATATGCCGAAACAAGGGCCTGCTGTGAAGATAAACACGAATGACAGCGATATGACGATTGGAGCAGAGTCAAGTTTCATCAACTCTCGAAATAAATATGGAAAAATTGTTTACCTGATGTGGAAAGACTCTCTCTCTCTCTCTCTCTCTCTCTCTCTCTCTCTCTGCATCGCTCGCTACTTGCTCGTGTATCTCTGTCAGGTTCACCCACATCATTACATCAGTGTAATTGCTACGTTGTGCTAGGTACGGGGATGGTCCTACCCGGATGTGTACGATGAAATATAGAAATGTAGTGCGTCCTTGCCAGCAAAAATGAAAGGAATTCATAAATGTCTGACATGGGAGCCAAATGCGGACTTGAGAGAAGTTCGCGTCCTTCCACTGAATATGATGCTACAAACCTCCGTAGTCTGATAATAATTACTAAGCCCAAGTGGTGGAAGGACGGTGGCCCAAGTATTATTTATAAGCTTACATTTATGGAAGTGGCGTTACTTAACACACACCACTGGTTCAGATGGCGGTTGCCGTATGAACTCAAATCATCACTCGACCCCTACGTCTGACACACCCACCTGCCGTGTACTCGAAGACTGTGGGTACATATTCAGGAGGCCATTCTTTGCCTTCCATCAACGTGACAAAGCTCTGCAGTAGAAGCGTCTTCTCCGCGCTCTGATCCCCAACCACTACACATTTCACGATCTTCATTGCTGCGCCGACTTTGCTGAGCTATCCTCTTGCGGCGAACGAGCGCCTTGTTGTAGTTGCCGAGTTCTAAATGCGGTACAAATAGTATACATATGAGGCACGGTCTACAACGGACACAGACTCGACGGGAACCGTGCGAAAGACGTACAACTACAAGTCGACCCGGTCGGTTAACCACGACTGCACTGGCGGGTAAACTATTCATGCAAATGACGTTCCTACTACGAGTATCCTATGATAAATCGCCAGGGAGTGCCATGTCGCCTATTGCCGCTCCAAAGTTCCCCTTCTGCTGGTTTACAGCGAGGAAATGACACGAACTTTACCCTGTGTTGTCGTGTGTACTGTACCTTTGTACTGCACAAAAGCACATACACAAACTAGGCCTGTACACGAACAGTGAACACAATTTTATGAAGTTTCCCGGTTCCAAAGAAAGCGCGCCCTCATACGACCCCAATTTGTCAATCCCAACACTGAGGAGATGCTCATGCTCGCCCAGTGCAGTCTTCGGTTTCATAATAACTGTCTCTGGAAAAGCCATTATCAAACCCGACAATCGCTGACGTCAGATGTTCGTGGATTCTGTAAACGAATATAGGGTGGACATGGTTTCCTACCTTTGTTGTTACATGTACACAGAACCTTCCCTTTTCAAATACGATCCAAAATTCGCTTGAAGTTCAGGAAGTTGTCAGTAACGGTCAACATGTCAACAATTTTCTGCTATTTCTGTGATTCTTCTAAATTTCAATTAAATATTATGCTGAAACAGTGGACATTTACGGGCTTCTTTCAGATCACGGACTCTGGCGAAGCGTGACAAGTCTTCCTTCTTAAAATTGGGAATAACTGTGAAGATGTTACACGTAAGGCTGAGTTCACAAACACCTCCGGAAGAGGGTGTGAGCCTCGGTCTCTAGATTCTATAGGTTTTGAAGTCCCCCATAATTACCCCCTCCCCACAAGTCGCAAAAATAGGTGTTCAGTCCGCAGGGGTGGTGACGGACTGCACAGTTCATTTTTTGCGCATGCCAAGACACGTATTATCTTGTCTTTTTGAACCAAAAGTATAATAATGATCATTAGAAGATAAAAGTGGAAACAAAAGTAACATAAAAACAAACATTCAACACCATGGCCAAGTAAACGCTTGTCTGGTCCCCTGACCCATTTCTACAGCGCAGCCAGCGGTAGAAATGGGTCAGGGGATCAGACTAAGTAAATGCTTCACGCGAGAAAGAATAGTTTTAAACACAAAAATAGTTTTAATGATTGTACATATCTTCTCTATACATGCTCTTCAACAAGGAACGTTTCTGTTCACGGGACGAGGTGACCGGAGTAGTTTCAATGTATGGGTGTGAGAAAGTACCTATGTTTATTATAATTTATTTGTACTGTAAATACACAATTTATAACCAATTTATTTTTTAAACTTTACTTTTTTGTGACTTTAGTTGAACATTAGTCCACAATGATACATTTAACCGGCAGCAGTATTTTTTCATGTCCCTTTTCGGTCCCAAAGTATCTTAAATTCCCCCTCCACGTGCCTTCAATTTGTTCAAGCCTCCTCAATCGCCCCGCCCTCCACCAGTTTTTGTGAAGGCAGCCGTATTATGAAATCTGCTCAAGGATATACCACATACATGTTACGTCATCACTGACGTTAATAACATTTCGACGTTTCAAACAAACTCCAGGCTCCCTGCATTCGCTACTTGACAGAATGCCTAACGTCTACAAGGTGACGTGTCCCTCCGGTAATTTCATCGACAATACTTTTCTTTGCCACTGGCAGTTTGATTTTGAATAACAAAGTAAGCAAATTCGCTTGGTGCCTATCACACAAACATGCTGCCATTCCCATATAGACTTCGCAAAATATTGGGATTTGCCTGTGTTCCTTGATGAAATTAATGAGATTGCATGCGTAGGGATACAACGGTGGGTATCTTTGGGATAGGCCGAAGGTTCCTAGAAAAAACTTGCCGACCGACTCGGAGGAAATGTTTGTTTATTAAGTGTTGATGAACCTAACCCAATATGGGAGGAAAATTGCCCATCCCCCTCCCCTGTTTGGAGTGTTTTTCGTCCCATTTCCTCCGGCTCCCTATCAATACTTGCTAGCTATTTTACGTGTACATGTAAACCATGCTATAGTGCTATTATGAAAGACAACAAAACACGTACACGCTTCACATATCCGGTATCATCATTGAAAAGTGGAAATCAACGTGCCAGCAGTTGACAAGACAAGCTGTCTTTTGACCTTTATTTTGGTTATTGTGTTCCTTGATTGCAAGTGTGATTTATGCTTCCTGCCCAACGTAAATTAGTCAAGTGTAGTCGGTTAAATTGCTGCAATGTGAAAGAGAGCTACAACCCTGTATATTTAACATATAAATACCTCATGACGTAATTGTTGGGAGACAGCACATGAATGTCCTTCGTACACAAGCTTTTGAAAAGTTCAAAGGCGAGGGCTATACATATTTCTGTCAGAAGAGCAGAGTAGACCACATAGTTTCGATAGCTGGTGTAATTTATGCGAATTTACCATTGTATGTGAGAAAACACAGATCGTTGACTTGCGTGTTAGTCTATTATTGACGCCGGAGAATATTTTGTCAAGAAATTTAATACAGTGCGAGTGAAAAATGAAACCCTATACGTGATCAGTGTAAAGTTTATGCACTCATAAAGAGTTGGCGTGGCTATATATTTGTTGAGTTGAACTTTACAGAGTACGCGAGAACTGCACGGATTTTTACTAACCCTTTCGTATCGGAGTATATTACCATTCGCTTTGTGGGTCACTTTTTATTGCGAAACTCTCCTTTAGGCTGCGTTCACAAAAAATGGTTAGGGGGGGCTGGAGGAATTCAGGGGGGATTCGAAAATTTTTGGGGTAGTAGAGGGGGGGACTTAAAAATTTTGCTCTGCCTGCAGGGGGGGACTTAAAAATTTTTCGGTTCCCCTTTGAGTTTTACATTTTCCAAGTTTTTGTAGGTAATTCAATGAAAAATGAATACCCATTTTTATGTCATCCAATTGTTGTAATGTTAGTAATAATTTAACAAAATCTAGAACCATTTTGTCACATTTCATGACTTTTATCTCGACAAAATCTAAATTTTTGTGATCTGTCATAAAAAAAACAAACTTGAGCCTGGTAACAGGGCAGAAGCAGCAACTGTTGATGATTTTTGCAATATTTCTATGTAGTAAACGCAGTTTCTTGTTGTCTCCCTACAGCATGCTCAAACACACAATATTCAGTTTGTCGACACAGTCTGTATATATAAATATGTATTAGGTGATAATTTATTAGAGTCCAGACTGACAGTCAGTTGTCAGTGACACAAACACAGGCTGTGATAGCAAGCTGAATACTGGACAGTTCAACATGCTGTAGGTAGTAGAACAAGAGCGCAGTTGTATAAACTTTATTGAACAAAAATTACGGTATTGTCAAAATTATCAAATTTAATACAGCTACTCCCTGCAGGCAGTGTCACTCTTACATACTGCCCTGCTACTGCAGTATCACTGTCACTGCATACCTGAGCAGTGATAGAGATAGCTCTGACTCTGATGTACATGGTCATTGAGGAAGAGTTTGGATCAAATGACACTCATGACAGTGAAAACTACTCGTACCAAAGATTAGGCCAGAGAGCAACACATGGAAGACCAGGGATTTTTGAATTCTGGCATATGAGAATAATCAAATATTAAAGAAAAAATGCTTGTTTTCTTAATTTTCAAATTCTCTTCATAAAATAATACAAAAGTAAAACTTTGAGCAGTAAAGACTAAATGAAAGAATATGTGACTAATGGAATTATTTATTTTTTAATAAATTTTGCCATTATTACATCCAACATTTCTGAGATTGAAATATTTATTTGATGGAATATTGTAACTTTCCAGTATCGCCAATTTTGAATAGCATCTAATTCATATATGTCTTGTACTTTGTGAAACAATTTTTGGTGGGTCACTGTGCTGAGCTTTTTACAATATGGCAATTAGCCAGAATTCACAATTTGCCTACTCTCTCATGATCGTCATTTTGTGTGCTCTTCGGCAGGAGCAACTGACCTGGCCAGAGTTGAATTAACTCAAGTTGACTTAGATTGATAAATCCAAAAATTTCACTGATGCATTTAAAAATGAATCAATTTAAAAACTTGCCTTAGGAATATGACTTTACAAAGTGCTAATAACAGGTAGTCTTGAACACCTGTGAGCGGAATGGCGCAATACAAGTTTATTTTTGTCCGCGCACACATCCTTTACAAATATGTTGGCTTGTGATAGTTGGGGGGGGACTTGAAAATTTTTGATCATATAGAGGGGGGGCATTTGAAAAACTTTTAGGGTATTGAGGGGGGATCTGAAAAAAAAAGGATTTCAATCACGATTCCTCCAGGCCCCCCTAATCATTATTTGTGAACGCAGCCTTATGTGAGAGACAAATAGTCATCTAATCGGCATCCAAGAACTGATGTCAATCTGATTAGAATCAATTGTAGAGATGGGGCGGTCTTTTTGCACGGTTGTATTGCGGGGGACCGCAGAAAGACCGTAATACGATAGCGTAAGACCAACCCATCCCTACATAAGATTTTAATCAGATTGGAACTGATGTTCTGAACGATCAAAGTTAGCCAACCAACAGATTTTGAGAAATTGTAATGTAGGTATTTTTACGCATAAATTCTTACGTATTTAAAAACAAATGAAATTTGCTGCCCCGGTTACAATTCTAGATATGAGCTATAACGTAATCGACATATATGAGCTTTCAAAATGTCATCCCCTTGCTGCATAACCCCCCCCCCCGCCCGCCTACAGGCAAAGTCCCGACAACAATCGAATCATACTCCCTGTCCGCTCATGTTGGCCTTATTTTCAAATTACCTGCTCTATGCGCTCAGCAGCAGAATGAAATGTTCCCGACCGCTAACCAAGAAAGATCTTCCTACCCGCTGATAAGGAAAAATAGCGCACTCACGAATAGCGTATTGCACGATAGTTTTGTTACTACTCCTTAACGATGGAACACATCTATCGGCTTGACCTTAATTAACCTTACAACCCCCCCTCGCCCCGGGTGACTGCGACTCACGTTGAAACTGGAAAAATAGCGAGGGCGTCGAGGCAATGTTTGTGAGGGCGCCGCTATATCTTGCCTTCTCTTCAAATTTAACAATATATATTCATTTCTGTTGTTCTCAAATATGCCATAGTGCGATGTGGTAACATTTACATCACTTAGATCTGCTGGGAATTTTCTAAATTTAAGTTTTCATGACAGTGTTCGCGGGTTTAACATTTAAATATGCTATTCCCTCGTCTCTTCGGAAGCAACATATCAGTATATAATTGACATTCTATCGGTCAAACCACAGTCACCTGTGGTCTATTCCGCTCTGCGTCTATATATGCGCCCCATAGACGTCTGTACATACATGTATGCCTATGAACACATCTATGGAGCACATATATGGACGCAGAGCGGAATAGACCACAGGTGACTGTGGTCAAACAGACCGTGAGGAAACATCTTCAGTTCCATCATACATAAAAGGTCACGTTGGTTTTGTTGCCGTTAATAATTGTATTGATTACGATGTCGTTATTTTTTATTGATTATCACAAATATATAACAAGCTTGTGAAGGCCATATGTGAGTCAGATCGGTACTTTCAGAAGTCACTACAGTTGTTGAGGAGGCAGCTGTATACATGTAATGTATGGGACATTAGTTTTTTGTATGATGACCTTAGACCAGAGGCATCAATTAACATTCTTTGACAGTTTGTAATCTTTCTTTTTCTTTTCTATGGACCACTTAAGTCTGAAATAAACATAATAATATAATAACATGGGGGCATAAATGTCTTGCTTTGAAGACAGTGGCTGGCCTCAGTCATGACCTTTCGAACAAAACCGAAATATTTTGTCGCGATTCCTCGGAATAGATGCGCAAATCACTGTCCGTAATGCTTGCAAAGTGTATCCAGTTCATGAAGAGGGTGAAATTGGGAGTGTTGGCATTTTGAAATAGCCATGGATGATGGCTGTATATAATAACATGGGGGCATAAATGTCTTGCTTTGAAGACAGTGGCTGGCCTCAGTCATGACCTTTCGAACAAAACCGAAATATTTTGTCGCGATTCCTCGGAATAGATGCGCAAATCACTGTCCGTAATGCTTGCAAAGTGTATCCAGTTCATGAAGAGGGTGAAATTGGGAGTGTTGGCATTTTGAAATAGCCATGGATGATGGCTGTAAAGAGCAGTATACCTATTGAAACGTAAATTGTACTAAAAAAAACAGTCAGGTGAGGTCATGCACCATCTGGTCTGGGCATTTTCTGTTTCCATGGCCATAAGGGTAGACAAAGCAGAGTGTATTCTGGTTGATATCCTGAGGTCACGTCCGGCAACACAGCACAAATAGTTCAAAAGCGGACATAGAGCATGCATCAATGCGACCGACAATAGTCATGAAACACCTGTCTGGCAAGGCAAGCCATGAAATGGAAAACAGACGACAACAACACAGCGTTGTGTAATATTAGCTGTCAGTTGTTGTTGGTAACAAATTTCGCTCCACGACGGTATTGTAATCGAGTTACCTAATCCGATTCCCTCAAGGGTTGACGTTAATGAAATTCCTTAAAGGGGTTTTGTATATTATTACAGATTTTGGTGTAAAACTCAATGTAACGAACTCTTGGTTATTCTTTACATGGTGGGTAAATCAATTGAAATTTATACTTATTAACTGGTTTGGTGGAGTGGGCGCGAGTTTATCTAATTTGTTTTGTAAACTGTAGTACACATCAGTTCTGAAACAATTCGTGGCCAAAGTCGTTGCCTTTCAAAGATAGTTTTGTCAATTTTGTAATTCAGAAGTGTTTTTCAGAAGTGTTTTCTTTTCTTGGAAAACATGCTCAAACGCTGGTCGGCAAGTCATAACTGTGACCCTAAAAGAACTGATTAAGGTTTTTTCAACAAATTGCAAAATCGGTGTCTATAGTATAGCAAGCGTTTACTGGCCAGTCATGCAATTGAAAGAAGTGTTATTAACTGTGTTAAGTCTTAGACGCTGCTCCCAGAAACTCTGACCCGAGACTAAAAGCTCAAAACCGCTCTATGTTGATTATTTTTCACACTGAGATCAACTGGACAAAATTTAACCGAAACTAGCCATGGATGGTGTGATGATGGTGGTGGTGGTGGTGGTGGTGGTGGTGATTGTGATGATGATGATGGTGATGGTGATGATGATGAACGAATATTATCCGCGAGATCAAGAATAATTGCGATGGATTACAACTATTTGCTGTAAATCATTGTAAACCCCGGTGTGTCTATATTCTGATGTGGCGTCATTGTTATACATGATACTCCTGATGTAGTCTAAGTTCATAGCATAAGTGGAATCACACTTTGTTGTGACGGTAAGGTCAAAGTTCAATGGGTTAATCCAAATTGATTTGCGCAAGCAATTTGTCACACTCCATAGCCTTATTTTTACAGTATGTTAGTCCACAGTCCCTCTATCCACAGAGGGACTGTGGTTAGTCAAAGTTTCGAAGCAATGACTTCGACTGACATTTTATCAGGTGATCCGAGTCCATCCTTCGATTTGTCTTTCCGATCGAAGTTGAATGGGATGATTTCCAAACCAATAAATTACAACAATTGGGGAACTTCTCGTAAAGAAACTAATTGAAGCAAATTTGTTTGGAGATCGTTAAATGCTTTCACTTTTCACAACAGCGTGACAGAAGCGCGCTGTTTTGTGCTGTTTCCATACACTACACTGTTGATCACCACGGGAATCTGTCACAGGTGATTTCAGACAGACAATTGTGTATGCGTTTTCGTATGTGCTATTGATGTCACGCGTCTCTCTTCCGACAGTTTGAAAATAAAGAAAAGTCGACCGATAAAAGGGAACAAACACGTAAATATTCACCACCTCAACAATGCCCAACAAGCTACACACTCCCATACATTGGTAAACGCCATTGATCGGTATTGGAAACCTCTGTGCGGTCGCTACCATTTGTAAGTAGGGTGTTGTAGAGAAACCTCCACATTTGAAACAGTTGTAATGACGACGTCTGTCCTGTTAAAGACAATTTTTGCAATTTTAGAGAGGAGATCAAGGGTAGGACAGGCACATTCTAGCGAAACAAGGTGTTTTCTACTGTTTAAAGGTGCTAACGGAATAGCGACGCTCGCGAAAGGGGCAGTGGTATTGCCCGTCTCCACAGAAACCGGGACGCCAACAGACCGGTGACTTAAACAATACCTGGCATTTAAGGGGTGCCATTATTAATATATTGCGTAGAGGAGACGTGTAGTGTAATATGGTGTCAGAATAAGCGACCCAGACTTCGACAAGAATGCTATAAAGGTGAGGAAAGCAACCTTTTTCCTGCACGGTTCCACCAAAACGACAGTAGGTGTAAGTGTTTTTTGTCGGACAACACAAGTTTACCGGCAGTATGTCTGAGCGCCAGACTACTGTGTGGAAGTCATTTGCCTTGTCATTTGTCCAGCCTTTCAATAGCTGAACAAAGTCGAAGGTTATTGTGTAGCCACGGAGTGACCGCGGTGTAGCATACAAATGGCGGCGATATTAACCAACCATAGGAGTCCCCTAAACGGACCAAGCGACTTGGCTGCCCGCTTTACTTCGTAGTTTTTACTTCATTTAATATTTGAGTATATTATTTCATTTGAGGTTGACCCAAACGTCAACAAATTCTGGCAGATCCGGGTTCTGGAGGAACGCTATGTTTGTTTACCGATATCAGCGGCTACCTGTATCTTGTTTGGCTGGTTATTTTGATTCAATGTTAAACATAAGGTTGTTTGTTCGGGTACACATGTTATTAGTTCACGTTGCGTTGGAGTTGGGCACCATACCTGAGGCAATGGACGTCTCTGTGGTACCCCAAGCTCAGACTCGAGAAACTGTTGTCTATAGGTCGTCTAATTGTGTTGCTTTTGGTAAGTATAGGGTGAGCAAAGAGCACAGTCGATGCATGGTCCTGTCCTACTCAGTAGGGGCTAGTCTATCTGTCGATAACGGGTTCAAAAAGGTCGGTCTCTTTTATTGGTATATTGCACGACACTCAGCGAGAGACGGTAAACATTGGCGCGGCTATTGTTTGCCCTCCATACGTACTTGGTCATAGCCCTTTACACTTGCTATTCAGGTAAAAGTGTAGAGTAAAGCTGTGTAGAGCGAGGTCCTTCTATTTTAAGTGCCTCTAGTGCAATCACGCACTATGGGCTTTGTGAAGAATCTTACTGTAAAGTTGGCGATTACTAATAGTTTATGAAGTGTTCTTTCACCTGTAAATAAGAGAACAACGACAGTGTAAACGAACAATCGTGAATTCACGTGTATGTTTGTATCATGAAGGTAGCACACGATTGCAGACTACCACCTCCACGGTATGTATGTATGTATGTATGTATGTATGTATGTATGTATGTATGTACGCATACTTACAAACTGTATATCAATAATACCGATGTATATACGTAGATAGTAAACAGACAATTTAGACAAACTGAACAAAGAGACAGACGAGCAACACTACGGCAAACTAAGAGGAATTCTCTTGGGTATATGTATTACTTTATACGTATGAATGAATAACTTCTTTTATCTTTGAAGAAAATGGCATATTTATTAATACCATACAAAACTGCAGCCCATAATTGTTATGGACTTATTTATTGCAGATCATCTTGTATGAAACTGTACAGGTGACAAGACTCAGACCGAGGGAGTTACCCGAGAGAAATTTTGCCAGTGGACACACAATGATAACCTGTTGATTGTATTCTTTGTCAGCCACGAATTGATGTTAGTAGATTTCGCGTGACCAGACAGTCTCGAGCGATCGGCTAGAGGAACAATGGCTGAAGGGGAGACAGAACAGATTAACCGTACATCTGCGGTCGGTTCTCGGCGATCTTCGGCAAGGAGCAGCAGGAGCAACGAATCCCGCCGATCTGGCCAGAGGAGCGGCTACGACTACGCCATTAGACCATTCGGATTCCACAACAAGACGAATTTCATCGCCACGGACAATCTCATCGTTAGACGCAGCGACAGTTACACGCTGCGGAAACCTCCCCCAGACGATGACATATGGAAACGCCCTCCCCCTGACTTTCGCCCTCAGGTGTGGAGGCCCAAACCGCCTAAAAGGAACACACAAGACAGTATGATGCCGTGGAAGTACGGCACTTTTCCCGGGGATTATAAAAATAAATTCGTGAAACCGAAGCCTCAGGTTTTACCGTTTCTACTTCAAGAGCCTAGATCTGCCAGTCCAGAGTTTGCAACCAGGTTTAGAGTGCCGGATCCATACGAAGCCAAACTCATGTTTGTCAAAAGTGGGGTTCATCCAAGGGGCTCCTACGTCATGCCAAAACCACACGATTTCAGAGGGGTGAGTATGCAACCGTCATTGTCAGAAATTAATTACTTGTGAACAACATGACGTTGGATAGTACAACGTTGATCGTACTCTCCATGACAACTGGCACCATGGCAACTGATTACCAGTTGTCAAGTGTATGGTTTCATCAGAAGTCACAATCTCGCTATATCGTGTACACATGGGTAGGAATGCAAATTTATAGAAAATTGTTTGGGATTTTGTACGTATTGAGACAAAGTTGCGTGAATCTATCTCGTGCACCGTTAAAGAATGGTAAATATCTCTCGAACAATCCTACTTTTCAAGTCAGTAATAGATTCAGTTCATACGAAAAAAGAAAGTATAAAGACTACTATTATAGTGTCTCATGATAAACAAATCCATAATACTGACGCATTTTGAATTGATTCAGGTAGTAGTCGCCTCGAAAGAGAAAGACTTAAACATTCGCTTAAACTTTCCTCGAGGACACATTCAACCACTTTCTCTCAAAATCAAGAATAAGACTCGGGGGTCACCGTGCTAAATGTCGATACTAGAGAAACATCACCCAACATTTATCGTCAATTGAAATTTAAAATGGCCGCCATCCCAGTGTTATCTCTATGAGAGAAAATTAAATTTCTGACTTCCACAAGACTAAGCCGGTGAAAATTTTACTTGCTCCAAGAGCTACAACGAGTGGTAGACCAGAAAAGTGTTGGAACAATATCTGTCACCGAGGCGCATTCTTCTCTACTCATTAGATGCATAATTCATTACTGAAACATGCAATAAATACATACTCATTTGATACATAATTCATAACTGAAAAATGAAGTTGCTTTAAATAGATACATAACTCATTAGAACAAATCTACACGTAAACGCATGAACAGTTTTTCAGTAAGCTATGGTTGCACTGGGTCAACTCACCGCCTGGCGAAAGATGTATCTGAAAAAAATGTTGTTTAGAGACAGAGCAAGAAGTGCATTTTAGGTGGAAATGACCATAGTTTTTCTCGAAGGTCTATGAAATGACGAGTAAAATAAAATGACTGAATAAAATGAATTGCCACTTTCCCCTTCGTTGATTTCAAAATTTCAGAAATGCCTCAAAATAAGCCCCAATTTACAATTTTTCGTCGTAATCGTGTCGTTCTGCATGGACTTGATGTTCCATCACGTCGTGCACGCATAGTTTTGAAACATAATTTATGCTTCATTCTATTTTCAACATAGACCAAATCGGTGATTATGTCTTCATTATCACGAGTCATTCGGCAAATTAATTGTTCGAACAAAATTATCGCTTTTGTCTTTTTTTCTCACTTGCCTGAGGGGATTTCCATAGCAACAGCCTTGTTTACACTGTCAGTGGCAGTTTCTCGTATTTCTTTAATTCCTGACCGTGCAATGACGTATATGTCCGCCGTATGAAAACTGTACAGAAGTCATCACAACACAATTGTTTGCAGTCACTTGTAGCTTATCGGCTTCTGATAACGCCAACTTGGCAACGAAAATGACAGTGGTTGTGCTTGCTCTTGAAGTGATAACTTGGTTGGCAACCCTTCACAGAACAGTAGTGAACGCACTGTTAGCTCTTCAAGAGTTTTAAAAGTAATGCACTTGTGGCATGCAACACTCATGACGTCCGTCTTGTAATCCAAAATAGCTGTTTATCTGGAAAGTTATGGTAATTTTAATGCAGAGGCTGCTGAGACATTGCGTTGAAATTGTAAGCCTGCGCAGATAAGCTTGGATTTTGTTCACAGTCACGAAGGGCTTCTTGTTATGATAGGCGAAACGTTCTACTCCCGTCAAACGCTAACTAACCCCACATGATTATTAAGAAGTCTTGCAGTTGTACTCAAGCAATACAGCGCATCTATATTTGCTTGTTCCGAAGTGGTCTAACAGGCCATCGCCGAACACATGGCGTTTACACGAATCACGAAAGATCACGAAAGATCAACGATACAACTCAAGCGACCTCAAGCATCACGCATCGCCGAACGTTGACGTCGACGGCGATGGCTCTATGACGACACGGCAATTCTCGCGAGTGCGCAAACATGTCACGCGCTTACAGTAAAGTACATGCGGCGTGAAGTCATCAAACTCAATTTCCAATGCAAACAATATCGATTTAAACTCACAGACGCCGGTGTAATTTACTTCGCATAGTGATATATATCATACTCCAAATATCAACAGGAGGTAGATTTATTTCTTGGTCTGTTCTAATGTAGCGGCTACCCGTTTGCCATTGCCTCGCGATTGAAGGGGGAGGGGATCTTGCCAGCCACATGAAAATTAACTGATTATAATCAAATCTCTTGTTTTGATTTCAAATTCAATTAGAGGCGGGGTGATGATCAGATTAAGTCCCTGGCGTATTGAGTTACCTGCGAGATTGTTGTGACTGAACGCGTGTTATCCGAGTTGCTATGGAGATATCTCAGGTGTGCAAAAAAGAGCGCGCTGTAATCAACATGTAATTGACACAGGAGACATTGGTTGATTAAGAGAAGCTGTACAGACGTTTACATTCGGTTTCGCCACTTAACGATAAGTGCCTGTGTGTTACTCAACAGAAATTTGCAATTTCCTTCAATTGGATTGAGGGCAAAAAATACCCTTTAATAAACTACAGATGTGACCAGCTGATGTTAATTTATGAAGTGTTTTTTGTCTGGCCATATTTACACATATCTGCGTGGATAGAATTGAAAAAGTTGGCTGCCAAGAAACATAGACAAGGGCATCACGCCCACTGAGAAGAAAAATATGGCTGTCAGAGCCGCACTTGTCCCCCGTTAACCTAATTCCAACCGGAAAGGTCGCGTTCTCCGATCGACGTTTTAAACACTCGAATTTCCCCTTTAGTTAGGTATGACATGACTTTAATAAATATCATGAGTCTGAAGGGTCTCTTGTTTTACTTGGAAGATCCTCCTAAGAACGAAAGCCAAAAAAAAAAAAATTGCTACGATCAATGCCAAGGCAAATAGACCAACGTCAAGTACGTATTTAGAAACTCATCAGACTTCATGCGTTGATCGAGTTGCCTGAACTGTCGAGCAAAATGAAACAACTTTACACAATTAGTCATGTTGCAAGCACGTATAAGGTCTACTTCATTTTTCGTATGTTAATGATATGCAAATACAATAAGACTAGTTGCAGATTGAGATCACTGATCAATGTGCATTCTACATTCTCGCTGACTCAAATGACATCTCTACCAGTGTAAGAATGTTTTATAAACAGAAAACTGCATTGTTGATATTTTCCTAGCTTTGAGACAGTATTAACCTTTGGAATACCTCCTTTGATCTCGGCAAATGGTTTCAAGCGATGATTTACGGCGAATATCACATTGTGTATGCATGCAGCAATCTGTTCTCTGTCTGCTTTAAATGAAATCTAGTTTTGACAAGATCAATATTTTTAACATGGGAACGTTTTTTCTGCCTTACGTTTGCATTTAGCTTGGTTGTTAATATATGTATGCATAAACAGATAGTATGAGCGACACACACACATGTATGTATGTGTATATATATATATATATATATATATATATATATATATATATATATATATATATATATATATATATATATATATATATATATATATATATATATATATATATATATATATATATATACTGCATATAGTTATAAAACTGTAAATTGCTTTGTATTTGCAAATATTACAAACTGTCAACTTCTTGGTTTAAATGAAAATCTTGTCCGTGCAGATATGTACAAAAATGATAACTATGTGACTTTTATCGTTGCAGTATCCACCAATATCATCATTAGGTTTGCCAGATTTCGAAGTGTTCGGAGAACACGATCCTTACAACTTGAAGTTCAAGTCAGAAAACTTGGATATCAGTAAGTATGAACTCCGTGGGCAGGTTGAATGGTCAAAGTCCGGAGACTATGCCACTGTAATTGGCCGCGGTATAACCAAGGTTGACCTTTTGTTGATCTAGCTTTTAGTGCCTTTTATTTCCCTACAAAAAAGTATGTGAAAATTTGTATGTAAGCCCATCCTTTGAAATACAGCTTTAAATTCATAATCCTCACCGATTAGTTTTTGCGTTATTCAGAAAGGCCAAAACAAGCCATTACAGCTCAGACAGATGCTTTCGATTGAAAGTCAAAGGATTATGCCTAACTCCATGTAAGAAACTTTAGAACACGTCCCCATAAGTTTCACTAAAAATTCACCTCCCTGTCAGTTGTGGCTAAGTTCCTCGAGGGGGGGGGGGGGGGGGGGGGGTAGCGTGGGTTGGTTCAAGTTTGAGATCTACTGACCAAGAAGTGGGGTTAAAACTAAGGGATGGAACAGAGTTTAGCTAATTTTGAAAGCTGTTAGAGAAGGAGGCAGTAAATATGTAAATTGTTGGTTCAGACGTTGGCATAATTTCTATCAATCTGATTAAAATCAGATGTAGAGTATGGCGACGTCTTCTTATGCGTACGCTGCATAAGAAGGACGTCGCCGTACTCTACATCTGATTTTAATCAGATTGAATTTCTATGAAAGGGGCGGTACACCCACGAAACTAATACCTGAGTACCGTCCCGGCTAAAACCCGTGTAATCGCTTAAACCGAGAATTCCATGTGTATTGTTGGGAACACAACAGCTTCACGCCACATTAAACGCTGAGCTGTGAAAAATAGCCCTATATCTAACCTTATCACCTTTTACCCTAATATGGGTCATTTGACATAAGAGGTATCACACAGACAAATGGAACTCTCCGGTCTGTTCTTGTTTCAAACGAGCTTATACAGATGCCTGCTATTGTTATAGTAGACTTGCTAGGTGAAAATCCTGAAGTGAACAAAATATCACATTGTCACTGGACAAATCTGTCTATCGACCGGCTTCCAGCTAATTCAAAATGTTCTCTACAGCACAAATTTTCATAGTACATACTATGCACTACTTTAGGGAACGCGTTTTCTATGGAAACCTATTTTTATATCAAATGTAGTACTGTTAGATTCTAGTTTCATTTATAAATAAACGAGAAAAATAAAACAAGCAACGAGACGTTTAAATTTGAATTTACACGTTCTGTAAACACGAATGTTGAAGATTGAGTGTATCTTGTATTTAAGTGTATTTGTAGAAACTAGCGTACCTGAACCTGTTTAATTAACTGGTCACCAGATCGAATTGTTTGGGGAGTTCCACATGTATATTAACATTTGTTAGTTTATTAAGAACAAACGTTTCGTCAACATCCAGATCCATTGAAGACGTAAAGGATGATGTAACATTCGGTACAGCTACACGCATCCTTACTTATAAATACGAGGTAGTTCGGAATGTGATCTATACTACTGTACATATATAAATACCACAATTTTTCTGGAACATCTCTCTCTCTCTCTCTCTCTCTCTCTCTCTCTCTCTCTCTCTCTCTCTCTCACACACACACACACATACATACATACATACAATATCACGAACAGATAACGAATGCGCAATGATGTCACAAAGACTTTTCCACCGCGAATTTAATTCAACCTGTTTACTGACAGTGAACTAAATTCATCCAATTTACCCAGTACAAACGACATTCATAAGAAATTCAATGGTTTAATGGACTTGTCGGTTAGTTGTTATGTAAGATTTCCGTCGTGTTGGCAGGAACACAGTTGGAAGTAAAGTTTCAAAGGAAACCGCTTTCCAATGTAATGAACGGGCCCTTTTTAACCATAGCGTCATCACATGATGCATGCACTTATCCATGGCGGCAGTATATAGATGATATATCCTGCTCGAAATATTGCGCTGAGCGCAGTTGGTTCTCGTCTGCTCCCGCCCGGTATCTTTTGATTAATCGTGTCAATTAGTGCACGGAATGTCAGAAACCCTCTTTCTTCCCACGCTGTTAGAATCATGAGCTTCTTTACTGAGTGTTATTTCATCGGCAGAGGCAAACATCCCTTTATGAATGACATCCTACTTCTGTGTTCATTTCATTTGAACGCATCTAAGAACGAGTTACGAATATATGATATTCATGATGGTGAAAACTGTTATTATCTCAATCAATTATGTGTGTATATACATGGCATTACACACATTTTATATATATATATATATATATATATATATATATATATATATATATATATAATATAATTAATAAAAGATTATAAGAAATCGCAGATTAGCACACGCAAGTGTACTTATTGTATAATGGTTGATGTTTGAACATATAGTTTAATAACATAGCTGTTTTTTCTGTGCTGTGTTCAGTTTATGGCCTGAAACAACCTCCGGATCCCCGATCCATGGGGAAACAGATGGGCGAGCCGCCGTTGAAAGGCAAACCAAGATATGAACCAGACTTGATTATGCCCAGGGATAAATGGCCGACTAAATCAGGAGCATTTACGGTAGGTTAGCGACACATGTCCCCAAGATGTGTGTAAATTAGCAAAGGCTCGAAATTCTCAAGTGTTGAAGTTATTTGTTTTCTAACCAGTTGTATTGACTGGTAGCTCTTCGAAATGTAATCTGGCGTTAGTTTTCACCAATGAATCTCAAAACAGCTGTCATTTCGTTTATTTTCTGACAAAGACTGCAAGGCCTTTTTCACGCCCGTAATCTGTTCTTAGTTTTCGTGGTATTTCTAAATCCATTTAGACAAGCATTCTTCCGATGCCGTTGACCGTATATGCTCCATGGAAAATTTCCTTGAAAAGCTGACTTCTGAATTATTTATTTAGTTGGCACGACACTCGCTAACGGAATGATAAATAAACGTGGCGAATAAAGTACTCCAGCTGTATTTATGAAGAATTTCAATGGCAAGTAGTTAAACTACTTTTATTTCAACATCCTTGCAGAGATATCGAAGAATGCACAGAAGTCCGCACAGCGCCCTCATGGAACATATAGAGGACAGACTTTCGAGGAAGTGGGCCAAGGAAAGAGAGGCGCGGGATAGAATAGAGCGAGAGCTCGAGGAGGAAAGGAAACAACTAAAGGAGCAAGAACTGTTAGCAAAAGAACTGGAAGCGGCAACCTCATCAATGGCAAATTAACGAAATTCAGCGTCATAGCAACCGTCAAAGTCGGATCAATTTCCACCAATAAACTTCTTTCTGGTCTCCACGGTAACGGGCTTGACTAAATCTGTGGTGGCAATTTATCCAAGGAACTACTCAGACCAACTGATACTTAAATGGAAAGGAAGTCATGAATGTTGCAACGAGTTGAAATGCGGCCGAACAGTAAAAATGGCGGCAGGTGCCTTGTGGAATATTTTCGACGACTTCTGATAAACAAAAGGTTTACAAAAATCACCGAAATTATCCATTCACATGGTATATAAATATTTAAGGGTACAATAACTGAAACCTTTGATCACATATCCATTATTTTTCCCCGAGAAAACGGATGTATGCAGGTCCAGTAAAACTGGTACTGCTGACAAATTACTCTGTTCGGATATACAGCTGTTAACAACAAAATTTGAGTCACCTAACGCACACCGGCTGTCACGGTTGACAAAAGTTGAAGACTAGGCATTTTGGAGTGAAAAGGAAGGTGTACTTTAAAACAACAAAAGTACTGGAAAATCGTAAACAGTTACAGATAATTGGGCTTAAATTGATAAAAACGCTGACCCTAACCTTCCACGAGGATCTTTGCCGCGACCCGGGTGACTGCAATGAACTTCCAGTTCACTTGAAATAGATACTTCTTGTACATTGAGTTTGTTGTTTTTGTTTTACTATTCTTTGTGACGGAGTTCTCAAGATCGTGCCAGAATACGTCAGCCATTTTTGATAGAGTACGAACAGTCTGTTGATGCAATACAGTAAAAATGTTGGGCTGTTCTCTCTTCTTCCACTCGATCAAAAGCATTTTACGTATATGAAAAGATGGGCACTCATGAAATTTTAAGTTCATATATGCCAAACCACTGAGTTCCAGGCCCTGGGTTTGAGAAAGGTCACCCCTTCATGTTGGGGAGTGCAGTACAAAGTGCTGCATGGCGAACAATTAGATTTTCGGGATCATAAAATCTTGAAACATCGCACAAATTCGCCGTCATACAAGTAGACTACAATAAAACCAGGATAAACAAAAAGTCTTTATAGGACCACAGGCTAATTAGGCGTCAATAGTCTAAGAATATGATATTAAGTGTCATCATAATTACGAAATATTGATATTACTTGTAAAAGTTTTTTTTTGATATTTCATGAGGTTTGAGCTTCCTTTCTGCTCTACAATACGAGGAATTTCACTCAACGGGTACGGATCATAACTGAAAAAGACGTCTTCTGGGCGTCCAATATAGTACAGGTGTATATATTAAGGGCATCTATACACTATATTGGACTCCAAGAAAACCGCTATGTAGTGTGTGACGGAATCGACAAAATGATTTTTCAAGTATGAGAACCGAAAGGGAGCTCAACGCAGATGAAATTCCCAAAACTAATTTATTAATGATATTCATATTTTATGATTATGATGTTAATATAAGATTTCTCAGACTATTCACGTCTAGTTAGCCTATGATAGGACTTGTTGAACTCAGCAGTGCCGACAGTGTTGGTCTCTTTCTGCAATATTATCAAAAAACCGTCCACGATACATTTTTATCAAACTTATTTTTTACAAATAAAATGTTGTGCTTTTTGTGTGATATTTTTTAACTGACACAAAAATAGAATATGGCTTGATCTAGCTATATACATTCTTTCAGCATTGGCTGGTTATATCAGCTGTATTTAAAACAATTTACACGTACTGGAGTGTGGATACCTGTGACTGTGTTAATTCAAATTAATTGGCCAATCGGACATTTATGCATTTTAGTTGATTTATGGATCAATAAATGAAATAACAGAATAAAGTTGTGTTTGACTAAGCTCCTTGTATTCGAATTATTGACATGATTTCTATAGATTTCTCGGTATAGAACCCAACACTGAATAATTCATTCAACTCTGATGGAAATAATGGGAAATGCATTCACAATGTACACAAACTCATTCCTAATTGACCCCAAGGGGGCGCCATATAATATCCACGAATGGATTTGTGTTCAAATTGAACGATTTATAGACATTTCTCGGTATGGAAATAGGCACTCTAATTAAACTACAACTGAGGTGGAAATTCTTTCGCCAGTATGAAATGCATTCACAATGTACAAAAACTCACTCTTAATTGCCCTCAGGGGGCGCCATAACATCGATGGACGGGAATCTACAAATTTTCGTGATGTGGATGTAACTCCAGTAACGGAAAGGGAGTGAATAAATTAGATGTTTTTTTCTCTATCTATTGGTAACTGTGATAAGATGCAAATAAATAATATTCGGATTTTCGAGGAAGTGGAAGGAAAATGTATGTTTGGTGTGTGCTCTCGGACTTGCTTTCAAATTTTAGTGAAATATTCTGTACAAAATAACTATCCAAGAATCAATGTTATTGTACTCAGAATACTCAGAAAGTGCAGAATCTTGTCATCAGTCCCTTTTCAGAAAAAGAATTTCAAATTTTGCCAAACCATAGTGTCATCAGTGGGTTTCTTATTAGAATCAGTTCACAACTATTATTACACAGAAATGGGGAGGTTTCAGTGAATCAAGATCTTCTAGTTTCAAAAACATAATACTGTAAATGTTTTAAACTTGCTTCAATTTTGCTATCCCAACTTCTCTGTGACAATACAGCATGTTCGAAATGTGAAAATGCAATAAGTCATCATAATGCATGGGGAGTATTGGTTTTTAATTCAGCCATCTTTTCCTATACAATATGTAACCTCTGGGGGCAGTATTTTCACATTAAAACTTTTCAATACATTTCTGATCTACTTTATGTATTAACTCCATTTGAAATGTCTGGAGTCAACGAAGTTGTGTTTATTTCGCGAAAATAGCAAATTGAAATTTCTAAGAAAGGGGGGGGGGGGGCTAGAGTTAAAACAGGGTGGCAGCCATTTGAATTTCAAAGATCAGTAAATATTTGATGAGATGATTCTCTCATCGTACATTTGGCTCAGTGGCCCCGGTTTATACTTTGATTGTGACAGGAAATAGTTTATTTAAACATTAAATATAAAGCATCAGAATGCTAATAGCGACATGAAACATCAAACAATCATTTATCAATGTATCATTTCAATAAATCACATTTATTGACGAATTCATTACAAAATAGAACATTTGCACTTGGAATTTTAGCTGTAATCGATTTCGTATGTTGATAGAGGGCGCTTTTTTCCATCATTGACTCTCCAACTTCTTCAATTTTTTCCAGTAATCGGCGACTTCAATTCCTTCCCATGTCTTGTTTTTGAGTGGTTTGAAGAACCTGGCAAAATAAATAATGTTTTACATGCGAAACTGTTCAACATGGGGCCTGGGGGCACCGACGTCCTTTGTACCTCCTTACTGTTTATTAATTGCCATAAATGTGAAATTTGGCAAAAAGTCAAATTGTTTTGACATAAATGAAAGTTATTTGAACTGGTTGGTTACCGCTCCAGCATAAGTTCAAGTGTGGATTATAAGTATCAACAACCTTGATATGAACCATTGACTAAAAAACATTTGCTTGTTACACTCACCACACTTGTGCTTAGTATTTGGAGTGTACACCTATCTACAATACAATGATAAAAAGTTTGGACTCTGTAGGTCAACAGTGCATCTTTAATGTATGAGACTAAATAAGTTACCCCTCAAGTATGTATAGGCCAAAAACAATATTTAATTTTGAATTATGTAGTGCAGGGAAGGACATACAATATGGTGAAAAGCAAACTAAATATAAAAACTGAATATACAATTATATGGAAATGTTGTTTTACAGTCATGAGTATCTGGTGTGTGCCGAGAGACAAATATTAAAATTGGACAGTATCATCCTGACCACAGTTTGTCTGACTGGTTGTTTCCTTCTGATTTTCTGACACGGTGATAGGTACAAAATATTATGCTATTCACGATAGTTATACAACATAGCTTGCATTTTGTTCACAGTAGAACTGAGTTTTACATGTAAGATAACTTTCTCGTAAACTGTAAATTCTGGCTTCTGGCAGCTCAAACGTCGCAATACTACATTTTTTGATATGATATGGAGTGATTTGCACACATGCAGTGACAGTCGATATATTCATAGTATGAGAGTCTACTGTACATTAAAGCATAGTGATGTTGACAACTACATGCATGCCAGTGCACGATTTCAAAGTAGCCAGGAGGAAATTCTAATGGTCTTTTAGTGGAAATATACTAGGTATTAAACGACAGTGAAACAAACAACATTAGTTATCGTGACCTTGCTAAACTGCAATCTCGGATCATGTATGATCTGATGATCATGCCAAATTACCATGTCGGATTTAGCCCTGCGTACGATGCTGTGTGTTCCGCTACAGCTATTCGCCCCGCTCACCACAGCCCTGCAAAGACCCGTACGTAGGGTCGGTGACTTCAAATCCATTTTGGGACTTGACGTAAAAAGCCAAATTACTGCCGAAATTCAGCGTTCTTGGGCCCAAGTCGTATCCCTGCCCCCTCAGCTACTCGATCGCTTCCAAAAATGCCAGTCTTTTATTCACTTTTCGTAAATAACCGTCGATGTCGGCAACTCTCTCGCTAGCCCTGCGTACGTACGCAGTGCATTCCCTGTGTGCGTTCCTAACACACAGCATCGTACGCAGGGCTAGCGAGAGAGCTGCCGACATCGACGGCTATTAAGTAAAAGATGATGTCAAAATCAATGCACAACTGTCGAAATTACCCAAAATAAGCAACAGAAAACTAAAAGTTATCGCTGTGTCGAAAGGACAGTATATCAACATAAAAAGACGCTAGTTTGTTATGACATGGAGGCCGGAGGTAGAAGGACAGAGCATTCCCTCGCTCTCACCCAGCTATTAGTACGGGCCGCCGGTGGGATTGCCTCGCTATTAAAAGCAATGGATTCGCCGGTACTGGGGAGTACGGAGGCCATCATTCTTCAGTCTATCGAAGGAGCGGTTCGTGCCAAAAAATACATGACAGCAATCAATATACGCTAAAACCAACCTAAAACGTCAAAATTTCGCAACTGACCGAGAAACATAACTTGTTATGTGCGCATGCGCATATTAAGGGAGACCCATTTGATTTCGGGGGGGGGGGGTATGCAGGAAGTGGGTATGGGAACTTTTTTTGTTAGAGAGACAGCATTTTTTTATTTCTACAGTCAGACCTGCATCAATTTTTTTTTCAAATGGAGTAGCAGTGCAATTTTCAAATTTAAGCCAGTGTTTCACATATCACAGGATGTTTTTATTTATTCATTTTACATTCCAACAAATGACAAACAAAATGGAAAGTCTATTATATATATAACTTTAAATTTTAGAACACTTTTTTGGCAAATCAACTGTGATCAGTACTATACCTGCTTTTCTTTAAAACAGTCAATTCCTTTTAAGTTCTCAGGGGAGATGTTATCTTTTGTGGTCAGAGAAACAAGGCTCACACATTGTATTCAATTATATTTGTTGTTCCTCAATTTTCATTGTCAACTTGTAATCTTTCTAACATATTTATATTGAGAGAATAATGTATTGGTTTTAACACTAGTTTATTGACTCCTATCTTGTGTTTTAAATTTTCACGATTTAGAGAAGTCAAATAGTCCCATCTAGATATTGCCTATACCATTGAGATATTGCAACAGAAATCCTGAAACAGATTTCTTGGGTCAGAAAAGGGAAGGAAAACATCAAGTGCACCGAGGTGTACAGTAGTGAATGCTTATATCATAAGTGCTGGAAAAAAAACACATAAGAATTACTTGTGGTAAAAAGATTTGCGTGCCTTTGGCAGCATGCCAGCAAAGAATACATGAGAATGAAGTTTCCCAAATTTTGCTCATTTCAACAGCATTGTGACAATTCCTTTTTATTTCTGTCTGTTATGAGAATATTTTTCCTTAAGCCATTACAGGCTTAATTTTTGTCTTTTATTTTACCTGGTGACAATTTTTTTTCCTCGAAATCCTCCATACCCCCCCCCAGAAATCAAGTGGTTTTCTCCCTAAGTGAGCCCCTGACCTATACGGGCCAGTGGATTACTTCCTCAGTAGAACTGATATGCCTGCCAGTACCGGTGTTTATCGCCTACGGAGGCCATCATTCTTCAGTCGATCAAAGGCGCCTTTCGTACCAAAAAATACACGACAGCTGCAAAAGTGCATCACTGTCAACTTCATAACTATAGAACAAAGTAAAAAATGTGTCCATACCGAGAAACAAGATGGCGTCCGTTTCGATTTTTCAACTCAGATTTTGTCCTACAGTTGTGCGCATGCGCAGACGGTAGCTTTAGCGAAAGTGAGGCAAAATCAAGTAAATATAAAATAAAATGGATAAAAATATTGTTTAAAAATAATGTAAGGCATGTATCACCAAATTTTGAACATTTCTGACGGTATTTCAACTATACGAACACCCATGCCAAACATCACAATAATCAAATCAGTGGTTTTGAGGAAAAAGTGAAAATAGTGGTTTTCAGAAAAAAGCTAAAAAAGTGACTTTAAAATGATTCAATCAAAAAAAGAAAAAAGACCGTTTGAGATACATGCCCAAGTGACCACCAGACCAAATTTCAGAAAAAGTTACTGAAGCGTTTCTGAGATACCTGCGTCCACAGCATACGGCCCACTATGTTGGCCGTATTGGGCCGCGCCATCACATTAGTACCTTGTGCCCACAGGGCACAAAGTACTAATAAATTGACTGTCAACTTAAAAAACCAAGTTTCTATCCAGGAAAGGGGTGATTCATGTTATTGAACGTATAAAAATATTGTTTTAAGCCATTTACTTTTATTGCATGCTTTTGTCATGTTTGATTCATTTCTGGCAATTCATTGAAACCTCTATAAGTCTATTGTTCATGCACTGAATGTAAAAAGAACTTTGAAACTCTTTGTGTTTTGACAAATTAAATCACAATTTCAACCTTCTGGGGGGGGGAGGAAGAGGAATATGAGAGTGTTTGCCACTAAATTTAACATTTGCTTAACTTTAAGCAAACTAAGCATTATGTAGACTTTCATTAAAAAAATTTCCAAAAAACCTAAACTGCATGTCAGGAACACTGTTGACTTACTTTTCCATGATATCAGACAAGGTATCTTTCTCCACAGTTGATAATGTTCTATTTACGCTGTCTAGATTGGTTTGAAGATTGACCATCCTTTACATGCAAAAAAGCATATATAATCCCATTTTGATTTTTCTTTCAAATGATCATTATCTTCATTTGGAAGCAGTGATATGTCTCTATCTGATGAGGGTATCTCCTTTGATGGGTTCGTTAAACATACACAATTTTGTGAAACATTTTAATAAAAAAAACAAAAAATTATTCTACTGATTTTCTGAAAAGATTAATTTTTCCCAACCATAAATTAAAATAGAATTTGTAAATTGGTATAAAAAGTCACATGACAAGGATATAACCAGAAAATTCATATTTTTCTTTGTCATCGGTAAAGCAACTTTCATCAATAAAGCATCTGTTAGCCATATGATATGTTAAGCTTTCTGCTGATATGGAAGCTGTATGACATACATTCAAAGAACAAAACTGCTAGCAAAACTGCTAGAAGAGTTTGCTTTTCTTGCTAAAGACTACTTTCAGAGTGGTTTTCATTTTTATCAGTTGTCTGAAATTACATGGAGATTTTGCGACATTTTCAAAAACTTTTGGCAATTTCTGGTAATATATGTACCGGTATAGTCTTTGCTGTTTTGAGTTAGCTTATTTCTCAGGATTGCACTGCATGCTTTAGTCCACTTTGACAACTTTAAAGCTGCTCAGCTTACCAGTCACACAAAATTTATAAATTCATCGGTCCACAACACTGTCAGGGCTGTTTGATTTGGTAGTCTAGTCATAGACCCTCTATGGTCTGGTGGCTGATTATGGAACAGCCATGTGACAAACTCACCTTGCAGTGCTTACAAGAGTTGTTGGCACTCCCTCCTGGTTGAGAGTGAAGTGCATAGCCAGTTTGGATATGTCCACATCTTTACTTTGACAATATTCAGCAGCCTCTTTGCAGGCTGTTCTGATCTCAGCGGTAGCTGGGTGCCAAGATGGCGGACCTCTGTGTGTCAACAAACCCATGGAGATCGGAGAAGCATTGACAACCCTATGCCCTTTTCCTGAATAAGAAATACAGGCAGAATTATTCAATTTTCAGAACCAAGCATCCAGTAACAAGAGAAATAAAATGTCACTCACACTACAGTATGAAGAAGCTACATCTTTCATATTGTTTTATAACCTTCTAAATTTGTGTTTGTATATTGCTAGTTGTAATAACTCATGCCAGCAGATTGTCTATCATTACTGTCTAAGCAAACTTTGAATAAGTATTTCAACTTTGCCCTCTGACCCGCTGACCTACCTTGAAGTATGGCAGATGATCCATCAATGAGGAGTCGTTCATTGAGCAATGGCAGTAGGTCAGTATAGTGTCTATTTTCACTGTACTTTTTTCAATCACATTCCTGGAGGGCAGGTAAAAGAAAACACAAAACATGTTGAAATGTTCTGTCTATTTTTAAAATTAAAGTTTAATGCAGGTCTATATATTTTATAAACATACACAGAAGTTATTTGATAGAAAAGTCTTCACAGAGTGAAGTGCATGTGAAGAGTTTGACATTTCATGATAAGGCCAATTAAAGAAAATTCATTGTTTGCTGTCCTTGGATTTTTGAAAAACCTACCAGCCAGTCAGGCGAAAAAACAAACAGAGAAAAAAAACACAAGTGTATTAACATAAGCTAAATTTTCATCTGGTTTCCTTTGGAAAAATAATGTTTTTATTTGTAATAGTGTTAATATTGAGTTTGTTTTCTTAATTTTCTTTGAAAATCTACCAGCACGCGGACGGCAAACAATGAATCCCATTTAAAGTGCCTAATGAAGTACTGCAAAACTTGACCACGAGTGCCAAAGAGGTGAAAAATTATCTAAAGGGTAGAAAATAGCATTCATGAGCATGTTCACACCTGAAATTTTCCATTGGATACCCTGTTATTCCAATAAATCTGGCCTTTCCGGCTTCTTTCACTTTCTGCAAGGCCGGAAGAGTTTCGTTCACTATGGTATCAAGGCTTGGAGCAAATTCCATGTCATGAACCTACCAGCAAAGAATGTGAAAGAAATAATGCATGAAATCATGATATCACTGAAGGGTATTAGGATGTTGTTGTTCACTGTGTTGTTATTAATCTAATTTGTAACAAAGGCTATCCATTCAACATGTGATTTATTTGCAGTTAAAAACTATCTACTGTTGATTGACCAATCAGAGTGCTCAATTCAGGGTGTTTTATTTACTCATAAAGCCTTGTCACCAAATTCCAAAAACGAATGACAGCGCTGTAGTAAAGTACTGTCCAATCACAAGTGAACATGTCATATTCTGTAGACATCTGGTACATTTTAATATTCAAATTTTGTAACACAGCGGAAACCAGCTGAAAAACAAAATCTGCTGTGCCCTAGGGCATTTATATAATGTGCACTAGGGCATTTATAGAATGTTTCATTACATTGGAAGGCTATTTCACAAATAAAAGTTTTAATTCATATCCTAAACATGTTACATTGACAAAGGGGACGGTTGACGTAAACACTTTGAAAACGAAAATATATCAGTTAGGGGCGATAGTTTTTAAAGTCGGATAAAACCCTCGTACTCAGGCTCTTCTGGTATATAAAGTCCAACCCTACGATAAAATGTCTCGGCCTGCGGCCTCGACATTTTATCGTTGGGTTGGACTTTATATACCAGAAGAGCCCTCGTACTCAGGCTTTATCCTATACATATATAGGTTGAGGGCGCTCTCCATTATCCATTCCCTCATATACGAGACCTTCAATGACTGACTAAATCATGGCTAGTATCATGAGTCTGAGTGACAAATCTTTCAGTCTGGTAATTACCATAATTACCCTCTTAATAAATTCTATGTAAGAACATTATATATATATATATATATATATATATATATATATATATATATATATATATATATATATATATATATATATATATATATATATATATATATATTATATATAATATATATATAATATGTTGATGACATCAACAATTTTGTGATGAACAAACTGTCAGTCCTGACAAGAGGACAGTCTTTCAGTAAAAGTTTTAAATCAAGTCTTGTTAAAAGTCATTAGTCAAGTTTCAGTGCATTTGAAAATATCAATGGCTATTAGACTGTTTATAAGCTCTGATAATTACCTTTTATAGTCTTTGTATTAACGGGTAAAAATGTTTCGTTGCTTTTAAATATACTCAAGTCCGCAAAATTAAGCATATTTTGCATCTGCCCACATTTGTGAAGAAGTTTTGAATTCTCAAAGTTTATTGGTCTCTCTCTCTCTCTCTCTCTCTCTCTCTCTCATTGTTCAGATTACAAGTCATCATTAACTAGTACACTGTATGTCTCTGTATGTTTGAATTTTGGATAATTTCTAACCTGGATTATATCAACATAGTCCAGTCCCAGCCTTTGCAGACTCTCATCCACGCTCTGTATCGTCCTTTCAGCGGAGAAGTCAAACATCTCTTCAGGATTGGCTTTGTAGCGACACACTTTAGTTGCAATGTAATATGACTGCCTTGGTATGCCGGCAAGTGCCTACAAGATGCATGTACAGTATCAATAGTTAAAGGAAGCACGACAAGTATGCAGACGTTTATTGTGATTTCAAAAACTATGTCTTGGTGTCCAAAATGTTCATTTTCTATACTGAAACCATCCTCTGAAAATACACTTGACAGTTTCTCTGAGCCTTTTATCATAAATTTGTAAAATCTCTTTCCAAAGTGGTAAAAGTTGCAACTGCCAATTCAAATCTAGTTGGAAAGTCCCTGACTACTACCCGGTAGATTTGGGCTGAGTGTTGAAATTATCACCTGTCAGTTATGTCGGATTTGATGTGACATCTGAATTCTGAATATTTTTGAAAATAACAAAACTATACCTGAACTTGAATTTGTAATAGTTGTAAAGACATCTTGGGCTAAAAACAGACATGTCACAAAATTCAAGTGGTTTAAGCTGGAGCTTTTACAAACACTGGGTTTATATAAAAGGTTTACCTTGCCAAGAACTGTCTCTGATTTGCCATGGCCGTACCAGGGTGCAGTGTCTATGTAATTGATACCACTCTTGACAGCATGGTGGACAACCTGTATAGACTCAGTGTCATCCGTGTCGTGGAATACACTGCCTAGGGATGAAGCTCCTAGAAAATGAAAAATTAAATATACAGCAAATTTTATTCTTTGTTAATTCCTGATCATTTTAAGGGATGTAGTCATCAAGTCTAAATGTGAGACACTAAACATCGCATTTCTTTTTTTTTGAGAAAGGTATGACAAACTTTTGTACATTTTGACTTTCATATTTTACTGTAATGCCTGGTTTCAATCATTGCGGTCAATGATGAATGCCCAAAAAATTAAAATAAGCTAATAAAATTAAATGTCTAATTCATGATAATACACACTGAACTAATGACAAACCAAAACTAAGAACCGAGACTTTCAAGCCAGTCTCTCCAAGAGGCTTGTAAATCATCCTCTTCACTGCTTCATTGTCATGGAAACCATCCACGTGTGTGGCCGGAAAACTGAAAATGAAATTGAACATTCTTAGTGTATGGCTCCACAGTGCGAATCGTGTCTTTTGCTTCAGTCAAAAAGTACACTAAACCACAACAAACACTTTATTGATGCATGGTATGTTTTGCTTCCATTCTACATTAACTTTTGACGAAATTAAATTACTAGGCTTATCTGCAGTTTCAAGACTTACAAGTAAATTTATACTGAATGGACTGCTAATCTGCTGGTTGGATCACATTATCATTTAACAGGATCACAGATATTTATCAATTCCTGTAGAGATGATTGAAAGGGGCATGTAATGATGTGATAGAAGCATCCTTCTACCTGGAGCCATGATATTTTTTGACAAATTTGTCCATAAGTATTGAGAAGCCATTATTAAACAGTTCCTTTACAACCTCAATTTGTGATACCTATCCCTTGATTAATTATTTTCTTTTCATAGTTTTGATGATATCTTTTGACTTTTTGAAGTATAAGTGTCAAGGTATCTTTTGTTTTATGGTCAATGAATTTTCTGTAGCATATCATCGTAATTTTAAATTCTCAGCCTTGAGTGTACTGTTTGTTCACAATATACTGCTGAAATCACTAATGTGTTCAAAACGTAAAAACAAAGACACTGCCGCCAGCACGTCTGACCGCAACTTTTTCCGGCTGTCAGAAAGACATGTCAACCGAAAACATGAACCCGCCACATTCAAAACATCGACGCGCGAAACAGAAAAGTTTGACTGCCCAGACCAAAAACATAAAACCACGCCCACCTTCCAAACGCCGACCACCGCACACTTACGCTGTGTTTGAAGCGTGTTTGTGCACAGCTTTTCTCTTGATTTGCTTACTGGTTTACTAGACTTGGTTCAAGTTCATGATTTGTAATCGTGTGAGTTGGGTGATCGCTTGGAATGCAATGATTTGTGTTCTGTTTTCAACTGAAACGTGTGAGTAGGATATGATTATGAACGCATTGAGTGGGGTGAACGCGATACAGGGAAGTTTCACCCGGCACTCACTGTAGCTGCACAGACTAAATAAAAACGCGTTTGATCGCTACGTAAACCTGACCTGGGCTGCCAAATTTACACGATGAACTTTTACAGATCATTTTATTTTTCGAAAATTCACCGACTTGAACCAATTCTCTGCTGGTTAATTTACCTTCGTCCTATGATACCCTAATGGCTCAAACGGAGATATAGGAGTGGAAAGGCAATCTTGCCCAAGTTGCAGGATTGTAATGGAAATCTTACTGCGTGGTGGGGATAAAGTACTGGCGATTTTCTCGTCATGCAGAGAGGTGGCGAAAAGTTCCGTTTCAGCGATCGTGGGTTACGAAATTAATGGCAACGCTTTGTATCGTGTCAAGTGTTAGATATCTCTCAAAGAAAAACAAAGCAAAAGAAAATGACGAATATGGCAATAGTGCAGACGATGTCTCAACCAGTGCCGTCGCACGATGTGTGAGAAGCCAATGATCAGTTTGGGAATGGACTTTTAAAAAACTGACGCCTGCAGTAGCCTATGAGAAATTCACCGATGAGAATATTGCTAACTGTGATGAATATGTGAATTCTTTTCTGAACAACACTCAAACAAAATCCAGTTCTTTGATTTCCAGTTCTTGCATATTTCACAAAGTCCTATAGTCCATGATTACGAGCCATGCTTCCAGTTGTTTCTCCCGCGGCGTGTCGATGTTCTGTTCGGGTAAATCCTGTTCATCATCTCACAATTTTTTTCAATTTTCCAAAGATGAACGACAGAATGTCTGCCGGCCGCGCCAGTCGACAGGACCACGATGTCTGAACAACGTCTGAGAAAGTTGTTGATCGTGAAATTTGAGGTCAAAATTGGAGGCGTGGTTTAACAGATTTGCTCTGGCGGGTAGAACTTTTCTATTTCGCGCCACGATCTTTTGAGTTTGGCGGGTCGATGTTTTCACTTGACAAGTTGAGTGACAGCTGGGAATATCTTGCGGTAAGACGCGCTGGCGGCTGGGCCTTTGTTTTGACGTTTTGAACACATCAGTGATTTCAGCAGTATGGATGTCTCAAAAATTGTGTTTATTTTGTAGGGGCCTGTTTTATATCGTACTGTCTCATCGGTCAAACAACAACAAGCAAACAAACGAATACATTAAAATGAATGAATTGAATGAATGGATCATAGCTATATACAAACAAAAAAACAAACAAACAAACAAATAATAAAACAAACAAATAATAAATAAATAAATAAATAAATAAGCAAGCATCACTGGCAACTCAGAGTCCCGTATTAAGTCAGACAGCTCTGAAATCTTGAATGTCGGTCTTGACTGACTTCCATACGCCTATCACCTGTGGCGAACGTAAGACATTGCCATTGTTGATTGTGGGATCTGGGTGGTGCCCGGATTTTGCTGAGTTTTCATGACTTTCTTTCCCTCGATAAATGAGCTCTGCCTACTGTACCTGTCTTCCGCCATACTTGTCCCTGTGATAAACGTCACAAAACCCAAGATTCAGTCGTGTCTTCAAACTTCCCGCAATGCTAACTGTATAAATGTTGACAACGAGAATACATACGAGAATGCATGACTCGCTTGATTTAGGTCACTTGTTCAGGGTTCAGAGTTCAAGGGTTACAATTTCGAAAAGGAGGCTGAAATCACCTGACTTTCATCGACCAACCCTACGAAGTATTCATCATGCTCTCTCGATCAGCTGTTCGCCTCCTTTGCCAGCCTCTGGCTCACTTACCAAAGTCCGCCTTTCGGTGTTTAGCGACAAGGTAGGTCTGTTATATTTGTCATATAAACGATTTGATCATATGTTTACGAGAACTACTGTTTTGCTTCAAACATCATATGTGCATTCGTTCCTTATGATAATAGCAGATTACGATTGATATGGTTGACGGCCAGGCCAAGTAGTTATGTAATTTTACGTCAATTTTCCTATCTTTTAACAAAGCAGATATCATTCATTCTATAGACTATCACATCCTGCATGTTTAGACACAGATAACGATTTTGAGTATGCAAGCCTAGGCTTTCTGCAATGCAGAGTTCTCCTAGTATATAACAAGATTAGAACTCGAGAAGAATATTTGACGTGATGTATTGATTTCTAAGGGCAGTCATAGTATTTTCGTGGTACAACTAATTTAGTAATTATGAACTGCACCCCATGGTTGAATATATTTCGAAAACAGTAATAATAATAAATAATAATAATAATAATAATAATAATAATAATAATACATCGTATGTGTGTAAATATGTAATATGAAAATATTTCTAACATTTAATCAGTATATATCTCTGAAAGAGTTGGCCATCACTTAGACCACTTGCAAAATTATATACAGGTTAATTGCTGCAAATGAATGAAATGGGTTAAAAAAAGCATAAGAGATAAATATCTGATCACACCTTCGCTTGAGTTAAAACTGTTAAATAAGATAACACCATGAAAAATAAGTTGGGCGTTTGTTGTGTGTTTCAATGATAAAAAGTAAGAATGTTCTGATAGTTGAACCCTTAAACAAAAAAGTCGACATGGCCATTTCCTCAAATTGTAACCTATTGTTACAGAACAATTACATTGTTGTGGAAGGAAAAAAATGCTTTTGTACTGGTGCTGAAGCTGATCCACACATGGTATTGTACTTGTCAAATGACGTGTATTACTTTGTTGTTTCCTGTGTATTGTTTCCTTTTTTAAATCCAGCTGAATTAGACAAACAATAAAAGAGAAATGGGCACGTATAAACAATTGCAATATCTTGAATAGGTAGGAGACAACACGATTTGATGGTCAAGTCTGTGTCACCAGCGGTGAAATTCATGGTTAGAAATTCTAGTGTAAATATAATCATTGCGTATTCATCCCAATTTTTATATCATTGTTCCTAGAAGAAGGAATGAAATATCTAGCTGCAGAAGTAACTAGTAAAACTCCAGAGTTCATATTTTGTGACATTTCACCAGTGCAGAAATGACAAATAAGAAAGCAATACCTTGTACAGCTTGTCAGTTTTCGTAAGTTTTTGGGAAAAACACTACAACTTTCAAAATTACAAAACATTTTCTGGATCTATCTATCTGGACCCAGGATTTAACAATCAAACTATAAATTAGATATCTCAGATGTCCTTGTTTCTTACATTTTTTGTCGTTTCATGGAATTATTTTTCAATGAATTTATTTATTCTATATCAAATGTGGCAATCTGTCCATTTTACATGTAAAACCCAAGTAACTTGGTTTGAATTTGACAGGTAGACAGTGACACTAATCAATAATGGCAGTGGCCACCAGAAATCTCAAATTTGTAGTGTCTAACTGTTTGTTTGTTTGTTTGATTTGCGTCAATTCCACAGAGCCATGGCAGCTGATTTGACTCAAGGTCTGGATGAAACACAAGTGCAATTGTTGAAAGAAGAATGCATAGTGATTGACGAGAATGACAAAGTCATCGGATCAGACTCCAAGAAAACCTGCCACTTAATGGAAAATATTGACAAAGGTAAATTCCACTAAATTTTTGCGCATCTTAGGTTTATTTTACAAAGGTTTGAAGTGATATGACCAGTTCATACTGAATTCAGTCTCAGAGAATTGATGATCATATTCGGGATGTGTCGTTCTCATTTTATGAATAATTAAACCGACCCATCGCCTGCAGGGAAATGTATAGAAAGATTTGGATACAGATGGTAGATTTTAAAATGATTGAATATTCAGTTCCCATTTTGTTACATGCATATATATAATGGGAGATATCGTTACCCATAATAAACCATATGTGTCTGTATGTCTGTCTGTCTGTGTGTATGTTTCTATATCCTGAACTATCTGATTTGGAAAATTCATAGGAAAAAATGTAAGCAGTGTTTCATCTAGAGAGGGGGATGGGGGATTCCCCTTCTGTTGACATATTGGCACCCCTAGTAATTCGTCAAGGGGGACCAGAGCCCCCTTGAAATGGTGCCAGTCACACCTTCGAGATACAAGTAGAACACATGAACTGGTGAAATACCCCCTACATTTTCTGATAAAGGGGGAAAATCCCCCCTGTTGATGTCATCCTGGATGAAAGACTGTGTAAGGTGTGTTACCGTATTATGCATTCCAAGAGCCATGATGCTGTTTTCTTACCCCAATATGCTATCAATAAACTAAACCTTACACTTATTTGTTCAGACAACATTTTGTCGAAGAACAGATATTCAATACCATGCCTTCAGTCATGGTTAAGGTTAGAGTAGACAGACTACCTATACACAAATTAATTTTTCACTCAAACATTTGTACAGACTTGTCACTTTTCAGACAGGGGTCGCCAACTGCAATCTGACATACATTTCTCTTACGCTGCATTCCTGTTGATATCGTATTCATCCAAATAGGTCTACTTCACAGAGCATTCAGTGTGTTTCTCTTCAACCCAAACAATGAACTCTTGCTACAACAGAGATCTGATGAAAAGATCACATTTCCAGGTAAGTGTACTTCTCCCTGTCCTCTTAAACATGGTTCAGCTTTTCCCATTCCTTCTACAAGATCATTGAGTACTGAGTAGAAATTTGAATGGAGTTGACAAAACTGGTAACTAAAAGTTTTGATCATGTCAGCAAGAAACTTAGTCATGCACACTCATTCTGTCATCCTGAACAAGCAGTAAGGAATATCAAGATGATCTGAAAGTAAGCAGTGTTTGCAGTCGATGCTTTGAGAGAGAAAATACTTAGAATTACAACACCACTTTTAAATTGTTCTTAAAAGCTCTTAATTGTATGGAACTCACAATCATACAACCATTTCTGCTGAAAATGATATATTCTTACTGTAATACCATTTAGGTGCATTTATTGGATTTCAAATGTGTGCAGGTAACAATAATATCAAAAATGTTGTATGAAATGTCGGCAGTGAACACTGTCATATAAGTTATTATAGCAGAAGAAAGTTTAGCAATGTCAGTATTTTGTGGACACTGATTGACTGAATTATGTATGTATCATGGTTCACTATGTTACAGAATACTCTCTCTTAATTTTTCTTTGTTTTACCCTATCTTTTCCCTTCCCCTATCAGGCTATTGGACTAACACATGCTGCAGTCATCCGCTCAGCTTTGAAGCAGAACTTGAAGAAAAAGACTGCCTAGGTGTGAAGCGAGCAGCTCAGAGAAAACTTGAACATGAACTTGGTATCAAAGCAGAACAGGTAAGATACATGTATATCAGTATCAGCTTATTATGTCTTTTAACCTGAAAACCCGCAACATCGAGAGCAAGATTCCAGTGGTTCTGGTTTTGTTGCAAAAGATTATAGGTCAGAATAGGTATGTTGACTTTAGGTTACAGTGTGATAAATTTTGATTTGCTTGCAGTCAAACTATCATCTCTAAGTTGCATTTGCTTTGACAAGAAGTGATCAATTCAATGCCCTATACACTGGATATAGATATTTACTTTTCAAATGTCAAAATCTCCCTTTAGTCAGTTGTTGTCAAAGTGAATATCTGATACTTTGGGTGATGTAATTGGCTGGAAAAACATGCTATATTATCAAAAACATGGAAAGAAGTCAAGAAGAAGATGTGTTCTTCTGATTTGTTTGAATCTGATAAGCTCTTTTACCATATAGTAAGAAAGTTTATAGCAACTTGGAACAGTGTTTGTGAAAGTTCACGGTACTTGGCACAGTTGAAAAAATGACTATGTACAGGCTAGCATGAAAACAAACACTGATAATATTAATGATTTGATTTTTTTATCTCTATATCAAGAAACTTTTTTTCCCATCTAGTTCATTTTATGCAATTTTTCGTTTCATTTTGCAGGCACCTCTTGATGGCTTTGATTACCTGACTAGGATCCACTATAAAGCGCCCTCAAACGGCCAGTGGGGAGAGCATGAAATTGACTACATTCTGTTCATGAAGGGGAGCGTCAATGTGGAACCCAATCTCAACGAAGTTCAAGCATACCGTTACGTGAACATTGAGCAGCTGAAAGAATTTATTGCCAATTCTGAAAAGGACGGAATCAAGCTGACTCCATGGTTCAAATTGATTGTCAACAACTTCCTCTACAAATGGTGGGAAAATATGAACAGTCTTGAACAATTTCGTGATCACAAGACAATTCATCGAATGTAAACCCAGGAAACACTGAAATTCAGAATCAGGGCACTCTAATTATGCCATGCAACAGCTTTGTTATATATCGAATCACTGCAATTTTTTATCTCTGACCGTGTCTGGCAATGGCAGACCTATTTATGAAAGTTTTTTGGAGTCATTCATGAGCAAGAATAGAAATCCATTGGCAACAAATAGGCATTCATTTTCTGAACATTCAGAGTGCACACGTCTCTTCCGTCTAACAGTCATCAGACTGACATGTTTGAATTTACATATATTACGTGTATACCAAACAATTCTAGGTTTTATTTCTCCCTTTGCAAATTCACTGGAGAAACAGGTTGGAAAAATAAAAACTTTTTTATCACAAATAGGGACATATTAATATTATGCACATTTCAGAAAAGTGCATTGTAGCTGATTTCACTTGAATTGGCATGTGCAATAATAAGGTGAATTGTACGTATGCAGCTGTTCGTTGATGTCAGAAATTCACAAGATTCAAATGAATCCAGCAGAATGGTTTGTTGGCAAATTATTAGAAATTATTTCTCAGCACTTTTTTTATGAGGTATCATGTAATTTTCCATGGAAATATATTTTGATTACAATGTTTGTATTTCGTTCATGGTTTACTCTTGAACATGAAAGTGACATCAACAGAACCAAATGGTCTCGTAAATAATATTTGTATATTATTTTTTTAAACCCGTTCAATGAACTCGCATTTGTGCTGTGATTTGTGCTGTACAAGTCAATGAGACACCCCAGCTACTCATGGTCTATGATGTGCTACAGAATATTTCTCATATCATATTTACTGCTTCATTTTCCTTTCGCTCCCCAGAAACCACCTGCAATGTAAATCGGGTTGGGCAAGCTATCACAAGCTGGTGCCAAAGTTACCAAATTTTTGTATTTCAGTTACTGGTAATCACCAACATAATAGAACTTGATGCACTGCAAATCATGGCTGGAAATATTTCATATCATTATTTTGTAGAAATCAAGGTAATAATGTATGGAGGTGTATTTCAATATGTGTTTTAAATAAAATACCATGGATGGTTGTCCAAGATAGGCACTAAGTTAGTCTTGTGTTGTTTATTAAGAATGTACATACCTTTTTCAAGATGATAGAAATGCTTTTCTTTGTTGGTATTGATATCAGGATTTCAGCTAAACCACTGTTGCTTTTCCATGATTCATTTTTCTAAGAAAAAATTAAATTTATTCGCAAGGTAAAACCCTGATAGTAGATGTACATCAACATTGTAAGTATTAGTTGAAACAAGTGCATGTCAAATGACACCCGTGGATGTTTTGACAGCCATCCCCACCAAAAAGTTTGGAAGTGTGGAAATCTGACCAAAAAAGCACTATTTCAAAACTCCCCCAAAGATGATAAGCTGCTGTTCTTGGCAGTTGGGGGCTTTTAAATTACTGGCAGGTATTGAACAATGAACATTTCAAAACAAAATCTAACTCTGGTGATTATGCATACGGCTAGCCCTTATACACAGTCTACCTTGAGTGTGAATTCACACATGATTATTTAAATGTGGCCAAAATCCCTCCCCAAAATTAATGTAATGGCAGGTACATCCACCATTAACATGGGAATTCACATACAAGCATACATAGTGAAGTAAAGAAAACGTTCCACTTCTTTCAGTAAATGAGAATGTTGTGATTGGAAGGAGAAAATAAAAATGTACTGCCATGATTTCAAGGTACATCTTTTACTTTCAAGGCTGATGTGGCTTGAAAATTTAGCTCAAAGTCATAAAGTTTGTTGTCGTATATAAAGAACAAAGTATTCATCCATGAAGCACTGTAGTCTCTACAGGTAATGGATAACTTCTAGATGGCGCCCTCTATAGTCGACTACCCTGGTATTCCTTCTCACTCTCGCTGACCGAGAGAGCATTTCTCAGTCACAAAGTGCTTAAACTTTTTTTTCTGCAATTCGTAACTGCAGTTTTTGACAGCTACAAAGTATGTGCTTTGAAAGAAGGAGATTGGATGATCATGAGGAGATGAAAGTCTGGTTGCTGCTTTTTCTTGGGCCACCCCACCCCTCACTATAACACTTGTTCTGTCATGACAGCTGATAATGAGAGAGATCTGATTTTGTAAAGTTATTGATGTAGATTTTGAATGATGCATATTGAAGTGATGTGACACATCTCCAGGACTGTAGTAAAAATCAACGGAATATTTTTCACAAGGAGTTCATCCCTGGGTGTACAGTCTATTTCATATCTGGTGAATGAAGCGGCTGTTCAGAAGTACTCTCTCTGCTATCATCTTAGATTTGAATAGTATCATTACAGAACTTAGTTTTAGGATGTACTTTGGCTTCATATATGTAGTAACTATAAAATTATGTCTCTGCACTCAAACTTTCATTGGCAAATTTGCCATGTTGTCTGCAGATTTTGACTCTTTGCAGTCAGAACACTCTGGACAAGTTTGCTCTGTGACACTCATTCTTGAAAAATTCTGGACATTTCTGCTAGTTACAGAACTGGTTTTGAGCAGACATTGGTTTACTACTCCTGATCAAATGTCCACTTTACATTTCATGTGTTCTGGCTTACGATTAACTTCTTGAATTATTTATTGTTGTTGGAGCATTGACTCTATCAAACATATGGAAAAGATACACTACAGCACGTTTCGTCTTTTTTTGCCATATTGTTATTTATTTAACTGCATATAAAAGATACATATTCATTTGAATCTACTATCCATATTTTCAGTAAAACTTGTCATAACATGATTCATTTTCATCAAATGCCTTTTTAAAACCATGCTAGTAAAATGTTCTGTACTCCAGTCTGAGCAGGAAAAAACAAAAAAGGAAATCAGTAAAAAGTGAGTTGTGTTAATTCATATAAATAACCACAGAACAAATCGGGGCAAAGTAAACTCGTATGGCGCCATCAACATATCACATACTATGTACTTTCGTTTTTATCCAAGTTTGCGGGGAAGCAGGATGTCCCCAAATTTTAACCTAATATATACCAGGGCATGCAGGTAACAACCTCAAAATCAATCATATTTACAGGAAGTTCATCTTGAGTGGAGAATATGTAAAAAAGGCATACTATATAGGGCTTTGATACATTGGTTTAACAAAAACTTCTACAAACTGGGCAATGTATGTTCACTGATGCTACCATAAAATAATAAATGACACAGATATAATATAAAATAAGAGAGACTTGAAGACACTTCATACAAGTTGACATTTGGACAGCACTGGAACTGCAAAATAGACATGCAAACACAATGTACCGATCACGACATGATAAACAAACTAAAATCAAAAGACAAAAATCTTTGCTTGCAAATGGGACATTTTGATAAGTTCTACACCTCCTTTGGAGAAGGGGAGCTTTTTCCCGCATGCACAGGAAACAATGTTCTCTGCAAATCATGATCAAAACTCTTAATTTTGAAACATTTACACCAATGGTATATCTTCCAGTTGTAGCATTGTTCTGATGACTGGAATTTCTATATCCTTGAACACAGTTTGAATGTCACGGTCATTGACATTCTCTGGTCCATGGATATCTGACGTTTGCTGCCACTTTCAGTTCTGACTTTCCAGTGACATTTCATAAGAAAACGGTGTAATAATGTATATTTTCTGCGGGTTTTGCAGCAACATATTTGCCAGTTCTAGGGACACTTGGCCTTACCACAAGTGGCAATAACTGTACAACAAAGTAGCACGAGGACAATGCTATCAGGCGTAACCACTTTTTTCTACTGACACCCCCCTTTGATAGTGGAAGATTCCAATTATTTCATTAATTTGCACCGCATCATGGTCCCCAATACACAGGAAATATGGATGAGTGAAAGCTTTTTTGAGGTATACAGCGAGATGGGTTTCAATTGTTGAGATGACAAGGAGGATGCATGGCAATTTCCATCAATTGGATGTTTCTAATCTGGAGATAACTAATGATAAACAGTTGATATCCATGAACTGTTGAATGCTGGTAAGAAAATATGTGGCCACAAACTGCGTATGGGTTTAAATGTAATGCTCAGTGCAGTGACCAGGACTACATGAATGAGAAAAAGGGTTTTTTTTTTTCAAATTGTTTGTTGTTTACAAAAATAATGAATGGCAAGAAAAGAATAAAAACAAAAAGATGTAACTGAGGTAGTTGGCATTTTTTGTTGCTTTGTACATCTATCACAAACCCATTTTTGATAAATTGCTACCACAGGGCTCTAAAAGTTGTGGGGCCTCACCTGACGAACACTATCTATGTAGCTCAAGAGGAGTGGTTTTTTCTTGCCCAAATAATTACAGATTGTGCAAATCATCATTTATACTCTTGATGGCACGACGGTTTCTTTCTCATGAGCGGGCAATGTTTACTCCGTATTTAATCAACTAATCTTCGTGACAGAATCTGCGTAATTACTAGAAGCTGGGTAGATATATGAAACTTTTGATACTACATCGTTTGACAAGATATGGGTTGAAATGTACCACATACCGAAACTAAACAAATAAAGCTCATACCAGTTGTGTAAGTTACGGCAATGGATTGTGCACTGAACAGACCCCACAAGCACCTGAAATTTATAGTATGTTACACATGATGCTTTAAAACAAGTTGAGGAAGGTCAAAGTTTCCATGGGAAAAATGTTTATGCATTTCCATTCATGAAGTGTTATGTCAGTTTACTGGAGGCCAAGACTGGCTGTGACAAACCTTGACCAAACATTTCTAGAAGTTGGGATAAATATCATAACAACTATCCTACTGGATAATGTATTTCACTATACATGAGGTTACCTGTATGGATTTATGCTTACTACCTAAAAAAGAACTTACAATTTTTGCCATCCAGGGAAATGGGTTGATAATACTGACAATGTGTTTGCCTATGAAAAAAAAAACAAAACAATTTACACAGACAACCGTAGAGGGGGCAACACTCATAAAATGCATAAAAACAGATGTATGCACCCATTCTATCTATGCTTCAGTGTAGAACACAAAACCTCCTCTGACCAACTCACTCACTTGAAAAATAAAGCGTTTCCATTTCGACCTCCTGCTGCAAAATCCAGGAAAGTATGTGTAAAATTGTTCGTAAATGATTACAAAGCTAGGGAAATTCACATGAATTATATCTACAATTTCAAAAAAGCTAATCGTAAAGAGAAAAAAAAATTGCTCATTGCGGGTGATATAAATTATTAAAAGTCAATGCCTTCATGGAGATTATTTTTTTTTGTTTTAGTGATATACAAAACGAAACAACCCTTGGAAATTAACTTTGATATGTATTTATACAGAATTCACAGTGTATTTCAATGACATTTATGAAAGAGATCTCTATGCGCTGAATCCATAGTCATTTGCCGACGATCAAGTGTTTTTTTTCGCGTTTCTCAAGGAGCCACAGCTACCCCTATTTTCAAAAGTGGTTCAATCCTCACCAAAAATATTACACTGTACATTCAGGATTAAACCAACGATGACTATGAATGTAGGTGTAAACTGGCCCATTGGATGACGGAGGGGAAGCACTTTTTTTTGTCCCTGAAGTAACCATCATATGAGTTCACCCCGGAAAAATGTTACATCACAATAATATCTGGTAAATGTCCAATTGAATTTCACGATCTGTCACCAAAACCTTCGGTGGTAAATATGGTAGATAAGATGCTATTTACACCTTTACCCAATACTAAAAATGAGGGTAAGTTTTATAGAGTGGTGGATCTTTATGATTCCACCATAGGGGTTAAAAACTTGTAACCTTCACTTCCAGGCATTGTGTAGAGAGATTCTCAGACAATGCTTGATATCGTAATTTTTAGCAAGTCCAGCTTAACTGCGATAGTGGATCCAAGAGCAGTAGAAGGTAAAACTCACGCTTCAACAAATTACATACTTCCAAAATATGGTATTGACATGTGACAGCTCATGCTGACCAATAGCGGCCATGCTGTTGTAACAACGACTGTTCACATGGTCACAACCAATCGCAACCCTTGTTTCAGACCTTTTCAGGATCCCTGGTGTCTCTGTAGAAATACCTTGCGTCTCCATACTCATGCACATCTCCGTAGTTTGAAGTTTCCCTATTATTCCTGGAATCTGCGTAGTTTCTTGCGTCCCTGTAATGCCTGGAGCCGGGACTGTTCCTACTGTCTCCGTACACCCTATTCTGGCCGTAGTAAAGATCGTCATCCAAATTACTGGAATGCCTGTAGCTCTTCGGTGCTGCGTACTTGCTACTATGGTTGTTCCTCGTGTCTCTGTAGTCACCGTGATCAAATCTATCCCCGTAGTGTCCGGAATTTTCATAGTTTCTGAGATTGCTGTAATTCCCCTGGTCAGTATAATTTCTAGGGTCAGCGTAATTCCCGGCATTGTGATTGCTGGCATCTACGTCCCTATAGGGCGTACTCCTCCCCTGATAGTCTGTTCTGAGCGATGGAGTTGCCCGCCCCTGAGAGCTCTCTCCGTGATACTGTCCACGGCTTCCGAGCCCTTGTTGCGGCTGAGTCTGTGATTGTGCCTGCTTCTGCACCGGAAGTGACGGAGTCGTCCTCCCTTGCACATTGGAATGTCCTCTGTCTGAAAGTTGGGACCGGGAATGAGGCTGCGTCTGTGCCTGTAGCTTTGACGGTCTGCCAAGGCTACCGTAGGAATAGGCAGTCCTCGGCTGCTGGGCGTAGTAATCTGAGTATCTCAATTCTGGTTTAGTGTGATCCATATAATTGTAAGTGCGTGGTTTAGAAGGTGAAGCTCCATAGGGGTTCGGAGAGTCTCGGCCTTCTTGATATCTAACAAAAGAAGAAAAATAATATTGATTAATTATGACTTAAGCTCATGACAGTCTTTTCCCTGGTGACTGGTTTTATGCACTTTCATGCATACAGACTTGGTTTTGAAAAAGTGAGAAAAATTTTTCTCTTACGGTGACAAACAAAAGCAGACACCAATTTCTTATTCCTGGTATGTGTTGAAACACTACATCAATATTTTTTGTTGCAGTATATTCCAGCATATATTTGATAAGAGATACATAAATTCCTTAGTCACCAATCTAGGTTGTGTACTTTATTTCAAAATGCGCTGAGGTTGCTTCAAATATTGTCTGCCTACATGGTCGTCTTATAAGATGGGCTGTCAAACTTCTCACATTTGGCAATTGCCTGTGTTACAGGCCATACAAAGTATACATCATATTGACTCTATTTGTCAATCATATCTCTGAGACTGGGCCTCTGGCAGGCAATATTTGAAGCAAGTTTGACACATTTGGAAACAAATTATATCGCATCAATATTTATCAAGTAAAGTGTATTGTTTGTGTCTCTAATCTTGAAGTTTGTTCTGAAATTGGTTACGGCACGCAAAAAGAACCGTGAACACACACTGCCTATCTGCATATCAATTAAGACAGCTACGAGTTCTTTCACAGCTAACGCCTGAAGGCTGGCCAGGATTACTGAAATACCACTGATTTGACAGTATGACAAAAAGCCACTCAGCAGATTCTATAAATGTGGATTTTTGCTTTTGCTTTGGTTGGTTTACCAATCGCATACTATATCATGACCACCAAATTTATCTCCACACAAGGTAGATTGTAAATTACTTGGATCTTGGCAAGCTACACTTCAGTTCATCATGATCTTATGGGGTATGTTCTAGTCCCTCACTATGGTAGGCATCCATAGGCAGGCGGCTTACTGCTGTAATATGAATTGGATCCATTATACTAAAGCCATGTTTTAGTTTTCTCTTGGTGTGAGATTTGACACATTTTCGAAAAACTTTCATGAACATATACTCCAACGGGGTGACATCACAGATTTTCCACAGCCATACGTGACAGTGGACCAACAGTAATGATCAAACTTCACAATCTAGAAATAGGATATCAGCTGCTAACTATGCTACAAGACCATGTAAAGCTTGTGGTGGAAACCAACTTCTGCATTATTAAAAGCTGTTCAAATTACAGCGTGGAAGATTTTTGACAAATAGTTGTTGATGACAGTCAATCAAAATGTTGTGTTATTCACTGCAGTTCCTGTGGTGACCTGATCATGTGTTCAAGTGTTCTCTAAACAGTAAAAATTCTGGTGACAATCCCAGTCGTCATCATGGATGTTTAGAAAAGTGTCAACATTTCCATAATGCGACTTCCATTCTTCATCAGAATATACATTATAAGTTGAACAGCTACAGCTTCAAAGAATGATGCATTAGTAACAATGAATATGAAGACAAGGTGACTACGTGGGGTGCTATGTTGTTTAATACCTTCAAAGCCAGTACCTTTCCCCAAGTGAAATTTAAAGCTGAGTTATTTTTGTACATTCCAGATTTATTCTCATTGTGTTGGGCTAAAAACTTGTAGGCAAGTGTCTTTTGATAGATGAAAATTGAAACAATATACACCGGAAGGTGGGATTGGAGATGTGCACATGGCTTTGAAGGGAGTTCAAACACTAGTTTTATGCCGGGGACTGTATGCCGGGAGAGGCAGGTCACTAGGACTGTAGAAAGAGCACTGTAGAGCCAAACTTCCCGCATAGCACAGCACAACAAAGCGAAACACAGTATCGGCGGAAACCCTTCACAGCCATGCTTGCTCCAAAGAAAAAGCACCAATACCACGGCATGTCAAAGTCCATGCGGTTATTAACCCTGCCGGCAGCTCACCTCGACTTATTGTATTCTGAATCTGTTGCCTTGGCGACCGATGAGGATGAAGGCTCCTGGAATCTTTGCTCTCTCTGAGTTAAATACTGGGAGATGTGGGCGTCAGTTGAGCTATAGTTGCTATTGTTACTGTCCTGTTAAAGATAGAGTTGTTCGGAGTGCGTAGAAATGAGTGTTAAGCTTACAATGAAACCACTTAAGTTACAAACAAATGATGAATAAAAAGTCACAGAACATGTAAAGGAATGACACATTATTGAGTTGCACGATAAATGTGATCTGGGGGAATTTGAACAGAATTACATGTAGAACTGATCAGGTGGCAATACATGGTAGCCTGTTATTATGTATGCTGACAAACCTATCCGTTTTTGAGCCAGAAAATCTGTAATAAAAAGTCACTATTTGGAATTATTTTGTTGTCATTTTATATGTTCTTCCTCCGAAACAGTTTTTATAAGCAGAGTTTTAGTAGTAGTTACACATTCTTATTACTACAGAATTAATCCTGGGTAATTACGCCAGGGATCAGAGTTAGAGTGATCAGAGTGTTAGACAAAAAATCCCACAAAAACACGTTTTACATATATTGAATTCATTTCCAGGCAACTAACATATTTCAGCGTTAGTTTGTCACAAGGTTGAGTAAATTAACAGAAATCAGTAAGTCAGAACACAACGGCTGGTACAACATGTTGCCACTCAATCGAGTTCATTAGTTATTGAAGTGTTGTGGTATGTCATGACAGTATGAAATTTGTTATTACGTAGGACAGACCTTGATGAGCATAACACATAGCCTTTACTCTTAAACTGAATATTTTGTTTCACACATAGAATGCAGCCACACAATTTATTAGGGGATCAACTTAAAACAGGCTCCTGTTATCTACATTAGGAGAAAAACCAGAGAATAGTAAGATATTTCATGATTTTCTGAGCTGTAGTTGGGGATGGGGTGGTGGGGGATGAGGATATAACTTGATCCAGACCCCTTTCTTCCATGCCCCAAGTTTTTTTTGACTTACTGTTTGATTATCCTCGGCATTGTCTAGATCATCTCTTGCGTATTGTCCTTGCCTCTGTTGGTGGCGCTGTTGATGCTGCTGACGGAGTTGTAACATTCGCTCGGCTTTGCTCACAGCTTCTTGGCTACCAGCGTTTCTGTTCTGTAGTTGTTGTTGTTGCTGTTCAAGCTGTTTCTGTAATGCCTGCTGTTCCCGTAACTTCCGATGTTGCTCTTGTATCCTAGCATAATAATGGAATGAACGAGGGGAAAATGCATTTCCACATTACTTTAAGTGAGAAATGTACCTGTGAAGAGTTCCACTACTTTTCACTCTAGCCAAAAGCAGTATTCCCTCTGAGCCAATTTGACACACTGCTAGCTAATGAGTTTTCACACTTACTAAAGAAATTTATACATGTTACATGCATAGGTGTTGGGCAGACTTAACCCTTTGAGCGCCAAAGTCAATTTTTGTCGCCTTTATAAAATATATCCCAGTCAATTTTTTCAGATTTTTGTCACAATTTTGACAAGAAGTGTAGCCAATGAAATGTGATTTCCATTTGGTCAAAAATTATCAAGAAAATTTCAGAAAAATCCATAAAAATTAGTAAAATGTTGCACTAATTTTTGGCGGGAAAAATAACAGCAGTCAAAGGGTTAAAGGAATATCTAGAAATTCCTACACTGATTCAAGGACACACTACTCAAATAGCGAATAATTTTTCAGGAAAAAATCTGTGAGTAAATGAAAATATCAAGTTAAAACTATTGTTGTCCTGTTTCTGTTCTTGTTCTATGACAAGAAACTTGACAATGATTAAGAGCCTTAGTGGGAAGCTGAATATTATTTATCTACATTCAAATCAGATTTATTGTTACATATGACATCAAAAATGGTCCAATATAATAACCATAATCATTCAAGGTGAAATCATCACGAGGTCTGTGACACATATTTTGTTTAAACATTAAGTTGGACCATCCAATCAAAGTTACTGTTTCAAAATTATTTTCAAATTAATTTTATCTTCAAATGCAATTTTTTTTAAAATTTGATTTATTTTCAAATTCATTTTTTTTCCAAATTTCAATTCTTTACAAATTCATTTTTCCACATTAAAATTCCTCCAAATGTTCTGTAATTGGCCACACCTGTGCTATTTAAGACAATGGTAGTACTGGTAATGAAAGGTAGGTGGGTTTCAAATACATATAAGTACTAACCTTTGGTGTTCATCTTTGGCAGCCTGCCTGGCCTTGTACCTCTCAATTTCTTCCTGCTTCTGTTTCTCCATCAACTCCGTTTTCTGACTCTCTGATTGTCTGGATTCACCGTACGGCCTTCGTTTCTGCCCAAACCTGTGTGGTTGATGCAAAATTCATGATTCAAAAATGATGTCATGAAAACCTATGAAACTGTCAATATGGGTTGCTGTTAAGAGAACATAAGTGAAAGTGCCTCTTAATTTGCATAATCTAACAAATTTCTTCAGACTTCAGCTCAGTATGGCACCTGTAAGCAAAAGTCTGGAAAAATAATCATTGATGATTTACTTGTCATGTTTTGCACCACAACAGCAAAACTTTTTTAAAGTAAGGTAAACACTGTATCTTAATAATGCGGTTTCAATGAATAGATGTAACGCTCGGGGCTTTTATTCATAACACATGTGCAAGTCATTGTGAGTTTTGTCAATTTTTCATTAGTCATTTCTGGCATATAGGGTTTTCCACAAGGGGATTTTGAGGGAAGGGCAACCCTGTTTTCTGAGCAATCTATTCATATGTTAATAGCCACACAAAAGAAGACATTTTCAGTACAAAAGAATATGCAAATTATGCAAATGTGAAAACTGGTCATTCCTCTGTTTTTCCTTGCTGTGGAGAACACGGGATGATATTTGAATATTCACGACACATAATCAACATCGACACATTTGCTTACTTGAACAATCCCTTGAAGATACTGCCACCTTTCTTTTTCTGTTTTGGAGGTTTGAGCGGCTTGCCAGAGACGGGATCTGACGTGTTGGTCAGCGAGTCTACCGAGGACCTCGTCGAACCCGTCGGTGATCTGCTCCTTGACTCAAGCTCATCACTGATCTCTTCCACTGAAGCGTAAAATAATCAGCAAAACGAAAGTGATGATGACGTACGATGTTAGAAAATGACAAGAGAAAGGACAAGAGGGGTTTTTTGTGATAGATGATCGTGCATCATGCTGTAGGTGTGAAGATTTTGTATGACGACATAGACATCCTTCACAGCGACACTTCACAATCACTGCGATTTTACACCACAATATCAATGGCAGTAATGTCACTTCTCAAGCATACTGGATCCGATCCTCTTTATGGTTTAGTAAATTACGTATTTCCAGGAGCTTTTTAATGTTAAAGAGTGGAAACATACCCTCTAGGATAATGAGACTGTCATTGTATTAAAGCTACAAATGGGTCCCGTATTATGCAGGCTTGCACTGGTAATTGCTACCTGCTTGATTGTTGTTTGCTTGTTTGTGGTTTTGTTTCACTTTAGATCACTGTCATTGTTTTATCTAAGTAAGCAACTGGTGCAATGTATCAGAAAGTGCTTGAATGAAATGAATACAATACAGCACACATACACTTCCAGCATTTCAAATATGCTTGTAAGATTCAATTGAAAAGAATATGATGCATGGTTGCAAATTTATCTGTAAACACTTTACATATGAGGTATCAATTTCATCATGTATATACCAGTAAGTTGAAGAGAATGTTAATCTAGAGAGAGCTTCTGTAGAATCCTTACCACCTCAAAATTTGCAGGTCAAAGGTGGCTTTATAGAATACCCCCGGGAGAATACCCAGAGGTCGCGGTAAAATATTTTGTTGTGCGGATTTTTTACGCGTTCAATGAAAAAAATGCGTCAAAATCATTTGACTGTGCGTCAAAAGCGTGTTTACTTCAATTAACAGAACAATGTAGCCACAAGAACGTAACTAAACATTACCGGATACAACTTGAATCATTTTCCAGTCAACGATGAGCATCGCATTACACAATGTGATCAAAAGAACGATGATCAAACTCAACGATAAATGTTCAATAATAAACGCCCCAAAATACAACACTGGGGTCAGACACCATTACAAAGTCATGGATTTGATGTCAGAAAAACGGTGGGTAATCAAAATCTTTCTGGTTTTTTTTTTTAAATTCTTTTATGGATCGATCAAGTTGCTCTGTAAAAATTCCGATTGTGTCACTGGCATTGAACCAGAGTGAACACACCAGCACTATGGCTGAACACATGCAAAAACTACAGTTTACAGTTTCCGGACAATCGTCTCTCGAACGTTATTGTCATGTTGTTGTTATATAATTATTTCTTTCTGTTCTTTGCATTAAACGCTGTGACGGCACGATCTATATCAAAGTCAGGTAGCTCGGGCCCGTGTATCGAAATCAGCATCAAAGTGTCAACGTGTTTGTCCGTTAGTCGACTGCGCCGGGCTGTCTTGATTCTGTTCTGTGTACTAAAACCTCGCTCACATGGCACGCTGGACATCGGCAAAACTAATGCCAAAGTTGCCAAAACCTTGAACTCTGGAAAAATGTCCGCGTAATCTTCAATGAGGACACCACAAGCTTCTTCAAATGTACGAACGCCGTGACCCGCCAGGGAACGTTTTACCGTCACGAACTGTTCACGTAAATCATCCCCGTTTACAATAGGTGGGACCTCCACGTTGTCATCGTTGCGTCTTGGTGTACCATAGAAATCAGCCAGCACTTCCATTTCAGCCATAGCGTAATCATTCAGGTTTTCAGCGGGGTATTTATGTACATTTAGAACCCTGTCTAAACAGCTGAGTATGTGAAGATCTTGGTCGGGAAATCGCTCATGAAGACTTGCTATTAGATGATCAATGAACCCACGGCGAACCCCGTTATAGGCATTGACATTGACATCTGACGCATACGTGAGTCGGTGCCCTCTGAAGTGGCGATCGGTCTGTCGAAACTCCCGTTCAAATTGCTGCTCTTTCACACCAGACATACCATTACGTCGCAACTCAGCTAGACTGGCAATCGTAGCACTGACCACGGGTTTCACCACCGACAAATTCACGTTCTCGCGTTGAAACACTAAATTCAGTCGATCCATTACAGGAAGTACGTCGGACAAAGTATGGGTTAAAGCTACGAAAGAGAACTGCTTTATCTGTCGTAGAATTCCATCGGCAGTTGGGTTATTGCGCGCGTCTTCGTCTAACTCCATTATCAATGCTGGCCAGTTACATTCGATGGCTTTTACTGCCCTTGACAGTGACAACCAACGTACGGAGCAAGGTTGTTTTAGACTTAAAAAGTCTGCGTTATCCAAGGCCCTGTTCAGTTCCCGTAGACGCTCATATCGGAGGCCGAATATTCAAAGTAGTTGTAGATGGAGTTGACAGTACGCCTGTAGTTAGCTACTGGTTCAATCCCCTTGGTTGCGTCTGAAGATGCCAATGCGACTCTGTGTGCAGCGCAATGGATTTGCGTCAAAAACGGGTTCACTCGCTGCATACGAACACCAACGCCATTGTGCCGTCCAGTCATAACAGATGCTCCGTCAGAGCCAAGGCCGATGACCTTGGCAGTATCGATATTCATTTTCTCAAGCTGAGAAAATATCGCGGCTGTCACAGTCTCTGCATTGCCAGCGGTGATTGTGATGTTTCCTGCAAATATATTCTTTGGTTTGCCATTTTTGATGATTCTTAGAAACATGATCAGTTTCTTGTCAATGGTGATGTTCACTGTCTCATCGACTATTACAGATATTAGAGGACTGGCTTCAATTTCCTCATACAGATCTTCATTGATAACTTGGGCGATTGCCTGCTGCATTTCTTCTATGCTGCTATGATGTTTGTAGGTCGGGACATCGCAAAGGGCTTTACATTCATTTTGTTGATTAAGTTCGATCAGCGACGAAAAAACGGAGTCGGGCATTTCATTTTTCGCCATGGTATACAAGATACGCATCATTGCAGTGTGAGAGTCCACTTTCTTGGCAGAGTTTTCCGATAAGACGCACTGCATGCGTGATTTCAGAGGTTTGTTTTTGACAGCAGTTCTGTGTTCTTCCGTATCTCGGTGTCGCTTCAAAGCCGATATCTGGAGATCGCCGCATCCGTAAAGACTGGTGAATGTGTTTTTCATTCCACCACTGTGACATACTGTACAAAACATTCTGTCGACTTCGCGACCGCCTAATGACAACCTTTGCTTTTCCAACCACTGAAACTCATTTTCCCATTCAGGGCGGTATTTTCTTACTGTTACGATCTTGGCTCTTTTCTTTGGGGAGTCGTTTGTTGTCAAACCCTCTCGACTTTCGGCAAGCTTATCTACGGCCGTTTCATCAGCAGTGGCACTGGCAGTATCTGGGCTCGTAAACTCATTATTTTCGACTGACCTTGTTATTTCACTCCCACCTGCTGCAGTTGCTAGCGTATCACTATTTGCATTCGTTCCAGTGGCGGGTGTTCGAGTGAAGTGATAAGACAGTAAACTTGGTTGTATTTTTTTCGGCATCGTGCAATTACCGTCTCAACAAACATCGAAAATATTATGAGGCAATTTGTGTACGGTTAACGGAAATTTTGAAATGTTGCAATCTTTATTTCTTATCGAATCGTTCTTCGTAAAATTGATACATTTTGACTCAGCTGAGAAGACCAAGCATGCTGAGCCCTCATGATTGATTTATACACCCTTCCAACGCGCGCGGTGCATTGATATGCTAATTTGTGAAAGAAAGAAAGCAACAAGCTCGACTAGCGATTGTGCTGTGTACTGTTTTTTAGGTCGCTGCTCTGTTGCGTGAGCTGACGACATCGCGACACAGGTTGTGGAAGCACTGAAAGATATTTCCTACGCGTCATCATTTACGCACGACATTTCATTTTTGCGTAAAAAAAAATATTTTTGCGTCAAATACGTATGTTTTTTGCGTAAACGCGACCTCTGATACCCCAATGCATTTTGGGTAAAGTCAGCTATTTTCAGAGATAGATGCTTTAGAAACGTCTAGGAGACAGTTGCCATGGAGAGATCTTTACCTGCTTCCAGAGGCTCTTCCTCCTCCTCTTCCTCATCCTCATCATCATCTTGATTTCTGTCGTCATAGGAACGATCCACAGCAGCCCTGAAACTCTCATTACAGCCTCTCCCTCGAACAACTTTGGCTTTAGGTCTGGGGTAGGGAGTGTCATCATCCGTGGCAACTTGGGCAACCATGGTCTGTAGGCTTTCCAAGGAGCTAGACTTAACCATTCCCAGGGCTGGTCCCAACTCGCTGTTCTCTGCTGGTGATGCTGTGAATGAGATTACAAAACAAAGTTACGGATCACAGCCCTCTTGACTAAAGTTGGAGAGAGTGAAGACTATTGCCATGGTTTAGCAGTCAAAGCTCACTTTCATACTGCACCTATGGTGTTGCCTCTCTGTATATTTCGGATACATGACACAAACACAGAGTTGTACACTTTTTTCAACCAGTCAATAAAAATGTACATTTCCTGTATGCTATTTTAATAGCACTCAGAAGCGTACTTTTGGGGTTTTTTTTAACAAGAGGCGATACTTATGCAATAGTACAGGGTGGCTTGCAATTTATGTACCTGTAATCATTGAGATAGAAATGGCAAGTTCAAACCATCCATAACTGTAGTACACCTCACTCCAATAAATGCATTGACTCATATCCCACACCTCTCTTTTAATTAAAACATCACGTTAAATTTAAATGAGTCCTTCCATCACCACTGTTGAATGCATGCCTGTTATTAACAATGATGCGGTTGAATTGATGCACTTGTTAAGTGTGGATGATGAGATTAATTTTCTGTTTCAGTCGACTTTTTCTTTATTGTTACCATGTTTGCATTCCCAAATATAAATGCATCGTTTCATCTAATGAACACAAATTTATAATATCCAGACACTTCTTGATCACACAAAAACCAGGTAAGGTTCCAGTTCTGCTTCCATCCGACTGATTAACTGGATTTTCCCCATATTTCAGTTACCTGTCAAATTTTACACTCTATCAATCAGTGGTGCATGCAAGACACTTGGAAAGGACAGCGCTCTGATAGTCATCCGCAATGTGATGACACCGAATATGAACGCGTAAATCTTCTCAACTGTCCAATAAAAATGCAAATCCACAATATATAACGCACAGGCTGATGCTTTATTGTTATTGTGTGATGTACGTTATGAAATATGTCCCAGCATTTCACATGATGTTAGTCAGTATGTCTCTAGTTTGCCTGCAGAATATGAATCAGTCACTACAATGTAGATATTACAGTAATGAATTACTGACAGTTCTTTACGGTGACAAGCCATAACCTTAGCAAGCCCCAATCCTCTAATATATCAAGCAGTTACACTGGCGTGATTTACTCTCCCATGCAACTTGTGCGTTGCATAGCAACAGTTGCTATGGCAATGAGATGTTAGAAATGTAATTTGTGGGGCTAAAAGACATGGAGATGTCAGGAGTAATACCCAATAGGTATGACGTGGGAATTGAGCAAAATAATACCCTATTGATGAGACGTGGAAATGTGTGAAGTAATTCCCAACATGTGTGAAGTAATACCAGAGAAATGCGTGAAGTAACATCCTCAATACGTATAAAGTAATACCCAACAGGTATAAAATAATACCCGATATGTGTGAAGTAAAATCCAGGATGTGATACCCGATGGGTATAAAGTAATACCCAATATGTACCCAAAATGTAATACCCAATAGGTACTGTATGAAGTTACACCCACGATGTGATACCCAATAGGTATGAAGTAAATCTATATGTATGAAGTAATACCCAATAAGTAATAGCCACTACGGTAGATATAAAGTTATCCGATCTAGACAGTTTTGCTAGGAAAACAGTCAAACAGAAAATCTACCGATAAAGAATTTGCCTTTTTTCCCCCAGTTTACTCTCACCTTCTAAAAGAGAAAAAATATTCAAAGAGTATATCAAGTCAATAACCTTTTGATTTCTAATTTCAAGACAATGCCTCAAAAATGAGGTCTTTTTGTTCTTCTCCAATTCATAAATACAGAAAGTCTTACACATTGGTTTACCTTGACAATAGAAAACATAGCGTGGAATCACTCCATTATTTGGAATTGTATTGTTTTGGCCAAAACAATTAGTTCTCACTCTCTTTCACTCAGGCAGAACCGTTTTGGTATGTCTAGCACACTTCTGATTTCAAAATATCTGTTGAAACACTACAGCCTCAACAACTACATGCGTGGAAATGTAAGTTTCGGACTCCTGAAGTAAATAATTACAATCAACCAATCAGATATAGCCTTTTGAGCCACTGCACATCGAACCCAAATTTTTTGGCGCAGCAGTGTCAAGGAATTTGCATGACACATTATGCAAATGAGTCATGCAAATGAATATGAATTTCAGTCAATAATCTGTAATGTGCACCCTTGGAGAGAACATTTGTTGACAAGACAAGGCTTGGTGAAAATTACATCTTAGAGTTTTTATGATATCGATGGGAAAAATTAAAATGTTAGTCCAATGAGTATGAAATGTTAAGGCTAGGGTGAACCAAGTTGCCTGAATGCATGAGAGATTACAATTACAGCGATTGTATACTGCTTTGGCGTGTGAGTAATGCTCGTCTCCCGATGGTTAGATGATGAGGAGCATAACACTCTACGTTAGAAATCCGCTACTGGAAAGATGGAGAAACAACGGTCGAAAAATATTATGGAATACCTGGACGTGACTGGGAAGACTCAGTCTCCGCATGTTCTGGAAAATAGAAGAGTTTGGTTTTGATAGAACTAAAGCTGACATTGATTGGTGACACAGGCAATCTTGTAGTCTGCGCATACTCAAAATTTTGTAAAGAAGTAACCAAGCTGATCTGATGGGGCGAAAGGTGTATTGCGGTGATTTGGGGGGGCCAGCCAGTTATAATAATAAAAATTCAAAAAAAACTTCTAAAAAAACTCAAACTTAATGTACACGTATTGATAGACTAACATACACACAGACAAACTGCACTGACAACACACAACATAACAGATGGCATATGGTTCATACATGGTCAGAAGCGGCTGACGTCAAAATGCAAACTTGAGGAAATACTTGACGTCCGGGTGTTTTGACATTTCAAGGTTAAAGATACTATATTTGTGAATGAGAGAAAGTGTGTTTTGGGCAGGTGTTAGCAAAGTCTATTTATATTCTGTGTGTCGCTTGTGAATGATGTGTCGATGGACTAAAAAGATGCTGAACAAGGACTTGTATGTTTTGTCTCAGTAGCTATGGAATTTATATATGCATGCAGAACATGACTGTCCCTTATGATATGAGAAGACAAAAATTGTTGTCTTCAATATGCACCAGCGTAGAACGGCATCTACATGTAAACCCTGAACCCTATCGCCTTCATTGCTATGTGTACAGGTCCAACCCAACAACTGAAAACAATGCAACTGGGCCAAACCATTAGCTGTGAAAGGTTTAACCCTTTCACCACCATGGTTTGTCCCAAATCCATTGTTTTCTATGGTAAAGTTGGACCTGTATACAGGGAACTGGGGGTGAAAGGGTTAATGTGCATTTCCAATTTGAAAACAACTTGAACATATCTCCATTCTGTGTCTCCCCAAAGCTGTGATTCAAATGTGGAGCTGAACGGATATATTAGCCAGACCAATTTCATGCTTTGGGGGAAACAGTATTAAACAGTAAGCGACCCAACATTGGGTGCTGTAACTCAACAGACTATTAACAAATGAGAAGAAAGAACTGCACAGAATTTTCGCAAAAGGTGCAATATCCAATTCGAGCATCCATATTTGTGCTTTTCATGATGACCATGAAGGATAACTTGTCACATCAAATCTTTAGATATATTTTGATTTCAATACTGTTAAGAAATACGCAAATGCTGAATAGAGCGTCTGTGTTGAGGAATCAAAGCATCTACACCTACCTACTAACCATTTAAGCATATTTGTTGGTAAAGCAGTGCTAGGGTCAAGCTGTATTCAAACTCAACAAGCTGTGCACCTACTTAAAAGCTCACTGTGGATTTTATTAGCTCATTCTGAATAGCCATGAATGCAAAACCCGAATTAACTTGCTCTGGCTTTCAAATGAAATATTCTATCAAAACAAAAAAAAACAGTGCGTCATCATGGCTGCACAATGATGTCATAATAATAACAAATGTTGGAGACGAACCAGAAATGAAATAGGAGCTATTGTTTGGGCTATATTGGGTTTCAACTCCAATTATGACAGATCAGGAAAAACACTGACTCTGACTCTGTATGAAATCGAGATTTCACAATTGTTTTCTTGAAGGCTTTTAATTAAGGTGGCCTTAATTGAAAAAAATACCAATTTTCATTTGGAATATTGCCATATTTCATAAAATTTATCTTACACACTTGAATTTTGTTTTTCAAAAAAGAACTGCAATATAACTTCAAAATAAACCTTGTTTGGTATGGTTTTTATGCCTAAAACTGGTTGAAAAGAGCAAGAAAATCTTGAGAAACAACAGCTACACTGTTTTAGATACCAACGTAACTTTGCAAAATCAGTGTTTGATTGTGGTGCCTTTTTTTCATAGCAATACTGCTGTTATTGACCATGATGTAGTTTAGAATCTAAAGATAGTGAAACTAATGAACAGACAAAACTTGGCATTGACGTGCAAATACGCATGTTACAAGATCTGTTGGTGTATAATAGAATGAGATTTTAAACTTTTTTGAACTAATGTGGCAAAAAATACTCATTGAACGTGATTGTCACTGTGATCCTATGAGAGCCCACCAGTACATGTGCATTTCCAATGTTATTGTTGATACCAAAATTTAAATCTGTACTACCGGTAGAATTCATTGTCAATACACAAATTGCATATTGCACGTAATGTGTTTTGTTTACAGCGTAACACTTTGTTTTTCAGCATACTTTACAGAGAAGAACAAAGAAAAATATTTGATTTCTGATACAAAAATAATGATGATAATATTTTCAAGAATTAAAGCAACCTGTCCCATTTTTTAGAGCAGCACGAAGACTTGACTGTGGGCACAACTGGACAGTAAACACAAATTACATTGGCTTCGGATGACTGAGACGATGCATGCAGGCAGGGTGCTGTTACAGAAATTGTATCAGATCTGTGTACCAAATGGTTGCACACTCACATACACTGATAGACAGGTTGACAGACAGGCTGTCAGAGACAGCAACACAAAGAACAGCAAAACCCACATGAATTTAAAGACAAATATAGATAATGCAGTGCATTTGGGAATTCAAAGTGGCAAGACAGGTGGATAAAGATATTTATAAAAAAGTAATAAACTATAGAGGAAAACTTAGTGTGTAGGCTGACAGCATCCATTAGCAGCAAGACAGATTGGTTGACACAAGACATACACACAAAACACACAATAAACAGATATATTGCCACTTAATGATCATTACATTATGAACTTGACAGATGCACAAAAAAGCCTACATTAACAATATAAACAGGTCCCCCTACTGAGTAACTTTTCACCATATCTGAGCAATTAGAAATCCTGGCTGATATAAAGTAAAGAAACGGGATTTGACATATCCCCCCTGGGCGAAAGGATACTGACTCTGGCAACAGTTCGCACAGTACAGATGATCGGAACCACTTCAGGGTGGAAAAAACCCCAGAAATTTTAGATTCTTCTGAGAGGAGATCACTTTTCTGCAAGTTTACTGATGCCAATGCAGAATTACAAGATAATCCTTGGTTTATTAGGTGTTTGGAAAAGGTATCGATTCACTTATGACATTATTCAATACATGTAACTAAAGTGGCCTTGGTATTTCTTTAAACAGGGGACAATAGTATATAGAACTACTGCAATATCAAGGACTCTTTTAGAGTGTCATAAATTTTGCATGTGGACACGAGAAACGAGGAATCATCTTGTATGTTATTCCCGACGCAGAAAATGTCTTCGAGATAGAACATACACCATCTCATCCTGGCTAATCTAGATCTGTCATATTCTGATACAATCAATGTCAAAAATACTCAACTGAAATTGACAGAACACTTTACAGGTTTTCTCCTGGTATGCTACACTCCTTTTGATAGAATCGTAAAAGGCTCTTTGGTGACACGGCCTCTGATTATCAATACATTAACTGTACGACTCTCATGGGAAATCAACAGATTCCAGTGTATTGAAAAAAAAACCTGTGAGTTGAATACTAATAGTGCCAGTGCCTCATTACAGGCACACTTAGTATCTTCCCTTACAAAATTTGCCGCTTAATTTCAATATCCTGTGACATCCAGTAGGCTTTCATGAAATTCAAGGACGTCGCTCAGCCATAGACCGTGTGTTGCACTCCTTTGTTGTACACAAATTGTGAAACGGCAATGACCTGAATGCTGTGTGTTTCTTACAGGATGTACTGGGTGTGTTTCCTTTCATCTTGAGATAAATGTTTCAGTTTTTAATGTTGCAATAAACTTCAAAATAATCTAATTCAAAATTTATGAAATCCAGTCTCACACATACCTGCAAAACTATCTCTTGCCGAGATGGTCGTGAAAATGCAGATATATTTTGGGAAAATTTTATATCCTTCATATTAACATGTCTTCCATTGACAAATGAGCCATTGGAGGAAATTAGAACACAACTCTGAACATAATAACAGAGTTTCTTCAAGCAGAAAATAAAATAATACAGTTTCAATTGAGCGGTAAATATTATGGCATTTCACTGACAACTACTCATCCTGGGAGAACACGACATACATGTATACAGCACTTACCATCAGCAGCTGTGGATCTGTTGAGGAGTGAGTCGGCAGAATTAACACGAACTAAAGTCCCTGGAGAGGTAATGGCAGGAGCTATACAGATTGACAAAATGGAAAAAAAAACGACATTAAAAACGTTAATTAAAAAAATTCTTTTTCTGTAGAAACTATACATGACCAGCCATTTATGTGACTTAATCTATATCTTGCTGCCAAGTAAGTGTGGAAATTATTGGAAAACGAATCAAGCATCACCACAAATTCAAACACCGCATCTTCACGCACAGTGCAATCATTGCTAACAACACCACATTTCAGAAACTGTAGATGATCATTTGCAACCCCAAAATATCATGATTCAGTCTTGCTCCTTCCACAGTACAAACAGCAAACACTCATCAGCACAATCACTTTTTCACTAACAAAACACAAACTGCTCCACCAAAACTTGAGCAATTTCTCAGATGCAAACACACAGCGCGCACACTGTAATTTAATTTTAATTTGGGGAGGGATTATCGTTAATCGCACGTAAAAGTGAACGCATTAAATTAATTTCACTTCTGTTGCTTATTCAAATAATCCTGTAAATGCCTACGGTTGATGACTCAATAAGCAAATTACACTAGAATTACGATGACCATGTACTTATCAAACTCACTGAATACTAAACAGGCAGAATACAACAATAGAACTACCGGTGAAAATACCGGACTATATTCTCATAATGTTACGGTACTCTGACCTGCTCTCAAGGAATCTACACACAATTTTCCTCTACAACCGTTTTTTTTTTGAAATTTCAACATTCTCCTGAACTCCTAAACCAGTACAGGACATCCCTTCATTTTGTAAGTGAGGGGTTGTTTAAACCAGTAAGTGCCAAATTCCGGCACCAAGGTTAGGGTTGCTACAGCAAAGTTTGACCACAAATACAAGAGACATCAATCACAAGACTAAATTGTCAAGTGTGTATGAACTTGAGATGTCAGGCTTACATGTGGTGAAATACATCACACACTGAATCCCGCCACTGAGTGTTCTCACTGTGTGTAAGAGTTGTCCCTCGTGTCGCATGGCTCCCGACGATGTCTTTCCATACACTGGTGCTCTCCTACGTCTCGGCATCTCTGCACAGATTGCACACCGGGTGCCACCCAACAGATGGCATCAACAGCATCAGGCTAGCCGGAAACCACTCACACAGTTAACTAGCGTCACAGCACTAATTTTTCCCAAGTTGAAACATTTTCAATGACATATTTGATGTTAGTTCTCATGTGAACTGCACTTGAAAGGTATACACCGATGCCAAGATACACTAGACTCGATCACCGACTTATTGCACAACAGCCACATGCCACTGATTGAACATGAATGGTGAATCTAACTAGTGTTGATGTTGTCCCCTGTTATTACAGTTATGGACTCAACCACTTGGCAGACAGGGGTGATCAAGGTCTGAATGACAAATTGCAAGAGAACATTCTAGTTGTCCTGACAATGGTATAATCCTCATTGCTTTAGGGCATTTCAATAAATAAAAATGTCCTTGTACGAGCTGCTTGCCCTGAAATACCTTTTAACATGTAAAAAAATATGATTTCATATGATATATTGTTTTATCCTACTTATGATTCTATTGATGAAAATGAAATCTCAGGGCACGATTTACATTATTTACTATCTTTCAACCTGTTTTCCACACATGCATGTATAATGTTTCCCGTTCACAGTTGGAAGAGGAACACACAATACTGACGATTTCGTTTCAAATATCTCCATCTCTACGGAGTCTACGATTTGTCCACATGGCTGAGCATGAAGGTCAGCTTGGTCTTATACCTTTCTTGACATCATGCAGCAACTCAGGCAACACGCAGATTAAGTGATGAATATTTAACTGGAAACAACTCCGACCAAGGATAGAGTGTCTTGTCATCTCCATTATTGAAGATTTCGTTTTTTTCACCAATATCGCATGGATTCAATACAATGGATCTTTTCCACCCAGCCATGAAATTCTCTACCCCACAAGACTTCTCAGTTAGCTCAAATCCAGTGCAACGACAATACAGATTGCGTGTCAGAAACTACTTCCACCAGTGAGTTCAGTCAAAACCTCAGATATCCTAATTCCACCGTTCCATGTAAACGGCTTCACTGCACACGTCAATAACCATTAAGGGATCAAACGCAGTCACACTTTAATACCAAAGAGGAATTAAGATAATCCAATGTAGGCGTAGACTTTGAGATGAATACATACAAAAATAGCGCCAATGGCACTTGATCACAACTGGCACATTGTGAAACTACTCATAATTAATGAGGTACAATATGTGGCGTCATGCGGTGTCCCATCATACCATATATGAAGGGTGTAGCACTTGTGGTTACTGAGTTATGGACAAATATGTATATTTCAGGTCAAATGTCACTGAGGTCATGTGACATTTTGTCAAAAAAATTGAATTGCTAAGTCATCCCTATATACCAAAAATCAGACCTAGCTCTATTGGCTCGCTCAAAATTAGATATGCACATAATTAATGAGGTACAATATGTGGCGTCATAAGGTGTCCCATCATACCATATATGAAGGGTGTAGCACTTGTGGTTACTGAGTTATGGAAAAATATGTATATTTGAGGTCAAAGGTCACCGAGGTCACGGGAGATTTTGTCAAAATATTTTATATATCTGCGTGAACGGAGGGACATGACCCAATCTATAAGGCCCTGGACTTCATCCATGGGGACTAAAAACTGTGTCACTGAATCCTTTTTGCAATATGAATATGATGACAAACTAAATTTTTATTTTACTTGGCCTTATACATGGGATTCTATAGACAGCTGACTTATACATGGTAGTCTATGGTGGTGTAAACTAAAAAGTTCTCTAACATGGCCAAATCGACGTGCATCTGTATGGGGTAGGGTACTATCCTTGTGCAAAGTTTGAAAGAAATTGACCAGGGCATGTCTGAGATATCTGCGTGAACAGACGGACGGATGCACACACGGACGCAGGCACGCACACACTGACATGACCAAACCTATAAGTCCCCCCGGACGGTGTCCATGGAGACTAATTAGACAGACCACGAAGTCAATGAGCAACATACAGCTGAAAGACTATTTTTCACATTGCGATTTTAAGCCCATTTTTATGAGAAAAGGGACATGTATATGTATATGGAGAAAACAGCAGAACTGAAGACATATTTGTAAATTGTTTGTTAAGTGACAATCATATATGCATCTCTTGAAATTTTGTGGTTATAAAGTATAACAATAGTGTAAGAATAACGAGGTTAGAATAAGTTAGTAAAGCTAAGTTGACAGTAATTAAGATTACAAAATTTATACACTAAGCTGAGGAAATCTGAATGAAATAAATGTTGAAAAGTAGCAAAGTCATGGTCATCTTTTGTCTAATACCTTGTGTAAGTTCATGAACTTTACATAAATCTTGCTATAGATTTGTTGCTAATGTGCAATAACTGTGTTTCAGATCATTTGAGAGCAATCCATCCATGACAGGTTTAAATAGTAATATACTTCTATTTAAAGGAGAGAAACTTCTCAAATAATTTTTTTCCCTGTAATTTCCTGTGAGAACACATGGACATGCGTAGGACTCTATGCTGGTGCTACCTTGCAACTTGTCATGGCATTGTCTAACCTGTTCACCCCAATTTCCTGTAGACAGGTCCACACTCACCATTGATAACAATGGGTTTGGGCCATACCATGGTAGTGAAAGACTGTAACATGTGAGGTCATGGATACTTAATCTCAGGAATGTCAAAGTCTGTATATTGACTCAAGGATGTTTACATAACAAATGCTTAGGGTCATCTCAAAAGTGAGAATCTAAACTATGAAATATGTTTTTTTTTATTGCTTTTGATACCCAAAAGAGCATAGAAATCTCTTATACTTTGAATCAGCCATCCTGCATATTTCTAACATTCATCAAAACCTCATTTCTGTTCCACAACTCATAAAACAGTCCACAATGCAGGATTGGTGTACATTCCAAAACTACATATATGAAAGACCCCTAAAATCAATTAGTTAAAAAGGGGGGTTAGAAATTTCCCAAAACTACATAACCTCCGCTCCGTTTGGCTCAATTTTTCCGAATTGGAACCTTGGAACCAGTCTATGTATCGGTACCAAATATCAACGCAGTCTGTTCAGCAGTTTTTGACTTTTTGTCGTTTACGGAAATGGACGACATCAAACACCGGTTGAAACCACCTCTATATCACAACTTCCAGTTGTGATAAAAAGGACTCAGAATGTTATACAACTTTCAATGGGTAAACTTGTTTGTAATCTGTGGTAAAGCGAAAGGCACCGATGGAGGAATTTATTTTTAAAAGTTTAGTTTTGCAATGAACTATTTTAATACTGTATTCAAGTTTTGCCAAATCTCAGTGCAGTCACAAAGAATTGATGTGCTACATGGGGAACACACTTTGTTCTACAATAGGAACACACTTTGTACACTCTCAGTATTTTTAAATCCATTAAAAAATTTTTGATTTATGTAATTGTATATTGTTGTCTCACTAAGTTGTCAGGGTGAACCTGGATAGGCCTCATGTTGTCGGATTCAAAATCAGAGCAGTCTTTCAGAACTCTTGGAATTAATTTTATACATTTTCTAATCGATGATTGAAGTTTTAATTTGTGCCAAATTATGCACATTATCGCTGCATGGGAATTGTCCATAAAATCTAATAATAGATCTAGAATGCCCATACTTATTTCTTTTGCATGTTCAAATGATTAGTTTCTTTGCCAGACTACAAGAAGTGGGCGGAGACCAGATGGGACACCGCTATTATGAGCCAGGTTATAGGTTATACATATTATCAAATCTTCTTCAGACACTCTATATTGAGTAGCAACACTTCTATTACGTATAACCAAGGACAAAAATGTTAAAGCCAATTCCAAGTACATTATTCTATAGACTCTGAAGTATTTTATGTTCTCTGATGCTCCCATACAAAGATGAAATATTGTCTATACACCTACACACATACATATATACACGAGCACACACACACACTTCATAATACACACGATCACTGACATCAAAATGCCAGCTCGAACAGACATCTGAGCTGAACACTGCCTCTTCACCATGGCAACCACATCAAACTTGCTGACACACACCGCGCACTGTCTTTTCGATGAAATTGCATTCCTGCCTTGGATAAAATTACCGGATACTGACATACAAGTTGAATAGCTCACCTGGCTGTGTTGTCACCTCTGGATTGCTTGACAGATCTGTAGCGTCAGAATTCTGTTTCCGGTGCTTGGCATACCAGTCAGTCTGCGGGTGAAAAAACAGACAGATATATTAGATCCCTGCTGCGTTTTTTCAATCTTCATTATTCAGTGTTCATGTTGAGATTTGGAATCACTTGTCCATTTATTCAAAGTCCTCTACAATTTCTAATCAATAAAGCAGTTAGTGCCCATATTGGATCAAGTAGGTTTTAGTAAATTGCTAGGTTTCCAGGTCAGTAACACTTCATAATACAAATAAATGCTCTATTATAAATGGAAATTACATGCAGTCTGTCTCACAGCAAGTGATTTATGAAAGATATATATCACATTTCAATCTTCAATGTTTTAATCAATATTCATGTATATATCCAAAAACACGTACACTACCACATACAGACCCACACACACACACATACACAAACACACACACACACACACACACACACACACACACACACATACAAATTACATATATGTGTGTATGAATTTGTATGTCCATGCATATATGCTAACATATTACATGTGTGTGTGTGTGTGTTTGTGTGTGAGTGTGTGCATATATGTTTATGCATATATGCTAACGTATTATATATTTTTTCATATATGCTTACGTATATATATATGTGCTTGTGTGTGTGTATGTGTATATGTATACATACACAAACATACTAACATACGCACAGGCATTTTTTCTAATTTTATTATGTTGAGAATGTTATATCCTGAGGCTTATACTACAATCTGGTCATCTGACATCTAAGCTCTACGTATATACTTGCATACATTTCTTGTCTGAGAGAGACCTTTACCGATTTCTTCACTTGTGAAGCATGACGGGTTAAAAAGTCCACTAAGGAAATCACAAACATTCAACGATGTTTTGAAAGTCAAAATGTTCCCCTCTCCCTACAGGACTTTCCTTCAATATAAAGCTGAAACACATTTGAATTAATTGTTTTGTTACGTGTCATGGATCACTCTGCTTTCCTATTTGATATCATTGGAATTGATGCTAAATGTGACATGATCTTATTTACCAGGAAACAGCTGTAACACACAACAACACATTCAGCACTTTTTCAGTGTATTTTCCATGCCGTCTTGAAATACAGAGTTCTGGTGTTGACCTCACTAACTCAGTGTATCGAGCACAATATTCAAATCATTGCATCATTCTTAATGAATAAAATTCTAGTTCCACCTAACATCCAGCTGTGAATGATGACACTAAACATATCACACATACAGGCTATGATGCAAGGTTAAATATTTGGCATTTTGATATAATTTTGGGGATAGAACAAGAAAATTTCTGTATTTTAGATACAGAACAAAAATACTGACAAAATACATTACGGTACAAGTTACAGCTATTGTAAAATTACACGCGAAACATTAAAATAAATGTGTTACCGTAAATTTTATTTCTGCAACAAAAAAGGCACAGCTGATTTCTATCAGGAATGATGGTGACCTGATGCACTAAGTTATAAATTAATAAATACTTCACTAGAGGTCATGGACATGTTGAACATTCAGATATTGTCAGTCGTATGTGCCAGGTATATTATCTTACACTACTTACACAGAAAACAGATTACATTATCCAACTTCAAGGTTTCAGAGCTTCAATGACAGGTGAAAGGAGGCAAATGCTAGGCTACAGTAGTTTTTGCTGAGGTTTGACCCCTTTACCCACCCCCACCCACCCCATTTCACTATACAGAGGTCTGACCTCACCATAGAAAACAATGGGGTTGTTCTACAGTTTAGTGGTGAGGGGGTAGGGAGATCTAACAGGTGTCATGACCAGAGGGCATGAAACATTGAGTCAATGACAAGGAACAAAGAAGTGTGATTTGCACTGATGATGAATTTCTCACACAATGCAAGTTTGTCTACACACGTCAATCTGTCCCTATTTCACAGATAAATTGGGCAGACTTTTTATCAGCTTTAACTCTGAACAAATTCTTTATTACACCTGGAAACAACTTTCCAACAAGAACTAGAGGACTAAATGTCCTGTAAATAGTTACAACTGCCTCTTTAAAATAGACAAACTTCTAAGCACAAGGTTGCATGTGTACCATTCTAAAATGCTATAAATAGTTGCAAGGACTTTGCATCGCAAGTTCAGTGGAAATTAATGCTCTGCTTAACGATACAATAGAAGACTGTATATTCATGGTGGTTTAATATAAGTAATTACTTTGAAACACACTGATCCATGTCCAACCTAGTCAGATGCTTCATGTATTCGTGATCAAGACTGCAGTTTAACATCGCTTGACCTTTCATTATCTTTAAATATTCAACAATCATTCAATGCATTGCCACACATGGCATTCTGTCACTCTGACATTGACTTGTATATGATCTTTATGAATATATAGAACAACATTAATCGCACAATGGAATGACAATTTACACTTGTTTTGAAGGCTACTTTTCTATTTTTTTCCTCACCTGTTTTGCATCTATTGTTGATGTCCCCTTGTGTTTCTCAGAAATACTCTGCCTTCCGAAACCATCTCTCTGGAAAAATGCTTTGTCATCGTCCTCGGGACTTCTGGGAGGAAAATACAGGGTATTTGTTGAGTTGCGTGCTTGTGAAATTGAATAGAACAGCAGATAAGAAAGCCATCAATGTGTTCACCTAAATAAAGGGTTACTTAGTTTATGAACATTCTGGGGTAGTGTGAGGAGGGTTCACCACAAACTGGCAATGTTTGAAGAAATTTGAAGAAAGCAAATTGGCAACATCTATGACCTACATTTACACTGAAAGTGAGTGTAAAGAGATGCAGTGCCAATCAGAGCTACAACTCCCATCTCAAACCTGGCCACATTACGTGGTAATATTCATTTATCAGTTTCAAGATAATACTTCTCATTCTGAACAGCATAATACCCCATTACATCTGAAATGCTACATGTGGCATTTTAGGTGTATAATTTTTTCATGCTGACATACTCCATGTTGTTATAAAGACTAATGTTTTTGTACTACAGTCCTCAGCAATTTGGCATTGCATCAGAAGTTAAACATCAGACAATTAGAAATTGTTAAACTTTGCACTGAAACTACATGGTACATCAAACTCTATGACAGTTGTAAGTTGTATAATAAACCTAAGTCAAGCCAAATGCCCACTTACTTGGCATCAGTGTCTTCCCACTCTTTGGACCACTTAGGTGATGATGATGCTTGCGGCGATAATGACTTTTCAGCTGCTGGATTATCCTGAAAAAAAACATAACTACAGTGTTTTACATGGAATATGTGGAACAGACACTAACCAATGTAATGCACAGTGTCTGTCTGTCTGTCTGTCTGTCTGTCTGTCTGTCTGTCTGTCTGTCTGTCTGTCTGTCTCTCTCTCTCTCTCTCTCTCTCTCTCTCTCTCTCTCTCTCTCTCTCTCTCACTAAACAAATCCCTATGCCTTTGAAGTACAAGCATGCTGCATAATTGATTGCAAAATCTTTTTACCCATCAAATTACACCATCAAGATAATGCCATCAGTGTTTTAGGAACAGAAAAGTACAATAATTTGAGAGATTAGAGATTAACACAATCCTTGGGGTCCCATTTTATTCAGTACAGGAGGGCTCCCTAAGAAATCCTACTGTTTTTGTAAGGAAGAATGGCCTCTGTGTTTTTCAGAAACACTAGGACAAAAAATTATTATACGAAGGTAGCAAAATGGATGACATCCAAAACATGTTTGGAAAACGAAAATGTGAGGATGACGTGTCAATAAAGAAACATTAACATACTGTATCTGGGCGAAGATTGCCAGTTACTATAATCTTTTGACTGTATATGCTCCCTGAGGAGATCTATCATTATTCTGCCAGGTTTAACTGTGACAATCAGGCCCAGTTGGTTACAACCAGTAATGTAACACACTGAACTTTAGACACACCTTACACATACATAAATTTCATTTTTCCTGGCTTGTCTTGCCAAGACACCCATACGGTATACACCGTGATTTTCACTGCTGGACCTGATAACGATGGTGTATACAACAGCAGTATCATCAGACTAATGATCTGTGTACCTTGAATTTCATGGTGATTTTTTGGATGACTTGAAGTGAAAAAGGCACTGGACAAAGACTCAATGACCCTAAAGCTATGATTTGCAGATGAAGCCAGCCTACGATGATGAGTGGAAAGTTACATGACTTTGTAACTGCAAGAGAACAAAGAGCAGCAGGCTCACTGCAAAAGTCTCTCAGTCGAGTTGAAGGTCAAATGCCAGCCTACCTGTTCTGTGTCTGTATCTTCAATGATGACAGTTTCTGTGTTTCCCATGGGTAACGTTGGCGCCACAAATCCCTGGATGGAATGTGATGGTGTAAAGCTAGGATCTGTTGAGGCCCCGTCGGGGCTGTCATTGTTCACTGTAAATTTACGCTGGCTGGGGCCATCGGTTGTAAACATTGCAAGGTTGTAAGAATTGTTCCTTGCCAGGGCACTCCCTGGGGAGAGTCTCTTGACAAGCCGATGTCGCATGACTTCTTGGAGTTCGTCCGGATGGCCATCAGTGTCCATCGGTGGATTGTACAACACGGTATTGTCTGAGTTCTCGCTGGTCTCTGATGCCGACGCTGATGCCGCCGACGCATGCGATGAAGGTGCGTTCTGATTGAGATTATCCTCTGATTTGCTAAATTTTAATCCAATGTCAATAGGCTGGTCGCTGGAATCCAGCAAGGATTCCTGCGACTTGGCTTTGTCCGATGACGAAAAGGAGAGATTCGTAAAACTGCTGGGACTTGAAGGCGAGGAGTCTATTCGCCGCGCAACAACAAGCTTAATCGTTGAGCGTGGGGATTTCTCGTTGGACATTGCTTTCCGCAAGGTTTCCATGGCTTCACTGTTTGAAAGTTTCAGTAAACTGACGTCATTTATGTACAGGAGTTGGTCATTTTGTCGAAGCCTTCCATCCTGAAAGGAACAACATATACGTGGTACCGACATGCTCATTTTTTTTTTTCGAAAGAGAAAAATCTAACTGACAAGGAAACAATGTCTTTTCTGTTAAAGCTTTTCTCAAACTTCAGCATGCCAATTGCCAATGGCTGTTTGGTATATTTGGAAAATATGAAATGTTCTGTGGTCAAATAAAGCACATTGCATGATCAAAACAGAGTTGTCCTTGCTTCAATACACAAGCACATACAGGTACACCTACAATGAGTCAAAGAAAACACCCATGTTTTTTTTATAATTTTGCTTAGTCTAAGTCTACTGGGAACTAAATATTTTTATCAGGGCATAATAATGGTACCAGCAGAATAAGAGAAGGATTCATGTTCACAGCAATACTAAAAAGCCGGTATAGGAGTGTTTTCTGTTGTATCACACTAACGTTGGAAATGTATACTCATATAAACTTTATGGCAAGCATTTGTATGACCTAGAAGGAAAAAATGTAAATGCCCAGACTTAAGAGGTTCTAGGTGAGGGTTCAAGGTGAGGATTACAGTTAGGGCCCCCTAAGAAAAAGTTGTCCGCACAACAGGATGCACAGTCCTCAGCACATATCTATGAAATAGGGACAATGCTCACCTTGGATGCAGCTCCTCCATGGATCACTGCTTTGATGAATATTCCAAGATCTCTTATCTCACCTTTCCCGCTCCCAGTTGTTTTGCCCTTTACACTGACACCTAACCCTGCTGACCCTGTGTCATTGAGTGCAATGTCAAAGGTCAAGATTTCTTTTGTTTTGTTGGGTGTGGGATCCTCTGGTTCTTGGTTGGGCTGGTGGGAGAAATAAAGATCATAGGTTCTTGTTAGGTAATTGGGGGGTGTTATTTTGTTTGTGAAGGATAATAAACTAAACAATTTCTCAACTTAGGAAAATTGCAAGAAAGATGATCGATTCAGAATATGTTATAATCACAAAATGACTGCTTAGATGCTGCCAACTACGTAAAAAGCAAGGCTTGCTGCAAAACTTTTCACACAGCCAATAGAGGGCGCTCTCAGCTATACATTGATGAGACCATACTAGGTTGATTTCACAGCAAGGGAATATTCATCTTAAAAACAGCCAGTGATGGCAATTCAAAGTCAATCAGCCAATTCTTATATTGTACTCTATGTACACATGCAACAGAATGTTGGAAAACAACTCTGTACTGTTTGTATTGTCAAAATCTTTTTGTCAAAACAAGTTCTTACAGTCAGCACACTACATTATTTTTGATGTACTACTACCAGGCATATAATGTGTCAATTATAAACTATCTGAGTATGTACTTAGCATCACAAACATGAAGACTTTGTTAAACATACCATCTGCCGGGGAAGCTTTGCACTGACGTGTTCCTGCCTGGAGACCACCAGGTGTACAACACTGCCTAGCTTTGTACTGCGTAGGATTGACACTGCATCAGCTTGAGGCTTGCCAGTCATTTCCATGCCATTCACCTACAGAACACACATCACAAACATATGTCTCGGTTCCTTCTTACACAAGTAATGACATTAGTCCTCTAAAACTGCATGACAATGACTTGTCAATCTGGACATTGTACCCAATTAAAAAGACTTCTTACAACTAAAGCAGAACAAATATTCAACATTTGTTCATGGATTCATCATATCAATCTTGCCAATTCAATATCAGTCAATGAAATAATTTTGTGAATACCTCACTGAGTATCTATTTCAAACAGGTATGATTTTGTGTGATTTGTTGATTGTAACACAGATAAAACCACTGCTGGGGGCTCTCCTGTCTCTAAGTGACAGGTCTCTAATTACTAAGCAATGAAGAAAACTTATAAAGTTTTTAGAGGAGGCCTTGGTAGCATGGATGCCACTGAGAACTCAGACCACAAACAAAACAAATTGCCATAGCAACCAGATAGTTAGGAAAGTGAGTAAACTTCATTTTAAAAATCTAAGCAAGTAGTTTGGAAAGGGTTCACAATTTTGTAATGCATGCTAAAAACAGACTAATTAACCCTTTGAAGTTTGAGCCTTGATAACGTCTCTACCCTTCTACTACTTAAATCAGGCACAACTGGAATATGTGCTATCATGTAATAGTTGTTATCTCAGGTCACTGAAACAGTGTACACACACATACACCACGGTGTTTGGGTCAGGTAGGGGTAACTTTATTTGCTAACTGCACATCTAGACTCTGAAAGTGCCATGTTGTACCCTGAATTCTAGCAAGCTGTGAGAATTACAGAACAGTAACTGTAGAGGGTGAACACTGGCCCACTGCAATTATAAGGAGAACTAAAGTACAAACTAAATGTATTCATGACTACACGAAGTGTTATGTAGGTCATTTCCCCCACACTCATCATGACCTGAGTTCAATTAGTCTAGAACATTCTCAAGGTCACTGCCCTTGATGACCTCAACACCTTGAATTCAATTAGTCATGTTTGGAATGTTCTGGAAAGTTGATTAGTTGTGTAAGGGAGATAATTTTAGAACAGTAATTAGCATGTCAATAAAAGTTCTAGATTGTTCTTATATGCCTTTATAAAAGGGACGTGCACAGCTTCCAGTCAGACTTTTGGGATCGTGTCTCTTGTGTGTTACTAAACTCCAGCAGTAGTCATTCTCAAGACTTTTCAAGACCTTCACTGTCAACGCTGGATTTATACTGTGGACTTTATGCAGCTTCAAGCCTGCAAGCCAAAGGACTGTTCATTCATCCGACTGACTGTTACAACTCTGAGACTGGAGCTTTGCCGTCCCAGCTGAGATAAGTAGTCTGTACACTTTTAAAGCTTGTACTCTATCCCTGACTTAGCAATTAGTTTTATTTTCGTAATAAATTTTGTTTAAACGTTAACTGCTGAGTTCACCCTTTTGTTCGTTTTCTCTGCACGTAACAAAATTGGGGGCTCGTCTGGGAGACGAATATTTGAGCCGTTTGACAACATTTTGCCAGCCTTGTTAAAAACTACTGTATACTGTGAACTCAGAGAAATTCAATCATGGCGGAATTCAAGCCAGACGAATTTATGGATGACCTTGATCAGGACACATTTAATTCCCTCAGAAAAGACAACCTCATAGCACTGGCAAATTTCCTTAAAGTAGATGTCAAAAGATCTATGCGCAAGCGAGAAATTCAGTTCAAGATTGCAAAACATTTAGTTAATTCTGGCCATTTTGAGGAGTCTGCCTTAAAAGATTATGAGCCTGAGTCCTCCTTCGAACTCAAAAAATTAGAATTAGAAATACAGGCAGATTTGGAGCTTAAGAAATTGGAATTAGAAAAGGAAAAATTGCAAATGGAAGAAAGGGAAAGGCAGGAAAAATTACAAATGAAAGACAAAGAATTACAAATGGAAGAAAGACAGAGAGAAAAGGAGAGAGAATTGGAAGAACATCGACTACAGTTAGAAATGAGACGTTTAGAGCTTGGACAGTCAGGAAAATTCTTCCCTTCAGACAAGTTTGACATCACTAAGCATTTCAGGTTAGTTCCCCCTTTCCAAGAAAAGGATGTTGATAAATATTTCCTCCATTTTGAGAAAATGCTCAGAGTCTGAATTGGCCTAAGGAGTCCTGGTCTATGCTTTTGCAGAGTGCTTTGGTGGGTAAAGCCAGAGAAATTTACATTCAGTTGTCAGTAGAGCAGGCTTCAGATTATGATTCTGTGAAGGAATTAATTCTCAAGGGCTATGAGTTGGTGCCTGAAGCTTACCGTCAGAAATTTAGGGATTGTGAGAAGGTGAAGGATCAAACTTATGTTGAATTTGCTCGAACAAAAGAACAACTGTTTGATCGTTGGTGTTCTTCGGAAAAGGTCAGTCAGAATTATGACAAATTACGACAGCTTGTTTTGATTGAGGAATTTAAAAGGTGCATCCGGAGTGACATCAAGACATTTATCAGTGAACAAAAGGCAGATACGTTGGAGGTTGCTGCACGTTTGGCCGATGATTATTCATTGACCCACAAATCTTCCTTTCTCAGCAAACCATCCCAGTCCTTTTCATACAGAAACAATGCAGGTAAATTTAACTCCTCCTTTTCATCCAAGAATTTCTCAAAGGACAGTAGAAAATCAAATGACAACAGTTCACAAAATTCAAGTAACACTCCCACATCATCAGATCCCAAGTCTCAATCTCCTTCTGACAAACAGTTCGGTACACTTTCTTGTAATTATTGTAAGAAAGACGGCCATTTAATGTCAGATGTGTTTCAAATTGAAAAGAAAACGTGAAGGTCAAAGTGGTCAAAGTGGATCTAAGCCCACCGGCTTTATTTCTTCATCAACTCAATTAGAGTCTAATAATGTGTGCAACACATTTTCTGAGGTTAAACCCTCTTATCCCCAATTAATGAGGTCAAGGTCAATTCTTCTCAAGATAGCATTATGGGTATTTTCGAACCATTTATTCATGATGGTTTTATATCACTTTCTAGTGATTTTTCTTCCGCTACCCTGTCAAAATTTTAAGAGATACCGGGGCTTCCCAGTCTCTTTTGTTGCAGATACCCTGCCGTTTTCTGAAAAGTCATTTTCAGGTTCTAAAGTTCTTATTAAGGGGGTAGATTGTAATGACTACATTCCTGTTCCTCTCCATAATGTCTATTTGTCTTCGGATTTGTTTCTGGACCTGTGGCTTTAGGTATTAGGCCTTTTTTGCCTTTCGAAGGGATTCACCTTCTTCTTGGAAATGACCTTGCTGGGGACAAGGTCATTACTAATCCACTTGTGACTGATAATCCTAGTTTAGATCAGGATCCAGAGCCAATTGAACAAGAGATACCCGATTTATTTCCTTCATGTGCCATTACTCGAGCCATGTCAAAGAAAACTTCCGAGAATCAAAATACTCTCAAAAATAATGTCACAGATGTTGACTTAAATGACACCTTTCTCAGTCAGGTGTTTGACACGGATCATTCCGTTATCCCTCGTGGATTTGAAACTTCCAGTAAAACTTCTGCTGACCAAAGTCAGACATTTTCTAGATCAAATCTCATTGCAGAACAACACAAAGACCCAGATATTTTGTCTTGTTTGACAGGGTAGATGATGAAGGTAAAACTTCAGATAGCTCTGTTTCCTATTATACAAAATCTGGTATTCTCATGCGTAAATGGAGACCTCCAGATGTTTTGGTTGATGACGATTGGGCTATAAAACATCAAATTGTGGTTCCAAAGCCCTACCGTGCTGAAATATTGCGCCTGGCCCACGAAACGCCCTGGGCTGGTCACTTAGGAGTCAGGAAAACTTATCATAAAATTCTCAGTCACTTTTATTGGCCTAATCTCAGGCAGGATGTAGCACATTTCTGTAAAACTTGTCACACATGTCAAATGGTAGGAAAGCCAAATCAGACTATTCCAAAGGCCCCTTTACAGCCAATTCCTGCATTTCAAGAACCATTTAGTAGGATACTAATAGACTGTGTTGGGCCCCTACCAAAAACAAGATCAGGAAATGAGTACATGTTGACAATTATGTGTACATCAACTCGGTTCCCAGAAGCCATACCACTGAGAAATATAAAGACAAAGACTATAGTGAGAGCTTTAGTCAAATTTTTCACTTTATTCGGCCTCCCTAAATGCGTCCAGTCCGATCAAGGCTCCAACTTTATGTCTGGAATTTTTCAACAAGTAATGGATCAGCTAGGCATTAAACAGTATAGGTCATCCGCCTATCATCCAGAAAGTCAGGGTGCTCTGAGCGATTTCATCAAACTTTGAAAAACATGATTAGGACCTACTGTTTTGACACAGAGAAGCAGTGGGATGAAGGAATTCATTTTTTGCTCTTTGCTGTTAGAGAGTCAATTCAAGAGTCTCTTGGTTTTAGCCCATTTGAGCTTGTATTTGGACATACAGTCCGTGGCCCACTTAAGCTCGTTAAAGAGAAATTCCTATCAGACGATGATGATTGTCTGAATATTTTGCAATATGTCTCAGATTTTCGTACAAAGTCTCTAAAGCATGTGAATTAGCCAGAGAAAATCTTGAGTCATCTCAGCAGTCAATGAAAACCAAATATGATAAAAACACCTCAAAACGGAAGTTTGAACCAGGTCAAAAAGTTCTTGTTCTACTTCCAATTCCTGGCAAACCACTCCATGCTCGTTACTTTGGGCCATACCTAATGATAAGAAATTGAGTGATTTAAATTACATCATAATAACACCTGACAGGCGAAAACAAAAACAGCTATGTCACATAAATATGCTTAAGCCATATTTGGATAGGGATAATCCTACTATAACTCAGCCTGTCAGTGCAGTCAGTTCAAGCCATTATGAAGATAGTGATACTGAAACTGACTTGAGTGAAAATACTCTAAACTCAAAGCTGGGCTCGGTCAAGCTTCAGAACTCAGAAATCCTGGAGAAGCTGGAGTCTACAAAGTTGGCACACCTCCAGCCAGAACAACAACAACAGGTAAAAGAACTGCTTCACGAATATAAACACCTGTTCCAAGATATCCCAACGAGGACAAACGTCATCTATCACAACGAAGATGTCTGCGACAGTAATCCAGTGGAACAACATCCAGACGGACTGAATCCTGCGAAAGCGGAACATCTCCAGGAGGAAGCCAAGTATTTGCCGAACAATGACTTTATCGAACTCAATAAAAATAACTGGACTTTGCCATGCATACTTTATGCCAAGTTCAGTGCCATTTCGAGTTTTCCAATACCAAATTGCAAGAGGATAGTCATGGGACCGATCATCCTGTTTGCTATTTTTCACGCAAATTTAACAAATCCCAGAGTATACTCTACAATTGAAAAAGAGTGTTTATCTTTGATATTAGCTTTACAGCATTTCGAAGTTTATGTTACTTCTTCAAATCAGCCAATAGTGGTTTATATTGATCACAACCTCTTGTTTTTCTGCAGAAATTTAAAGGCAAAATCAGAGATTGCTAAGATGGAGTTTAATGTTACAGGAGTTTAATCTTGACACATATCAAAGGCAGAGACAATTTAATTGCAGACTGTCTCTCTCGTATTTAGAGCTTATTGTTGTTCACACTTTTCAAGATTACATTTGCAAAAGAAAGATTTTTCTTTGAAAAATTTTCTTTTTTTGAAGAGGGGGTGTGTTATGTAGGTCATTTCCCCCACACTCATCATGACCTGAGTTCAATTAGTCTAGAACATTCTCAAGGTCACTGCCCTTGATGACCTAACAACCTTGAATTCAATTAGTCATGTTTGGAATGTTCTGGAAAGTTGATTAGTTGTGTAAGGGAGATAATTTTAGAACAGTAATTAGCATGTCAATAAAAGTTCTAGATTGTTCTTATATGCCTTTATAAAAGGGACGTGCACAGCTTCCAGTCAGACTTTTGGGATCGTGTCTCTTGTGTGTTACTAAACTCCAGCAGTAGTCATTCTCAAGACTTTTCAAGACCTTCACTGTCAACGCTGGATTTATACTGTGGACTTTGTGCAGCTTCAAGCCTGCAAGCCAAAGGACTGTTCATTCATCCGACTGACTGTTACAACTCTGAGACTGGAGCTTTGCCGTCCCAGCTGAGATAAGTAATCTGTACACTTTTAAAGCTTGTACTCTATCCCTGACTTAGCAATTAGTTTATTTTTGTAATAAATTTTGTTTAAACGTTAACTGCTGAGTTCACCCTTTTGTTCGTTTTCTCTGCACGTAACAGAAGTCCGAAGACATCCAAACACCACAGGTCACAGGGTCACATGGGTAGGTCATGGGGAGCAAGATAAACAGGATCTAAGTCTGGGCCTTTGATAACAAATGCCATCTCAACCTTTCCACTGCAAAATTGGCTAGAACCCAACTGTTCTCTATGCCAAAGTTGAGCCTCTATGCAGGGAAATGTGAATAAACGTGGGACTTGAGTTTCATGACTGTTCTTTACTCACCTCTAAAAGTCTGTCTCCCGGTTTGAGTCTTCCATCAGCGATAGCAGCACCTTTTGGCAGTATATTTTTTATGTAGATTGGGTTCTTGCCACCAGCTGGGTTGTCACGAGTTGTAATGCTAAAACCTAAGCCTTGTGGGCCTGGAAGATACAGCACATTGCAGACAACACTGTGAATCGTGATATTATATCACCAATCAACCGGAAAAGCACACACCATTGTGAAATAAATTTTGCTGGAAGTGATGCATTGAAAATGACACACTTGGTAATTAAAAAATGTTGTGAAGTTGCCGACAGGTATCTAAAGAAAATTGAAAGTGAATATAAAACACAACATTATGCTTTTTCATGTTATGCAATTTCATATTGAATGTATCAGTGTCTGATAAAAATCACACTTCATGGATACAGTGTGTACTATGTAATTATAACAAGACAGTGCAAGAGGAGGACAGGTAGTGAGGGACAGTAAGGGGTAACAGAAAAGCAGAGTCAGAGAGACATATAGACAAAGAAAGATAGTGACAGACATGGTTGAAGTAATGAAACAAAACACACGCAGACACTTGAAAAAATGTAGAATTTGTATGGACCAAAAGGATTGGTAATTTATTGGTAAAATTGATCATACCTTTTGTAAGTTGGATATGTATCTTTTTGCCGATCTTTCTGACATTTGTCCTGTCCTTCATTGGAGTTGTTGTTAATACTGTAGTGGGTGACCGGAGTGGTACAACGGGAGGAGGTTTCCGTCTGACAGGCGTTGCCGGCCTGGCATCTTTTGCTAGGTCTGGAATGTTTTCCGCCTGGAAGTTATCTTTTCTGTCTTCCGGAGAGTCCTCCTTTGAGCTGTTGAGGGGACTGTCTTCTTCCGATACCTGCCGAGACGGCTGTTTATCTCTCTCTATTCTTAACCTCACATAAGGAAATTGTGTCATGGCCTCTCGGAATATTTCTTGTGCTCTGTAAGGGAGAAAGACATAACCAGGTTATTGAGGTATGATTGATTTTCATTCCTGTCATCTTTTGTCTCTTCCTTGGTGCATGAAATTTTTTTTTTTCAAACAATGTTCAACGAAGTCACATCACTTCAATATATGTGCAATTTTAATTAAATATACCATTTCATGTTGCCTGAGTGTATTCATAAAAGTCTGCTTTGATTAACATCAACATTTCAGAAACTGTTGGCAGACAAGATTATATTTAGCATTTGTAACACTTAGGTTATATCTAATGACTTCATTTCAATTTTCGAACTTAGAACTGAAAATCGTTTCCTTAATGATTTTCCCATTCCTAGTATCACAATATATCTCAGGCTGATCTAACTTTCACTTTACATTTTAAAGACATTCAACTCATATTATTGTTTGCAGCAAGTGGAAATAGAATGTTTTGTTTACAAAGGCAGGTATGTGTTGTAGAGAAGAGAAACATACTTTCTTTTTCAGGCATTCAAAAAAGGGTACTGCTGGCGAAAGACTTTGCTCTCCTTGTGAAACTGTTTACGGTAGAAAAGTGACGTAAGACTTTTATGAAGGAAACACATTCTTTATTTTCCCAAAACACGCAATGTTGTCATGATCTTATCATGATAAACATCTATAGACGTTTGGTAATTCAGACCATAAACTGCAATAGCTTGCACACCTTTCAAAACTAATACCAGCTAATAATAGGTTATTGATTTCAACGATCCTGTCGTCTATTACTATACGTCCATTCCTGAAGGCCTTGCTGCCTTTCTCAACACCTCTCACCAGCATGCCGAGTTCCCTGTAATGGAAGACAACGTTACAAGATTTGAGTTTATAAAAATCACTGTATCAACACCACATCTGAACTGAAATGTACAGATCGTCCCTAGTGGCACAGTGGATACTTTGATCTGTTATTGAGAATAAACGCAATAGATTGACCAATCACACTTTAGCAAGACCAACTGTTCTAAAAAAGCTGGTAGAACTGTTTGAATCTTTCCACTGATCCTTCAGTCAAGTACTTGTCATCATTAATATGAATTTTTTTCAGTTGTACGACAGCAATTTTCACAAAAAACAACAAGTTTCTGAAGGATTCAACACAAGCAGCATACCAGCAAAGTATTGTAAATCTTTAAGAATCAGAGTATCTGTACCCAAGGCACATTCAAACCCAATGTGATATTTTGCTTTGCCAGAGCTATCTGGTCATGTCAAAAAAAGGCATGAGAAGATGACAAACTTTGGTGTACTAAGCTGGGCGCTATCAGTATCAACCCCCTTCATAAGTGGAGACTGATTTTTCACAAATTTTGTTTATATTCTCTTCTATCCTCCTTACCTTCCATCTTTATGATCAGTGTATGGGACAACGTGTAAGCCCATAGGTTCTCCATCATTTTGTATGTCCACATAAAATGACTCCATATCTGAGTCTTGTGACGATCCATCAGCTGGGCTCTTCTCAACGACTGGTAAGTCACCACCCACCGGGTCATGTCGGTTTTGCTCAGTCTGAAATAAAATAAGACAAAAAAACAAATTAATACCACAAATCAAAATGTTCGCCTTACGATCTCGTCAAGTATCTGTGTAAATGGGACTTTATTTTCTATTGTAGTATTTATTATGAAAAAGAGCTATTTTTTAACATAAAAGCAAGAAGGTAAAGAATAAGAAAGATTTGCTCGATTTGTCAACACAAGCTTCAGTGTATGATTTTCAGCAGGCTACAATGAATTTGACCAGAAAAAGTATATCGATTATCATTCTGTTGGACAGTAAAAACTTTGCAGCTCTTTTAAGATAAGCATAGTCTCAATGCTGATTGGCTTAAAGGAAGCTATAAACAGGCCTACAACTGGTGACCAGCCAATGAAAATGAACATTGGATATGAAAATTGAATTACAACTTTGTTCTTTATCACCAGTCATGGCCTCATTGCTGATTGGCTATGAGGAAGCTGCAAACTAAAACTATATCAGGTGACTAGTGAATGATGATAAACCATGGTTATAAGTTAGAATCAGCGTCCATAAGTCTCACCTCTAAGCCCACTTTATCCTGTGCTTCGGCCCATTTATACATAGCTGGGTGATTACCAAGTATGGACTGTCTGGCTGAATCACGGCCAAATCTGGAAAAGGCACTGAATTGTTCCCCCTCAGTTCTGTCAACCCCATTTGTCTTCTCCTGTTGATACCACGAAAACAGACATATTTTGATCAGTTGAATTGAGTGACAGCCCCAGCTTTTGTATAGGTGAAAACTTCCAGGACCGCCAACAGAGGGCGCTGTTCTACAGTATGGAATATCAAAGTTTCCGAAACATTGCCAGTTGTCGCAATGAGAAACTGTGTTTGCAATGGGAAACACTATGAATAAATAAAGCTCATTAAACAGTAAAAAGGTTGTGAAATTTCTGCGAAATCTTGCATCCCAGGAGCATGATATATTGTGACATGGCCTTGGCTGAGATGAAACAGAATGGTGTAACATCTTAACCAGTTTCAACACATTTCCTAAAATGCAACTGTTTCACACACAGGCACTATAATAATCTGTCAATATTATTGTACGGAATGCCAATACACTAATTTATTGCCTGTGCAAATTATCTTAAACTTAAAACACTGATGGTGACAGGAGGGAAAGAGGGAGGGAGGGAGGAAAGGAAAGATATCAAAGTCTATTACTTTGATAGATTTCTTTAACAGCAGTTTCGGGTCAAAAAACTTGGACAATGTGTTTACTTCGATGTAAACAGATACTTGACAGATTTGCAGGAAACCTTTCCCTAGCAGACAGTAAGTAAATAACCCCTATCAAGCAATTAAAATTCATCGTTGTTTTTTTTTGAGTTGGTGCTGCAAAATGCAATGAGGCTCAACTTTTGTGGGCCTGAATATTATCATGTCTTGAGGCATGGACTTATCTGTGTATCAACATGTATTATAATCTGCAGTGATTTGAAACCCAGAATGTGAAAACCCTTGGGCTGAAGTGAATGGGTACATGCCACAAAACCAACACAGATTCTGAGAATGTAAACAGAGTATAGAGGGGTGACTGGATGATATTGTTACCAAGCCACAAGAGTTATGAGAACACTATAATATATATACACACCAACAGTCCAGTGATATACCGGTATGTAACTTGCTGGGGATGGGAGATGAAGAGGAGAAAGAGGGTTTACATATGGATAAAAAATTGAGCCTTGTTGCATTTCTGATCTCAAATATCTTTAAAATCCCTCACTTGCACCTATATCCCATCGTCCTGCATAAAAATCAAAACTAGTCCCGATGTAAGTGTTGAATATCACCCACCTGACTGAATCACATTATTCTTTCAAAGATAATTTCATGCTTTCCTGGCAAAACACGTTCTTCAAAAACATTCGATTTCATTTTTTTTTTCTTTTTTCTACTTTTTGCTGTGAGGAACATAAGCGCAATTGAAAAATTCTACAAGTCTAGACTAGTGCAGTTACAGTTTAAGGGAGGCTTATCTGTAACTCAGAACTGTATGACAGGATCCAGCAAACACAGTAAACATGAAAATCTACCCAGCGCTTGACAATGTTGACAAATCACTCATGCGGTAATGTTTATCCACGCTGCCTCATATTTTTTTATTGAATACTAATTCATGCCGATCAAACCAACCACCCTGTGCGTGCAGAAAAAATAACATTATCATTACTTTTCAAAATTTGACATGGCATTTGCTGACCTTTGAGCAAATTTCACTAAAGCATGCAATTGAGAAATGACTGCATTATGAAATTGGCATGTTAATTAATAAGGTAAATGTTCAGGCGATGTGAGGCCTCCATGTACCTGTAATTATTAGCACTCTATTTTATACCAATTCATATTTTGAAAAAATGTTACACATGAACTAGTGGTAATTATAAAAAAGGAACTCTATTACAAATTCATGTTTTGAAAAATGTAAGAACAAGAATTGAAGAGAATCAACAAGAGTAAAATAAAAACATGTCACAAGGAAAGATGGTTGAAAACATTTCTTTCTGCCTAATGGATAGTATGTGCTGAGTAATGTTTCAAACTTTCATGCTACTTATCATTATCTGGTCCGGTCTATATTACACTCATGTATCAATCCATGACATTTTATGAACTGCACTTACGACTGCCCTGTAAATTTTCTACATTTCATCATGAAAAGACCTTTTGAAGCAATGAAGCAAAAAGCACAATATTTTAGGAAAAAACATGCTATCTTCCCTGAGGTCTGACATTTCGTATGTGAAGTTTGGACACACTGTGACACACAAAAATTCCTGACACAAAACTGAACATAAATAAATGCTTTGGTCCGAACATTCTAAATTCAAAACATGAACAACCACATTGAATAAAGAAATGATTTTTTTTCCCTGCTAAAATGGAAATCCAGTTGTGTGCCACACTGGGTTAACATCGCTCAGATAAAATTTCAGCTATGAAGCTCAAAAATGCAGACTACATTTTACATTTCAACACTGGTTGGTGATCTAACAGTGTAGAGAAACGTCACGAGAAACGCCTGACAAAGATGTCTGTGTTGATGAAAATATAACCTTGGAATGCAGCACAGAAATGTCTTCAGTGAAATATTCACATTTCTTCTCTGCTTGTCACTGTATTCAGGAAGTTTGTACTTTTGGGACTGAATTTTGTTGGCATATGATAACAAATCAGAACACATAAACAAGACACAGAAAACCTGAATACAATCAGCAATATCAGATTGTTACTTTCAACACCGATGAAAAGTGAGTTACATTCAGATGGACTAGTAAAGTGCAAACAAATAATATGTGATCTCAATTTGCAATAATTCCTCTTCTGAAGTTTTACTATGATGCATATACTATTTTTCACTGAAAAATTCCCATTTTATGGGAATGACTCTGGTAAGTTGTTTGTCTATTACGCCAACTCTAAAATTTTGAATTTATAAATCAGAAAAATTTCACTGCAAAAGTCTATGAAAATGATTGAGTAAAATAAGCTAGCATTCACTGATGTTATGAACTATGCATCATGAATTATTTACACTTGAAATATTGAAATATGCAGTTGAGAGAAATTTCCGTAGATTTTGATGCTATTTTAACAATAGCATACAGAAGTGGGTACATCTAACAGGTATGTTTAAGAATTTTCACCTACCAGTGAGGCAAGTTTGGCGGCGACTGAGATGATTAGACACGGAGTTGTCGGCCACACAATGCAGAGCATAGACCGCATCATAGTTTTGGAACAAATCTCACAGCCAGTGCATCAGCGAGTGTATAGGCCTCGACTAACGCAGGCAGGTGACGGAACTACATTCGTAATGCGGCAGCTAGGCCTTATTTGCCGAGTGACAACAATTCCGCCAGCTTGTTTACCTCTCAGTGAGCGCCCAGAAAGAGAAGCAGTCGGTTTGTCAGCGCAACTGAACACAAACACACTGCGGACTGATGGCTCCCTCAGCACTGCGTGTAACGCAAGCTCATTTCAGACTGAAACGAGAGACATCCTGCTGGCCTGCAACCCAGTAATTAATTCCCAGGTAATGCGGAGAGAGGCTTTCATTCATATCCTTCTTAATTCACATGACACAGGGGAGCAAAGAGACTCGTTATCTTGCCTGTCACATCTCAATTCATTGAGTGGCCTCGTTCCCTTTATTGAAAACACCAACAGTACCTTTAATGACTCATTTCAGGCCCCAGAAGTTCCAGCAAAAAAACTTCATTTCTTTACACTGATTGGCATATTCTGATCAAAAGCAATGCATTTTATATATAATTTAGATCAATTCTTACAATTCAACATCATCAAAAACACACGAGTAAATGTCAGATATCAAGTTATATTATTTTTTCTCCTCTAATAATATCTATGATTGAAATTCATTTGGCTATCATCCTGTTACCCAGAATATACCATAAAAATTTTCATTTTTCTTTTTTCTCTCGTCATAAATGGCATTTCATTTTCAGTTCATTTCAACCATTCAGCTGTAAAGATATCAGTAGAAATGATTTCACAGGCAACATCAATTTTGTATATTATGCTACAAAATGCCGCCGGCGAATTTGCTGCGCTAATTTGCATAACAGCCTCAATTGAGTACGATAAAGATCAAACGGCGCACCGCAAAATTTTGCATAGCAGTGAATATTTTTCAATCTTAAACACTGCTGATCAGGTTTTTTTTCAACATCAATCTAATGGTGTTTTCTGCACTAATTTTCCCTTGGTGAGCACTTAAGCCACTGCATAGCTCTAAAGTATTTTGACAGAACAAGGTCGGTCCTGATGTCATGGAATTACTAATAACCAACAACAATATCAAACATTCTCAGAAATGCACGTACAGTGAGAAGATTATTTTTTTTTCAGGATAAGATATTTTTTTCATGGATCAGACCAATCGAAAGCAGAATTTTGAACTTTTTACTTTTTTTCAACTAAGCTTCTCTTCAAGTAATTTGAGAACTTAAAACTCTTTCAGTGTATGGATTAAAGTATTATTGTTTAGTGAAAGATTCTGAGGATATCTAACGTCATTATGTATGGCGATAGTCTTGTCTTTTTCAGGTATATATGGTGAGACTGAGATACGCTGTGATCAACTCATAATCCACCTTTACCAAGATACATTTGACTCTGAACACAATGCAGTATATTTCCTCAACTGGAAAGACAGTAATATGATTTCTACTGGTTCACCATCAGCTGAGACCTAAATTAGCAAAGAAGACTTGAATTCACAAATGCAATGAGCTGATTTTCTAAATGGATGAAATCATCCAATCCTGCTTTAACCCTTTCATCCCCAGTTCCCTGTATACAGATCCAACTTTACCATAGAAAACAATGGATTTGGGACAAACCATGGTGGTGAAAGGGTTAAAGTACATCGTATACAGTAAAAATCCCTGACGGTTGAATCATTTCACAGAGTGTTCAAGTTGTCCAGAAATGCAACATCCTCTGAAAACGCAAATGCACAAATGTACACTATACAAAATAACACACTTGCATAATTTCAGCAGAGGTTCAAATTATTCTTCTGTGATTTCACACACAACTTGGAAGAATCTGGGTACGACAGCGTATAAACTGAACAGCAAATGGGTGAAGCCAACTCAAAGCATCTGCATGAACATGATTGAGAGCACAGAGAGAGACACTGGAGAATGACTCTGTTCTCGGTGAACAAAAAGCCATTACAGCTTCCTGAGATGAGTCTGAGATAGTGTAGGACTTCTTAAAAGAGGATGATATTCATTTATTGAGGCATGATAAAGGGAAGCCATTTACTCAAGTAGAACAGTGATTACAACCTTTCAAAGACTCAACATCCTTTTGAAAAGTTTCCTGTGCTGCGGATATTTGGTCCAACTTTTTTGTAGAGGAGAAATTCTCCTTATCACGGCGCCAATTTTCTTTCCATCTTTACAATGACATCCTTGACTGTGAATACAGATTACTGGTTCGGTCGATCAGTTGATGATCAGTTCCTACATTTTTATTACTTTGAATTTTACAGGTGATATCAGTATGATAAGTGATGGTACATTTCAAAGAAAAAGCATCTCTTGATAAAAGACACAATCAATTTTCCATGCATGTGACTTGGGTTTCTGAACTGAGTTGAGTATGTATACGCATGTATATGCGCTGATTTTTTAAAGTTGCGTTAAACAGTGTTTTGCGCTGAGGCCAACCTGATTTCTTAAACTACACTGGTACTTTTAGCGTATTAGGCACTACCAGTAAGTTGGTATATTGTAACCAGTGCTGCTAAATTATTTTACAACGGTTGCCATCGATACATTGCAGCTATCATTTTAAGGGCAGCAGCATGTTTCAAATCAGGGTACATTCAATTCATTTCTATCCCCAAACCTTCAGAACAAACACAGAAATCTGTCACATGTCTGGATGTGGGGGTCTTGTTGTCGTAGGTGGTGTATGAGAGAAAAAATCTGTGGAACTCACCCCTCGTAAAACGGGAGAATTACTGGCAGGACCATGGACATCTTCAAATGCTGCAACTGTAGACCACCTCTTGCCCTTGTCTTCATCATCATATCTGCTCTCTTCCTCGTAAGACTCCGGGTCCATGGATCTGAGGGCCGGCTCACTGCCATGCCGCACATGTAATTTGTTGTCTGTAACAGAAAAACAAAGCATAATAAATTTATTGGTCAACCATAGGTATGGCATCTCCAAGTTGTCGATGCTATGAATTTTGAACCATACCCATATCAATAAATTGTGAGTTAGAACAGCTAAAAACTGTGACCAACTGTCAAATATTTTCATTTACACTATTACAAGTGCGTTTCGTACGTGTAGGCCTTTTCAGTTCTGACCTACCTTTATGTAAAACACAGTTATTCTCGTATCATTGTAATGTTTTATTGTTGTAGAATTTCACTATTATGTGCATGCAGAAAAAGTAATAAAAGATTTAAATACTCAAGGTTTTCCTTTAAATAAGTTTCATAAGCTATCATGATAGAATAAAATATGAATATTAACAAAAAGTAACTTTCAGGGCTATGAAGTAATTGGTTGCTTCAGTCACAGAAGTAAAATAAATATGATGTAAAGAGCCCTCTGTATAGTCATGTCTTGTCTGCTTCACGACAGACAGTCAATCAGAGTAGATAAAGATAATTCTATGGGGAAATAGCTTGATGAGCATGATCTGGATTATATCTGTCAACAGTCAATTTTCTTTATTGGAATATTATGCTAATACAAAAGGGCTGGTAATAGGATTCATCCGTATCAATGACCGACTTATTACTATGTGCTTTCAAAAAGCTATCAAACGGTGATGTGCAAAACCTGGGCTTGGACTAGGACACTGATGACCTAACCGTTACCAATGACATTATAAAACAGATATCCGACACCTTTTTAATGTCTTTTTTATTGGCGGCAGCCATCAATCTCAGTGAGTGTTAAAAATCTGGATGTGGTGGAGTTTTTAAATAATCACAGAGATTGTTAAAAAATCTGATGCGGTGATGTTTTTTCCCTGACAGCACCTCACTGAGTCATCATAACTTTTCCACTCTATGCATGGAAATTAGCCATTTATCAGATACAGTCACTGTCTCTGAACACCACAGCTCCCTGGCTGAGGCAAAATATATCGCATTTCCACACATCCGCGGGGCTCCATCAACTGTGACAAGAAATTTTATGAAGCTTCAGATTGTGATGGACAGACTGGTATGCGGCTTGTGAGAGACATAAGTACCTGATTCCACACATAGAGTTGCGACTGTCAGTCCCTGACATGGGTGAATTTATCATGCAATAAAACAGAGAGCCCTAGGGGTTACTCAGCTAATTACCATTATTACCTATATATATATGGAACACAGAAGTAATTTTTTTCCTTCATGGTTGAAGTTTCTTGACTTAAACTATTATCTGTGTTCAAGAATCCAACATCTTGCATTCTGTAGATGTAATAATCTACAATAAATTCATGAAATATGGCTACCTAGTTCACCCTTTGGCTTGGACTGATATTATTTTCACTAAATGATCACTTACATTCAGATTCTGACCTTTTCAGTGATATATTGCTTTCACTTTTTGGTTGCTGTTGGTTTTTTATCACCATGCCTACGCTCTCATTTCACGATATGATGCATTAACATTCACTACACATTCGCCTATCAGCACATTTCCAATGCAAGTGGAATGCTATCGTTGAAAATGCATGACTTGAACCTGCCTCGAGCACCTGTCTTGATACCACAGGCAATTGTTGACTAGAAAACAATACCGATTCGAGAAAATTCAGCTGCTGCTAGAATTCTCTGTGAGTCATCGGGGAGTCACACAATTTCCAGCTTTCTTTCATGATACAGATGATAAAGAAATCTGACTTCACTTTTTTGATCTGCAGGTGATGTATTGATCTGAAAGCATCTGAAAATACGGCAGAACCTTGAAGCAGATCGTTTACGACCAATGAATACAGTGCCTGTGCAAGGATGGTTGTAATCTTTGTTTGATTGACATGACTTCTTATGGGACATACCTCCCTGTGGGAGACAACTCATCAGTGATGGTTAGCTAATATTTTTCAGGGCAGAATCACCGATATTTGACATCGCGTTGGTCATGTTTTTCATTAAGATACTTCTCTTTATCTTCCACCTTAAACAACAGTATGGCCTGTTGAACGTTCTGACTCTATAGTAAAACCATGGCTGTGAAAACTTTGGCTACAGAATTCAACAGCTTTTGGAAATGTCACAGGTATAAGCTTCTCATAAAACAAGAGCTGGGGTGGTATCGTATAAAAGTTGACTGTTTCAAGGTGTAACACATAAACAAGTTGACTGCATCATAAACTAGATTACTGCTCTCCACAGCTTGGAAAAAACAGAGAGGCTCAATTTACATAACAATCCATAATTTGCATATGTTGTGAAAATGCATTCTCTTTATGGTTTTTAGCATATATGCATCGATAGCTTATAAAAACACAGAGGGATGGCAAACGCCTGAAAATCCCCCTTGTGGAAAACCCTGCCGGCTGCCAATAAATAAGATATTAAAGATAGCAATTGATTTGCCATGTTTCATAAAGGATGATCACAGCATTTTTTCTTGACCCAAACAAAATAACACTCATCGATGAGAGTATACATTGTAGTTGTATCACTGCCACAGCATGGACAAACTCCTTACCTGTCACTTGAAGACTGGTAGTCACATCTACGTCTATGTCGTGTGAAATGTACGGCTGGAAGCCGACCTTCTGACCTCTCTCCCTGTCTCTGGCTAACGCACTGGCTATCTCGCTGTGAAACATTTCTGGGCTGGCTGTTCCTGCAGAACTTGCACTGGTACCGTCACCACCATTGTGTGGAGGGAGCGGCCTCCCTTGCTCCTCAAAGATGGCTAGTAACTGTGAACAAAAAGAAGAGAATATGCTTCTGTTGAACGACATACCGGTATGCCAAAAGGAAAAGTACATGAGCTAAATGCAGAACTGAGGCAGCTGGCATCTTTTTGTGAACAACATGTAGTAGAGCTGATAAGCCAAAGTAACATGATGATACATATAAGATGCTCGACCTACCCATCAGATTTAACAGACAATATTGAAGTTAGTGATTTAATTTCCCATTGGAATATGGAAAGTTGCACATTTTTGGTAAAATCTCAAGGACTTTCCTTGTGAGTTCTGAATTAACTGACAAAAATGATCCAAGACCACTGAGGAGTTACAATTACATTGTATCCTCCTGAAAAGTTACTGGGAGAAATGTGATGTTATAAAATTTTGTTTTTCTGCTTTTAATAACCACATGTCCTAGCAATTTTTGTCACCAACAGAACAAGCGAGTATAGATAATATGCATGCTACATGATGTACAAGTCCATAAATCAGACAGTATTAAAAAGTGAAATTGAGAGGACCTTCTGCCTGTATCACTGAAAATGAAATTCATCTTTAAAAGTTACAGTCTCAAATTCACTGATGGTATTTTTATATGCATTCTACAACTTAAACTAAAATACGTGACTTCAACTTCAAACAACTTTACATACAGAAAACAAGTTTGAAAATCTTCAGAATGCCGTGGCAATATAACCAAAGCACAATACCCTCATGTGACCCTACTCAAGTTCAACTAAGGTCACCCAGTTGAAACTGTCATACCAACAAGTACTTAGTACCACACTTTGTAGCAGCTGTCACACTATTATTGTTTCCAATCCACATCTCTACTATGGCATGTGGAAAATAAACATTTCCTGGCTGCAGACAGCTGCCATTGGAAAGTCAACTAAAATAAACTCTCGGTAGAGATACTTCAAAGACCATTAGAGTTGAAGGGCTGTCACTGTTTAATAACACTGTCTTGTTTATTTGACCATGGAAATGTACACATACATCGACATCTTGCTAACTACAAGTCTATTTCAGAGATACGCCACTGTGGTATACGCTGAGCTAATTGTTGATAATAATGTACACTTCTCCAAGACCTCAAAAGCAGAAAGCCACCAGAAACTTTCATTTACAATTACAGACAAAGGACAGCATCGTTTTGCCAAAGAATCTAGGCACCTGGGATTGATTTGAACAGATCAAACATTATCATCAAAGTGTACCGATATCTGATTCTGCCAATAACAAATAGAGTGTTGAAAACAACGATATTTCATCTGCCTGTGGGGCCCTCATTGAAGTCTTGAATACCCCTTATCAGACCTTTCATGGAACGTCTCACTCTCACGCCAAATCAGCAACTTGTGAAAGCTCCAGATTGTCACTTTTGATATCAAAGTACAGAAAATGTCACTGAATGTATGTGAAGGTGATTGCATTCACCAGCGCGCTTTTGCCTTTTAACTAAAGATATCGGATCAACATTTCATGGACTTCAAATGGGTTGCATTGAAGGCTTCATTGAAGGTTTCACTGATGTGATCATTATAATTTCATTGGTATATATTGTCTATTTGAATCTTACTATTCAGTATCCTGATACAATAGTAACAGTAATTTAGTAAATAAGCTACTTAAATACCAGATAGAAGTCCATGAAACTTTATTGCTCAAAATTTAATGGCTATCAATTAAAATTACAGTGCCACCGTATGGTCTAGCTTCAGATGATAAGTTTTACTCTATCATATACCCTACGGTACCTCTATTGATCATACAATACAGGCGATGAAATCAGTAAATTGTTGACTGTCATATCTTTCCTTACTTGATTTGAAGAACCACATGTATTTCCCAATGGCAGGAGTAAATTTTTATGTTTGGAGTTCAGACAGTTGTACAGAATAGAAATTTTAATGACTGGTTAAAGTTGCCTTTGTAAGTGGACACAGAAACAATAAATATACTGATTCAATAGATGAATTTGTACAGATGTGTTATGAGGCAATTTCATGACCCCTTCAAGACCTTAAATTGCATTCAAACTTTGACATTTATAAAGGAAAAACGCAAGTTTTGTTGTTGATAAAATACACCGACAATGCACTTCAGCATTCGATGAATCTGAACAGAGTGTTGTATAAAATTGGTGTTACCATGCCAACAAAAACACCAGGATGTAAGGTCATGTACAGGTGATGAAAATGGCCAACTGACGGATAATACCTTTTGGAGGCTTACTGTTTGAAATGGTGAGTTGTATTTTTCACACAGCCACGGAAGAATTACCGAGTGAGCTACTAAGGGGACTGGACTAGAGTTCTTACGACAACAAAGACTTGTATGTCCTTTTGAGAAAACATGATTAAGTGTGTAGACAGTATCTCCAAGGCTATGCCTGCTTGTTTAACAAGGTAAAACACAACTACAAGATAGGGTACACATAGCGGACATTTGAAGGACAAGATTAGATGACTAACATAGCCTTGACTTGGTCAGATAGATGTGTTACATGGATGAAACTGTCACACTGCTCTGTAGAAAGTGAAATGCAACAGAGACAGTGAAGGGCTTTGAAAATGCAGAGGTGATTCTAGGGTTGGGCATGAATAGTTAGCCATGAATGGAGCAGATTAATTGTATGATCTATATCCCGGAGATTATCCTTGAGTCAATTACAAAGGCAAGTGTTAAAGCAATTACTGGGCACGTTGGTAACTGATAACAGAGATGGGCGTCACCCGGGAAACCATCATCAGTCGAAGGGTAGCAATGTGAATCACCAAATCGCCATGGTGATTGTACAACATGGGATTAATACAACATGCCATTGATGCAATCTCACAGAAGAAATGCTGACTAAATGAAATCCTGTGAGTGTGGGCCTAGCACTTCATCCACATGCGACACATTCCTTGATGTCATTCACCTATCGTTCTGTATGTTATACCGTTTGAAGGGACACATTCCATTAATGTAATACACCTATCGTTATATATGCATACCTATACAATTCAAATTTTAAAAGACTCCGTCTTCCATTCTTAATTTGAGATCTTTTAAAACAATTTTGATTTTTTTGTAATCTTATTAGAATGTCTTCACATCTCTCAAGATGGTTTAGTGTCTTTAAAATTCCTTTTCTCTGAACAGCAATAAAACTTGATGAACTTGTACATACAAATACAGATGAGAGTTTCGAGTTATACATATGGATCTATTTATTGGGGCTAGGAGAGTATTCTAAGTTCAAATTTATATACAGTCATTTGGGTGACAACTGAGCCAGTGATAAAATTAGAAGGAAAGGAATGTCAAATGCCTTGTCCATCAAAAAACACCTACAGTGATTTCCGCACGATTTCCACTATTGAACAATCATTTCCACATTATAATGGGCTGTACACAATATCCACTGATCCATATACATCCCTGCATCATAAGCAGATGAATTCAATTGAACAATATTGGGGAAATCACTTTAAATATCCCTGTCTACAATCCGCCATTCCTGCCCTACACACCAGCTTTCACAGAACAAAAACTATGGTACACAGTGCATATCACATTGCAATAGCACTGTTTGCTTGTACAAAATCTAACCTTCTCTGGGCAATTAATGGATTAAGGACGGCATTATCCCTCAAAAGGATGCCTAATCCCCTTTAGGTTCATACAACCAGAGTAAATATTTGGGTCTGTTTGGTCATACATCACTGGTCAAGTTAAAAGCTGAGGTCACTGTACTTGTCCCTGAGAAAAATTTACAAAATACCAATACTGTTATACAAAATACTAATACTAGGATGGGCTGCAGAGTTTTCAGATACTAAGATAACAAACTGTTTGACCAAAGTAAAAATAATTGGATGATTTCTCACAAGTCTTGGGGGTCTTCTTATTTACAGATGCTGGACAATGGCGTATCTAAAATCTGTTGGCTACAAAGTACAAGCCCACGCGTTGACAAACCCTGTCTACAGACGGAACAGATGATGGACAACATACAATTCTGAAATTCTGCTATCTGCCAGAAATAAATTTTATGCAAATAAGCTTATTTATGGCTGCTTTGATAACAAACAACAAACCAATTAGTATTTTATAGATGACCAACATTGTAAGTGTTGATGTTTTGATATTTTGTTACAGAGAAACACATTGAAAACAGCCAATTCATCCCTTGAAACACTGTCTCATAATGAATACCACAGTTGTGGCATGTCCAATGAAGTCATGATCAGAGACAGGGTCAATTGAGGTCACTTCTTAAAAATAAACACTCCATCTCTGGTAAGAGGGTTGGGGAATGTTTAAAATATGTAAGTGTGTGGCTCAAGAAGTGGCTAGTTGTCATGGATACTACGCCTGTTCTATCATAAATCTAAGGCAATTACTATCAGTAAGGCATTTCAGTTACATGTCAGCCTTAAAATCCGTCCCATGTACTGAATGTTCATATGATGTTCAAAATTTTTTAAAAATCAGGATTTGATAATTTATTGAATGGTTGCAGTGATATTGAGACCATCAAATTAGGTCAATATTGAGGATACAGTTGATTCTGACGACTAGGATTGCTCATAGGTTGATCATTGTAAGCCAAACACAAGAACTGTGGTCTTGTTTAATATCAAGGGATGATTTGAAAAGGAGGCATTTGACAGAGAGAGGTCAGCAACACTCCTGAGCTCATAGAAGTCATACACCACTGCAAAAACTGCCGAGTGGAAAACGGAATCTGAGTACCCTGGAGACTGTTTGGATTTGTTGTGACCTTTGACCTCTTCAGGTTTAAGAATGATGGAGGCATGCCAAGTTTCCTTGGGTACATATTTCTAGTATTACAACAAACACTTTTAAAGCGCATATCTCACAATTTGTGCATTGCATATCGTTTGAATGTGGTTTCTTGTTAACAGTAACTCTTCATTACAATCTTTTCCACCCTTTGCTGCAGGCAATTTTGGTCAAAGGCACCGCAATTGTCAGATATAAGATGAGTTTTTTCATTAAAAATCAGTTTATTTTCTCACAGTTCAACAGTGTTGATACTTTTGAATACTGAACCTCTGGAAATAATTTTTGGTGATACTTTTCGGCTGTCCCAATAACTTCCAATAGGAGTTCCTTACAACTGCATGCTATGACCGTTGGTAGAAAACAAGGGCATCATCAGACCTGTGGGTATACCAACTGAGATTGCAAAGTGGCCTCCCTTCGCACTCGGAGATATGTCGGAGATGTCAACAGGCCGGAATTACCTTCTCAAAGCCCTATGAGTTGATTGAGTTCTTGTGTTTCCCTGGAGCGTGTGTTGGAGTGATTTAGAGTTAATAAAATTCTGTTCTCCGAGCTGCAAGGGTCACCATGACAGCAGCTGGTTAATCATGATGGTGGGTGCTAGTAAACTGCATATTAGATTTGGGCACTTCAACTTATACAATTATTTCCCCTCAAAAACTGCTGGCTGAGTTAAATTCACAAGCCATATTGGTTCAAGTGTGTGGAAGTTAGGATCAGAAGTATGCCTACACTTGTTGCCAATGGTTCCACTACTCACTGTAATGTATACGCATACATAATTTATGACAAAATATAAATAAAGTTGAGTCTATTTCTAGACATTCATAATTTACAACCATGATACATCTGGTGTGTTGATGAACACAAATGACTGGTGATATTTTGCTGGTCACAGTTCTGGTACATGAAATGATACACTTCTGGGTCAGCAGGCAGAGTGTTCGTGTATCAACTTTTGAATGTACTTCTGCAGGTATTACCAGGGTAGACAGCTAAAAAGTAGTCCACTGTCTGTTTGGCAGGGAAAATACATAAAAACTTGTGTAGCTATCCATTGATGCAAATTTATCAATACATATTATCAACACTCTCACTGGTGTTGAATCTTGTCCTGTGTTTTATGACTATTAGAATCAAACGACTGAGTCTTCGAAAAACATGGCCTAATTCTGGACTGCAGTCTCAGGGTTGCTGTCAACTCAACTGAAATATTTTCTCATGATATTTTCTGGAGCTGAGCTGGGGAGCAGATTTGTACAATAAGCAACGCCATAATCTGCAATATCAATCTTGCTGTAGCTGACTATGAACGTCAAATGCACAGGTGTGAGTTAATTAGCTGAGTGGCTCCAACTAGATGCATTGTCCAAGATAAACCTACAGCATTATTTTTGAGCATAGGTTAATTTTGAATTGTCCACAAACATCTGCTGTAATGGTAGTAAAAATTTGAGAACTTCTAAAACCAATTTTGAACTATTCTGCAAGACACTTTATTGGAGATACTGACAACTTTGCCATGTAGCATAACAACATTTGTAGTTTGGTAAAGCAACTGTCATAAGTAGGTCATTAATATGTATTTTTTCTGCATACCAGAAATTTGTGTCATGGTTTCTTTCTCTGTTTTCTCCATAAGCATAGTTGGAGGTATGTGTAAGCTTTGTCAACCACTACATGTAAGATGCTGAAGGATATACAGCCAAATTCTCAAATAATATGAAGTTGACGTTCAAAAGAAAGTGTCCTTGTCCCTTCTAGCATGGCTGTTTTTATGACTTACCTTCATTACTCTGCTTTTAGGAGGTGTATACTTTTGCCGGTGGGCCATTTCATAGCATATTATAATACACCATTACTATTCCTATCCAAAAGCGGCCTTTACCTCATTTGACCCTACACAGAACTGAACTAATGCAGTTTGTCAGTCTACCAGCAATATGATGGGGGTTTTTGTCATGACATGGCCACAACAAATATACACATGCACTTCACACTGTATTCCATTTGCACTTTATAAGGCTTCCTTTGCTTTGACACTTCAAAAGATTTATTGCACACGACCTTTGCCCTTGGCAAAGAGCCTTGGAATTTGGAAGTCCTCAGTCTTTAGGTGCTGCCCATGGTCAAGGTGCTCATATGAACAATTATTGCAGATGTTTCTAATTTGAGAACATCTTAGTATCATAGCTGTTTTGTACAATAGCTGTTTTGTACAATAGCTGTTTTGTACAATGTTAGTATACGGTACATGCTGGGAGACTTGCAACGACAACTTTTACACCAACTACGGACAAATCTTCTAGAGTTGTGTAAATATCAAAACTTCTACGCCATAATTTTTACACGTCTGTGCTTATACTATCACTGTCATTAAACTGCTGATGATCTAATCCATCATGAATGTACACTATGGCATGCCTCTATACTGGAAAAAAAAAATGAAAACTCCATGAACCATGGGTAAAATAGAGGTCGGAAGGTTGGTGACATTAAACTATGCGAAAAGTGAAGTGTTACATTGAGTTGGGTTCTGTGCAATATCCATGATGAACTTACATAACCTGAACGGAGCCGTTGGCTATAAAATTTTAATTTCCTTCAGTGAGATTTCCTGGAGGTGGTTTGTCAACTGACTGGGTTTGATTTCATGGTACCTACGAAGTATTATATTACTTTACACAGAAATGCTACATTTTCAATTCTCTTTCTTTGTTCAGTTGGAATTAAACTGCTCCAGGCCGTCCGTGGGCAAATAAGAATTTATCTGACGAATGCAGGAATTCCCATCTTGATTGCATGACATATGAAAGTACAATGGACTCAAAATATTGAATGTTGTCTTCATCTGATAAAGAGAATACAAGCAGTTTAGTTTAAGAACAAATATTGTAGCGTTTTTTTTTTCTTGTGATGACAGTGTGTTTTGCTAGAATATGGGAAGGCAGATAATAGTCTGGAAACCGAGGTTCCATTTATAGTGTTCCCATTTACTAGTAAACAGGATTGTATTTACAATATTCAAAATCAGTACACTCAAAGTCACCAAAGTTCCTGGACTTTCACAGACTTTTCCAGCACTTTCAAAGGGTTTTCTTGAAATCCATACCATTTTCTGGATATGATTTTTACAATATATTATTTTATATATCATTTTACATATCATTTTCACAATATAATGACTGATCATCATGTCAGTTTTGAATATTGTGGGTGGATAATCAGTTTTCCAGGACTATCAAGGACTCAATTTCACTTTTTTAAGGACTTTTCCAGGAGGCTTAGATTTCAATGACTTTCCAGGAACGTATTACATTCCTGGAAAGTCATTGAAATCTAAGCAGGACCCTGTATATCATGGGAAAGGGGAACTCTGTAGCGTGACTTTGGAACCCTGGGTACAATTTACCAGGGTACCGCCCATAACAAAAACACTGAGTTCAAAATAGCAGGTAGAAGAGTTTGACTGTTTGCTTTGGCAGCTGACACCAACTACAAAAGTACAGTACACTATCAAATACTCATAGGAAATGTATTATTTCCTATATCAATGATATTCAAATGAAACTAACAGTAGCCAGAATTATTATATCAGTATACCGGTATGTTGCTACTACTAGTTTCTTATTCCTACCTTACTGTTCCTTCAGATATGTTCACATCTATCCAATGATCATATGAAACAAAAGAAGGAAATTTCAAGCAGAAGGCTGCTGCTCTGGCATTTGTCTGCATGCTTTCAATCTTTCATGCATACCGGCCAGCAACCAGAGGTGTACCACTATGTAATCTTTATACAACTACACACGACTCATATATCCTGTACTGTTCCTCTCAAGCATTGACCTGGTGTTAGTAACACTTCACAGCAAATAACTTGTCAAACTTTTTAACAAGTAGCATCTGGATCTTCACATATATTTTCCATATCAGAGATTCGCATATTTTTTTCGGTCCACAGAATAAAGAATGAAAATTACGATACATTAACCCTTCAACCATCAAATTCTGACTCAATTCTGTTATTTTCTACATCTAAATCAAATTTTTGTGGGAAAAATGGAGGTGGACCCAGATAAATGCTGTGTTCTTCCAAATACATACATGTAGATGTAATGTACCTGTATGGAAAAGTTCTTTTTTATCACTCTTATCTGTAACCCTTCCCCAATTTCTCTTGCACAAGCCCTATATTAAACATGGAAAACATTAGAACTCTGTCTACATTTGGTAGTGAAGGGTTAATATAAAGTTATTTTACTGGTTGTCAAGTGATACAGTTGATTTATTAAGGAAGTTGCAATTCAGGCACAGAAAATGATCTTAGAATAAAGACATTCAGCACACTGCAATAACTAAACTACTAGCCGGGTCTAGGTACATACATAACAGTCCAGCGATGGAACCGTAATTCACACAGAAACTCGACAAGTACATCGGCTTTCGTGTACCTTGCCACGATTGGAAATCACGCCCATTTCTCACTGATATCAAGTGATCCCTGAATTATTACAGCAACTAATGACATGGCTTAGTCCCCAGTATCATGTAACAAGTAATATTCTAACCAATCAAGATTAGTTGTTCCATAGCCTCCAGAGTAATCAAGGAGTGAGTAATGATATTGATGCCCTCTGTGCAGCAAGCCATGACTGTTCCATATGTTATAATTTATACAGCCATTAAAGTTCCATTAACTGTAACTTTTGATTTCCAGTAATTTTGTTATGTCTATAAAATCTTATTTCTTTCCGTACTTCTAAATTCAAGTTGACACGCTACGTGTTCAACTTCTACAAAACTTTGTATATATGTTGACAACTGAATTTTAGTCTACACTTATATTTATTTGTCAACAACAACATTGCACACAGTTACACAAAATATTGTGTTGGCACGGCTAATTCTCCACGTTTTGACATATTTCAGAAAACTGTTAAAATGTGTTTCGCAGAACAAAATCATGAAAATAATATCAAAATTTACAACTCTTATCTGTTTCAGTGGAGACAAACAACATGGCCGTGACATTCATTCGACCTCTCTTGTACTTCTTCTTACCTTCTCTCTATCATCTGCTACGTCATACACTTGATCGTCGGGATCTAAGATTCCTCCATCACTGAGGTTTTCAAGACTGCGTACATTCACCCAGTAGTCAGGGGGCTGGATATGGCGGAAGACAAAACAGAAAAAAAAAATTGATCAGTACATATTACTTTTGAAAAAACTGGTCAAATTATTACTTTTATATACCAAGAGATGTTACAAATGTGATTCAAAATACTGTGACTTAAAAGCTCTTGTAGAGATCACATCTGTGACACAATGGTCACATATGAAACATTATTACAGTACATTTAATAGAACTATTCACATTTCGCAAATGATTACGTCTAGCTTTTATGAAATGGTACTAACAACAGCAAAATATATCCTCAGAAACAGACAAGATGCAAAAGCAGGATATTCTTTAGAAGTCATATTGATACAGTTTCATTGTCATGATACACATCAGTATCCTGTACAAAAATGCCCTGGGGTACTTCACATTGACATGACATTGAAGACTTTATGGTAATTTCTACTGGTAAATATACACACGTCACCAAGAGACGTCATGCGTCAATGGCATATCAGGTTAGAGGGCAAAGTAGACATCGCGCATTAAGTAGGTCACATGTAGCAAAGAACTCCAAAATGCTAAATGTATGTTGAGTTTTATTCTACCATCAGTGCACTTTTCAGTCCAATGTTGGATGGGTAAATTTCAGTGCATGCTGTCATAGCGACCACAGTATGACAAGGACCAACACATCAAACCCCAATTTCCAATGTGACTCAGCGGGGTTTCTTTGAACAGTAATAAAATAGAAGCCCTATTGTCTGACTCAAATCACTGACATAATAATTTGATGAGAAAGGACGTCATTAGTGTTTAGAAATAGGTATATTGTATGGAAGACTTAGAAGTCAACTGCAACAGATACAGTAAACCTTGGTCAATGTTGATCAGAGTATGAAAGATGTATGATAGACTTTGTACCTTAACTTCTTCCTTTTAAATAGCTATCTTTGAATCCTTTCTCTATTGAAAAATGCTTTGATGAAACTGTTCTCCACAGTTCAGGTGCATCACTATGATTTGATACAATTCAACAATCCAAATGAGTCAATTTGAGCTGTAGATACATGTGAGGAGTATTATCTTCCCTTTCACAGCTATGATCTGGCATGACCTTATTATTCAAACTTGTCAAAATTGAACTTGTATGTCACAGAAATGGGTGTAATATTTGATTTCAACCCCTTCTGTCTGTTTGCTCTATTGACATCAGAGTTTGACACAGAAAACAATATGATTCTACATGTTCTAAGATTTGGTGGTGAGATATTCAGTGGTGTGTTATAGGCCTAGTACCTGTAAATGAGGAAATGTGGTACAGAAGCAAACTCAAACTGTTCCAATACAGCATGGGGTGGAACAACACTGATATGTTATGTTACAGAAAGACAGAAGTCAATAGATGGTTGCATAAAGGGTTTCAGCAGGAAGGTCACGCCAACACAAAAACCACTTGCACCAGAGACTCTGCAGACAATGGAAGGAATTGTGTAGTGTCCATGCTGAGCTATAAACTGAACAATTACATTGTGTGTTAGGGATGTTTTTCTCTGAAACAAACTCCTCCAGACAAACGTTGTGATGCAAAACCCCAACTAATAGTATCTCACTCTGTACAGGTCACTACAATATGTCATGTTCTGTGGTGTATGAAACCGTTGAGATACCCCAACAAACCAAATACATGATGAAGCAATATATAGACTCATCTCATGATCCGATAATCTTCGATAGAGCAATTATAGAAACCACACCCGTACCTTTCGAAATATCTTAATATAGCAGGCTCCCATGATGAGACTGGTTGCTCTCCTAGTGTCATACACTTTACACACTGTCACGAAATTTTACACTGAGCTAAAATCCATTCAACAAAGGCTTTCTGGCATACATACATGCAACAGCTGCTCAGAAAACATAGATGTGTTTGTCCTGTGTGTGAGTCAGTTGTGGTACACAGAACTGAGTGGATTTTGATGATTCTTTCAATTCATCCAAGCTATCTATTATGTCAGGCCAGTCACATCTGATAAAGCTCTGACACAGTCTATATATCTACTTATCAATTTATTTCAGAGGAGTGAATCTTTTTCTGAATAAAAAGCTGAATGGATTAATAAAAGATATGTGATGATTTACAGACTAGATGTAAGCCATACAAGCCTGTCATATGGTTCCCATCACCTGAGCAGTGATGAATATATGTAGATATCGCCAGTAGGATTTCATATTACATACTGTCATGGCAAATTTCAAAACTATTTATCAGCGAAAACACAACTCTTTCTTTGTGTTATCCCCCGAAAAAGCTTCAATTGAAATTCCTTTTTTGTCATTTTTTCCTTCTTTCCAAAAAAAATTTCAAATTTACATGGATAGAGAATTTGCTCAACAGACTAGTCACAAATTTGGAGATACACCATAAAGATTTCATCCATCTTGATTTTCTCCGACACAATTTTGTTACTTTGCCACATGTTTTCATTTCACATCATTGACATTTACGCGGCAAACGCAACATGTCTTTAGATGAAAGTAATCACCAGAATTACACTAGGATTTATCTGAAGTGTGTGAAGGAATGTTTCTATAAACACAGAAATACTCAACTACACATCTAGATACATGTATAGTGAAATTGAATAATTTCAAACACGAGTATGGTACTTTTATGTTAACTCAGATTCAATACCTTGATTGAAGTACACCAAAGCAGTATTTTGACTTTTTCTTTTCACACCTCCATTTGAGAATGCACATTTTTGTTAACAAAAGTCAGAAGAAACCAATCAATTAAGATGCTCTGGTATTTGTACTACAAAGGCATAGCTCTTCCTCTACACATCTTTTACTATTGAAAGGTGAGTTCTGAAATATTGCAATTTCTCTATTCAATGAAACGTGGAGTAAGTGCAACCGGGGAAATTTTTGTACACTATCTTCCAGGTTGACGTCACATTTCACACATTTAGATAACAGGGTTCGCAGCTGGTTTCTTTGTTGCCACCAATCTCTTGTTCATATTTGTACATGTGCACACATCTAGCATTGCATGGCATTCTCAGGAAGCAAATGATGCAGATAACATTATGTCTTTGAATGTGAAATCACTCCACAAAGATGAGAGTGATATGGATTGGTTTGGTAGCCATGGGAACAGTTGCTATGGAGACCGTATCTAAGTGATAATCCCCACTCTGGAAACAGTGGTTGACTGAATACTATATGATACTTATGTCTAGTTCTTAGGATGAACCTTTACTTCAAAGTTTTGTGAAGTTATATATCTGATGGGAAGTTTAACCACTGAGAAAGAAAGATACAGCATAAAGGCTACACAACATGTATGTATATACATATCCCTTGTAAGTTGTAGATAAAGAGAACTACTTAGAACCCTGGCAGATTGTGCCAGGGAATGGTTAGCATGTGTTTGTACAATTGTGCCTAGATTATATATAAATCCAGTTGGTGCCAAGCCACAAACTATACAATGTTTATCTAAACAGTTTAAAATATACTGGATTTTCATCACGGTCCAAGATACACCCAGTATTGCACAATGTTGTCAGTGTACAACAATGCGTCCAAGGGACATCATGTGATAAATTGGACACACCCAGTCTAAATTTCTGTCTTTGAACGCAAGATATTGCACGTAAAGCAATTTCGTGTCAGAAGCCCATCGAAACTCAAGCTTTTCATTTTAAATTGGTCTTTCGTTTCTACGAAAATGTTTCTAACCATCTCAGACTTGAAATCTGTTCACAGGATATGCACTGCATATGGCCTATTTGAACACATTTTGCCTGCTATTTCCATCCTGCAGAATGTGACAAAACTTCAGTTCATTCACAGCCCACATGGTAATAAACCTGTGATAAAAAGAGTCTGTTTGCTTTTCAAACAGAAAACAAGCAATTCTGTGGTTTTCCTCAGCTCTAAAGATACATTCATTCACAGGGTATGAGTACTCATTTTTCTGGACAAATCTCAGTTGAAGTGTGTCCCGTATAATGCTTTGAAATAGCACAATAATATCATATCTGTTTACACTCACAGAGTTCTGAAATTTACAAACTTTGGAATTGCCGTACTTTTGTACCATCATCCCCAACCAAATTACAATTGGGCACTGAAGAAAGTTAACCTATACCAGAATGCACAGCATGCTAGACATAGCACATTATGAGAGCTGGTAAAACACTCTTGGCAGGGTAGAACGTCTGTGTACTTACTTGTGAAGAAAAGTGAAAGTTGGCTAGCTTTTTACCAGACAGACAGCAGCAGTGTTAGCAGGTCCTTGAAGATTTGCTACAACAACAAATACTCTCATGCATCAGCCAGGACAGCGAGAATGTCACCCCAAAAAGTTATCAGCAGATGAGTAGAAAATGAATTCCAGTGAAATTCAGCACGGTACACATCAAACACTTTGGTATAACAACAGTACCATGGATGAACTCAAAGTTGCCGAAGAGTTTCTCAGCCAAGTTGATCACCAAATTGGCTTTGTCCCGTGATAAACACAGCCTCAAGCTGAATGAGTGTTTACATCCCCAGCGTTGTACAGCAGATGACGCTGTCTCAGACTCACTGCTTGTCTGCAGTGATAGGGAGTCCGTTTCCCAAGCGGAGTATCAGTAACCCATAACCAGCTCTATGCATCGGAATGTCAGATATTCTCTGACCAAACCGTAACGTCTGCCACAACAGTGAGACTTGCCATATGATATTAAATGTTATTGGCTGGTGGTCGGTTTTTCTGCAAAACAGTAGATGTCACGCTGTAGTCGTACAACCATGTTAATTACCCTGCTTGTTTCCTCTCATCCACTTCACAGACCAACATCAATCCACTGGCAGAAAGCCTCTCAATTTCATAGTACAGACATACATGTACTGACTGTGGCAATGACATTGACCAGTAATTCAGTCATATATGTATCTTACATCATCACATCTGCTTTCTTGACACCATGTACTCCTTGTTCGCCTGTTCCTGAGATCAGGTTTCCTCCTGACCAGTATGGAGAGCAAAGACCTTCAGTCCAAACAACAATTTGAAGCCAACAGCCTTTCATGTAAAGCGGTACACACTGTTATGACATTATGTAAGATATTGTCCTTGCATGGCATTGTTTTTTGTCATGTGTAACAACTTTTGTTATGTTTTTAGAAACTCACATAGGTGGTTGTCATAACATTGCTGTTACCTTGCAAGTGGGGATGGAATCTTACAATTCAACAACAAATTATTTTAACATGCATTGTAGAATGCATGAGACGAAATGTGGCATTTTCCACGTTTATGATTGTTCTACATTTGCGAAGTGGAGTTTGTAGTATGTCATTTTGAAAAATGTAATGCAAGAAGGGTGTTCAAAGACTGTTGACATTACTTGTACTGTTTTCTCTTACATTTTGTAAACTTTATGATTGTAATATTCAGAATGATTGCCTTGCCCTCTCGCGTTTTACAATTGGAAACTCTGCTACAAGTGTATCAAGCCTGCACCAACACTACCTTTTCCATTGCACTACCGGTAGTGGCTGTCCAAATCCCTGTGATGCTTGAAATACAAGGCACGAGAGGCTACAGCCAGTCCTGTGTTCTCTGCATATATGTTATTTGAGGAAAATCAACAATTCTTAGTTTTTGGCATGTTTTGTCATGTAGGAAATTACTCACAGGAATTATTTGAATTATATACAGTAAATTTGTGTTGATGTCATCTTTATTTGGACTCTTCACATCTACTCTTTCTTTTCAAATAAGGTATTTCAGAACAACTGATGAGCACACTTTAAGACTTTCGTTTTCCAGGACCATAGATATACGCTTGAGAAATCACATATTTATACTATTGAGAATCGAAGCTGTGCTCTGACAACCTACACATTATAAGTATTGAATATTTCATTGAGAACCTTACTAAACAAGAAAAGTCTTATTAATGATGAGACAGTTACAGTAACATTGCATTTACAGCACTATCCTACTGTACACATTTGCTGGATTAAAAGCACTTGATCTACACACACATAAGATTCTTTCAATTGACGAGAAGTTGTCAATTCAAACCATTAATTTGTTGACACTATGGAGTGTGCAAACTCAAATTTCACCCCATTCATCCAGTAGTGATGATGTCATCCTCTCAAAAATCCACTTCTCCTCATGACAACAAACTTCAAAGATCATTGGAGAAATACACACTGTAACTTTAATTGCAGACCAGTCTATTATCCTTAACATAACTACGACTCAATTCATGTGTCAGAAATATAATACATGTGAGTAACTTAAATTGACTCATCGCAGCAAAATGTGTACATGTATAACGCTGGCTACACTGTACATTGGGAGCTGTCACAATAATCACCTGTACTGGAAGTTCATTCAGTGGCAGAATTAGAATCATTAAGCAAACCCTCATATAAACCACCTCAAGGCAAGTTTTAGTCAAAGAACCTGCCATAGTGTTTGGCCAGAGGCAGATTATTTCTATTACTAATGAGCATCAGCAAGTGTTAGGACTGGAAAGACAGAAATTGCACTGACACCTTGTTACTTTGCACTCGTGACAAAGATTTGACTCTCTCCAGTGTCAATATATCAAACCCTTGCATTGATTGACTGATGAAACACACTCAATTTTCACAGATCTTACATTTCTCAGATCAAAGAAGATGTCTTTTACATTTCTCAAAAGAAGAAAAGCTGTCAGTTCAATTTTGAGGGAAGCTAGGACTGATTATCAGCGATGGAACGCTCTGATTCATGCCCATGATTCTGCTTCTGTATCTGCTGCAAAAGTTAACAGCTTAACAATGTTGATGATAAACCACACAATCACACCATAACCACAGACTACCAAACCTGTTGTGTGTTTTTGCATGTATACCATCGTTATCACTATTCAAAATTTGACAGCATTGAGTTTGCAAGCCTTTGACAGTTTCTACCCATAGGTTTTCCTAATTTTAATTCTTTTACAGCTACGCTTACTGCTTTCATTTTATATCGTTTAAATTGCATGAGATGAAAACCAATAATCTGACAGCAGTTCAATGGTTGTGTCGCCTAGGGGACAGATTGTCGGACTGTCAAATTTCTGCAATTCTTTTCTGATCTACCACTTGTGGGGGCTCATTTTAAAGCTCTTGGAGAAAGAAAAATTTTACCGTCTTAGTTTTTTCTAAACTCCAAAAATTTAATTTTCCCCCATAGAGTTAACACAGGAGTGGTGGCCATTTTGAATTTCAAATGTCGCAAAATGTTTATCATATTTGTTTCTCGAGTTCCAAAATTTGCACAGTGACCCCTGATTTTTATTGTTGATTTGGTAAGAGCATGGTTGAAAGTTTCATTTCGGAAAGCTGCAGCAAAAGTTTTTATGTCTCACTTTTGAGGCCCATACTACCTTAAAATCAGCAATGCAAGGAGTCTCCTATGTTACTTTAAACATTTGATAGTGTAACCCACAGGAGAGATAGTCATAATTTACAACTGGTGAGAACACATACAACTGTACTATCTGATCTCAAGAATCAATACCTGGGGTTGTAGGGTACATCAAAGTGATAGGTCCTATCAACAAGGAACTACATGTTACTCACGCCCCTGACAACCTTCTATCACCGGCAAACTCAAAAACGCACCTCCAGGCTGGAACTATATCTTGGCACAGTTCATGCAACAAGCAGCATCATCTCTAGTCTCCACTACACTGATTTTGTTCCCCAAATCTTATCTCTGAGTCTCAATCACATTGATGCTGAGAGTGAAAGTGGCATTCAGTAATGATGATGATGATGATGATGATGATGATGATGATGATGATGACAACGATTGAAATAATACATGGGATGGAAGATGATCTGCTCATTAGAGGCTGAGAGATCTGTCATCATGTACCTATCATTCACTTTTACAGAACTGCACTAATACTTCCATTCTGTAAACAACATCCATCATGATTTCACTGTGCCCATTCTGCAAGAAGATTGATCATCTACCGGTGTTCATACAATATCTGGTACTTGTAGTGGCAGAATAGATGGGCTGATAATACTGTGCAGCTATTAACTAGAATGTACAAAACATACTCAGCTAAGCCATTGAGAACCCCTGGTGAGCTGAGAATAAGGCAAAAGTTACACTCACAGTAAGAAACCCCTGTATATCTATGTGATGTTCTTGAGGATGATGCTGTTTGGGATTAGTAATGAGTTTTGCTGATTTCAATAAAGCATGTGCAGTACAACCAATGTGTACAAGTATTCTGTAATCATTGAGATTACACCACATTCACAGGTGGCAAATCATGACAAGTTACAAGTGACAAATCACATGTTATTTGGCTTCTCTGCACTGCACAACAAAAGCTTACACTATACATGTACCGGTATTTGGTATAAGCTTGGGGGGCTCCAATGTTCTAAATAGAGGAGGGATAGATACACGATGTACTTCTCTGTTATAATTATTAAAGATGAAGGACTACAAAATAATAACACAAAACGTTTTTCTATTACATATTAATACACACATACCTCTACATATTTGACAACAATGCAGACATTGCCTTGATGAAAACTGACTGTTTTTATGGTAAATGTACAGGAACTCAGTAACTACTAGTATTTGCTTTCATCTAGCCAGTCTAATACCATTATATTATATACAGATACAGAAATCATAAAACTGCAGCACCACCCTACTCCAACACTCTTTCTTCAAAATAAAGGTTATTTTTATAAATTTGTAAATTATACCAGTGTCCTGATATCCTTTTCATTCGTAAGCCATTAAAATAGAGCAAAATATTCAGAAATAGAAACTGGGTCCTTGAATGTTTATGACTTCCTCAGTGTTGAAGCGAATGGACTTTCAATGACCCACGCAGCACTGACGTTGTTTATCCACTATTGTTCAAAAATAGCTCAGCTGACTCGGTGAATCTGGATAACGTAGTTAACATAAAATGCCTCAATCCATTTTTACACATCCGGTATTTGGGTGTTTATAGTATTTCACCCATGGAATGACAAAATTGCAATATGTACTGAGACAAACTCTATCCAGAAACTATGATACAGCACACACCTACACAGTACCAGTAATTTTCAACTGAACCACAATGTTCGCTGCTCTAGCAGTCTCGTATGGTGCTGATTCTAAATGAGAACAATTGTACTACATGACACATTGTCAACAGACTTATTTACAGCAAAGTAATTCCCATTAATATTTTGTTGCACTAACAGCCTTGTATGGGGTGAATTCTGAATGAGAACACTTTATACTAAACCACACGTTGTGTACAGACTATTTTACAGCGAAGTGCTTCTATCAAAAAGCCAAACATGTTTTTTTTTACACTGACACTACAGTAAAAATTTTACCTTTTGATTTATCAAGGGATTTTGTGCGATTTCACTAGTTGTGAAATTGGACAGTTTAACTGTTTTAAAACTTGCTCAGAACGACTGTAGGTTACAAATGTACAGTTTATAGACTTTCACAGGTGAGACAGGATGAGGTTTGTAATAGCGTGTCATTCAAGTAAGCATTAAAATGTATCTTGTAACCCATAGGTGAGCGTGTCATTGACACCTTCAGGCCATTCTGTGATGAACACGGAAGCCTGATCTAAATAGAGTCCAGCCATTCTGTATTTGTGATGCTTGTTTGTCCTGACAGACGAATGTTGGTCGTCAGGCCTTAAATGTCATCCTCAGCCTAAAACTACTGATAACTGTTCCGTATAAAGCAAAGATCTCCATGAATATGCATAGACATGTACCAGAAAGCTATCACCATGGACTACCCGACCGTTACATGAAATACCCGACATGACGTCTGCACTTGTGCTCATAAAAATACTTCTTCCGATAAACATATTATCTCATATTTCCTCCACCATAATTGACTCAACGGATTCTAACATGTCGGAAACAATTGAAACAAGACTAGCATCTACCGCTACTGTTGATGCTACATCTGGTTTGCAGTGTTTCACTTTGAGAATTGTAACTACATTCTGGACTACCAACTCACATCCGTGTCTTCCGCCCCAAATATCCTTATTTACTGGTACAAATAAAGACAAAAGGATTCTCTAATGAGTCTACCATGAACTGTACTCGGTGATTCCAAATGGCAGGTCACGAAAGGTTACACATTATATAGCTATTAGCGCCTATGTTTAATGCTTCATGAATGTCATGCCTTAAGCCTCATGCCATTAAACTATCAATATGGTCTGCTGCAGTTTCTGGAAAGTTGGTGTTTATGGCGTCGATACTTTGTACACAGATAAATGGGCCAGAAATTAGCAAAGGATGGGCCAGATTGCGACATGCAAACATACAATAGAAGCAAACATTGAATGATGCACAGTTTTCATCTTGGAGTTCAACCTGCTCAGAATGGAACTTCAACTAGTCTCCAGCTATATTTCAAAATTCCATCTTTATATGGACTCTGTTCACCAAAGCAACGAAAAAGTTTTAGAGCCACGTACATGACTAATACATGTAAGTTTGGTAGTTTTCCTTCTAAACACCGCAATTTTTTTTACCAAACTGGGATATGTACGGTACATGTAAATGAAGTGAAATCAATTATTGGAAACAGAGAGTAATGTATCATTCAGTACAGGCAATCAAACTGCTGTACCATGACTCGGAGCTTGTATTCGTCATGAAAAAATAAGACACAAATACATGTAAAACCTGCATAACGAGTTAATTACTTTTTGTCAAAGCAAACGAAGTAATTCTGACATTTTAATCACTATACAGGAATGTTTTATAATTAAGTCAATGGATCTCTTGATTGGTAAAAAATACACAGTTATTTCTGGGCGAGTGAACATGTTCGTTTATCATCATGTCTCGTACAAAAGATAGAGAGTGGAACATTTCTACAAGCACATTAGCAATGTATGTCATCTGCAGCCACGGTAACCAAATTATGAAAATCCTTTTGACAACAAATATCTATGTCTTGCCGGCTAAAATCGGTATGTATACACCTTACAATAGGTGTGGAGTGTGCTTGTCAACACAATATTGTAGCACTACTATGGAAATGTTTTCATCTCCAAAGAGCCGCAATGGTAAATAATGTAATAGGCTGATGGTGGATGCATTTCATAATTAATTAAATACAGGATGTACTTTTATTATAGCAACAATCCAATTCAACAGTCATCAAATTTCACGACCGTACACGCGTACAAACATATACAGTGGGTGCGGGTTGGATCACAGCTGCCAGGGTGTACATGCACTGTGCATCCTGAAAGTTACCACTATTGTACAAAAATTTAGATAGCCACAAGCCTATGACTGAAACAGGGAAGCTCTGCTGTCCTGCAATTTTTGTAGGTTGATTAAATATCCCCAAAATGACGGATTTTTTCAAATTTTAAAATTTGTCAAATTTTAAAATGGTTCTGAATTGTTGAAGGGTTTTCGAGTGCACACATTTGCATGCAGCAGACAGTTCATGACTATGGAATATGTTCAGTTTAACCTTCAGCTAGGATTTCTGAAATCTTAGACTCGATTTAGGAATTCCTTCAAATTTCTTTGTGTCAGCAAACATTACATGTGACACCAATAGTTTACTGAAGCCACAAAGAACTCTCCTGATTAACTGGGACATGAACTTGGCATACAGAGAACACAGTCTGTACACTGTTCATTACTATGGCAGTGGAATAGAGTTCATAATTGAACATCATTTATGACTTGTCAACAACAGTCAACTATTTTATTGCCCATACAGTTCAGTTGAAGAATCTCTAACCCATTCATTGTAAATGTCACGTCAGCCCTCAAGGGGAAAGTCATATATCAGTTTCCTTATCAGGTAAAAAGTACATATTTTCCATCCATTGTATAATGTGGATTCAAAACTTTCACCACAGAAATACATGTAGAAGTGTCAGCTTGTCAAAGTTGACCATGATATATTTAGCTTGCAAATTGTGTCAAGGTGACCTTGTTAGGCCAGGCAGGCCAGAAATTGATAAAGTTTTGATTGGTTAGCATACATTTTGTATGGTAACCTCGAGATTCATCGTGTAATACTGTAGTCCATTGACTCAAACTGTTTGTATACAGTATGATCAGGATACACTTCATCTAATGCGAAGTTGCAACTTTGTGTAATACTACAGACTGTGTCCAACTTTTGCACCACATCAGTTCAGAAATCTAGTCATTACAGATCAGTACCTGAGTGATTTATTTTCTCTCTGGTGTTTACATTAAGTCTTATCTACAATATTTTATGTGTAAGACATTTGATACAACTCCGATTATTACCACTTTTGATGGGCTATACATAAATTTCTCATTCAAAGCCTACTTACATGGGCCATTTGCGTAAAATGTATCCAGATTGCTCTCAAGGGTTTTCTGATTGTAGCTGATATAACAAGAAAAGTAATTGACATTTAATGATCTATCTTGCCAATATCCAATCAACATATACACACACCCCCACCCACACACACACACATACACACACACATATATCTATATCAATTGAACTTGACCTCATCACTAAATTTTAGTCATTGATAGTAATCAGCTACCAACACATGAATTTCCATTTTATATATATATATATATATATATATATATATATATATATATATATATATATATATATATATATATATATATATATATATATATATATATATATATATATATATATATATAATTTTTCATGAAGTTACTGGGGCAAAGAAGTCATGTTCTCCTTCCTATCTATCTTGCCAGATTACACTTTTACTGTACATACCGGTACAAATGCTCCAGACTAAAGGACCTTTGACATTTCCAGACACCGCCCCCATACAATCTATTGCGCTATGACATCATCAGTGGGCATTCAGAACATCTGTTGTCATCAGTGAAACACTGATGAGGGTGATATTGAGTGATATTGACCAATTTCACATCTCTTTTTTTCCAGAATTCTGGCATTTAGTGCCAGTGATTAAGCCTGTTTGTCCTTGTATAAAAACACTGTAATGTATATCTCTACAAAGAAATCAGGCTTTAAACAATGTAATAGATAGTGAAGCCCCTTTCACAATGTTTGTTGTGCAATCACCGAAGCAGAATGGCTTTCTATGAATCATACCTGTGTTCCCGAGCCATCAGATTTAACAGGTGTTCACGACAAGAACACTTGTTCAATAGATTTTTAAAGTCCTGGTTCTACCTGACCTGAATACAAATAGATACTTTTTACTGTTCCTATATCCAAAATCAAGTCATCATGAGATCTTCATATCAGGGCACACAGTCCATGTAGCCGACAATTAGATGCAAATGATATGCAGTTAAGGTCTCCTCAACTAACTTTCAGCTGGTTGTTCACTTTCTACTATTTTTATAGTATTTTATACAAAGACACAGACTTATTCTACCTGCAACTTACAACTGATAGTGATTTTGTAGCTCATTCTTTACCATTTTTCATAGTTTTCGGTAGCCGGTAACAGACACTTCGTGTTCGTGTCGGCTACATGGACGATCTGCCCATATCAGCATGAGTTGATTTTGGCTCATAAATGTAACAGACTTTGGATAACAACCATATTATATGCAACACTCTGGGGATAATTCTCATTCACTTGATAATCACACCGAGAAAAATACTCAAAGTATGAATAAACTGTTATTCAGTTTGTGAACGCCATCAGAACGTAATTGGATCAAGAGGCCAGATGAAGTGTTTAACTGAGTTACATGTAGTAGCTGTCCACATCCCAATCAAATTTTTGTCCATAAATACATTAGCGGATCGCAAAGCTCACAACCACCATTTCATATACCAGCAAAATGTACCATTTCAAATTTTTGTGTGACGTCAATCAAGTAAAACTGCAAGTCTAATTTCTCTATGTAAATTGTAATTCACAAATTATTGCTTACAAGTTTTCTCTGCACTCCAATTATAAAATGTGTATACGAGTACAAAGTTTTCATCAATTGACACCACAGGTATATTAAAGTGACTGTTCTTCTATGTCATAACATAGAAGAAATTTCATAAGAAAGCCCTGTGTTGGTAGTGAAAGATGTCTTTTGACTGTGAGATTTTGTAGAGTACACTACAGGTGTACAGTATGTGCTTTCCAGATCTAGGTTGAGCTCTCGATATACATGTAACTGGTACATACCCGATAGACCAGTTGTTTCAGCTTGGAAAACACCGCTTTGGAAACATCCTTGGCATGTTTCAAAATCTGCTGGCCAGAAACAATCCTGTCCCACAGGAACTTTTTCAAAGATGATACCGCATCCATTGTGGGATTCTCCCCGTATCCACAGTCACAACTTTGACATAAAAATTTCACACTCAGCTTAATAGCCAGACAACGCCTTCATGATGCCGATGATACCGCTAGCAACACTTTTTTTTTATATTTAAATTCATAACAACAATAACATAAGGGTGCTGAACGTCCATATGACGCCCATCGCTAACCCCTCCTGACCTTTCTACATGCAGATTAGGATGAATATTAATGGCTACAAATGCTTAAAAATATCACATCGGTGATGATGCTGGCATAATATCTGTACAAGGATGGTGAACGTCATTTCATGAGAACAATATCAAACTTAGTACGTGTCAAAGTCACTGGCTCTGAGGTTGAATTAAGTTATAAATATTTTTTCAGTATTATTTGAGAGGTGAAAAGTTGTGTTGGAAAGAACTGTAAAACACACTACCGGGTATGTGAGGTTGACAATATACAAAATTCAACCTTAATCAGAGAGAGAATGTATAGCGACAGTACTGATGCCTCTGGTTATATCTACCAGACACATTAAACTGTTCAAACAAGCTATTGGCTACCGGCTCTAACAAACCACAATTTGGTATGAATATAGGCAATGGTAAATTGCAATCGAAACTGAAGGTGAACTACGTATATTTTGTCCGGCATGACAATGTAATGTGCATCTACATGGATGGTATATGATCAACAACATTCAGATATTTCACTCGTAAATGGCTATTGTCTAGATGGTGAATGATAACAAATCTTCATAAACAGCTGGATTTCAACATAAATGTACGTGAATCGCGAATAACAACTGTGTCTAAATATATTAAAGTCGAGCTGTCGTAAGTGTACAAAAAATAACTTCCCTATTGTTCCATCAGAGGCCGGCTTCTATTACATCTGCACATGTGCATTGCTGCATAGTTATAAATAACATGAACATAACAAAAGTACAACAAATGGTTGAAACCGTACTCCATACGGAAGATGCATGACCTTTCCAGACAGATTGTTATGCCTTATTACAACATATGGCTTCATCACTGCAGCTATCTTTTCTCATAGAAATGTCGTGTAGAGTGACTGACAAATTAACTTTCTGAAATTGTCTGAATAAACATTCACCACAGGATTATTGCCTGGTTTGTCTTATCTACGTAAATGTCAATCACTGAGTTATTGTCTTTTATAATATCCAACAGTAATATGATAGATTACCAGCACCTAATGATATACATGTACTGTATAGCATTATCTTAATATTCTATCTGCATGACTGTAAAATGTCAATTCAGAGTTGTAATCAATGTGATGACGGTGATGACTGTCTTTTAAATTTAGTTTTCACAACAAATCAGCAATGACTTTGGTACAGCCCTATTGTAGAAAACACTGAAATTTCAATTTTTGTGTTTTGTGCAAGTCTTCAGGTACCTTCCATATTAATAAGTCAAAACATACCCTCTGTGTTAATTAATGTTAAATTGTAATATGGCTTAGCATGAGCCCACTTTTCTTAATCTTGTCAACTTTTTCTATGTATCATGTTCTCATTCAGTGAATTCACTGAGTATGAAAAAATACCTATCCACATAGAATACTGACCAAATACAACCGCTATGGCTATGATAATATTACACTTGAAAGTAGATTTATCCACACCATTTGCCTGTTCGGTGTTTATTAATAAATTCCTCCATAAATGAAATCAAATCCTCCAATTATTTTTATTCTTGAACTGAACACTTACAGTTTATTTTCTTCATCAAAATTCTCATATCAAGCCCTTGGTTGTGGCTAATAAGTTGCTAGTGTTTAATTAAAACAACTTTTTTCAGTTTAGAAAGGAGGGCTAGATACTGGAATTTAGAGATTTAACAATAACTAATTTCCATAGGGTGATCTTGTGATTCTCGAATAGGCAAATTCACGTCACATGGTTATGACATAAGGGATAAAGTCAACATGCTGCGCATTCCCATTGGTAGAATACTGATGCATTATGGGTACAGCAAATGTTGATGAAACATAAACACTTAACTAGACCTAAAGTTTGGCATGTGTTTATCTTTTTCAAACAAAATAGGATTTTAAATGCTATATAACAGTACAATGTGCTGTTTGCTAAGGGTTTGAGTGCCAAGTGTATATGATTAGAGAGTTTTTGTAGTACAATTCTCGATAATTGAAGCAAAGTTACCAACTACGCTTTACCATGAGAAGTAGCAAATTACACTATCTCAAAAATTGCCCATTTAAGTACCTCTCCACAATAGCTTTCAGGATGGCATTTTGGTTTTTAAATTTGCTGTTAGTTGTCTTTGCCCATAATGGAACACTGATTACATTAACATCTGTACAATGTCTTGAGAGTACAATCAAATCAGACACATCTCAAGTCTGGCAACTTTGTTTTGTCCATTTCTGCAGCACCTGCATGTGAATTAGATTACACCCATAGACTCAGGAAAGTGAAGCCATTATCTGCAGGCAAGACTGGCATCTGTCTCCAAATCAAAGATCCTCCCATACTTTGCCACTGTTTAATTCATCAAGGTGACCAGGAATGTTGACAATAACAAGGGATGTAGCCCCCTCCTACACACCTGAAGGGAACGTCTCAAAACAAGCTATTTGACAAATGGGACAGGACTTGGCAAACCACTCACTCAACAGATTAGCTTCCACTCATCACTCTGGGACTTCTGGACATGTAGATCAAAAGAAAAGGAACGGCTGTTTGGAGTTTTGCTTGCCTAATATCTGATCTTTTAGGCAAGCATTTTGCCAACAATGGATTCAGCCTCAGGTGTGCCAAAGGCAATCAAGATGGATGGTTGAGGCTGCCAAGTGAAAGGGATCACCTCTCAGCGTGGAACTGCTGGGACTTGAGGGGGAAACAAATCAAAATATATGCTCAGAAACAGCATTACCTTAGGCCTAACCTACTACAAAACTCATGATAATTAAGACTTGTAATTACAAGTAAAGTAAAAGATTATCCCTATTCCTTAAACAGAGGAATTTGGGAAGATTGTGATTACAGAACTAGGTACCGACCTTATTCATCGTACACATCATGGACACAGAATCAGATACACTGTATGAAATGAAATGAAAGATCATGAAATATTCCAAAGCTAGGGAGGACCAAACGAAAGGAATGGGTAAAAAATGTAAAAAACTGTGTAATCTTGAAAGTTCATTCAAGTTTCTGATAATTTGCATGACATTAATACTTTGCACAGCACACACAGTGTTTACTTTTATTTTTGATGTTGGCAGGAAAAATGAATACACTCTCGAAAGGCATGATTCAGTTTACTGGAATAGAGCTCAGTACATGCTGTCCATAAATGTGTCAGTGGAATAAAGGTATAATTGATTCCAGCATATGCCAGTACTTATTTATCTGACATGTGGTGGAGATCAGAATAATGACAAGGGATTATTGCCCGTGAAATGATGAAAAAACAAAGCAAAAACAAGGATCATAACACGGTAAACTTCATAGCAACATTGTGATTTTGTACAATGCTAGCTGAACAACGGGTAAGATACAGGCAAATGGGACCCTTGATATTGGTCTGTCAGTAATTGCCAATCGACAATAATATATTAATAATGCATCAATATATACAGATAATCTTTTTTGATGAAGTTTGGAAAACACAGGTACAGTACATGACATGGTGACAACAGAAATATTTCTGCTAATCTCCTATGATGATTGTGCTTACAATAAATGCCAAAGAGAACATAGGAAATTGGGAACTTGTGATATAATTTACCGCCTCTAATGAAAACACTGTACAGGGAAAAATGGCAATATTATTTACTGTTGCGGTATGCATGCATAATATTATAGATTGCATTATTATGCATGTAGATATTCAGCACTCATATTTCTTATTGGTTGGACAGGGATCAACTAGATATCTGTACAGATATCCGTGACGTATTTGCAAGAAATGTTGTTGAAGAAGAGTTGCTGAAAACACGCGAAATCCTTACAAACCTGGGACTGTCAAAATATGTCAGTGCACGGCATATGCACGATTTGGCACACTGTAAAAGTACATGTAGCTATTCTATCATGATACACACAGAAATCTTCTACGTGGTCTACTCTTTTCATCAGAGATGTTGGCCTCTTGCTGAGTCCATTGTACAGTTTCTAAACCCTTGTAAATCCCTTTCACATCCTAATCCAGTCATTACTGCAACAAAATTTCTACAGTCACATAAATCTCCATCAGACAGATAAAGTAAAAGTAAAATCCTTCCCTAGGCTATATTGTAGAGCAGTCAAAGGAATAACGTGCTGAGAGTGTTCAGATGTGTCAAGGATTTTGGATTAATTCCTAGCCAGAGTATAATCAGGAAATATTCTTTTTATGCCTTTAGTTAAGTTATGATTCCCAACTCATTTTTACTAAAATTTATGGAACTCTAGGAATTAATGCAGATTACTCAAGGCTGTGTGCACTCAATTCATATAAATGCGCTTGAAGGTCAAATTTACCATCCGGAACATTTTAGAAGATAAATGTGTATGGTACGTTAAATTTGATTATCTAATGATTTATAAAAGCACTGACTAAAACATGCCAGTATCAAAAAGCCTATAGAAAAAATAATACATTTATATATATTATATAACTTTACCACACCGTTAATTTTGAGCTCAGACAATTTCCCTAGGCACAGGAAACATTACAGTTTATCAGGTAGATATCTGAAGAAATATTACAACTGTGAGGGCAGTAGCAACAGTTTTATTGATAACTACATGAACATCTAAACATAACACTCTAAAACGTCCTCTGAAAATTTCATATATTCTTCAAGAACCTTGGAATGCCATTCTGTCAATAAGATGTCAGTTTGAGCAGTTACATTTCATCCTGAAAATAAACTTTTTCAAGTGGTCTTCTGGATAAACGCTGTGATGGCATGTCGGGCATTCTGTGAAAATTTCAATTTGCCGTCTAGCTCTGAGAAAGGAATGCCCTATTAGAATGCTACATGAATTCTTCTACCCAATACGTCATATTCCTTGCAGTGATGAAGACTTTATGCATAAGCATTTGGTTATTGACGTAATAACAGTACAAGGTCAAATACAGAGATGGCTATATACAGTTCATGAAGATGCTCAGTCAATGAACAACATACATGTCAATGAGAAACAGGACTCTAAAAATTTGACATTAAAAGATATCAAATAACAATAAAGATTTTTTTTTCTGTTTGAAAAATTTATTTTTCAACTGAAAGTTGACAGTTCACAATTTCTAAATTAAGGGAAGCACCATTTATCTTGAGAGGGATGGGCAAAGTAACAATTATTTTATCACAAAAAAAAACGGGGCAGCTTTGTTTGAATATACAGATCCATTCTTACAAATTCATCTGTACTACATGTAAATCTACCATACTAAAACCTGTATTTACTCCAATTTAAATATCCAACATTGGGTATGTCATCAAAAATAACTCCAGTCCATCAGAAGATACATGTACATGTGCCTTACTAACATGATTATTAAAACTATAACATAATTTGTGATGAGAATCTTTCACAAAAATTGACAAAAACACGAGATAAAAGTTGTAAAATTACACAGCATTGCCGTGGGCAATGAAATCCACTCAGCAGGTTAGAAATTTCTGTTTGATATAAAAAGATGACATACGTCATATCTCTCCTATGCTGTGATTTACTATCATACTTTGTCAGCATTCTCTCAATAAAAAGATATCCGTAAGCTGGCTCTTCATTACTGTTTGTAGGGACAACTACGTCAATACTCTTTGGTGCTTTCTTTTATAGCTAGGCTCTTTGTTCATTAAATAGATTGCTTCACAAATGACTTGTTTTCCTTCACTCACGACAAGGTGTTTGAGATGCGGCTATATCTCCATAGTTACGCTATTCATGTTATAAACCCTGAGGTTTCTTAAGATGCGAGGAAAGGGGCCTTTAAGATGACTTGGAAGGCATTTCAGAGAAGATATCAAAAGATCCAATACACTGCTCCTCCAACTGCTGCGTATCAACACTCTTCCCACGGTTACAGGCATGAGGATACAAGGTGATGTTGTTGCCATGGAAACAAGCAATGTGAACATCACTTGAATGTGCTGCAGATCCCATATGGATTTCCTGAAGGTCAAGTTCTTGTTTACTTGAAGACATCACAGTACTACAATAACCTGGTAAACCTTGCAACGACATCTAGTGTGACTAATTCATGTCAAAGGTCAACCTACCCACACAGCATTCTCTGGGGATGCATCAGTAAGGCCAGAGATAATACAAATGAAACAAATTGCAGCGGCTGATGTACGATTGTCCTTCACAATTAAAATCTATTTCAAGTATGCTTTTATGTCCATACGTTAACTGTAAGCATTAGTTTAAATAATATGATAATTCTCATTGAATACAAATTTTGCATAATTTCAAACAGTTGTGATCAACAATTTGAATACATTTACATTAAATTTTAATGAATCTTTGATTTTGGATGAGCTGACACTTGCTGAGTATTTATCACACAGTTTTTGTGCTTGGTAATCCAAAGATAAATTTGCAGCTTGTATAGACTGGCATTATTTAATGGCATTAATTTGCAGTACATGTACAAAGTCCCAGTAAAATACAGTGATTATTAATGAACAATGATTATATACTGCACGGTTATCTATTAACCACGCCAAGCCCAAACTGAGGTCAAAAGTTTGAACATGAATTCTGGTTGTAATCCTGTGACAGTAGGAAGTTTTATCAAGTGGGCACAGTGCACTGCTCATTGCTGTTGCCTGCTTGTCCGAGTTGATTTATATGATGAACAATACTGAACATTGTACGACCACTTCAAGATCAAAATGATAGGAAATGTAAAACTGGTGCTAAAACTATAAACAGTATACCGAGTTATCAAATTAAAATAGTCAGCCACTTGTGAGTGGATAGAGTATTGATAATGTAACAAATGTCATCAAAATTTTCTCTAATTTTTAAAACAAAATGTGTTGCAGATCCATAGAAATAAATGTAGGTCGATTTGGCTGACCATGCGATTTTGTATGTACACATTTGCATAAAACAAACACTTTCATGTCAAACATGTGGCTATTAGTGTACCATGAGGACAACCAGTAAACTTGCATCATAAACACTTGCTTTGACACTTTTACAAATATTGAGTGTCAAAACTCATCAAAAAGAACATCTGTGCTACATATTGTTTGACATAGACATCTTTGAATGTGAGTAGTCACCTGTATGTACTGGTATTCATTTCCATTTATACAAAACCAGACTGATTTCATTTCTTTGTATGGTTATAAAATTCAGCAGCAATAGTCATGTTCACTTCTATAAACATTTACCTGGGCAAAACTGACAGCGCATTGGCCCAGCAAAATTGATAATTCATCAAACGTCTTGCAGCACATTGGATTGACATGATTGGGTGGTGATTTTAGCACAACACAATATCAATGCATACCTGCATCAGCAGGTGTCCACTGAACTCTATAATTCTGCTGATGAAGTAATGAAAGTTGTTGCGATGACAGAAAAGATGTCAGGTACATTGCTCAATCCTATCTTTTTGTTGCCTGCAGTGTTACTTTTAATCAGAATGAGGTAGATTTTGCAGCTTGATACCCGAGAGAGACAAATACATGGTAAAGGCAATAAGTTTTAATCAACAAATGGTACATTTGCAGGAATCTATTGAATGGCTATTTTTGTTTCCAACAACATGGATATTTATCTATGAGAACTTTTCTATGACTTTTTTGAATGATTTAAAACATTTCGTTAGACCTTTTCTAGTTTTCTTCACCACTATCAGGAAGAATTTCATCAACGCTGGAATAGTGAATATCAGCTTTACACTTTTGCCTACAGCTGGTGAGGAAAAACAACTTCCTTATCAGATTGTTCATGATTACTGAAAAAGTTTCCATGAATGACTTTCATTATTACAGGAACAGAGTGCCCAACATACATGCACAGGAAAGATTCAATTTCAAACTGAAAACAGCATGCATACATGGAACACAACAGTTATACGTTTGTTGGTTCAGTCATCCAGCCGTGTCCTTTTTGCTGTTTAATATTCAAGCCCATAGCTGTTCCTAAAGGGTATGGCAGACCTTTCTGCATTGTACATTTCAAATGTCAGAAGAATGCTTTATTGTATGCTGTGTGTATTGTTGTAGGGGAAAGTACAGTATGCAAATGTACAGATACACTGTACCCAGACCCTGGCTATGTTAAATGTATACTCTTTATTTGATTGATAACTTGTACATGTAGGTTCAAAGCAACTGCTGCAACTTATCACAACAATGAGTTCATTTCATAGAGTCACAGTTACTTTTTTTTTGCCATCTTTTCATTAAATCCATCCAGGCACTTTCCCTTGTTACCTGAGACAATGGCAGACACAATTAATGCAGGAATCTCATACTGTATGTGCCTTCCTGTCCAGTCAATGCCATACAATCCATGTATGTCACAATGTCAATACAGCATTTATCTTTGAAATATTAATATGTACGTATAGCCCAAATATGGGACTACCGGTATGTGCCCAAGGGTAGGTGACCATTTGCCCTCCTTATGTCAGGCAAATGGTCTCAGGCCTCAAGGGTATATAGTCCCATGTTTGGGCTATAATGCCTTCATTATATGCCTCTCTTACACAATTTTCACTCCAAATATTTGTTTTTACACACAAATGACAATTATATACTTTAGTTCCATGCTAGACAAACTCTATTGAAAAAAAAGACTGATTATCATTATGGAATGGCCCATAGCTATTGAAATCACTGATACGTGGTTTATCAATTTTTTTGCATAATTTTGTAAAAAAACAGTATTTACTATGTTAACACACAAAATTTTTATCATTTTAAATCCCGAAGTTGTCAAGGTGAAAACAGTTCCGGTTCACTTTCACTCACATGATGACTATGCGACCTGTGACGTCATCAACGTATTACCATTGAATCCTATGGAGAGCTTGCAATGTTCAAAATACAAGACATGTAATAACATGTACAGAGTTATATATAGTATATGATATTTGTGAAATTGGTTTGAAAAAACTGAAGATGATGTAGCTACTGGGCAATATTGTATACTGAGAACATGATGTATAAATTGAAATCATACATACTGGTACACCATTGAAGATGACTAATTTGTAGGATCATACATGTATATCTGCTGTTATAATAATCTTTTCATAGTACTTTACGCATACTGGCATGCTGCCATGGATTTTTTGTTTTTGATCTATTTTCTACCAACTGAACTATTGACTGAATACTGACATTGCAAATGCCACTCTAACCCTTACATATTCATAACAACGCTACCCTCATAGAGTATGACCCTAGACAATACCATAGCACTCATTTATTGATCTTCAGATAATGCCAACTCCCGGATTTTTGAAGAAATTATTATACATACATATTCATTATTATTTGTTTAAATTTTATTCATTTGTTTCATTATTTACTTTATTGCTAACACAGACATAAAATAAAGAAAAAGAGTAAATAGCTGTAGGCAATGTAACATTCTGTAACAATGCTTTTGTTCTTCTCTTGAAATACTCTATTATGTACAAAATAAGTGTTTGATTGATGTGACAGTGGCACAAAACCGTCAGATATCCAAAAGCAATGAGAAATAGATAAAATAGCCAGGAAGCATAAAATGAGAAAACTAGAGCAAATTCATGACGTAAATACAATAGCACTGATGACTACTGTCCAGGAAGTGGTTCTGATAACAGTAATGGTATGCTTCATGGATGGCTTATATGGGCACCACAGCAGAAACAAAGTGAACAAGGGCAATTTTGGAGAAAATACAAACGGATCGCCTGGTGATACTCTTGCCAGGGTAACCTGTAGAACTAGGTTATTTGTGGCAGAGGCTATCTTGCTTTCAAGGGCCTTAGGGAAATCACAGTAGTACCACTCAAACAAATCAATACAATGGCTTGACATTATCTGTGCGAATTCCTACACATTGCAGGGGTCAGTCAGTCAACACATTTAGGTTCAAGTAAAGCATCTTGAATTGTTTTCCTTTAAATGACCTTTGACTTGTGACACAGATAGAGGTGACAGAAAATGGATGGTTGGTATGAGATAATTGACAGAGGATGTTTATCATTGTACCTTGGCACAGGGTATATCAGTAACCTTACTGACTCTAACTACAACATTACACGTACCTCAATAACACATCGCAATGGTAAAGGTAATATTCTATTAAGGCTGGGCATAAAATTTGATGTGTGTATCCATAACATTGGTTCTTCAGCCTTACTATTGGAATACAAAGCAGACTGACTCTTTAGAATAAATCAATCTGTTAATGACTGATATGACAGTATGAAAAAGTTCAACAACATTGGACACCTGCACTCGAACTTGGTTTTACGGCAAGGGAAGAATGTCAGCATATTGTAAATTCTCTTTTCCTATCTACAACATCGATTTGATAAACTTTAAACAAAAGGATTGTCAAATCATACGGACAAAGATTCCATATGTCTAAACTAAAAAGTACACGTACATATATGCATTGATCTCTAGGCTTTCAAAGCAACTGGACTAGTAAGAGAATAGATTCTGTTATATCCTTCCTTTTCTATTCCAATCACATGCTGTTCAAGTTCCATCTTGCCTTGCATGAAGACAATTATACTTCAAAGATACAAACAAACCCTACCATTACAATTTCCATTCGAAGGTGAATGATATATTGTACCAGAATATTATTTCTATCATGTTCTTGAACAATATCTCAACAATTTTCATCACAGGCAATAGTACACCCAGGACTGGGCTAAAACCTGAACAAATATTCTGAAAACATGCAAAAACAAGCAAAGTTTTAGAAACAAAAGAGACTGGTTGGCACTAGCTAGGCACCATTTTACAAGTGGTATAGCCACAAACTGATGACGTCAAATTGCAATACACAATACACAGTGCCATAATTACAATTTCAAATGTGTACGGCCATTTGACGTCATTAGTTTGTAGCTATACCACTTGTAAAATGCTGCCCTAGCTACAACAATGTCACTTTGCCAATAAAAGCAAAGACTGAAATCATCCCGGTCAAAGCGGCATATAACTCCAATAAATGGGATTGAACGGTCGGTAGATTTTTCAGTGGATTTAAAATTGCATGAAAAACAAGACTTTCAAAACAGGATTGAGATAACTACACATTGAGAACAATAGGTGTACTACAATCAAAGAATATGACCCTTTAACCTGGCAAGCTGTGCTTATTACTGAGGCATTAAACCAACAGAAGACAGTTATTATTTTCAATTAGATGCATTATAATAGATTTCATGGTGTCGATGGACAACAGAAAAACCTGCAAAAGAGAACACAATGGCTGGCTGGCCATAAGAAGCACAGGTGTGAACGTGTCCAATGTAGAGAGAACAGAAAACGAACAGGGAACTCAACAAAACATGGGAGAAAACACTACTCAGTCTGTTAACTTCTATATCATGGCCAATTAGTACTGCTATTACTAGTCCTGAGTTCACAACAATTGCTGAGCAGCAGTTTACACGTATGTGAGGACGATATGCACCATTAGATAACAATTCTTTCTAGTACATAAAAACACCTACATAACAGAATGTCCTTCACTGTAACAGCTGTATAATATTGAGCTCCCTGTGATGCAAATAGTATGGAACTAAATTGCAAATTTTGTCTCATTCAGACGTGACTGACTTGTTTATCCTACACTGATCACTGCTGTCTCTTTGCATCCAAAAGCTTTACTCCAATTTCATGCAGAGCACTTTTCCCACTGACATTACAGTGATATTGGTTTACAAGTTGTCTTCTCGGACTGGCCCACGGAGCCAATTTATTTCCAAATTTGCTAAATATTTAAATTACTTTTTGCTAATTAATATTTGCAAAGGAATTAACATTTTGAAATAATTTCTGGTGCTTGGCTGTCTTGTCAAAATTCAAAACCGTCAGAACACAATAATGGTGATGAGGTGTGCAGTTAATTAACAAATTACATTATCACCCACTAGAACCAGGATGGGAATATTACATTGCCTTCAGTAAACTGTGTTTGTTGTTAGTTTATCTATTCAATTTGAAAAAGCAATGATTGATGTACTGGAAGTCTGGCATACCAACAGTTATGAAACTTTTTCTCACTGCAAAGTGATTTTCACTTCTCTGTTCAACAAGTCTGGTCTGTCACTCAATGACCATAATGAGCAGAAACCATTGTTTTAAAGTATTTTTAGTATTTTTATCATTATTATAAATCAAAGCCAAGATTGTTATTTAGAGTATGGCAACTCAGCCTCTTTCAAGCCTTGGATACTTGAATAAATGTTTACATAAACGTGTATCTCATTCAACACTGAAACAAAGACCTACTAGCAACATAAACAACTAGCATATCATAAACGTCAGGGATAAAGGCATAAACCCAAGACAGTTTCATGGTTTCATTGAATATGTGGCCAATCCGTGACATTTACAAATTGTTAAAAAAATTACGGTCATTTCAGTATGAAAATTTCAGATGAAAATATTTCAGAATTGTACTTTTTTAGTGTAAAGCTCTGCACTTCACTATACCTCTGATAATGATTTAAAACAGCTCTTTTATCAGCCTCCATCAGTCGCAAGAAATTCCACAAGTTCTAATTACTCAACCAGTCATACTACAATAAAGGCCATTCTCTGTGGAAACAAAGGTGTGACAAGCTTGGAGATAAAAATTTTTCCGATGTTCAGGGACACAAGGAGTTATGCCCTAACTTGTTCCCCAGCTTGGGCTGGGGCCAAAGCAGTCCGATAGTTGCCCAGCAATGCCAATTGAGAGGTGTTATCTCAGATTTTACATTTTGTGATTTTACTTTAACATATACATGCCCCCATCTCCAACCTGTTGACAGTTCTCTGTGCGCGGTGCTACACATCTCTATGTAGGCATCAGTTAGGGGCAGATTGCTCATAAATTACACGGCTTTCTGTTACAAACGAGAGAGAAACCAGTGATAAACTGACTGCCTCTACCTATACAATGAAACCTGTCCTTGCCAGTATCTCTTTAATCAGGACACCTCATTATTTGTGGAGCGTTTTGCCAGCCAGAAAATTGCAAGTTTAATAGAATTTTATGTGCCCACTATGAATGCCTCACGGAAGGACAGTTCTGGCTGTCCAATTAAAATACTGAGCAGTTTGCTGCAGTGGGAATTGACTATGATAAGTTGGTCAATTTAAACAGACTGATTTCCATATCTACTGTATTGGTCTTCATTTCAGGGAAATCCCTTGTATTCAAAATTATGGAAATCTGATCAACAAAATCACTAGCTATTACTACCGGTATGTTATCTGGTACACTTTCCAAGTGTGAATCTACCATATCAACAATTTCCACATTTCCCCTGACACAAATTCCTACCTCTGGCACGTCTTGAATTTACAAATCACTTCATTTTCTGAATGGTTTACTTAATGATTCCCGAGTAAAAACTTCTCTGATAGACCATACTGTACATGACTATTTGATTTCAAAGACATCAATTAGACCAAAGCCATTTTAAGGTACATTATCTAAAAGATAATTTTTTGTCAGGTTCAACTTCTCTTTCCATACTAATAATATGTAACTCAGTGTATTACCATTGAAAGCACAGACACAGAGGATACCAGGTTAAAACAACTACACAAAAGGACACTTTGGCAAGTACATAGTAAATATCTGGAAGCAGGAATTGCCCTTGTAGGAGTAATCCCAATATTGCTACTGGACGGAATGATGACCTCCCTCAAGGGTGAAGTGTAAACCATTTCTGCTCACGTTTCATGGTCAGCTGAGGTCAATAGGTTAACAAGACCACTATCAATGAAAGGAGAAGCTCTAAAAACACCAGTTGATTTAAGGGCCTGGGTGGATCCTCAGACTGAAGCATGTACATGTACTACACTGTCAGTCGTGTGCTGTACTTCCCTAATGGCTGTGTTTCTTTGCACAAATATACAAAGGTAAACTTCATCTATCAGTCAATAGACAAGGGAAAGGCTTTGTAAAGATGGCTTTCACAGCAAGATACACATTCAGGGATGTTGTCAAGGAACTGATGGTGTTTACCCACAGGCTCTGCACACAGTGGTCGGCTTGTCAAACTCTTCATTAGACCTCTACTTTGTGATAGTATTCCTAGCTGACCTGATAGCATGTGTATCAGTGAAGACTCTAATGTAAATTTGTACAAGACATCATGCTACACACTAAAGCACCATACATATTAGACAACATTTGGTAGCTGTAAAATTTTGCAGTGTAACTTCATCATCAGTGTTAAAACAGAGCACTACACTGTATTTTCAGATCTCCTACCAATTCAACACATATATGTAATCTGTTCTGTACATTCTCATATATGCAAAAGGCTGAAGCAGCTGCATGCGAGAGACATTATGTCAACAAGGCGCTTACAATAAACTTTACACAGGACAAATTACTGTCCAAGTCAAACAAAGTTCACACTCACTGATGGGTGATACAAGTTCTGATAGGCGGGTGAACTTTCTATTAATTTTCAATTTCCATTTTGACAAATAAATTATTGTAAGAAAGGTGGACTGCGCTAGACATGCTCTCACATATGACAAGGAATATTTCACAACACTTGAGACACCGGAGACGTAATTCCAGAAGATGCACGGATGTGACATCTGCCCTCACAGCTAGATGACTGCAATGTCCAGATTAAAAAAATCGACATTCCATCACACTTCCAATTTCATTAAGAACTTATTTCGGAAATCGAATTGTTACGCTCATCTGTCACAATGGCTTGATGAAAAGATCATCTGTCACAGTAATGCTTCCAATGGGATACAGTGCCCTAGAGAAATATAATCTGTTTTATTCAGGGCAACCTACTGTCCCTGACATTGGAAACATTATACTTGTTAAAGTGGACAAGACAGGTTCAGCCAGCACTTTGCCTTGCAAGCTTGTCACAAACTGTGCAACATCGCCTAACATTATACAGTTTCTGAATAACTCACAGCTATGTTCAACTCCCTGGCAATGCCATAGTATTTTGACAGACAGCAGCATAAATCAATATCACAGCTGTTCACTTCCTAGCTCTAGGAATGCAGACATTTGACAACGCTGCACTGACTAACTCATCACACACTAGCAATGATAGGAAATATCGCACTTCATAGGGGATAGATGACATGTGCTACCTAGCCAAAGAGTAGTGTGCCAAAAGGCAGATCATTTATATTGAGCAACCAATGGCTTAACCTTTGTCTCTGAAGTGGGGGCATTTTTCATGATAAAAACTTTTGAAGTACATTTTATTTGCTCTTGCATTTATCATTTTCAAAACTTTACTATCGAAACACAAGATAACTTTTCCTTTATTATTGGAAGGAGCAATAGTAAGATAGTCACATTCACTTTCTCTGACTCTGCTGGCATACGGTCACCGATCAGATACTGTGATGCAGTTGTGAAAGAAAATATACATACTGGTACACTGGATCTATTGCACGTAAGCAGGTGTGCGTTTACAACCACAAATGGAAAGCCATTGTGTCAGATCACTGGAGTGTGGCTGCCATATTATACTAGAAAAACACCACTGCTATAGGGAATCTCACCAGGTACAGCCATTGTTCAAGGATGTCTGTCTCAAATTATACATCACTGTGAATAGCCGGTATTGTCTCCGCCATCATCGCTAGGAAATGCAGTGTTTATTCTTGATCTAATTGGGAACTAGACGAGTTTTCTCAAACTGTTTGTGACAGCTTGAAAAGTAAAGAGAAAAAGCTGTCACAGTGGTATTCTTATTTAAATACTTTTAAAAAACAGAACTATTAGGTAACAATAACTGCTACTATATTTATTCTGAGCTTTAGTTTGGGCGATCAAAACATTATATTATAAGGCTAATGCTTCCTTCCATAATCTAACACTTCCTGATTTTCTGACAATTAAATAAATCATGAAAGTAGATGGGCTCGCCAGCTGCATTTTCCATTGTGATTTTATGTGATTTTACCTCCATATATTGACAAAGAAACAAGCACGGCAACCCCAAAGTGTCGGCTGAGGTCACCACAATGTGCGCTTGGGAAAAAGCCTGACAGCTACATCTGTCTGTCGTGCACAGGTTTTAACCCTTTCACCACCATGGTTTGTCCCAAATCCATTGTTTTCTGTGGTAAAGTTGGACCTGTATACAGGGAACTGGGGGTGAAAGGGTTTTAAAGTTCACCGACCGTGATTTTTGTGTAGTACTGTAAAATTATATTAAAATAATCATGTGTGCCACAGTTCAATTGCGTTTTAATTAAACTTGTACACCGTATGCCGGTCATGAAAGGATGTTGAAGGTAAATGTAAATACAAAAATGTGTCATTTGGACAGCTGAATTTAATTGTACTAAAAACACATCAAAAATCTGGTCCTAAAAATAGTAAAACATTTTAAGTCAACACCATCAGGTAGGCAGACACAGGCGAGGACACACATCATCATCTGCCAACTCTACATACATAATGGTTAAACATTACACAAATACCAACAAGTAACAAACTCAACACACACTTGCTAGCTATTGTTTACAGTATGGCCTGGCCTTTTTTTTTATCGCATGATATTCAGTGTAAAGTCGGTGACTTTGCATTTGAACAGACATCCTGGAATGACTTCTCTGTCTCCATGTACTGATGTAGTACTAGTTCAATGGCCATGGTACTGGCTAGGCACAAAACTAACAACATCAACTTCCACTGTCAGTGATGAGCTTCTGCTCAGTGACATCATCAACTATGCAGGGCGGCAAGAGACTAGACAAAATGCCTCGCATATTACCCGAGTCAAAGAGGAGTCTGATTTATGATTTAGTTTACTTGACATCACTTGAATAGAGAAGCTTAAAGAGTCATTTGAGCACATGACCTGAAGTGACCTCTTGCAATGATGGTGCTCTAGAAGTTCACCTTACACAGATTGCACCTGTGACCAGAAGTCTGTCACTCTTTAGACTGTCAGCAGTAAAATGCTTTGCAGTAAAATATTCAAGAGAGTGTCTAAAACAGCATCTGCACTCATGTTTTGCACATTTAACTAAATTGGTTGAGAAAATCTTCGTTCTCTCAAGTTTCCTGCCTTTCTAAACACTGTCCACAGTTCATTTACAATAGCAATTACTTTGACTAAAGTCACTGCATAAATGTTGGACTCTTTGTGGGGCTTTTATTCACATCATGATTATGGTAACACACAAACTACACTTTAACTGCTTGTTGTATGCACACTGGGCTGATTCAAAGTCAGTTCCCATAGTTTCCCCTGCACAAACAATAGAGCTATTTCATACTTCCCCCAGGAAATGATCAATGATTTATTAAGTTTTGTTCACGGAAAATATTAGAATAGTTTGTTCACAGATACACTCTGAATGCGATGCTATTACAGGAATAATCAATACAAAATTGTTAGTGGCATAAGACACAAACCTATAAATATTATGGTGCATGAGTAAATCTTTATGTCTTCCAAATTGAAAAGAACAAGTCATGTATACTATGTGAAGGATTTCATGGCCGGGGTATGCAAAAAAGAAATATTTGGCCATTACAGACCTTCAATATTTCATATGTATGAGCTTTTTCTGTTTTGAATCATAATGACACGAACTCAACTTTGCATTCAAAGTTTCTAATTTTGCGAGCCAAGGGTGTTTATTCGGGCAGGGGACCTTCCCTTAAAATGACTGGTTACAGAGACTACACTACGCCAACCTCAGCTGTGCGAACTTGATGATGTCATAGTTTCTGACTGTACACTTCTTGGCCTTCATAACCACAACTTGCAATCTGCATGTACTGTTACCCCTGGTCTCTACAAATTCATAAATGTTGGAATGATGATCGATGTGGAAGTAATAAAAGGAAAACAGGATTCTATACTTTTTACTGCCAAGATCATATCGGCAACAATTGGTAAAACTTTTGTGGAAGTTTTATGTCAATGCGTTTACTGGTCATACCATTTCAACAATTTCCTTCCTTTGGTTAAACTTACTCTTCCTGTTTGCCTGAATGTGAAATAGGAACTTTTGGTTTACGTTGCCTTTGAAATTACAACACCTCTTTGAGCTAGTTCTGGATACATATTCATCTATTGTCTGGGACCTCTCCATAGTTTTGGTATGCAGACCCCAAAACACTGGGATATTATACCACAACTACAAAGAGGTTCTAGGCAGGCTTGAATCTGTGTTTTCACTGAATATTGGAAGTGAAAGTCCTCCTTGAATCATACACACACTGAAACTGGAACATTTCAGCATCACTGTGGTACGTCCTTTCTGTTTTCAGCATTATGGGCGGACCTACATACAGGGATATGGGGGTGAGAGGGTTAAAGTGGATGATTGTTTACTCAGCATTGATAGTAAACAAGAGGTTGAGTACTCCACTTCCACAGAAGGTTTGCAAATAATTTACATACGTCGGTACATGCAACAGCACACATATGGAAGACCAATAGAAATATCATTTATTATTACAGCTTTTAAAACCAACTCTCTGGCACGACTGGTAGATCCATTAAAATAGTCTATGTTGACCAAGCAACGGTGATGCACTTGGCTCAACTACGACGAAAATAGCTCTGTCATAAAGATAACAACCATGTACTCATGAATGAAATCATTGTGGTGATAACCAACAGCACAGCTACAGATCGGACAATGGATTTTTTTGTGGGCAACCAGACTGTTCAATATCACTGTCAGTAAACGCAACATTAGGTCGGAATGGTGTATGTATGTTTCAACTGCGTGAATCAGAGGTGCTGTTCTGCTTCGAAACTTGCCACACATGTGCACTGTGAAATGAGTCATGTCTACAAACAAGGATTATGTCACAGACAAAAACCGAAAGCATGCCTTACACTACTACACTGTTGTTTTTTTTTGTCTTGCTGCAGTGACTAATACCGGGTACTGTCTTGTAGTCTTGACTGTGCTGAAAATATGTGAGAGGAAACCCCTTGGGGAAAGATTAGTGCTTTCTCATTCAATTGTTTCCTTCTTAGGATCTACTACACAAAGCCACTGCACTTCAAAATATGCCTTGTTTTTCTTTTATTACAGAAATATTTCAAGCCAAAAAGAGTGTGGTCGAACTACACATCTTAGCTTCCGTTCTACTCATGAACTATGCCTGGCACAGAAAAATGCCCAAGTCGGTCTTTTGTTAAAGCACAGTCCCTGTGGTTTAGAGGTGACTCTCTTTCACGCCCGACAATGCTATTGTTACGCTGGCGTCCCTGACATGCTAAATTGCAGTCCCGCTGAACAGAAAGGACCCGAATGGGTACACACGACACCATATAACTGGGGCACCGTCATGTCAGAAAAGTCACCAAATGTACTCTCATGGCTTAATCAAGTAAACAAAAAAAAGACAGTCACTGTTTTAGTGGCAGATAAATGCCAGGTGTCTTGGAGGAAATATGTAACTGAAGAGACTTTAATTCACTAGAAGAAACTCTTGCAAAGTAGTTTGACAAGAATGCTAGTGCCACGGCTACACTATTGCTGTTTTAGATGCTGGAAAGCAGCCAAATGTTCCTACTATACAATATGTGCATGACAATATGGTATGACACTCACTGGGGCCATATGTCTATAATGCCACCAGCTAATTATTAGATACTGATAGACACATTGTCATGATTTGAGCTTACCAGGTTTTGAAGGTTTATTAAGTTGATGAATGTTGAGACACCATGGGTAGGTGTTATTGTATGTATATATGAAGGAAAGACGACACCAAAAATGTAAATAAGTTAATTCAAAACTAAACATATACGGTATTTATGGGCCTTGAATAGCTGATTTACCAAATCATGTGGAACTTGAGAAAGATAAGTTTTGATTGTCAAGATAATTGATATCTGCGTACATTTTCAACTAGGTTCAGCTTTATAATTGTGATCTGTGTCCCACTGCAGGTAAAGGATAGCTGTAATGATATTAAATAATCCACAATATTTAAAGAGTACATTTGCATAATGTGCTGAAAAATTTCGTCCATCAAATATGATGAGAACCTATAAAGTCGCCACTACGTGACCTCAAAAAAAATTGAACCCCAGTCCTCCCCCCTTTAAAACTCCACAATCTTCTGAATTCTCTGAAATCAGACATCTTTTCTTCAACCTAATTGGCAAGAGCCTGAACTTATCCATTTTGTAAAGACTGCTAAAAGTTTTTGTGTCGCCAAGCAACTTGTTTGAAGCGCATTTATTGGAAAGCGACTTACATAGAAATTGTGGGGTTTCCTTCAGCACAGAAAAGCAGCATCAAATCTACGCAAGGCTTAAAGGGAGTGAAATGCCTGCACAGCCAATGAATTAGTAAAACTGGACGACAAAACTATGCACCGGAATAAAGTTACCATGCCACAAATATCAGACATAAAAATATGTTGCCACTGGCTGAAACTGTAATTTTGACAGTGCAGGGTCTCTGGTATGTGACACAGGTACTGACTTTAAATAGCTAGATGTATCTGCCATTCATTAAAGTACAGTGCTATCTTGGGCACTAGCATTGATTTTCAGTTATGAAAAAGTGGCAGACTATAATTATCAAAATTGTACAATTAGTGATTTACCCGATATAAGTTCTTTAAATACACCTAATTTTCGGTCTACATGTACTATCACAAGGTCATTGCCATTTTCTAGTCCTCCAAATCAATTGAGTAAACATTACATTGGGTACAATCACATCCAGCAGCCAGCTGTCCAGTGATTGCAGTCATTGACAGAAGATTCTGTGAGCATATGTGTTAGAGTTTCAAAATTCCAGATACGAAAACACATGAGGATTGTGAAATTGGAACCTTAACACATAAAACAGGGATGGGCATGTACTAGTAAATTAATATTTTGTTTTGCCAGACTTTACTAAATTTACCAACAGAAAAGAAAAGGTAAGGAGGGCATAGCACTGACTCATTAGCACTCAGTAGAAAGTTTCTTGTTCATCTATCTCAGTTTAAAAGCTTCCGACAGCTGCATCTCTTTGTCGCAAAACAAAGGAGTGTTGATTGTATGAATCAATACTAATTCTTTTGAAAATAATTTTATATGGGTGTATTTACTGACAAAGCCATGTGTGTGTGTATGCTGTAAGTATGATCATGATTTCACTTTATTGAAGTGAGGCGATTCTGCCTCCAGAATCTCTGAAGTCATCAGAGTCTGTCTGCATGATCAGTTCCATACAGAGGATGGGGAACTATGATTGATATACTGTGGAGAACACACCCAAGCTGAGAAGGTCACAGTGCAGATGGCTAGAACCATACATCAGATGGCGTAAAAGGTTTGGTTTTTTGTTCCATATCTTACGCAATATCAAATGCATCAGAGTAGTGGGCTGTTGTGTGAAAGTTAAAGTTTACTTCATATGATGATTATGGGAATGCTTGCAAGAGCAACTAACAATCATTAACCATTTGGGTATGCGGGATGGGAACCTCACGTTGAAAGAAATCCTTCTTGAAAGATAGCAGATGTATATGTGACACGCCGACTATCGATATTTCCGGGCAATTTAATTTCCAAAATTAATATGCGATAATGAATACCTACGCACTGTAACAAAAATTAAGTGGCTACTGCACAAACCAATCTCAGTCTACACTCTATAACCAACATAGACAGTGATACCGTCCTGATAAATAACATCGATATGCCGCAACGCCAAGATAAAAATCAAAATAAATGTAGTGGAAACTTCGGGTCGAGTCCTATGGTGATTGCAGCTGAATGGGGTCACAAATGCGTGACTTTATTTCGGAATTTCGTTGAATTTGTGACGGACGCCATATTGAAAATTGGCTGAGCACCAAAACACGGTGACAGGGGTCAGCCGCGTAACACACACAATGCAACTAGATACTGACATAAATCGCTCGCAGCCATGACATCAGACAAGACGCCCTGGCTGAAAAATGTAACCATCACTGAAACTAAAACAAAACCTACCTTTCCAGTAGCTTTCTTGTAGCGTAAAATTGATTTCTCGATCAAATCCCGAACAAGGAGTTCCCCGTTCCCGCAGGGAACCACTATTTTGACTTCTCCAAAACAGACGACGACTTTCATTTTGGTTAGGTTACTTCACAATGTTACAAAAAAATCCATAAATTCCGGGCGAGGAGAAATGTCTTAACATTCAAGGTGTAAGTCTTCGGTTTCTCTTCAATGATTCACCGCAGGAAGTTCGCAAATTGAGAGCGTACGCAAGATCATGACTCCGCTACCCACTCGGTATAATCCAAATATGGCTGCCGTACACAATAGCCCGCCCTCATGGTCTTACGCGAACGACTATTAAACTTCACAGGTATTGTGTACCTTGCACGGGATATTTAACCGAAATTAGGTCAACTTCGAAGTTGCGTTGACTTCTGGTACATAAGTGTACGCAATATTGAACAAAACATTCAAGAAAAGCGATTTTCTCTTGACAAAGCATTCAAAAACAATTTGTATTGTTATCAATTTTTACCGTTATGCCAAACCGTCGAGATAACCGATTAGATCAATGTCAACACGTCTTTCAAAGTGGCTTCAGTTCAGTTTAAATGATACATCATGAAACGATCGAACCGCATTTTTTTACACAGGTGTAAGAGAAAGCCCTAGTGTAGCTTTGTAACTTTTACGCAAAACGTAGAGGGAAACATGGGTTGGAAGTGGAAAAAACTATGCCGAGCAGGAAAATCAGGGGAACCTCCCTACTCGCGTGAATAGACCTGAGTCAGTCTATTGTCAAAAAACATATATTTGCATACGGAATTGTTCCGTTGGAAGAGGGAGACAGGCAGCAATAAAAAGAAGCTTCACACCATGACACCGAGATAAGCGGTATGTAATGAAGGCGCCAGACGACACATCAAATGCCTCTTAGGCGACGTCCTGAAAACACCATGGTACAAATAAACGCAGTTGAGTAGTTACACGTAATGTTTCGATCCCTCGACATGATCATAAAATGAAATATAATATCAACAGTCTATACTGATTCATTTGCAAGATGCGCTTGTCGTTAAAAAATAAACGCAACAAATGAAATGAAATAAAAACATGTCTTACTTGTACACCGGGCTTGTACACCTCGAGCAAAAGAGCGTATGATACGTTTTGCGCAAATTTTAAAATTCAGTTTAATCAGAAAAGAATTTTAAACATTTAAGCTTAAGATATTCTAATTCAGTTTATTTGGCCTTGGGGGGATAATAGTATATAAATAGTATATATATATATATATATATATATATATATATATATATATATATATATATATATATATATATATATATATATATATATATATATATATATATATAGTATATATAGTATATTATATATATATTAGTATATTAGGAGGGTACATGATTATTTTATAACTACAGAAAATTATTTTATGTGCCGACACTATATTTTTATATGCATCAGGCATTACTTCATGAGCAAATATTAAGATATTAGGCCTATGTGCATAAAGTATAATTTTAGGTTAATTTACTATTATTTTATGTTCAAACACTATAATATTATGTGTGTACAGTATTATTTTATTTGCAAACATTAAGATATGTGCTTCAACTATTATTTTAAGTTTATTTACCATTTTTTTCATGTTCAAACACTATAATATGTGTCTACAGGAGCATTCTATTTGCAAATATTAAGATATGTGCTTCAAGTATTATTTTAAGTCAATTCACTATTATTTTATGTTCACACACTATGATATTATATGTCTATAGTATTATTTATTTGCAAACATTAAGATATTATGTGCTTCAAGTATTATTTAAGGTCAATTTACTATTATTTTATGTTCAAACACTATGATATTATATGTCTATAGTATTATTTATTTGCAAACATTAAGATATTATGTGCTTCAAGTATTATTTAAGGTCAATTTACTATTATTTTATGTTCAAACACTATGATATTATGTGTCTACAGTATTATTTTATTTGCAAACATTAAGATATTATGTGCTTCAAGTATTATTTAAGGTCAATTTTAGTATTATTTTATGTTCAAACACTATGATATTATGTGTCTACAGTATTATTTTATTTGCAAACAGTAGGATATAGTGCGTGTGTTCTGTCATGTAGTCTTTCATAATGTGATGTATGGAAACTCACCACATATGACAGCCACAGAGTTCCATTTATACATTAAAATATCCATATGACAAGCACAACTTAAATGGACAAAAGTACAATTTAAGTTTCCAGCATTATTAATACAATCCATACAATACAGTCCACAGGCCCTCGAGGGTCTATATTATCACACTACGAATGTTGCGGTTTATCTTATCGCACTTTACCGCATGCTCGCAATTCCGTTTGTTGCAGCAGCAGTGCTCTTAGCGCAGCCACGCGTGGCTCTCAGCAGTGCAGTGAAGCACTTTGAGTTGCGCCCTCTAGAGAGAAGTTTGAAAACTTGTTTTAGAAGTTGCGTGAGCAGCTGACATTGAGCGAGTTGAATGTAAATGTAAAATCCAAGATAAATGTATGATTTCTACAGAGTTTGCTGTGCTTGTTGTGAGACCAAGCCTTTGTGCGCTTTTGAGATACTGGTACTTTACAGTCACCTCATTACACAGGGATCTCTGACTGAATAAAAGTAAACAAGTAAATGAAAAAGAGAAAAAATAAAAAGGTGAACGGCAAGGTGAATGTTGTCTGTTTAATGGAAGTCTCACAATTGATCCATTAGTCGTTTGTTTGTTACCTTGTTTACTTTGTTTTTTGTTTACTTCATTTTTGTTTATTCTATTTTTTTTCTCTTTGACTGTTTTCTATTTTTTTTCTATTTTTTATTAACTGTTTACTGTTATTCAGTCAGAGTTCCCTGTGCTCCAACTCAGCCAGCAAAGTGATTGTGGTATGCAATGAAAATGTACAATAGGAAACCATCTGATATATTGGCTACAGGTCAAATACAACTACCACCCTCAGTATGATATTGCTAAAAGCAACAGACACTAGAGAAACGTAAATGAATCAAAATATTACCAAGAACTAGAGATAACTGAGAACTCTACTTTTGTTTAACCTTTGAGATAAACACTGAAATCTTTATCTACTCTATAAGGAATAAACCTTATATAAATTCAAATACCAGTTTAGGCCTGAGCAAAAAATTATTGTTCCACATTTTATTGGTAAAGCTCGAGAGGCAGACAGTGAATTTATAAAATTGTTTTTCATGAGCCAGTATAATGTTAAACCAGATCTGTTCACTGATGATGTGGAGTCTAGATTTTACAAACTTCTGATGACTGAAGCAAAAAATTTCGTTTTACAGTATATTCTCTTCAATATATAAATGAGGATATTCAGCAAAAATGAAATGGAATGTTCCTGATCTTTTTATCTTCTGCAGAATTAATCAACAGGGGTGGTTCCCATGGAAGATTATAATAATATATTGGTAAACCCTTTCTTGGAACATATGTACTAAAACAATAAACATAAAACTGTGCGCAATGAGACCACCATTCAATGCTTCTGAAGTCAATCCACAAATTACTACCACACGTCAAATACCAACTCTGATGTTATTGACTAGGGGATAGACCATTAGATATCCACAGGGGGTGAGAGTCAATGAGCTCATGAACTTTTTTGTGTGTACTCTATAATTTGGCACATTTTCTGGACTTGTCGAAATATGGTCTTTTTTTCATAAATTCCGCTCTTTTTTCCAGTTTCCATTTATGTAAATACCCATTCTTTACAAACGTATCATGGCTACAAATATATTATTTTCTCCCCCTTCTTCCACATTGTTGACCACCCTACCCAGAGATCTAATGGTCAATCTCCACTTTACACTTGCATGACAGTCAGCTGTCACATAACTTTGACTAAAGCATGCTAGAGGAAGAAATGACGCAGAGACAATCCACTACAACCATGGTCTTAAATACAAATTTTTATTATTACCATTTCAATGAAAGCGAGGAAATAAAAATTCCTGTATTAAAGTTACTGAAGCAGCTGATGTCACAAAGATCACTGAAAAAGAAATAAGTCAAATGTACACTTCTAGACAATAAATACCAAGACTCCACCTCCCTGGGTGACAGTGTTTCCAGGCATCAGTTTTGTCCAAACACTGTACACCTCAATTTTCCCAAGATATAGCGGGTATCGGAATCTCATTCAGAGTCAAGCTGAAAAATACTTTGTGCAGGAACAGAGAGCTGGTTGACAAAGGAGCCCGAGTCTGATCCCGAGATTGGCTTTTCATTGTATGGATTGTTTTACAGTTCCCTTTTGCTTCTCAGTCTTCAAAATATGACTGACTGGTGAACCCACCATTTTGAAAACCACAGCGGGTCACATGCTGACTGGCTGATCACTGTGGAGTGCGGGACATCCCCCCAAAACACTGATCCAGTGCAATTTCAGAGTTGTGAAGTTAGGGCTCTAGGGAGGGATGACAAGGATATGATACTAATACAATGTACGGATCAGTTTGCTCCCCTGTCCTCAATCCAAGCTGAAAATAATCCATTTTTCATGTCTTCCATGTCTTTCTTTCTTCAAAGTTGACTTCTGAGAGATTTAATTTTCACAAAGACTCCAATAAGTTTGCTTGGACTATGATGCATGAGTTAATAAAAAATACAAAAAAAACTTCAAAGCCAGTGTTTATTTTAAAAACTTGGCACCACCAATGTTCTTGCATTTCAGATTTCATGCTAAAACTCTCTGCTTCAGCCCATTTTCTTTTTTTGCAGAATTACAATAACAAGAGATCTGACCTGCACTGAAATTTTAAAAGAGCAGTAGCTGTCACTGTTAATAATGATGTCATTATTTTTGTTCTAGTAAAACAACTGCAATCTATTCTTTTTCTTCTTCTCCCTAAAGTCCATTAAAATTCAATGTATCAGTCTTTTTAACACAATGTACATACAAATTACAATGTTGCTGTTGACAAATTAATTCTAACATGGACTAAAATTGTCTACAATAATATTGAATTTACTGTACAATGTGCCTCCTGGACAGATATTCACACTCTTAAACTTTTTCAATACTTTTATGCCCAACAGCTCGTAAGGCTCATTTTTCAGTTTTTACGGTAAAAAATTTTTTCACCATTTCAGTTTCTAGAATATCAACAATTGTATTTTTCCCAATAGAGTTCACATAGAGATAGTGGCCATTTTGAATTTCAAATATCGAGAAATGCAAGGTAGTTTGTTCATCTAGTTAGAACCTAACTTTGAACAGTGACCCTGATCTTTATATTTGATTTGGTAAGAGAATGGTTGAAAGTTTCACAGAGTTAAGTCTTTCATTTTTGAGACACGTACTACCTTCACTCAAATACAGACTTGTGTTGTCAAGTTGAATACTGGGCATTCTGACACAGTTTTGGGAACAGAACAAGAAATCATTGTTTTTCATAATACTGAGAATAAAAATAATGGAAAATGCCTCAAAAGTCAGTGTACATGGATCTTGAATGACTGACACGCGAGTGCAATGACCTTTTGTAACACATAGCAGTACACAGTACCAGTTATTAATGTGATAAACAGTCTAAATGTGGTTTTCTAATTAGTCAACTGTCCGAGGAAGAACATATGCACTAACACATTTGAACAAAGCCTGTGTCCAATCTTTGATGTACTGTCATACAACTTTTAGGGTCAGTCATTCAGTTCATCAAAAGAATCGCCGTGGAAAGTTACCTAAAGACTTCCCAACATCTAAACGCTTGCAACAGAGAATAATCATGACTTTATTGAGTGGTGGCTGGTATCCCTAAAAGATCACTTCATAAGCCGTGAAAAATAATTATTTACTTTACATGCCCTAATAAAATTTCAATGCAGGTCAAAAGAAGAAAGACATTAACCCCCTTCTCATATAAATATCACTCTACCTTAGTACTAGAGTCCCTCTAAACACCCCTGACTGCAAACATTTCTCAATTGTGCGTGTATAAAGACAGCACAAATAGTAAAGGTGATAGTCAATTACATGTCCCTGATGAAAGAAACGGGTGATGATGTAAGCATTGGTAATGAATTCAAACTGGATCAATTGTGTATAGATTGATACGGGAGTGCTCTGCAGGAGATGACTTGTTGCTCCCGAAATGCTTGATGTACAGGCTGCTCCTCTGTTATATTCGTCCTGCTGGTGTATTGATGATTGAAGTCTTTAGATGTTATATCTATGCATCAGATCTTGTGAGTTCATCTGATTTACTTTTCTCTAAGAGTTTGGATTAGTCACTGTTAATTTAATACCAATCTGCTGATGAATTTCTTCCCCGTGTTGTGTTTTGCTGCCTATGTACTCTATGTGAGTCTGCTGATCTAAGCAGCAAAATCATGAAAGTGTTTCAAGTTTGTTGATATCAAAACTGTCTGAAAGTTGAACTCTAGTTTTGAAGTTGGTTGTTGCTGGGTTTGAATTGGCTGTGGGTATGAGTGATGGAGCGTAGGTAGTTATCAGTGTAGTTTGAGAACAAGCAGGGAATCAAAAATTAGGCAGCTGGATGAGATGCTATCTCTCATTTAAGCCTAAATCCAATGTTTTGGGGTATATCTGCAGTGTTTCTCTTGAGATTTAATCTGAATGGTTGTATAGTTCATCCACTTCACATACACCTCTTTTTATAGTGCTTTCAGAGACACTGACAAAGTTACCGATGGACAATTTGCAAGATCACTTGCTAGCAATCCATACTAACGCCCGGGGAAGCTTGGCATGATGCAGAGTGGGAAACGAAGAAAGTGTATTGACATAGCTGAAACCTACATTCACAAAAAAATAAAATATTCAGCAACTGGTACAGATACTTGGGAGTACATGCTGTGGCTAGAGTGTGTCTTTCGACTGTGACTACTGTCTCTCATCTGTCTTTTCTACACAAAGAGGTCAACTCTTTTCTACAGTAATTTCCTTTCTGTCTCGGCAGCTTCCCTGTTTATGATACAAAAAAAACGAAAGCCGGCCAGGTGAGATGTGAAAGTGCCGCGGCAACTACTGTACACAGGTAGGTACAAAAAACCGGGAAGAGAGCCAAATTGGGATAAAAAGCCAGCTTGACTATGCTACATATTTGTATTCATCTGTAGATGTGTTATTTCTTTCAAGATACTGTTTGTCTATGAGGGACTCGATACATTTCTTGATCATGCTAATACTGGGTGAAAACCTGGCCTTCGATTGGCTGATGACCTGTCGAATGAAACAGACACAAAAAGCATATAGTTTAATTATCAGCTTGTCATTGTAATAAGTTGCTTCATGATTATTGACTGCATTACCATACCAGTATCTGACCCACAATAAACATTTTAACATATAATTGTGGACACAATACTATATTATAATCAAATAAAAATGTACGAGATAAGAATATAAATAAATAAGCAAACAATTAAATGTAAATTTGTAGTCAAATGGTAAAGGGAGAAGAATGGTTTCAGATCATTACTGCATCATTTCTGATGAATAAATGCACAGAAATGTTCTCTAAAACAGGACAACAATACCTGACCCACACATGATCCAAGAACTTTCATTATTTCAGTTCAAATACAAATTGTATGCCGAATGACTACAACAAAGTTTATTCATAGAATAATGACCTTTGTAAGCAGCACTGTAATGAGGATTTTAAGTACCAGTACTGAAGCAATTTCATAATTTTTTTACATTTTTCTCTGTAAGCTGAATGTCTTACACTTATGAAAACAAAAATTTCCTCTTTCACTTGTGCGGCGTATTGAATCCCCTTCAGCTTTTATACCAGTCAGTCTTATATAGTTTTTTAACTCCAATTTCTTACCTCTTGTATGAGTGTATTGTGTTTGAGAACTTTCCTAGCTTTCATAATTCTCACAATAGCTGCTTGAAGGTAAAGTTTCCTGTCTTCATCAACGGCATTGTGTGTTTGCTCAACTTCCTATACAGACAGAAAAAAAAAATGGCGAAAAAAGTATTAAAGGAAACTTCATTGCACTGACTTTCACTAAGGTTAATTCTTGGTGGAAATATAAAAGAAGTTTAACCATGTCAAGTCATTTCTGCAAAAAAATTGAACTTGTAATCCTTACCTGTGGAGTTTCTTTCTGAACGGCAGTCGTGATTTTGAACTTGGTTCTCTTATTGGTAAAATCTGTGTTCAGCAGGAAGGTAGACTTCCGGTCATTGCTCTGAAAAAACAAATGCCGTTCATAATTAGCAATGAAGGATTAATTCATATCTATCATTACAAAGATCCAACAATGTACAGCAACCCGTTTTTTGTAAAACTGATACATCAGGATTTGTTCACAACATTAACCCTTATCCTGCAAAGTTTATAATCCACCACAAAGTCAAGTTGGTTGTAACCAGTGAGACATGACATGTCCCATAGGTCATATTTTAACAAAGACTTGAACATTTAAAGGCTCAAGAAAACAGATACATAAACATGGTTTTTCGTGACTAGATCTGCTGAAACATAGCATGCCCAGTAGGTGGAAAAAGTACAGCCAGGTTTTGGTTCAATTCCCTTTTTATTGACTTGGCAGATGGGAAGTAAGGGACCTGGCTGGATTAAGGTTAAAGGTTTTATCTCTTCATGTTTTTGAATTTTTAACTTGAACCACATCAAATGAATACAGAGGGTGTTTGGATCAACATCACTTGGGATATGGAAGGGTTATTGATGCCTATACAGGCTGTCAGTGTGGTGTATCAAATCTACCAAAGCAAGACACTGGGTATACTAACATTATGTTTGTAACGAACCCTTTTTATGGTGTTGTTCCTACGATTTAGGACCATAGGTACATGTACTGTACTTTGTTTTGGTACAACTGAGACATATCCTCTGTCATCTAAAACAATCCGTCTGCTACCCTGACAGGAAACTGCAATGGGTGTCACCAGTGAGAGCTGTAAAATTTGCTGGCTCACTGCCCTTAACAAAAAGTTTTTCTCTATCCAAACAACATCAACAAAGTGAAAAACATGCTAAATAGAATCCAAACAGTTGATTTTATTGGAATTAAACAATTATTCTTACCTCTCCTTCTCTGTTAAGTATCTTAACATCGACTAGTGACTGAAGTGTCTTGGTGAGTTCCTTTTCATTGATTTGGGTCGTGTCTAACAGTTCCTTGAACGTCATACAATCACAGTTGTTATAAAGCAATAACACTGCCATCTGAAACGTTGTCACCGTCACTATGTATGGTTTCTTGAGGTATGAAAATTTCAGTTCACCTACAGTGTTGGAGACAAAATGTGTGCATGGTTTATAGCTTTCTGAAGGACATTGTATCCAATCCTGTGTGATCAACTTTTGAATGCAATATTGTTTCTGTACAACTGATACAAAAGCTGCTATGGGGATATGTCAGACAAATGGCATATGTTGTCTGTCTGACTTTCAGACTTTTCCATGTTTCAAATTGTCTTCTAAAAATAAATGCACTATCAATAACTGATTCGACAGAAGGCAATAAAATCTCCAAATGAATAATTCTATCCAGCTGTCGAAAAACATCATCATTGATCACTTTCTCTGGTTTTTACATCCCCACTGCCCTTTACAGGAGTCATAAAAATCTAAAAAAGTATTCAGTTTGAGAATTTCATATTGATGTTGCACACGAATCTCAGCTCAGAAGTTGCAGCAATTTTCACCCAGCTTACCTGAACACAAATGATGAAGCCATGTTAGTTTCCTGCCATTGAAACTGTTGTTGTAAAATAATTCGAACTGTATGGGAAAGACAAAAAGAGAGATTTTGTTGTGAAGAATGCTGGAAAATGTTAAAAAGACTTGTTACTCCCGTTTAAAGATAACTATGTATTATACAGGTAAGATTGTTTCAATAACATCTGGGAAACATTTGTTCATGCGTCATTTCATAGTAGGTTACTGTACTAGTTTTATAACTACTGAGAATTTACCATTAATTTAACTTATTCTTAAAGTGAGACAGAAAAATTTCCCTGTTACTCTTCATGTTTGGGGATTAACCTGTTCACCCCAATGCCCTGTAAACAAGTCCACACTCACCATTTATAACTATGAGTTTGGGCTAAACCATGGTGGTGAAAGGGTTAACCTACAATTACAAAAGACAAATTGATGCTGCAAGAGGCTTCAGATCAGAGAAAAGCAAAAACGCAAAGTTTGCCTACCTCCCTGACGCTCTTCTCCAACTCTTGTGGTATTGCAAATGGTGTTAAAGCTGACTGACCAAGTGGCCATGCACCAGCCTAAAATCAAACATCATACTTATGAATTTCACCAACATGATCAAACATTTGACAACGGCAAGTTTACAGGAATTTCTAGATGCATGTATTATGAATTTGATAAGGTTGCAGGGACTTGGTAAATACTATTAAAGACCTATTACATAAGAAGGAACTGTGATTGATTACTAAATAGACAGACAGCTATTCTATCTCTTACAAACCAATGATGAATTGTAAAATACTAGACACAAAACCGTCATTTTTCACTAGATATTAGCACCACTATGCCTGGAATCTTCCGAACTCTGACAGCCAGGTTTGGAATTTATGAAAATTTATGTGAATCCCGTGCCATTCTCCCTTTACCAGAATACGTACCAGTAACATTTATAATTTTGCATCAAAGATATCGTCCTTGAGGAAATGATGTGAGTCATTCCACAGTAAAGTGCAACCACTTTGTGACAATAAGGTCAAAAATTAAATTTATTAATCTGAATCTAAAAGTTGAGTGGGTGGACAGTACTACAGGTGTGTCATCTAAAAATATTTTTTTTAAGATAAATAATTTCTTTGTTTAAGAAGAAGGGCAAATTGTCGCGGCAACAGTAACGCGTGTAACATGGACAGACATGACATTGTATTGTATTTGATCACATGTATCCCATTATCATCCCTGTGCCAAGTTTGAAAGAAACCCATTAGTCTACAAGAACTAGAAACACACTTCAGAAGATGTTTTAATCTTAATATTATCAGAAGAGGAGGATATCTGATGCAACGTTATGGCAACTGGCAACGTATGTAACATATACAGACACTGGATTGGCTTTATACACAAATTGTGTGTGTTCCATTCTGAATAAAAGTACTTGATTGATTTATATACATGTATGTATATGTCATGACGAAGTTAAATACCTCAGAATTATGATGTGAATTGTTATAAATTGGCTCTGTGGATAACCATATCGACAACAGAGGGAAGACCCCTGTATTGTCTATGGGAAAACGTATGTAACATTGGACACACATCATCAGTTCTGTCCAATTCGTTCATAAACGATATGGGCATCTAAGGTGCATCGATAGTTGTAAAGAAAGCTTTCAGTAACTTTCTGATACAGATAGAATTGTCACACTAAAAAACAAATTAACATTATTCTATCCAGTATTTAATTAAACTACAATTACTTCCACGCGTGTAACACCGGTAACGCGTGTAACAAAGAGGACACACATCCTGCCATTCAGGTGCTCTCTGTAATGGTGGCCATCGGTTTATATTCAATTGCGCCATAAAACATGAACTTTAGGGCACTCTCAAATGACAAAATTTCAGCAATGTATACCAAAAGAATTTTTTTTAAATCTTGATTTTGGAAATGAGTTAACACGTGTAACATGTGGACACACTCCTTCCAGAAATATTTTTAACTGCAAGAGAACCCAAGCTTCAATAAAGACAGAATAAAGAATGTTACATAGTGGAAGATTTCATTGTTAGTCAAATGTATGAGTGGTTTGTTGCAGCTTACAGCCTTCACTATATTTATTGTTCTCATATTATCAATTCGCATAGAGTTGGACAGACATTGTTACACGCGTTAGCAATATTTTTGGGCATAATATTTGGCCCTTTCCTAGTGCTTTTTTTCTAAGAATAAATTTAGTTCGTAATTGCTTATAATACATTACTACTTTGCATTTGAAATCAATTCAAATGGTATAAATATTGTAAATATCCCTTCCTAATGTTACAGGGGTACAAAATGTCACAAAATGGTGAGCAAATAGAGGCCATATTTACAAAGATAAAAATCTATAATTTTTGTTGAGCTGGACATACAGCTTTAATATTATTTTTTATATATGTTCATATGTAGTACTTACTAAAAATAATAACATTCTGTGTGAATGCTGTTATCATTGAAAAAGCTAGAGCTCCAAAATTGGGAATGTCAAATGTTGCGCTTTACTGTGGAAAGACTCATGTATCAATGACACTTAGCGGACAAAATAATCAGCATCATCGTCCTTATAAATGATGAAGAAAAGTACTGAAGACAGACACTTACCTGAAGTACATAGATAGATAAGCTAATTCCTAGGTCTACCTCCTTTTCCTTGAGAAAATTACTAAATTTATTGTTGAGGTCACTACTAACACTCATATCTGTAAACATCCTATGAAGTTTATTGGTAAATTCGTAGCCACAGGCTTGCTGTAAGGAAACAGAAAAACAAAGCGTATTAAAAACTATGTTCCTTTTTTCAGCACTATTGGCTGCAGCATCAAAAAGCAAGAAGTAGGAGTCGAATTCTGCTTTTTACACTTGTTATAGCAAAAAGGTCAACATATTACCGAACTCTTTGATGAACAATTGTGTGATATCAGTGAAAATATGAACTGTATCAGTAACAGTGATAGTTGAAAGTTTGGTGAATATAATCACGCTTTACTGACTTCCGTCCAGATTGTATATTGTTGACGCTAAAACATCACTTGTTTACACACTGCTGCAATACTGTTTTACGACAGTCTTTCAGTTTCACTATACTGACCTTTAGCCTGTTAATCATTCCTTCCTCAGCGTCCATTGACATAGACAAGCCATGGATCAACCTTTTGGCCAACATTCGGGAGTAAAACTAGCAGAGCAATAGAAATACAAACACTGACATCAGTGTCTTTCATCATGTGTTCAATGACTGGCATAACAAGTGATGTCACACTTTTATTTAAAACAGGCACTGTAAAAGGATTGATTTGCGATTAAAATTTTCTGACTGCAAAATTGGGATCAAATAATTCTTATCTGACAAATCAACTTTTTATTTTACAACATTATTGGGAATGCCTTGATCAACAAAAATAAAAGTTCTCAGGTAGGGGTTTTGGTAACTTTTGAGGCATTCAGGTATCGCATTAGTTTCTAACTCATTATCAACAACTGTAGGAGAAAATAGACACCATGCACTGATGAAAATGATCTGCTTGCGATTCCAAAATACTACAGATGTCACAAGATATTGGATGAGATATGTCAGGGTGAGTGGGGACACTCCTTTCATTCAACTTGCTTTTTCTAGAAGTCAACACAGAAATTGAAGTAGCAATTGACATTCTAAAGCCTATATCACAGGAAAATATGACATTACATGGGTTCTATCTTGACTTCCTGTATTACTAAACATGAACAAGCGACCTAACGGCCGATATAGCTTCGCTGTGTTTATGTAGAGAATATCTATTTTTGACACATGTTGATAAAGAAGGTGGAAATCTTTGATAGCTCAATTCAGTGGCCCGTAAAAAGTGGCTAAAATAGCTGCAAAAACACACAATTGAAGATTTCATCAAACTTTTGAATATATCAGATCAGATCATCCCTAAGAACATGTCAAGCAAAGATATCTGACGAGTAGTTTTTTGAGAATAAAATTTTCTGACCAAAATGGCAACAATTGGCCCCAAAAATAAAAATTGCAGATTTCATCACAATTTCAAAAGATCAAATTTAGTTCATCTATAGGAACCTGCATATCAAATTTCAAAGCTATCAGACCAGTACTTTTCGAGAAACACATTTTTTGACCAAAAATGGAAAAATTGCCCCAATTGCACAAATACGAAATTGCAGATTTCCTCATTATTTCAATAAATGTCATTTAATTCATCTATTGGAACCTATATACCAAATTCCAAAGGTATCAGATAAGACAAGTAGTTTTGGAAATATACATTTTTTGACCAAAAATGGCCCCAAAAATACAAAATTACAGATTTCATCAGAAATTCAATATATTACTTAGTTCATCTATAGAAACCTGTATACTAAATTTCAAAAATATCAGACCAGCACTTTTTGAAAAATACATTTTTTGACCAAAAATGGCAAAAATTGCCTTAAAAGTGCAAATTTGCATATTTCTGCACAATTTGAACAAATCTCAAATATATCATCCCTAGGGACATATGTACCAAATATCAAAGCTATCTGACTGGTAGTTTTGAAGAAGAAGATTTTTAAAGATTTTTTTACCAAAAATGACAAAAATTGCCGTAAAAATACAAATATGCAAATTTCACCATGATTTGAACAAATCTGACTGAAGTCAGCCTAAGTAAAACTGCATATCAAATTTCAAAGCAATCGGACTTGCGGTTTCAGAGGAGAAGGCAATTGTTGACGGACGACGACGGAAAATCAACCTATTTGATAAGCTCCGCGTTGCTGACAGCAGAGCTAAAAATCTCAAATATTTTCAAGGTAATGTTAGTTTCAGGCATGTGCCAACAGGCACACGAAAACAATATTTGAAAGTTTTGATTCCAGTTCTAGCAAGGTATTAAAAAGTACAATTTGTCAGGTGTTTTTGAGGAGCTTCAACATCTGAAACAGAAAGGCAGATTGTGGCAAACCAGCCAAACTATGCTTACATACCTTTTGGAAGATGTCTTTATCATCAATGTATTTGAAGACTATAATAGACTGTGATAGTTTGTCATCAACCTCAGATTCACTGATTCCCTTGGAACTTTTCTTGAGTAGTGAGTCACAATACTTGGCTATCTGTGAGGAAAAAGAAAGGAAAAAAACAATCTGAGTATTGTAGAGTCCTTTGTAATGTCTGACAATGTCACCTGGTATGGCAATGATATGTTGATTGATGGACGTAAACTTGATGCTGTGCTTTCTTCAAGTGAATGTTTCATTTCAGCCACTGATAAATTGTTTTATTATTAATTATGTCTACTCAGACAGTAACCTTTAACAATGCCACCATTGGAAAACATGACAGGTATTACGCTTTCTGTGTAGTCTTTCCTCCATAACACATAAGTCTATTCTCACTGTTTCAGCAGTGAAAGTTAATCCATTTACTTGGGCAATGGTCAGACACTCGGCACAAATTTTAATCCGACCAAACATAACATTTCAGAACCCATGAAAATTCACAATTGACACTTGCTGAAATTTTAATTAAATCTGATGTGTGCTCCGAGTACTGATTTTAAGAACACATGCAACCTAGGTAATGTAAATGCACTTCTATATATCTAGTAGCTTACATGAAGACTTCTGCAGACACTCCTCACTGGGTTCATATCTGCCATTTGAAAATGAAATGCTAAAAACAATTACAAATTAAGATATGATTTATCATACCAGCTCCGGAGCTTTGCATACATGTCTTTGGGAAGGCTTCCAATTGACGACTGCTGTCAATGCCTGAAATGACAAAATTAAGATGAACATGTAGTATTAGAGTTGATCCTAGGCACTGAAAGACCCGGTTAGACAGTGTCTTGTTTTGTACAATTTATGCTTTACTGTTTATCTTAACTTTTTTCCTCCTAAAATTCCATTTGATGTTACTATAGTTACAAGCACATGAACATAAAATCTTAAATTTGATAACAACACAATTTTTTTCAACTTGGCAACTAGTCATATAGTTGACATAGCAATGTCCATATGGAGGTATGTAAGGGTAGCTCAAACCCCCAACTGGGACCGCCAACTGGGACTCCCAGTTGGCTTAAAATGCACTCTGGGACCGGTCCCAGTTCACTTCTGGGACCGGTCCCAGAAGCGAACTGGGACCGGTCCCAGTTGGCCTCTAGGACTGGTCCCAGAAGTGAACTGGGACCAGTCCCAGAAGCGTACTTGCTCGACGTAACTGGGACCATTATGATTGCGGGGAAACACACTTGTATCAAATGAACTGTACCATGGCGGTAAGGTACCTCCATGCTGTAATGACGAAACCATAATATTAATGGGAAAGAAGTTTCCCATCCCACTATATGCCTTTTGTAGCAATTGTATGCACTTGTTTTATTCATATTCTCTGTACTGTTGTGAAAATTATGTATGTTTTTTGTGTGGGAAAGCTAACATCTCCCAGTTTCATTCAAGGACAGTCAGGTCTCATTTCAATTCTGGGACTCGTAGCTCCATAGAGCTATGACAGACATACAGACTGAAATAGAAAACACTGAGACAGCATATACTACATATAGCTACTAGCTGTCAATGAAGTTTTGAAGCAGTGCATGTTGTTGACTTGTATATTCAAAACCCTTTGTCTTAAAATGTAATGGGACTATTATCACCTCATTGATGTCTATTTTTTCCTCGCATAACAATGAAATGATTCTGCTGTAACAGCACATGCATGCACTAATGGTTGCCCCTCTCCTATTTGTGTCTATCTGTTCAGAAATATAACTAGGTCCAAATTAAGATATCAGTCATATACTGCAAGTGAATTGCAATTCTATTAAAACACAGCGGGTTTTCATTAAAGGTTTTGCTTGCTGTTTTTAATGTAATGAAAGCCTTGATGAGTTAATTGCTAGTCTTGCACAGGTATTTTCATCTCCTTTTTCATCTGATTCAGTACACAGTCTCTCTATCAACGTGATCCGTGCAGTAAGATTTCAACACACACCATAGCACAGGACTAATTACTAGTTCTAAGAATGAGTACATCGCAGTAAGGCCAAAGTAATCAAATTCTTTGTTTAGCGCGCCCACTCAAATGTTTCGAAACATGAGCCGGAAGGCAGTACTAAAACACATACAAGAAAATCAAAACACACCTTATATTTTCTTGATTATTTCCATGTAACAACATAAGTGTCTATACAAAAATCATCAGAAACTTCCTTTCATCGTGATCATCATAAGTTATACCACAAGATGTGAAATTTTGTAAACAGGAAAGCTCAGTAAAATCCTATTCAAACCATTGGCAGTAGAAAAAACCCAGTATGTGCACACAGACAAAACAAAGAATTAAATTACTTTGGCCTTTAATAGTTGGGTTCTATTAAATGTCGCGTATACCTACGATTATGGCAGAGTAAAAAGATGAAAACATTAACAGATTGTTAGTATTAAGTACCAGTAACTGGGTTTTTTCATAGTGGTCCCAGTTTACAAATTGGATGTGTCCCTGAAGTGTACTGGAACTGATCCTGGAGGCCAACTAGGACCGCGGCCGTGGTCCTAGAGTTAATTTTGAAGCCAACTGGGACTGGTCCTGGAAGCAAACTGGGACCGGTCCCAGAGGCCAACTGGGACCAGTCCCAGTTCGCTTCTGGGACCGGTCCCAGAAGCGAACTGGGACCGGTCCCAGAAGCGAACTGGGACCGGTCCCAGAAGTGAACTGGGACCGGTCCCAGAAGTGAACTGGGACCGGTCCCAGAGTGCATTTTAAGCCAACTGGGAGTCCCAGTTGGCGGTCCCAGTTAGGGGTTTGAGCTACCCTTACATACCTGCCATATGCAAGCAAATCGGTGAATTATTTGTACACACTGAACATACACAATTCAAACTCTCAATGTCAGAGGATTCTGTATGAAATGATTTCCTGTAAGTAGATCTATAGTTTGAAATGACTTACTTTATCGAGAGCACTGGTAAAAGCCTGGTCACCAGCCAGAACATTCTGTATGAGTTTAGAAAATTTAGTGTGTACATCTAACACTGACTCTACGAACTGCGGCGGAACCTGAAATGATAGTGAGAATAATATGTACACTTGTAAGCTTTTAATAGATGGATTGCGCATGGTACTTGACACAGGAATATGTTTTCATCATATTACCTTATGTGTATGTGTGAGTTTGTGTGTGTGTGTGCGCGCGTGCGCGCATGCACAAATGATAAGGAGTGAGTGTTTGTGTAAATATGTGTGAGTTGTATGGAGAGATATTTATTCTGACCTTTCATTGGATATTAAATGTATGAGAATTTTTTTGACCAAACGACATGTCTCATGAACTACCAACATTACCTTCTCTGACAAAGTGTATGTACCTCTATGTTCTGGAAATGTTATAAACTTTCTCAACTATATACTAACTATATACTAACTCAAGTCACAAAGGACTACTTACATTATCTCCTCTCAGATTGCAAATTGCTTCAAGTCCTGCAAAAAAACAATGGGTAGTAATTTGGGTAATACTCTAGAGTTAAATGTGAACAAACTTTAACAGCACTACATCCTTGTAAAATCACTTCTTAGAGGTGTCCGTATAACAGTACTTGCACGCACTGGAGTACTTTAGGAAATATTTGTTTTACTCAAGTTTGGTGATAGAGGTCACAAATCTTTCAGGAGACAGAGAAATCACAATTATGCAACATCATTTGGAATTGTGAGTTGAGACTTACCTGTATCTTTGATGTGTTTCTCTAATTCCTGAATCATTTCTCCTAACCCACTCTGAATGGGTTGTAATAATTTAAACAGCCTTTGCATATCTGCAAGGAAAAAAACAAAGGCATGTCACAGTCATTAACCAGAAACCTTCTCTTGTAAATTGTAAATCACTATGAGCAATGAACATGTGAAACTACATTTAGAACAGAGGTCAGTGGTCTTTGGATTATCAAACTGAATATTTCCATACTACCTTGAGGAAGTTTTGTCAAGGTCAATATTGGGTTAAACCCTGAATTCATATGCACCACAATGCAAACAAAACCATGTGCAGAAACCACATGTAGATACCGGTAGAACTATGTGTGTTCCTATGCACGTATTTATCCATAGACCCTCGAGAAAAACGGGACAGGCAACTGCTGAGGTTTCTTTGTGCGATCTATCTTGGAATATATTAAAGTTTATTTACCAAGCGGTCCCCGCCCGGCGGTGGCAGTCCCCGGGTTGGTGGGTACCCATGCTTGTTACCCAAGTTTGAAAAGTACCCCCTTTCCAAGAATATTTCTGAGAAAACCCCCTATTTGTGGCAAATCTGGGAGAAATTAGCTGTAAAAAACATACCCTTATTTTCGAAATCTAGGAGGTTAGTATGTTGACTTCCAGGGTTGACCCTGGAGGTTGACTTTGTATACATGTACATACATCACAAATGTTTGTCCTCACCTGATTTTAGTCACATTCATACACAATCATCTAGAGTGAGACTAGACCAGATTTAGTGTCCTAGGGAGATTATGAAAGGACTACCCCTAATCTCGGAGGTTACTGTGAAAAAGTACCCCTTTTTCTCGATTTAACGGACCTAGAATCTCCGAGATGACTGAACAAAAACACCCCCTTTTCCGAGAATTTGGTAACGCGCATGGGTACCCACCAACCCAGGGACTGCCACCACCGGGGGTCCCCGACAACAATACTTCGTACTTAACACTGAATCTCATTAACGATCAAACTGACGTTCTGAATATGTACACTTTGCTCTTGCATGGGACGTTCCGAGTAATGACACGGAGAATTTGAGGGTTTTTGATACTAGTCATAGTGAATGTTCTGGTAACGATGAAGATCACATTTTGGATTCTAGCCGAAGCCAACGGGAAAAAACAGACGGTAAAAACAGTGTACATTTAGCCATAGACGCTGCAGAAAACTCTTGCTAGGTATCGACAATATAAGTTTACATTCCCTGCCATAAAAATCTCCGATAACAACAAACATTTACAAGTTAGACAGCTTTACACTTCCCCAGTCCTGCGAAACGAAAATCTGACCTTTATTTCATCTGTCACGCAACATTTGACGAAAATCAGGGAACATAAAAAATGACTACTCCATCGGAGCTCAAATACACGACCTCTAACATTTTGGTACTGTTTTAGCCTAAAGAAACACCAAAGTTCGGATAAGCTACACATGTGTACATCCGCAAGGTACTAGAAAATATATTTGTAACACTGACTTTCGCTGTCAGGAGAAACTTTGCGATAAATCGGGACTCTCCAACGGTAGGTGAAGTCAGAAGCGGTAAGGTAGACATGCATTTACACAAAGCTGAACGCTGTCCTCGTAAATTTGGCCGTTCTGTTTTCAAACAACAACATTCAAGTAGTTAACATACATACTTTACCGAATCATGGAGCACTCCTCGCACAGAAAATATTCCGAGGGTTAAAAAACTGCAAAAACGAGGGAAAATTCGGAGATACACGGACCATTGCGGAATGTAAACAACTCAGTGATGTCAACTGCTGTCAAGTCTGGAACTGCAGCGGTATGTGTTTCGAATTTCTATTCGAAACTTTGTCACTTTACAGCAACATACTAACTCCCTGCAGACTTCTAGTTGCATCGAATCTCGCTACAAATATGGAAAAAGTACTTTAAAACCATTTGCACGAATTCTTCTCAAAATATTTGTAACACTTTTCTTTCTAAAAATGGACTTGCGGGTAATCCGGGATAACTTGTAATCTGAAAATATTATTACCGTATACCCGCATGCACGTGTCTATGAACCGGACGTCGTGCAGTCGATCGGGTCCAGCTTCATTCCGTCAGCGACCCATTAACACCTTAATTATTCCAAGATAGATCGCACGCTGCTAATCCCATAGACCCTTTGTTCTCTAGCGCAGTTGCCTGTCCCGTTTTTCTCGAGGGTCTATGGTTTATCCATGCGTATCTGTTTGTACTGCTATGAGTATGACATACTGTTGTGAGTGTTTTCCAGAGAACACTGAAGTATTGACAGAGCACCATTTTATTCAAAAGAAGGCCAATTGGCTGAGTATTCTTGAATATTATCTGAATAGTAATGTTTCATAAAAAATATTGAAGATTAGTGAATCAGTCGTTCTAAATTCCAGCCAAATCCCTGCAATAGATCTTTACTTGTTTTAGTAATGTACTCATGAAATTCTCCACAAGAGATTAGTAGCATGTACAGCAATTTGTCAGAGCATTTTGTCAAAATGCTGATGCAGTTCTTTTTCCTCACCTTCTTTTTTTTCTTTCCTGACGATTTCTTTGCATTCATTGTGCAAAAAGAGCAAGTGTTCAGCCACCATCTTCTGCTGGCATTCGTTCGTAACTCTGTTGTAAGAACTAGGATGTAAAAATTTCCTACTGCGTAAATTTTCTTCAGATAATCGATGCAGCACCTGGTGAGAGAGAAGAGGTATGAGATTCATTCTTTTAGGTCACAGACAATGTTTCACCATTTCCATGACATGCTATGAACATACCTGTAAAGGATGGAAGTACGGGAGGATATTACATGATTTCATGAATTCAGAACAGGACACATTTCAAAAATATTTTACACAGACTGACAACAAAATTACAGGAGAACAGTACTTTCCTGGTACCGGTATGTTTCATTGTATGCTCTGACTACCACACACACATGCATTCACACACATACACATGTGCACACACATACACACACACACACACACACACACACACAAAGAAAATGCTACTGAATTATTTTACATGATTATCATGTTTGATCAATATTTACAGCAAGAAAACACCCATCATGTATACATTATGGGAAATTGTTCACTCAAAGGTAACAATATGGAAATATCAGTTGTACAGAGCTCAAATATTTTGATGTGTTATATGATGTGTTGTCTTGAAGTGGTATGCGTCAGCCTATTTGTCTAGTTTTGTTGTAGAGACCTAATGCTAGAACACAAAATGGAGCACCACTCTAAAATAAAGACTGTAAAAGCATATCATATATAATAGGTGCATAGGAAGGATAAGCCAGACTGTTCAATGATGTTACATAATGGTACATTTCCATACCTTTTCCATGTATTGTGAGCAGTCATTCTCATCAAGGAGTTTAGCGGCTTCCGCTCTGTAATAGTCCCCAGTCTCCTGAAGAAACGGCACTTCAAACAAATCCTGGTACAGCTGATGAACAAAATGAGCAAGAGGAATATACAGTTATAGCAGCATGCTAATTACACCCTTATTTGTCTAAAGAAATCATTAAAACTATGCAAATATTCTTTGAAATATTTCATTGCAACAGAATGTTCCTGGAACAGCAACGTACAAGGAAATGTCCCTGAATAACAACGATTAGTACCATATTTCAATCGGTGGTCTTTTCAACTCTTGTTGCAAAAATCAGTCTGCCCCACTCTAAAGATGGAACCAACCAAAGCGTCTTTCAACACCACTCTTGAATTATTTTTTTTAAAAAGCATACATAATGTTAAATAATACAGCACTCTACTTCACTATTCACTAATGTTGTGGCATATGAAGAATTTTATGTTTCTTTTTATTATCTAAAATATTTTGGTTAATTTCAGCATAGGGTTTAAAGTTTCACCTCTTCCAGTTAGTGTACTACATACAAACATATTAATGTTTCGCAATTTTTTTGGAAAAAGATTAAAAGTGGCGGTTGCCTGGAACTTCTGATAACTTTTTTACTATGTTTGTTCTTTATGTCAATTGAAAGGTCTTGTTCTTCTCCCCAAAGCATTGTTGAAATACCTACTGTACAGCCTGTCAGCAAAGTGTCTTTGTGTAAAAAGTGCTGTTATTGTCTAAATTTGAATTCCATTCTAGACCAAAATTCACCTATCAACAATAACAATGCAGTCTACATATGTACAGGCTGAGTTGACAAGGTGACTACTGTGTAACTCAATATGTTTTGGGGAGTAGAACAAGAAACTGAAGTTGACATCAAAATGAACAATAGTGAAAAAAAATCATCGTCTAATTCCTTTATTACTGGATGTATATAAAATAGTGACAATGTCACTGTTTGCTCCCATATAGTTATCAAAACAAGCCAACAATTGTAATTGTATGAAACATGGACATACCAGTCCATACAGACAGACAGACATGCACAGACTGGCACAGAGTGATGACATTGCCCCAAAGTGTGCCTTGGCCCAAGGAAAGTGATAAAGATATAACAAATGCAGGATAAAAGAACAAGAAATTGTAAATGACCACATTATCTTGGACATGCTCCATCATTCCATCGGTCTACTCACAGAATGAACTTTTTCATAACTAAATTGTCAATAAAGGATTTATGACAAATCTCAACGTCTATTAGAGAACTTTTTCTCAACATTCAGGTGATGAGTGAATCTTTTAAGACATTGAGTGGCAGAATAATATTTGGTACACACTGTTACATGTCAATGGTTGACTATAGCTTTCTCACCTTAAGTTTCATTTTCTTTTTGTATTCTTCCACATTGACAAATGAGTTAATCACACCATGTATGACGGCCTGGTTGGGACTCTCACCACACCTATCCCTACAATGTGTGAACAATATACTTACAGTTACAGTCAATACGAAACAAGTACCGGTAAATATGTATTACAAAATATTTACAAATAATATGAATTTATAGGAAGGATGAAGTTACTCAATGAATTTATCAGAACAAAAGCTAATTAAGATCATTTATTTATCATTGTAACGGACAGAAAGACAAAACTTTAGAATTGAGTCACAACTTATAACAACAAGTCATTGACAATGACATAGTCCCCACTTGTAATAGGAGTATTAGTCTTGAGGGGGCAGGGAAATGAGGTCATTAAGAAGTATCACTAAAGTGTATGTTCAGATCTATGGACACATAGGTCTATGTCATTGTTCCCAATTTGAAACAAGAGGCATGTCTAAGTTATGGTTCTAAATCGGGAAAAAAGATCAAACCTCTAGCTGTATTGGCCAGCCAAGAAATACATATGTGCATAATAAATGAGGTACAAGATGTGACATCTTAAGGTATATTATCCTATCAAAATTGAAGCGTAAAGAACTTGTGGTTACTGAGTTATGCATATATATGCATATTCAAGGTCATAGGTCATCAAGGTCACGTGACATTTTGAAAAAAAACATTGTATTGCTAATCCATCCATATATGCCAAAATTCAGACCTCTAGCTCTATTGGCTTGCCCACAATTATATATGGGCATAATTAACGAGGTAAAGCATGTGTTGTCATAAGGTCTCCCATCCTACTAAATATAAAGGACATAGCACTTGTGGTTACTTATTTATTGACATAATCGTGTATTTTAGGTAAAAGGTTATCGAGGTCACATGACATTTTGTCAAAAAATTTCTATCCTATAGTCTATCCCTATATACTAAAAATCATACATTTACCTCTATTGGCTTGCTCAAAATTAGATATGCACATAATTAATGAGGTACAATATGTGGCGTCATAAGGTGTCCCATCATGCCATATATGAAGGGTGTAGCACTTGTGGTTACTGAGTTATGGACAAATATGTATATTTGAGGTCAAAGGTCACCAAGGTCACGTGACATTTCGTCAAAAAAATTGTATTGCTAAGTTATCCCTACATACCAAAAATCAGACCTCTAGCTCTATTCGCTCACTCAAAATTAGATATGTGCATAATTAATGAGGTACAATATGTGGCGTTATAAGGTGTCCCATCATACCAAATATGAAGGGTGTACCACTTGTGGTTACTGAGTTTTGGACAAATATGTATATTTGAGGTCAAAGGTCATTGAGGTCACATTAAATTTTTTTCAAAATAATTGTATTGCTAAGTTATTCCTATATACCAAAAATCAGACCTCCAGCTCTATTGGCTCGCTCAAAATTAGATATGCACATAATTAATGAGGTACAATATGTGGCGTCATAGGGTGTCCCATCATACCATATATGAAAGGTTTACCACTTGTGGTTACTGAGTTATGGACAAATATGTATATTCGAGGTCAAAGGTCACCGAGGTCACATGACATTTTTTCAAAGTGTCTGAGATATCTGCGTGAACGGATGGACTCGCGTGGATTGACTCACGGACTGACATGACCCAATCTATGAGCCCCCTGGACTTTATCTGTGGGGACTAAAAACTGTGTCACTGCATCCTTTTTGCAAAATGAATACGATGAGAAACTAAATTTTTATTTTTCTTGGCCTTATACATGGGAGTCTATGGACTGCCTTATACATGGGAGTCTATGGTCTGCCTTATACATGGGAGTCTATGGTCTGCCTTATACATGGGAGTCTATGGAGGTGAAAACTAAAAAGTCCTCTACCACGGCAAAATTTGATCGCATTGTGAAACAAATCGACGTGCATCTGTATGAGGTATGGTACTATCCTTGTACCAAGTTTGAACGAAATCGCTCCAGGCGTCTCTGAGATATCTGCGTGAACGGACGGACGCACGGACGGACAGACGCACGGACGGACGCACGCACGGACGCACGGACATGACCAAACCTATAAGTCCCACCGGACGGTGTCCATGGGGACTAATTACAAACCTGTGAGAACTGGTCTGTATACAATGACAACATTGATACTTTAAGAGAAATTTACACACTTTTTCCTAATTTTCATCTGATCATTAATATGTTACTATGACATCATTACGACATTACTTTTCCATTATTTTGGTGAATATTCTGTACATATATGAATTTCACAACAAACTTTAGCAATCAATTCTCTATCACGTTCACTTATTCTTTTATAGGATACTCTTTACTACACAGTCTTAAGTCTACCTTGTCCAAATTCCTTTTCTTTGCTTGTTTGTTTATATTCAACTAATGCTGAAATTTTCTCTCTCAATCTTCACGTTGTCGTGCTAGCATTGTATAATGCTTGATTCATTTGTTTTATTCCAGATCTGTAGTGGGTCTTGCCCGCTGGTCTCAATAAAAACACATCAACATGATATTAAGTGAAATAATATTTTTTTCCTTGCATTGCATTTCTCACCTGTGTATTTCAGTGAGTAACATTCTCACCAGATGGTCTTTCAACGGTTCTATCATCAGTCTTTTCCAAATGTCAAGTGCCAGCTACAACCATTGAAACACACACATAAAATTACAAGTGTCATCAAAGCTGCCGATCAACGATGAAAAATTGTTAGCTAACATTTCCCCTATCACTGGCAAAATTTGAACATTCATCAAAAGTAAATTGTTGGATACAATTGGAACAAAGCTGCCCACTGGTTACAATGAACTGTCGATAGATATCATGCAAGTCACACATTACACTGTCTATTATTTATAAGTTGAGACAAATATAGAAATATGCCATACAAAACACCCCCACACACAGATGTAATTGTGTCCTTGAAAACAAAAAAAAGCAAAACACAAAGCAGTACGTGTGAACCACCTCTTCTACAGGGCACAGGCACTTTTTAATCCCTTTCCACCTAAAATCCACTACATACAAATACCACATATTCCACGTTTACCATCAAAATACACTGAATCATCCCAATGATTTGTTGCTGTATGGCATACATGAAATGGCAGTCTTTGTTATTCAAAACAATGTGACAGAAGCAGGGACTGTTACCTCTCCTATGTCCATCAGCTGCTCATTGATATCAATACCATAACCATATTGAATATCGGCATCACTCAACTTCTGCTTTTTAATAAACTGAGAATTTAAATACCTGATGAATAGATCACAAAAAGACGATTTATCTTTATTCATCGTTTTCATCTCCATTGTGATCATATTTTTTTCCTTTTCAGTTCTAGCTCTATTAACCCTTTGAGTGCGTAAGTCAAGTTTTGTCACCTTTAAAAAATATAACGCATATAATTTTTTCAGATCCAGATGTTTTCGGATTTTTCCCAAAATTTTGATAAAAACTGTAGCCAATCAAAAGTAATGTCCCTTTGGCCCAAAATGATCAAAACAAATACAGAAAACTTCATAAAAATTGGTAAAATGTTGCACTAAAATTAGGTGGGAAAAATTACAGCACTCAAAGGGTTAAACAGAGGTTGATAGGACTGGTTTACTACTACATGTATACATCATATGTTACTTTGAATCCTTCTGATCAATGCCTAGAGAGGGTGGCTTGGCCATACCTAGAGGATTATGATGTTACCGTAATAATACCAATGTCTTGACTAAACAATAGTTACTGGTGATTTACATCACATGATATAATGCAAAGCCTTTCACATTCACAAGAACTTCAAAATTACCATGTTTTTCACTTGTCACAGCGTAGACAGTGGAGAAACACTATGGTCAAAATTACCGAGGTTGAGAACACTGCGCTTGTAACAGGCTACATATAACCTTTATACCAAAAATTGCAGAAAATTTCATTGAACAGATTAGGAATTTTTGCCAAGTTGCTGATATTTTGTATAGTCATTCAATAAACAACTCTGGACAACATAGCCTAATACACAGCCCTGACGAACGTTGTATGTTAATTTCACCTAATATGTGGCCCTATAACACACAATGCTTTGAACACAAAACAAAACTTACCCATATAATTTATTCATGTAATTAGCTCCCCTGCTGTACCTTTCCCAGTATTTATGATACATCTGTAGTAGGTTTTCATCAGCTTTGCTAACTTCCTGTTTACAAGGCAATAGATTCCATGTGTGAAATTAAAAACATAGATTGAGGTACACATATGTATTATTTGTAAATGTTATAAAAATCTCCAGGGAAACATGATTTTCTCATACTGGGGAAGATGTACTCTAGCCTCCATGAGTATGATTTTCTAGTCACTGACACAGCATTGAAGACACCCTACACAAATTTTGATTTGGCGGAAAAAACAACAGTAGTACACATGTGTAAATGCTATCAAAGGAGCTTGATGTGTACTGCACAGGAACTATCAACACACTTGCCACTTCTGTAACTCTTGTCATCTTGCTCTCAAATTCGTAGTCAAATACAAGGATGCCATCAACAACAAAAGTAAATCTTGTTACTTTGTCTTTTGTCCATCGTTCACAATAGTTTGAAAAACACTCTATCATACAAGAATCTCAATTAGCATTGATCTGCAAAGTTACCACTGGTAGAATTGGAATAATTTATATCAGGAACTCAAACACATGTACCATTATGCATATTAACCCTCCATCCATGCATTGTGTACATACCTTATGCAGACCTTTGACGTGAGTTTCTAAGAATTTCTTAGTTTCGCTATACAGTTTGTCACCCAGAGGTTCTGGGTACGCCACACATAGTGCGTACACATCACTTTTTTGTGAATTAAGGAAAGATGTGCTTAAAACAAACAACAGAGAGCTTAAAGAAAAAGAACTACAATTATTCTTGAAATGACTATGAAGTACATAAATGTAACTGCTTTGTAAAAACAGGTAGTTTGACAATTGTTGGACATTACCATATAATAAACAAGGTTAAATCAGAACATCAATCATTAAAACAAAAAAATGTTAGGTTTTTAAAATAATTACCCAAAAACATTGATCACTCTTGCATTTCAAAGCTCTAACTCCAGTGGTATTAAAAACAATGTTTTCACAAAAAATGAGAAAACCGGCTCCTAAATCTGCATATTCGACTTTCACCATTATTTGAAAGAAGGCTGAGTGAGCTTATCCCAGAAAACTTATGTGTTTCTTCTAAAACAATATCTCAAGATATAAACTTAATGATAAACAGCCAAAGAATATTAAGAGTCAAGACTAAAAATTTTCCCTGATTTTTCAGTGGAAATCATTACCAAAACAAGAACTGACAGTTGAAATGATCTAACAAGCAAAGGATACGAGAACCTGTCATTCCAAGTTGCCCTGGGAACATTTCCAAGTTTGATAACTCCTTCAACAGTGTCAAGCAGCTTTCCCCAGGTTTCATCAAAATCCACAACACGTGGTTTCAGGGACATGACTTCAACCTGGAGAAAACAAAAGGGAAGAGATAAAATGTGTAAGTAGAACTAACATAACACAAAACAATTCTCCATGGCTTTGGTTAGGGTTTACTGCTGTCTGACATGCTTGGGTCCTAACTCAAAGACTTTGTGTTTTAACATAAAAAAAATTACAAAATGAATGTTGAATAATTTTCTTGAACTTTTTCTTAATCTGACAGGATGAGCCACCTAAACATTGGACTTCTGGAACAATTTTAGAGAAAGTGAATTTCATTGAATCTGAAATAGCGATGATGTGCATTGTTCACTTGCTCATTCTACAATTCAGCTTGAATATAACACCATTGGACAAGATATCACATGTTAGACCTGCAATAAAATATATATCAAGAAAGAAGCTTCAGAATGAAAAGTTTTTTAAGGACAATGGTTCATTTTGAAGGATGAGCTGTCACAATGACGACCAATGATTAAATATTGATCTATTTAAAGTTCCATAAGCTGTATCTTTTTGCTATTTTTTCAGAACTTTTGTTTTGTGGTTTCCCTACACTTTCTGCATCGACTCCCTAAACTGTAATTTAATGTCAAGTATTTAGCATATCAACACAACCTATATGAGTATAATCTACATTGTTATTGTTGAAAATTGTATTCAAGTCCGGACTAGAATTCATTTGTAAACAATAAACAATGATCACTACACACATACAAGCTGTGTTGACAAAAAAGAATACTGAAATTTCAGACACAGAAGTTGATATACAGAAGCAGAATACTGAAAAACTTGCCACAAGTTACAGCTTATGTCCCTTTAAATTGTCCAATCTCAGTTGTATACACTGTGTATTGCAGCCGTGTCATCTGTGTCCTTGAATGACCCAACCTTGACCTATTTACAAACAATAAACTTCATTGTCAAAGAAATGTGGTAACTTTGAGTGAGGTTGCATTGTTTAGGCACAAATATATGAAAACACATCAGAAACCGTTTCAAACTGTTGCCTTTTGTACAACATTTCAGAAACTATTAACTACACAGAAAAATTCACACCTTCACATGGAACCAGTGTCTGTGTCACCTACGGCCCATGGAAATACACTTTTTGAGCTAGCATAACTTTCACAAACAGAAGTGTCTCACTTTGTAGCACTACATTCATGAGAGCTTGAAACTGCTGATCAAATGTGATGCTAAAGCAAGAAAGAAATTAACTAGACGAGAATGGGATCATTTACTGTGAATTTCACTTATTCTGACAGGCTGAAACACCTAAACACCTCTGCTCTCATCATCTCATGGTTTCTGCACCCACATACAGGGAGATAGTGGGTGTTCATATATATGCAGGTATCATATGTCTTTATTAAAATACTCCTGACAAAGTAAAGCTACGCCTACCACATTTTGAGATCCATTTTATAGAATTGCCATTGTTAGAGAATACCAAATATGCGTAATATATGTACTGATGGGAAATGTATTTGTATATTGATGTGCTATAACAGTAACAAGTCATGGTCAGGTATGAATAACATAATGCATCCTTTTGAGTCCATTAAGGGGGCAAGCTCTGGACCTTGTACGCCTATATTTCTATGTCTGTACCTATCTAATTCACACCATGCAAACCTTTGTTTTTCCATTGAATTTTAAATCAACTGTAAAAATTTGCTTTCTGTTTAATCAGATTGAGAATATGCCTCATTAATCACCTGTCAAGTAATCCTTTCATGCTTATCACACACTTGATTATCGAAGAGTTGTCCAAAAGCAGATGGTATGAACAGCTCAATATTATTGCTACAACACATATTACTGGAAATGCAAGATATCTGGTAGCATTATGAATATTCATATGATGCCAGAGAGTGCAGTGGTATGAAAACTATACTGAGTATAACATTATCAATGTTGCCTCAAGTATGCAAAATCACTCCTTTGACCCAGCCTGTTTTACCACTTGCAATCAATCCTAATTTGAAATATCTTTCCCCAGACTACTCAAAGAAGTCCGGCATTAAAAGAAAGGGGGTTGGATTGGGTGATTGAAATACATCGCAATTTGTTTTGTATCTTTCTACACCACATCCAACCCCTTCATGAATTTTGCACTGTCATCATGGATTTTTTGTTTTGACTTAGGATTCTGTGCTCCATCCATCAAATAACAGTGCAGTTCAGTTGTAAATTACCCTTGCCTGGTGTTTATATAAAGACTGCAAAGGTTTTTGGTAAAATGGTGAATGTTAAAAATTGGTATAAATTGACAAAGCATGCCTTGAAGTCCACTTATAGACTGAACTGATAAAGAAGATGATGAAATTTCATGTTTTGACTAAAAATATGCACCCAAATGCGTAGATGGCTGTCTTCAAAACCAATTAAATCGTATTGCGAGGTTTCATTTAACATTCATAGTACAATATTATATGATCAGTTTGATGGAAACATTGAAAACAGCACATGCATCCTTTCATTAGAGCAGGGATATAGAAAAAAGCCAGCAGCGGGCTGTCAGCTAAATTTGCCAGCTGTGAAAATTAGAAGTTTTGTAAAAAATAAGGACATTTTGCACTAACTTAATGTGCTCACACACTATTTGTAACCGCCTATACTTGTATTTTTGCCTCTGTAACCAAAAATTTCTACATCCCTGACTCTTGGAGATGTATCCAGAGAGGTGCAAAGACATATGTTGTTGAGTTGTACTGGCAATTTGAGATAACATAGAGTACTAATGGTTTGTCAAGCTGTGGGTGAAATAATCATGGAAGGTCTGCACTGTACAAGTGTATGAGATAAGGAGATGAATGCTGTTAACCCTGCTTTAACATCGTGTATGACATGGAGAGATTGTGAGCTGGCAAGGGGAGGGGATTTTTATCAGCATCTATCAGATTCATCTGAGAGTAAATCCTGCAGTTGCACCTGAAAACAAAAACAGCGTTATTGGAAATGTAATAAAGGAAGATGCAAAAGAAAACAAATATGAGAACATCACTGCAAAGGTGCTCCTTCACATATGTCCCTTGGGATTGAAAGTTGCCCCAAACCTGTCTGTCACCTACAGGTCAACAGTACTTTGAAAGAGATTGCTCGAGATATCATTTAGAAATTTGATAAACCATCGAGACAGTTCCGTCAAAGTATATCAGTAGATATTATGTGACAATTATTACATTAATATTACATCGGCCAGTACACGGCACGCGCCGTAGTCGTGAGCGAACCATCGAGAATTGGCATCACGAAATAATGTCCACCCTCAACCAATACTTGCATTGCTGTCGGGTGGTTCATCACACCAGCTTTCATTTTAACCATTACGATGGTTTTCTTTGTACATCAAAAATAAAATTGCAAAATGATGACTAAGCGTTCTACGGCAATGATTCAAGAAAATTTTTGGCAGGATTTGGCGCATGTACCTGGCCTCAGCTGACTTGATTTTTTCTAACTTGCCGACACAGAAGATTCGTGATGAAATGCCTCAAACTCGGATCAAATATCTGAAATTTTCGAGCATTTTACGGCATCTCATAGTTTTCTCTCCTACCAGTTGACATTCAATATTTACCTTCTCAGATTACGATGATATTTACTTAAATTTCTGACGTTTTCCGTGTTGTCCCGGTCGACTTTCACCATTCTGTGGCAATCGCCATTTTAGGTAGAATCTCGATTTATCTCGTGACATATTTTATTTCTCGCGCGGATGACCTTTAACCTGTCGGGCAAGAATGAATCATCCGATTCATTCACTCGTCGACCCACTCGACCCATCATTTGTTGTAGCACCGGCTTAGAAGTTGAACCTCGTGTTATTAACAAAAATCAAAATGCCATCGGTAAGTTTCAACTAGTCCTTTCAAAATTGTTTCTAACTTTTATTCAGTTTACGAATCCATGATGATTCAATCATAAATCTTTTGAAGAAACCAGTATTTATATTTGCTGTCCAAAACCATCGAACAAAATAAGCATGCATTGATTCTGATTGTGTTGTCTGTTTAGTTTATCTCTAGCCGTAGCAGATGAATGAGATCCTTAGAACTTCATCTGCAACTTCACGGTACGATTTATTAAGTTGCGCGTTTTGCATAGTGCCTTTTTAGTAGTATTGTGTTTCCCTTTCATGCCTTTTATAACGTGTGAATTGTGATTCACGCGCGCAACCCTGTGTGTCTCAAATCACAGAGAAAGCCTTGCACTTTGTGCAAGCCATAGTATCCAGGTTCCAGTGTGACCATTCGATGAAGATGACCGATATCGGAGAGAGTTACGATTCCAATATTCGAGTTTGCAAATTGTACGGTTGTAAGTTACGGTTGTACCGTTCAGACAAGATACACGCTTGTGCACGCAAAGTTTAAAGCGTCGATGGGCGTGACCCATTCTGCGGCGTTCTGCATCGCGGCATCGCGTTCATACGTGGACAAACAGCGTGGTGAAATCTTGTACGAAGTAAATTTATTCATGGAATTGAACCCAGTTCGGAATGCAAAATGAAACAAATTTAGAAACACCGTCTGTTTCAGCGTGTAGGTCAAATTATTTTTTTTACTTTTTGGTTTCAGGTTCATTACTAATACCTCCATGCTAATACTAATTTTACTCTTTCGGCTTTAGCCCGCCTGACTGGTTGTGATGGGTATATGACCCTATACATCATGATCTCCCTGTAAATCAATGCAACCCGCATGGCTACAATTGGCAGTTATGCCGATGTATAATAGGACCTTGTTCAAGCTCACTCACTGTAGCCGTTGAAATCATAGCCATACTATAGATTCTGACCAGACAGGCAATGCAGGAACCATATGAATCTAGATCTTTATATTCTCAGCACATCATTAGAGAGTGGAAGTATGGATAATGTAACTGTAGCAAATTTTGGTGGCAGGATGAAAATGAATCATACACACCATTTTTACAACAATTACTATGAAAACTGAATGTGTGCCAGATCAGTATAAGTTATGCTAAAAGAATGATTTTGTCGAAGGATTGATATGGCGTCAGTACTATATTGATGTATTGACATCAAGCATTGAATCACTGCCAGGTATTGAAGTATGGTGCCATATTCTATATCATATATAATGTAAGTTTTTAAAAGAGGGACCAGACATGTTTTTAGCTCCAGGTTTAAGCTATGAACACAGCTGGCCACTATTCTCTTGATGATGTGTCAGTGTGGTTGGATGAGCATTGCTTAGCTGCAATATAATTGTAGCCCACTGGCCGTGCGCCGGCTTTTTCTGTCATGTTGGCTGTCTAGCACCAGCCCGGTAGGTATGCTATAAATTTTTAATGTGGTCAGATTTGTGGTGAATGGACTCTGTGACACAGGATTATCAATATTGTATTGTAACAATTTTGGTAACTTGTCGGTAATTGGAGAAAAACAAGTCTGCCCTTGGTGTTTGCAGATAAGAATAGACAGCTTGTAAATTAGAAACAAGAAATTTTAAGGCTTCCATGGTGCTCACCTAATGGCAGTAAAATGAAGCCAACATTGAGGCCAGAAATGTACAGGCAATCCCACCTATGGTGTATGAACCACAGTTGTTTCACAGCAATTTGACAATGTGCCTTAGGCTGAAATAATTAAATTCTTTAGTTTACCTGCATACATTTTTGGAAGTTTTCATCATGAAAAAGAACTTTTGCCATGTAGCTTTTCTGCCTACATCTTTTTACTGTAACAAATTTTGTAAAATGGAATTCAAATGTCTGCATGCTCACATTGTAATGAAAGTCATGGAAGTGAAAAAGAAGTATCTGCTTTGATTCTTGCACTGGCACTCATATAACATGGAAACGATCAAGTATATATTAAACTTGGATGTGTAAAATTTTCTGTGTTTATCTTTGAACCACATGCCCAATTAGATTTCAAGACTTTTTATTGGGCGCAAAACAAAGAATTTAATTACACTGGCCTGAATATTTGAACTTACATTTGACAAAAAGGCTATCATGTGTATAAAGTCACACAATACTTGTTTCCAAAATGGTAACCATGGAATTACATAACAAATATGCCATGTGATTTAATACACATTTTAATGATTTTGTTGGCTATTCTCATAAAAATATTTAAAAAATTGACATGTATATTGTACTGTGTATACATATACTGGATTCAGGTTGATTTCTTTATGTGTATTTTAACGTAAATATTGGAAACATAATGAGCATAATATTTTTAGCATGTAATAAAGACAACTAAATCAAGAAGTACATTAAAGCTGCCAGAATACCTATACTTATGCATACAATATTTAAATCACTACATAGATAAATTGTTGTCATAGAAGCTGAATGATGCATACAGGGTTTAATTAACTGTTGGATGATTGCTGTGATTTATGAGACACCAGTGAAGGGCATCATTACTGTAATAGCGGTAATTTTATATACAGCAGTTAGTAATTTGCAATGAGCGTTTCGCTCCCTGTAGTAACTCTGATTTATATATACTTGCCACAAATTCCATCGTGAGAAAAGCGTTACTGATATGCAGTGAAAATATATATGAGAGCATGGTAGAGTACAAATATTTGGTTTTTTTCGTCTCAGGACTGATCTTTCGCTCTATGCGGTGAAGATGCAAAAGATTATTACCCAAACTAGAGGTTGCATTATTGAACATTTGCCTTGAAGTTTTTAATTAGCTAACTGTCATTCTGTATTTTAAATATACAGAACCTGTCAATATTTCTAGAGTGGTAATTAATGGTTTTCTTTGTCAAAATAAAATCAATATCTGGTTATGTGTCTCTCAGTTAGTCGTGATTGACCTTGTGGCATGTTTGGCCAAATAATATTTATTGTCCAATGGAAGATCACCTCATATTGTGTGCTGGTATTTATGTCAATCACAGATCAGAAAATTATCAGGAAGAAATCACTATTGTCTTGTTTAGTTACATACATTTTTATTTGCATCAAATGGCAACTTATTTTGATAACAAGAAAAAATATGACCTTTGATTTACAGAATAAATCCTATACAATATCTGCATTTGTTGATACAGTGATTACACTTAGCTACAGTCTGAGTCCGGCACAGAGGGTGTACCGTCTGGTGGATAGCAATTGCTGTTCATTGTCTAAAGGTCATAATGTTTTGTGGTATTCAGAATTTTTTTTCATGGAGGATGCACAATTTGTTTCTTTCTTTCCCATTTTCTTAGATTCTGAATATATTATATTTTCCACATTTGAAAAGGGCAAAACTGTGTGAACATTTGTTTTGGCAAAGCCTCAGGCTGCAGTCCGGCCAAGAATGAACATCATCACTTACATATTATACGTCTGCAGGACTTTACACGTGACCCTCAGCAGAGGAGTGAATACCAGTATAATCAGCCATAAATTCTCAAAAGACACTGCTTTGTGAATATGTGAGATTTGCAGCAAGTCTCAGACATTGTTAAATCATACCAGAAAAAGTGCATGAAAAACTGACAGAAAAAAGTAAAAAAGTCTGTAGCACAAGGTCTACAACATCTTAAAAACAAGGTTCACCAAGTCACAGGCATTGAGTGTTGAATGTACAGTACAGTAAATAGCCTTTCATGTATTGCTGTGCACGCAACACACCCAAGCACCCACACACAAAGTCAGCAAATAACTATGCATAGGGATCATTTACACTTCTTGACCTTTGAACTTTATGAAAAACTAGTGGCCATCAAACAGGCATTGGCTAAGATGATTTATCAAACAGTGATTACTCTTTGGACCCTAAACCATGATGACCTTTGGATGTTAGAGCAAATTAGAATAATCAATAACTTTGTAGTACCAGTACAGTGTTGGTGTGTCCACAGTTGGTTTGTCTGTAAATTGAAGAATGCACCCCAAATTTGTGCTATAAATTAATGTGTGTAAAAGCCTGGTGTAAAAATAAATGGAATGTTCTGTGCATTGTTTATATGCATACTGTGTTTGTATTTTCAAAATCAAGTAATTTAGTCATAGACCCTAAAGGGTCTACGATCTAGTTAGATGTTCATTGAAATGTCATCACTACATTATTTATACTATATTTATATGAATGCACTTTACAACATATACCTGTACAGTGGTACAAATTGCAATCAGAATTTTGGCAAATTGCATACATTTGTCCCAAATGGTGCAGAGTTGAAATAAGTGAGTATTGTTGTTCTGTATCATAATTGCCTGTTTTTGTTAACTGTTTGTTTATTGTTTACTTATTTTGTTTACTGTCTTTCAGGCAGCATTTAACACAGCAGCTGAGGAAGTGAAGAAGCTGAAGCAGAAACCAACCGATGAGGAGATGTTGGAGATTTATGCTCTGTTCAAACAAGCTACCGTAGGCGATATTAACACAGGTAGGAGTTGGAACGTTTATTTGCCCAACTTTTGTTCAAGTTGTGATTCATTCACTGGTCGAAAATGTTCCACATCTCACAATGACTAACGATTGAAGAGTTCTTTCTGAATCAGAATCCAAATCGGTTTCACCAGACGTGATGCTGCCGCCAGTGCCAGTAGCTTCAGCATTTGATGCATTTCTGAATATATCCTTGACAGAGCACATAAGTATTTGTGACTTTGTATGACTACTGGAAAAATGAGGCTAATGTGCAGCATCTCGGAAGCTGTTACCCAGTTGGTTGGCTGAATCTCACCATTATCATTAAATTATACACAATAGACCCTAAGTTGCTGTTAATAGTGACAATCTACCAATCAAATATAACCTTCCACGCCAGCTACACATCAGCAGGAGAAATGCCCTTGTTTGATTCTGTAGTGAAAGTTGTTTGCTCCTTGTTCTTACATACTGTGACTGTCACAGAAAATATTCTCCATGTGATTTTCTATAATTTTCACATGCAAGCTACAAAGAAGTTTCCAACAAATTCATGATTACAATCAGAAAATTTACCACATCAATCCTGTTTTTACCAACATCTCATCCTCAAATACCCATTTCCTTACAAGTTAATAAGTTTATTTCAGTAATATTTAAAATGTAAAGGTTCAACCGTACCTAGACAGTGAACTTCCACTCCATTGTATGTTTGGTACCACTACATTCTTCAATTGTTAAGGTTGTGAACAGAAAATGACAGAGGTCATCAGATTTTATGACAACTTTAATAATGTACGTAATGATAGCATAATCTGCTTCTGGTAACAAAACACAAGCGATGCATTGCCCATGAATTAATCTTCGGTTGACATCAATATGATTGCATTGCAGATCGTCCAGGAATGTTGGATTTCAAAGGAAAGGCCAAGTGGGATGCCTGGGATGCCAAAAAAGGTTAGCCCAATCTCCATTACGAAAGTATTTTTAAGTTTCCCCAGAGGGTCAGTCCTGTATGTTTTTGAAATAACAGGAGTTGTTAGGATTATCTTGATTTGTAAAAGTTGTTCAAAAATGGACACAAGTCTTCTGCAGTCTTACCCTGTCAAAAGGTTTGTTTGACTAATTCTGAACTCTTTACCAGAAAATAGTTGTGTTGTCCAGACAGACCACTTTGCGTCAGTATAGCACCGGTGTTGGGCCAGGCTGAAGTAAAATAACCAATGTGGACACGCTACGTACGTCGACCTGAGGGCTGAAGTAGTTTGGTTGCGGCAAGAAGGGGGTTCAGGCCCGACACAAATTTGCATGTGTTGACAATTTGTGTCGGCCTTGGTCCAAGTTGACCAGGCCTCCGCCATGGATCAAAGTTGAACTAGTCGCCCTATTCACACAACACAGCACTTATCAAAAGTTTCCAATCCAGTCTTTATCATCCCATGTATACGCAGAACTACATTTTCCCACCAACTTTTGTTGTAGTTTATTTCTAATGCTTGGGCCTCAGCCCATCACAAAAAAGCATACATCAGAACAGAGAGATAGAAAAGTACAATGCAAAAAGTGTACTTGTTAATTTTTCAACAGTTAACACTTTTCAGAAGAAACTCTTCTCGAGCTTTAAATGATCTGTGCACATAAAGAGATAATTTGTACTGAACAAACTGGTTTTTTGAAGTTAACAGAGCAATAAATTTGTCATGTGTAGGATACAATCGGAATCTTTCTGGAATCAATTCTAGTCTATGCTGGTCATATAAAGGACAAAACAGTACAAAGTGGCATTCGTCCTCAACAACCTTACGACATTTACTTTGGCAGACAACACAAAATCTTTGTTCCGCTGGAACAACTGGTTTAGAGTGACGACCAGATTCAATGGCTAGATTATGACTGGATGTGAGAAGCCTGGCTTAACAAGATTTGAATTTCATTACACTAACAGAGGATAAATACATTTCAGGCTCTAGTAGAGATTTAAATTTTACATAAGTACACAGTCTTCGTGATTGTTGCATACTAGCAGACCACTCTTGCTTGTAGCAGTCCTGAAGTCTTAATTGAAATAAACGTAAAAAAGCCTTTTTATCACCGACCTGTTGTTCAACCCACGCAATTCCAAAGCCATATTTATAAAGAAGATCTTTAACCTTTGTTACCCAATTACTCCTTCCTGCTTCATCTAATTTGGTTAACATAGTGTAACAAGCTTTGGGATAACGGGTAGTGTCCATTTCTAAAAGTTTTAACCAATAAGATATGCAACGTTTCATATATGTACATGACAGGGGAAATCGACCACATTCTCCAAGGAGTACCTCAAAATTTACACTTGTATTTACCCCATTAAAAAACGACAAAAGTCCAATTGAACTCTTTCTATCTCAAAAGAATTATCACACCCCCAGATTTCAGCCCCATAACAAAGTACGGGTAAAACTGATGTATCAAACAATTTAAATGCTTCCCTTAAGGGGAGACCTAATTTTTTTATGACAATTTTTATTTGGTGCAAAGCTCTCTTTCCTTTCATGGCTAATTGATGTTTTGCTGGTGACCAAGACATTCTAGATGAAATTAAAATCCCTAGATAATTATAATGTTTGACTGTATTGATTTTTGCACCATTGTAGAACCAACATTCATAATGTTTAAGGATACCACCGTTTCTAAAGACAATGACTTTGTTTTATCTAAATTTACAGACATGAGCCATTGCTTGCAAAACAACTCAAGTTGATTTAACTTTCTTTGTAAAGATATCGGTAAATCAGCAACATCGGCAACATCATCTGCGTACATCAAAATTCCTAAATTTGGGAAATCGTCACTAATAAAAAATACCATAGTTCAGATTTATATCCATATATGAAGCTAACTCGTTCACAAATAAACAAAATAAAAAGGGACTTAACATACATCCTTGCCTAGTACCTACAGTACAATCAAAATATTCTGTTAAACCTCCATTACATAAGACACATGACTTTAAGTTATTGTACATTGAGCGAAGGACAGTTAAAACTCTACCGTGAAAACCATACGAGATTAATCTATGCCATAAATAACTGTGGTTTACTGAATCAAATGCTTTCGAAAAGTCTATGAATACGCAATACATTCGACATTTCTTTGAGATAAATACTTCTGAATCATTGATTGAAGAGAAAATATATTGTCAATGGTACAATATTTTTTCGAAAACCAGCCTGGGCTTCAACAATAATTCCAGATTCGTCTGCCCATTTTACAAATCTGTCGTTTACAATTTTTGTAAATATTTTACTCATCGCAGAGAGCAAAGAAATCCCTCTGAAATTATTTACATCAGAAAAGGAGCCTTTTTTATGTAGGGGGAATATTGTCCCTTTACACCAGCTCTCAGGAAAATTTCCTTTGCTCAAAATAAGATTAAATAAGTCACACAAATATTTACACATCATCTCAGTACCATGTTGAAACATTTCGTTGACAAGTCCATCTGGACCGGATGACTTATTCCTCTTTAAATGTTTAACAGAATTCACAACTTCTTGATGAGTAATATCCTTATTTACAGAGATGGGAAGATCATTTTGACAACTGTCACAATATAAATCATGATTTTCCAATTCACTTGAGATCTTAATATCGAAATCGGTGTCAACAGGATTACAACGAGTCTTGAACAAATCTTTAAAATAATGATACCATTCGGCAGATGCAATTTTATTTTGACTCGAAACTGTCCTTCCCGTCTTAATCTGTTTTATCATACTCCAAAATTTGAAAGGATCGTTCACACTTTCTAGTAAGCCTATACGTTGTTTCGACTTGTGAGCTTTAATTTTTGCGGCACACACTTTCTTGAAAAGATTGCGAGAATCTATATAACTTTTTAAATCATCTGCACTGTTTGAGGCACGGAATCTATTAAGATATTCAAATTTCTTTTTCCTAATATTAACACAATGATTCATTATCCCACCAAAGTCTTGTTGGTTCTGTACAATCATTATTAATAAACTTTGTGGGAATATTCATATTTTTACCAGCTCTTTCGAAATATTTTTCAAAATTTGTACAGCATTATCTACACTACATTGTTGAATTGAATGTTGGAAGTCAGCAAACCCCTTCCGTGAAACATCATCCTGTAAAAGGTTAACAAAATCTGACAAAAAATCTGACTTCCATTTATATTTTTCCCATGTATGAAGTTCAATGGAATCAAAACTTTCAGTAAACGCATTGTTGTCAACATCAATTGACAATGTACAAGAGATTGGGAAATGATCTGACCAATCATTATTACCAACAGTAAAGTCACATATGTAATCAAATAGTGAAGTGCTAACTATAATGTAGTCAATAGCACTTGTTCCATTATTTGTACAGCAAGTAAAATTACCATTGTTGTCACGTTGAAAACGACCATTTAGAAAATGTACATACAGTTTACAACAAAAATCAATTAAAGTACGACCAAAAGTATTTATTGTGTTGTCTCTGGATTTTCTACTTTCACAAAAATCATCAATCTCGTAGTCAAGGTGGTGTATATCATTTTCTTGTAGAGACTCTTTAAAATAGTCACAAAGATTACCAGTTCTAGCGTTGAAGTCGCCAATACGTCGGTTTCGAGTTACCATAAGACCATGCGGTAATTCAAGGATTTTAAGCTTTCGCCACTAGGGGCGCTCTTCCTTTGACCGGAAGTGAGGGCTACTTTCTGGACTCTGGTCTGCGTACATCGCGATAACACAGACTCCGTATTCGTAACCTAAGTTTAGTCTACTTTCATCTGCTCTGTTGTCACCGTAAGCGTTTGACTATGCCAAACTTTTACTGCAAAGCCGGCAAACTCGACAAATACCAATGGATGAATAGCATGACCTTCCACCGTTTCCCCGATGTTAAGAAACGCCTGAGATCGAAATGGATAAGGAAGATACGACGTGAACTTAGCTGGGTACCTAACAGTTTCCACATGTTTGTGATCTATTCCGCTCTCTGACTATGCGCTCCATAGACGTGTGTACATATGCCTGAGAAAAAGTATGTCAGGAAACCAAATGACTACCGGTATATTTCCTATATATAGGGATTATGCCACCATGTCATCTTCGACGTTTGATTTTACTGTGAAAAGTAGCAAGTTCATCTATCATGTAACCGTCGATCGTTCCCTATCATTCTCAAAATTCATACCTCGTACTTAATTTGCTTCAAAATCTCTCGTTTCGTGTGATTTTCTGCCGAATTCGACGGACACATCGCCAAAACATAAGCTTGAGCGACATTATTCGACCTTATTCGAGGGCGATGATTCTTATAATACTAAATGAAACGGCAACAGTCTCGATGTCGGCGTCTTGCCAACGCATGTAAAACGGGAACTTGCCTCGCTACTCGAAGAGCAAGATCATTAAAATGCATTAAAATAAATTTTCACAAACACAAACTAAGGAAAGAATCTGCACTGCGACTGATGAGAAACTACGCTCGGGTTTCGAATCGCAAGCATGAAGTGCCACTCTATTAACTTTTCACACCATCATAGGCCCGGCTGCGTCTCGCCATAAGCTTTCCCCACACGAACAAAACATTACCGTACACACAAATCCAAACTTCCCTACAAAACAAACATTTTTATTAACACAAACAATCGGATAAGAATGTAGGAACACATATTCAAAACGAATCAAACACAAACTCGACACAAAAAAAAACGATTTTGGATAGTATGGTAGGGAGCCTCTTTCACATGTTTTACATTAGTTCCTAATCCAAGGTCAGTGGATTTCTCAGCAAGCTCTACCAACTCAGCCTTTTTACCTTTGGAAAGGGGAATCTTCCTTGCTTTCAAAAATTCTCGTAGCTCTTTCATGTTCATTTACGGACGTCTTCACGCGTGATGTTGCGACTTCCCTCCATGACTAAAATTTTAGCCCTCACTTTTGAAAAATCTCGAGCGCCCCCATGCGACCGTTGTTAAAAATTCGTGCGTTTTCTGACAACTCGAAACCGACGTATTAAAATGAAATCTGGATTTATATACCTTGATTTAAGCTCCGTAACATAATTTTCTAAACGAATAATACCGTTGGGCTCATCGCCATATGTTGAGGCTCCCTGGGGTGGTACATATACACTTCCTAGGATTATGTCAACTTTTGCTCTGCAAGTGAGACCATGTACAGTTCACAGTACACGTAAGACATGCATTGGTTAATTTCTCCACCACCATTGGATGTATATCCTACGCTCATCCAATAAATAGTGACGATCTCTCCGATGATTGAAATGGTGAGTGGTGGTCATATTTGCCCTTCTTGTGCATAAAAAAACGCAGGAAAATCATGAACAGTAGAAACAGCGGGCCATGATTCAAATCCGCCATTTTGAACTTTGACAGGTCAGAGGTCACAAAGGACAGTAAATTTACGTCAGCCCAAATTCAGGTAATGGTAAGTGTGGATAAGTGCGGACATGGCCCAAATCTATTGTCAAAAGGACAATTATTTTATGTCGACCCAAATTTCAGTTGGATTGCAAATGTGCACAACATAATTGTGTCAGAAATGAAAATCATATATCAATACATCTTTAACAAAGATAAGAGTGACCATGTTTGGCAAAAAAATGCATGGCAAGTTTGTTTGGCAACCCTGGTGACACTGAGTGCAAACGAAAGAAGTTCCAGCATCTAAACACAGCTACTCATTTACATACTGAAATTACATAATTTTGTTAGTATTGGTACGTCTCTACCATAGTGAATACAGGTGATAATTACATGCTCTGATGCAAGTAGACAACAGTACAGCATGTAATAATAGGTCTTACATCACTCAACAGAAATAAGGTCTCATTCTCATTGTCCTTGTTTCTCACACATTTGCTACACACATACCCAGGCGTCTTGAGTACTGGGCAGGTGATAGGTGGCAAGAGAAGCAACATTATTTTACATACCAGCACAACATAACCCTTTCACCAAAATGGTTCAGCCCAACCCTATTGTTCTCATTGGCCTTTGAACAAGGAGACAGTGATGAAAGGACTGAAAATCATTGTTCAATACACTCTGTTTGCTGTTGTTTCAGGAACAAGCCAGGCAGATGCAGAACAGAAGTACATAGCAAAAGTTGAGGAACTCAAGGGCAAATATGGAATGGAATGAGCCAAGTGATACATTGTCAACCAAGGAGATCAGCTTTGTGTGGTTTTTATCATAGATAACTTCTAAGATGTTGTAATTTTGGAAGAGATTATCAGAAACTTAATTTTATCTGGCAAATGTTTATTTAAATTTCTTTGTGTAATATTCTTTTTGTTTTAAGATGTAATGTCATGAAATTTTGACCAGGTTTTTGTTTTAAGGTACATCCAAGAGTTGATAGTGCAAACAGGATACAAAAAAGAGGACTTCCTCTTTTGTAGTCAATCAGCTGTCAGTACTTCTCTATTGGCCCATTCATGTCACATGATGGTCATGTGAGCTGACTCAGAATGAGTAGATTTTTAGTAAATTTGTGTGACCATAGATTCCACACCCCAAATAGTGGTGGCGCTCTCACTTCCGTTGCACTTCTGCTCTGCTGCAGAAGTGAGAGCACCACCACCATTTGAAGTGTGCATAGATTCTAGTTTTGTAAGCTTCTCTATGGTGCTGAATTTGAGATTGAAAATTTTCTGCAGGGTGACATCTGGAATTATGACAGTTGCACATACTTGTTTTCGAAGCATTTCAAATGTGTCCTTGGAAAGTACTGAGAATCATACATAGTCCAACTGGTTGAGTCAGTATTGTTGTGAACCAGTATATCGCCAGAAGTATCTGAAATCAAACTTTGTAAAGCAGCATGTAATATCCTCACTGAAAGGTTCAGAAATTACTTGTGTTACATTGTTGTTCATGTAACCCAGAATATATCAATGTACCATGTGGACAAGAAGTCAATGCACGCATTTAGTATGTCGACAATGCATATGTGTTCGTAAAATAAAAACTGCAAAGGAACAAACCTAATCCAAAGATCTGTTGATGTGGCTGCGTTCATTTTACGGTTTGTGGCATTCATTGTTGTAGATGCAGTCTTCTCAATACACTAGTCTAAGACCTCCTCAGACACTGTATACAATATGCTCCCTTAGACCTCACCATTTGGCGGGAGTGTAGCATACTGGAGGAGGGGCCCTAGACTTCAGTACACCAACTGGAAAAGGATTTTTTGAAAGTTGAGAGAATGAGGAGTATCTGTTCACAGTTTTCATACAAAGTGGAAAACTTGCTGAAAAATTTCTTTATTGGTTGTTGACATTGCCAGGCCATAAATATTCATTATGCCATATTATTGCACACGTTGTCTGGCTTGTTTATGAGCAACACCCATTTAATCACAGGCCAATCATAAGAGGAACATTTTGACTGATTGACTTTCAAAGGGACGCCAGTGACATCATCGTCTCCACTGGAAACCATTCACTTTCAAATGAGCTGTTTTGCATCCTGGGAAGCTAAAAGTGGATCTCGAGGCTAGACGGAGTGGGGTCGGAGGCACGGAGGCCATAAGCGACGAATAGAATCTAGGCTAAAGAATGAGTTACTACCGAAGGAGAACACTAATTTGCCTCAATTGTGCTGCATGTCTCTTAGAATTATAAAAGAATTGAGTGTATACTATACGCCAGCTTATGGGGAATTCTAAATTCTTTTGGTATATTTCATATAAAATCTAACCCATGGCACTCTCTGCTCTCAGCATATGATGTCATAAAAGCACACAATATTTTTGTACTCCTTTTTTCCAGCTGTTATTTATTAGTAGTCGTCTCATCTATTCAAGAGCAAAATACATTGCACTGAAATTCCGAATGTTTTCACAAAGCTCTACAAGAATCAAAGAATACAAAACGTGAAAAAAGTGTGCAAAATTTCCAACAGTGTTGTGTTCATGACAGTGCTCAAAGAACTCTTTTTTTTCCTTTAATTTTAGAGTCACCGGGCCCATTACTTGTCTGTCTCAATTACAAGGGTAAGCATTACATCATATCAAAGGAATTCACAGAGACAGGCTGACACACACTCATGGCAGGATTTTGTACATACAAATGGGCGTTGTCAGCAACATATTCAATTTCGCAACATATCCAATTTCAGTTTTGTCACACACATATAGCATATCCCAGAGATGACCTGTCGCTTAATCAGGTACATACAATGTATGAATCCAGGGGAACAGGAAGTTCTATTTGAAAGTTCAAAGGTGATTGAAGTCCAGTATACCGTATAAGTGTAGTGGACATTCTATTCTGTGAAATACGTATCAATACGTCTGAAAGCATTTGATTGATAAACTCTTACTTGTAATCACCTGACTCTAATGAGAACTGATCACGAAACCAAAAGCTGTACAATTTGTGATAGATATGTTAATATTTGAAAATCTTTCTGTTTACATTTTCAAAAGTCACAAAAACTTTTTTCAAAGTTATGAAGAGTTAATGTCACCTGCTACATCATGTTAAAACTTATAAGAAAGATATAGACAATAACAAAACATAGGGCCAAAGTCCCTGAAGCTACTATAGACATGGATACAAAATTAAGTATTTCCTGACTGCATGAAATTATCTCACTAGGGTCATCCTAGGGACATTTAAACCAAATATTGAAGCTCTCTGACCAGCGGTTTTGAAAAAACAAGCGACTCAACAGTTGACAGAGCTCTGCTGTGTTATGTAGAGAATAACCTTTTGTGACACATGTATTGATGAAGAAGGTGGATATCTTTGATAGCTCATTTCAGGATTGCCTGACCAAAAATGAAAAAAATTCCGTAAAAATACAGATTTGCATATTTCATCAGACTATATTAGTGTATAATAGCAAATAAACGAGAGTTAATTACATTCTAATCAAAGAAACAAGACTTGCTTAAATCAAGATTTACGTCATAAAAAAACAGCATATCTGTCAGGTTATAAAGAATCTTGAGCTGGTTATCTCTTTGTAATATCAGTATTTTCATCCTATTAACCAAGCACATTTTAACTTTCAAATTAACATTGTAAGTATGTTCTGTTGAATAAGTTGAGACTGTACGTACTCAGAGAAAGCACACTGAAGAGACAAATGTTTCAAACTTAAGAAGTTCAAGGTCATCAAAAGCATTATAAGGAATCATGTTACACTTTCATTGCACTGTTTACACAGATTGCATAATTGCTATAAATAGCACATGAGAAATCTTACAGCCCAGCTTTACCATAAAAACCCTATCACTTTGACCACTCTTTTAATTGACCACTCTGTTTTTTCCTCAAAAAGTAATCTTATTTTATCCTTACCAAGTCAACCATAAATGGAAATTAGAACTTTCTCTATCTCTATTTATTTGACCACCCTATCATGACAAACTATTATGAACAATTTCTTTTAGATAACATAAATGGTGGTTCAGAATATATCAAAGTTGGGATTCAGGAAAGTTGCCTGTACATGTTTTAATCCTCAATTCACTATGAACTGTAAAAAAAGTTGAACTTTCTGATAATTCCACACTAAAATTGTTTTGGCTCTGATGATTTCCTAATTAATTCAATTATTTAAAATCATATTAATTAATTTTTTCTGGGTGAATTGATAGGGTTTATACAGTACAAGAATTACATACAATGTAAGTCAAACTTTGACCAAAAATGACAAAAAAATTCCTTAAAAATACACATTTGCATATTTCATCACAATTTGAACAAATCTAAGTTGGGTTATCCCTAGGGACCTGTATACCAAATAACAAAGCTGTCTGACCAGCGGTTATGAAGGAGAAGATTTTTACCGAAAACACCTTTTTGGCATTAATTTGCCTATTTTCAACAATATCAAAAAATTAAAAAAAATAGTTTCTCAAAATCATATTTTTCATCTACACAACAAATATCAAATCAGTAAGTACTGCGGTTCTCAAGATATTTGAGTGGACGGACGCCTCACAAACGGACATACATACATACATACATACATACATACATACAGACTGACGACGGACGGATACCCATCCCAATAGCTGCTATAGACTGTAGTCTATAGTAGCTAAAAATTGCTCCTCGTGAATGAACTTAACAGCACTGAGAGTGCTCACTTGGGAGATACAATATACAACACACACAAACACGACAGAGATGAGCCATGTAAATTATAGCGCCCTCTTGTGGCAAGATGACATGGCAGAGAACCTTTACTACTAATCACAGTTGCAACTGAACAATGATTATCTTTGCAAAATTGAGTATTTGCTCTCAGTGCTTCTGCCTTCTTTAGTTACGTGAGAGTACTCCTAATGCTACATTTCTACACTGCATTTTTCCATTTCATGAAAACAGGCGTGTTCTATTTAGCAGCTGGTCTCTATCCTACACTTCAGTGCAGAAGAGTATACTCTGCTATTCAGATGTAGCTCTGGCCAGCACTGACTGGGTACTCAAATAAGTACTTATTTACAGAGTTTGATGAACTGAGCTTCTGTACTGAAATTAACTATGCATGGTATATACATGTGATGGCTTGGTATGTGAATACATGGCAAAATTGCACGTCTGTTATCAGGATTATATGGTCTCTCCCTGGACATCTACTATTCACCTGTTGAGGCTAGGTTAAAGACGCAAAAAGAGAAAGTTTTGTTTCTCACCCTTCAGTCTGTTGATTTAGACTAGCCATGTCAATATGTTTTTTTCACATTCAAATGGAAAAACAACAACTGAAAAAAAATAGTTTTACGGAGGTTGTTGACGGAAGTTTCGTCACTTTTGCCTCCTCCACTCTATTAGCTTCCTCAGTTGCGTAACTTCGTCGCTAAAAATTACAATGTTTACAAGCATGACACAAAATATAACATGTAATATATGGGTTCACATATGCTCACACAATACAGTTGTGAACAGTGAAGTTATCGAAATTGACTTGCTGTGGTATCAGAATAACCACTGCATGCAATAAACATATCTGCTTTTGCTGTTTTCATGTAGTTGCATTTTGTGAGCTAAAAAGAATGACAAAAAAACCTTGTCACAGTGTCAGTTTAGTAAGGCACCCAGGCTGAGAAACAACTTAACATTTTCCCTTTGACATTCGGGTGAGTGTCCAGCTGGTAATGTCCAGGATAATGATCCCTGAACCCCACATCTTTTGGTACTCAACAGAGATATACAAACAAAAGTGCAATATTTTCTGAAACCAACACAACTAATTGAATTCACAAGTTCATGCGTTTATGGAAAAGCTTAAAGGGACGATGCCATCAGGGTTTTCTTAATATACCTCAAAATGAACTGAGAGCTCAAGATTTATAAAAGCTGTACTGCATGCTGTTGATGAATGGATTCTGTGGGAGGAAACATGGATTCATCAACAGATGCTTCTAACACACGTATGACTTTATCTTGTTTTCCTTTTTCTTGTGTCTCTGAGTGAGATTAAAGGTTTGTTCTGTACATCACTGGGATTCAGTATCTACATAGCTGACACTTGAGGGCACTCTGTACAGTCATCCTTTCCCCCCAAATGTGAAGAGCGCCCTCAAGCAACATGAGGATCTGGCATTTACACCATTAACTTTTCCGATATACAAATTTACAATACTCATGCTTGAAGCAGCAATCCTGTCCCTTTTCCAATCAAGTGAGAAAATAGTGCATGTCTACAGTGAGTGAACTTTGAACATTACAAGTTGCAGTATGACACTTAATAAGCAAAACAATCTCTGCAGCATACAATCACCATCGGTGATACAATGTAATTTCTCTTTAAAAAGTGACAAAGTCCTACAAAAAAAAGGAAGAAAGTGTTCTTCAAAACTGTTAAATGCCAGTCAACTATCCTGTACTACTATGAATATACTATAATTGTAAAAAAAAAAAACATTTTTGTGACACTGCATGACATTCAAGGATGCAATTCAACTGTGAGTCATGAACTCATGAAAGAAACCGTATACATTTTATGGAGTGACTTGATTGACAATGCCCATTATAAAATCCACTGTACTACCATTTCTTTGCTTGGTCATGTAACAAACCAGCACTGTACACAACACTGAAAGCTTGTCATGGACAAGGTACAAAGAATTCTACATTCCACATTCTTTTTTCAGTAATAAAGGTAATCTTAGCAAATAGTGCAGTCTCTGGATAAACAATTCAACACAAAACCATGATCAATTTACATCACACAAAATGTTAACAGAAAATTTAGTGCCTTGTCCCGACAGATCTTTTTCCATTGAACATTAAAAATCTGATTCAATTATCAACTTACTTTCCTGAGCAAATTCCACATAATGGCACTGAATTTGAATAGGTTTGGATTCTAGGTTGCAATTTGCACTGTGAAAAAAATGAGACACCTTTGTATCCTTAAAACTGCTGTCACAGAAAATCTATAGAATCAATGTACTTGCTCATCATACCTTTAATCATAATATATATATTTATACATCTATATATATCTGAAAAATCAGGAGAGTTAGAAGTTAATTTTTCATCTGTTATATTTTTTGTAAGTGTACATTATCGGAGGAAACAAAAGAGAAATCATTGAATCCTTTTTGACAAATAAAGCTGGTGGCAGTATCAAGTCAAAATTTTACACAATTTCAGTTTTTCATGATAAAGCAAAAATTTCACAAGGATTCAATTTGAAGTTTCTCAGGAAAATTTACAGTAATTCAACAATACTGCACATTTAATAGTTTAGCGCCAAAAGGCGAAAATGTTACAAAAATCTCACCTTTGACCTTCAACCAAGAGATGCCTTTTCAATCACTATATTTGTTTTGGAAGAATTTGAGAAAGAACAACTGTACCATGGCATTTTAAAAGGGCTGTACAACATTGAACTGCTTATGCATAGCACCCACTACCAAGTAACCCAACTTGGCCTGACAAGATAGCTTCACTTTTATGAGTGAAGGATCATGCATGAATAATTGCTTCGTAAAAATGTGGGAGCTGGTAATCCTCTGAATTATCCACTACAGTTCAAATTCTTTGCCTTCAAAAGTCTCCTCAAAGCATAATCTCAATCCTCACATTCATATACAGGTACCTCTCCTTTTATACTCTCTGGGTACATGTGGCTTGCTTTGTTTTTCTCATTGAAGATAAAAATCTCCTTGGTGATGTAAGTTATCAGTAAACAGTGATGTCACCTAGTTTTAAATTGTGATGTCATCTAGTAATATTATATAGGGCTCAGCCCTTGGTGTCGCGCCAGCGGTTAAGATGGGCAATGTTATTTGTATTGATTCATGATAAAATAGAATTAATTGTTACTTCATATACGTTTGTATGACAACTGTGCCCAGTTTCCCTCAGATGAAAGCAGTTCACGTACGTACACGACGTCAAACCCTGCAGCAGTGCAGGTATAGATTTTCTGTAATGTGTAAAAATGTTGGACAAAAATTGGCAATTTTTACCATGATAACAGCCTAATGTGTTAAAGAAGGGATGTATTATGCCATCGTTACCTTGCAATGGTAACCGCACTGCCCAACTTCCACTTGTAAGCTGAAAACTAGAGCGTTCCGTCTAAAAACTGGCAATTTTTGAATCTAGTTATTGACACAGGGGGCGCTTTTCTAAAATTCAATCCCAGCATTCTTTGCGTATGCCGCCGTTCATATGCACGACAGTTTTCTCCCATTTTCTTCTCTTTATGCGTGATATTAACGATATTTTGTATCAGCGACAAGGTGGATAATAACACTAACTGGCTAACAAAAGATATATTTTATAAATGGTATGCTATAAAATAATAATTTGCACGTTTTGTATTTGGTTATTTACGAGTACTCAAAAAAAACATGGCGGCGCCCATGAAGGTAGGGTACACTTCCGGTTCGTCGTATAGTTATTATGAATATGCGCACGCGTAGTCAGTAAGCCGCTGGCGCGACTATTAAATTGTGATGTCACAGTGTACCAATTGTGATGTCACAGTGTACCAAATTGTGATGTCACAGTGTACCAATTGTGATGTCACAGTGTACCATCTTGTGATACACATGTTGCACAGCTAAAATAGCTGAGCTGCCAAGCCCTGAACTAAAGCCTACAAACTATTAAATGAAAATTGCAAACTATAGCATTAACAAGCACTCTTCATGTTGATATGTATGATACATGCAACACTAGTGACTACAATGCCCATCAAGGTAATCTACTTGTGATATGGGGGTTTGCGTAGGCACTCTGTACTTTCTGTAAAATTGCTCTGTTCAGACACCTAGTGGGAGGACAATATCCATGCAATGAGATACCTCATCATTGATATGTTTTACATGGTACACTTCTCTGTCCAAAAGAAAGTTTACTCTGTGTGACCTTTATCTTTAGAATAGTTGATGTCTGTTGGAACATGCACTTGACTGCGTTTTGAATTTCAAAACTATTAGGGTTTTGATATAAGTTTCTTTGCGATGGAGATTTTTGGCAGTTTTACAAAACATTTTGAAGTACAAGGTGAGAAATATACAAATACTTATGTTGACAGTTGAGAGAAATGTGCAGTTGGTCCATTCAAATATTTTTTAACACTCAAGGGAATCTTTCAGAGATACCCACATGTTACCAACACTGCCAAACACACACGTTGAGTTTCCATAGATCTAAGTAAACTTCTGAGAATGAAACACTTTATTGAAGCACTTTGCAAGAATTTTACAAACATGTAACACATGTTCTTACGGAATATTTTGCGGCCAAAGCACATGTCATGAGTATCAAAGAATGAGTCTTCCAAATATGGTACAGTTGGTCTTTCCACAAATATCTCCAAAATGACATTTATTTTTGCGGAATATAAAAGGCATTTCATAGACCGTGTACATTGCATTCATAACATACCATCAACCTTAATCCTTGACAATATTCTCTGTACATATTCCCTTCACTAACTTTCTCTCTTCAAAAAGCAATTCCACACCTGATGCCTCGCTAGCCGTACAGTAATTTGTACCACAAAGACAATCGCTGCGAGGCACAAGTGTCAAGTCTCGGTCTTCTGTCTCCGTACGCGGCGCGAAAGCAGTCTCTCAACACTGTGAGAGGAACTGCGGGCTTCACCAGCACACACTTGTTAATCAAATATGTGTGGCTGTTTTATGACAAACTGGTGTTACCATTTTACGTTTCAGTATGTCCTTCATCCATTTTCAGTCCTCTCTGGCTCGCTGCATGACGATGGGGAAATTTACCACCCTCAGCTCCGTGCCAAAGTCACAGAGAACAGCTGAATAGTCAATGGACGAGACTTGTTGGACTGTTTGGTCCCTGCTTCCTAGCTTGACTTTCCTCAGTTTGACCCCATTGATGGCATCCCATAGTATCAAACATCCCTAAAGAAAGACACATACATTGCAAACACAGTCAGTTCCTATTCAGATACATCTAGCCATGGTAAACAGTGTTCACTACATATACGTGAGACCAATATATCTTATACAGGTGCTATTTACATGTGGTAATACTTCTCAACAATATGTATGACATTCACTTTCTCCAATACAATTAATTTCTCTATCAAACTCCTGTCTAATGATTGCTACACCGTAATGTAGGACATATCACTATTTTTTCAAATACATATACCAGTTGCAAATGATGTTCTTATATGCATACAAACACCTGGTAGGTGTATAACATTCATGAAGAGTGCAGCAGTCCCCTCCACATATCTTCCACTGTAATGAACACAGACAAACAATGGATGACAAGATACAAGTTCAATGTAACAGCTGTACCCATTCTGAAACAAACACGGATTATTACCCCTCTGTAACGGGCTTGGCAAACTATGATTGGAAACTTCCCTACTTATTACTATGATCAAGTTTCTACTCACCTGTCCACCTGATATCAACAGGTCATGTGATAACATTGCAACACTGTTACTAAAGCCACTCTCCTACAATGAAACCAGTAAAACAACATCATACTTATGTTTGGCATTATTTCGAAAGTGACTTGCAAATCACATACGTTATTGGCAAATGGGAGTTTGAATTGAGGACAACACTCAGAAATACACCAGAAATTCAATGTCCTATTGAAGTACAAAGCATGGATGGCTAGGTCAAGTTCATTTCTTTGGAGAAGAAAACGTACCTGATGTATGACATTCAGCAGTGATCCATGTCGTCTCTCCCACACACATAACCTATCATCCAGACCAATGCTGATCACATAGGCGGCTGTACAGGCCAGTGAGTTGACAGGACCACTGTGACCCTGAAGGTTGTGTTCACATGCCCAGTCAGTAAATCCCAGAGTCTGACGGAGCCGTCTCCTCCTCCACTAAGGGCTGCCAAGTGAACGGACTGTGAGGGAACAACAGAAAACTAATTAAAAACTGGTTTACACATAGATATACAAAAATGGGTGATCTCATCAGTACATTGCCAGCACTAGGGGTGATATTACAAAAATCGAGCAGCATAGTCATCTGGGTAAGTTCAGCTGTCTGGCCTCAATTGATATGCCGATGTAGGTAGCACATAGGTATTGGCTTTGCTCGAGTATTGAGACATAACAGTCTTATAAGATGTATGGTGAATTGATAATGTCCTGCAATTATCTAGTGATGCAGTTCCTATCTTTTCCTGTTTACCCTTCCAAGTCCTTGTTTCTATATTGTCGTGATACAGTGTTTTCAGAATGACGTATGGCATGCAGTGTTGGCAAAGACCACACAGTGTAGTAGAATGCACCTCAGGTACAGACATTTGGACTCTCAAATTTTTACAATAATTCCTTTCTGATCTACCACTGAAGATATTTTTACATGTTTTTACATGTAAGGCTCTTGGAGTAAGAAAAGCCTTAATTATCTCAGTTTTTTAAAATTGAAAATGTTATTTTCCCCATAAAGTTAGCATAGGGATGGTGGCCATTGTGAATTTCAAATATGAGTAAAGGTTGGGTAATTTGTTGCTCTAATACAAAACACACTGCAGTGTGACCCCTGATTTTCATTTTGAATTTGGTAAGAGTATGACTGAAAGTTTCATTGCGGAAAGTTTGAGCAGAAGTTTAGATCTGTCAGTTTCTGGGGACACACTACCTTAAAGGTATACAGTCACTTGTAATCTAAATATGCCCATATATGGTCAAAGGGGGCGTTCCTTGGTATTCAAAATGCCCATGTGAGGGCGCTGTTTTTACAAAGTGGCCACCCGCTTAAAATCTGTGATTGGTTAGATTTTTTATCTTTCCATGGTAACTGTGGCAAAATTGGAACAGGTGACAGTATACCTTTAACTGAAACTTGTCTAAGAAGATACCTCAACAATTATCATTGCACAATCACACAAAATTCTCATAGCATGACAATGCGAACACATAAATATTCAGAGTGAAACATCATCAACTGAACTGACTTCTGGCCTTATGTACCAAAATATTTGCCCTGTAATATGTCATGGCAGAGTCAATCAGTCCACTCACCTCGTCTAACTTTAAGGCTGTCACACTACTGGTATGCCCATGTAACGTATACAGACATAGGGCATCTTCCAACCGAAATACCTGTAGAGTGGAAGGAAAAAATATGTCCAAAACTGTAACAATTTTTTTATCATGAAAAAGACACATCAGTATTATCATAAGATTTAACTGAATTAAATGCAATGCAGTAGTAATTCCACTGAGCTCTCCTCTGATTGAAGCCTTTTTCATAATTACCTATTGAATAGGTTTGAGCTGACATGCAGTAAACAGCCTAAAGATAAAGTAGTAACGTCTAACGGAGCGCAGTGCTGATGATGTCATCTTCAGAAAGTGTATGTACAGCTGCTGTGAGTTTTACTGGGCTCACCTTGAGGGTGTGGTCCTGACTGGCAGTGACTACCCTACCACCAGCAGCCTTCAGACCATTGATTGGCTGTTGGTGGGCTTTCACACACCGCAACAGATGACACTGTAAAATACCACTGTAGAGTCCCTCGCTGGTCGACACATGCCGTGAATAGGCTGACAAGATACAAGACACATGGTCAGAGAACTTCAAGTTTGAGTCAAGGAGTGTGTCCCAGTGAACTTCTAGCTACAGGTTACAGGGTTAGAAGGCCATACCCTTGGAGTCAAGAATAGTATGGTGAACTTCAATTGATTCAAAATGTACAAGTTTTAAATGTACCTGCTCACAAAGTAATACCAATGCATAAATGATATTCAAAGATTTTATTACCATTCCGAAAAGTACAACTGTGACATAAAGTAAATTTTTAATAATACATTAGATTCTAATTTGATCACAATTACATATTTTCAAAGGAAGATTTTGATGCTTTGTCATGATTTCAAACTTCTTAATAAATTACAGATTATCAGTATTTCACTTTTCGCTTAGCTTTAAAAAATTCAGTTACCAAAATTTAGATTGAATAACAAACTTTTCAATTCGAGTTAGAGTAGTCACAGTGAGAGTCATCACAAAGAATATTTCATCAAGGGCTGAGAAGTTGCCTTGCTGTTAAAGATTTGACATTTCTTGGTTTGTCCTCTATGCTGACCTACCTGTTTGATATTGGAATGATCCATGTGGTGACGTGGGACTGTACATGCCATTGCCACTGATATCTATGAAATCTACGTAGCCATTCAACCTGGCTGTAACAATTCTGTGAAATAAACAAATACATTCACACAATCACACTTTCACTCACAGTGTCAACGTCACAGATTTAAATAACTGAGTGAAATGGGTCATTGCATACTTCAAAGAGTTACGTGTAGCTGATGATTATTCATACTGTAAACTCATATTGCCGTATATTGATATTCTAAAAGGCAGTCTGCTATGTTGGAAAATATCTTGCATGATATTTGTCTACGAAACTTAGGATATAACTAGCTTGCATGGAGGAAGCACTTCATTGTGACAACCACACCCATTTTTACTTGTGATCTGCACATAGTCTCACCTGTTTGATGTGATTACTAATGCTGTGACTCCAGCTTTGCTTTCATCATGATAAACATTTAACAAAAGGCCATTCACTGCATCCCACACCTGATGACAAGAATAGAATTTCTCAATTAACACTTTCAGGTGACTAAAAGTTTAGTCTAATTTAACAGCAATATCGACACTAAGTATTTGAAGAACATGATGAGCTTGATCAAAAGTTCCACACAGCGCCCTCTAGAGTTCTCTGGATCATCTGTAATCAATGTTGATCATGAGATGAATTCTTTCACATTTATATACAAGGGAATGAGACTGTGTAAGACATGTTATGAGTATCACAGTCATAATTTGCTAACCAACAGATAAGGAAGAGTAGTTTCAATGATAGATACATGACTGAAAACCATGAAAGCCTTACCTCGACTCTGCCATTGCCACACCCAGCAACAACCACATTGTCATGGCAACCAAGGCACCATATGGGTGGAGCTAGCACATTGGGCATATCCCCGCAGTGACCAAACGAGTCCTCATAACTCAACTGATGGGGTGTAAATAATTCCTCATCCGGAGGTGATTCTCCAAGTCCAAGACTCTCCATAGACACAGCATTTTCCAGGCTTCTCTGGGAAGCGGCTCCCGGCGACTGAATGCCACTGGGCAGGGTGGAAGTCTTTCCCAGGGACTGCAACATAAAGTACGAATCCACACTCTTGGAATGTTTCCTAAACTCCTCAAAGCTGTAGCCGTCCCCGGCAGCTCCCGCTGCTGCCCTGTGCCCTTCGTAAAAGCTTGAAAATTTACTGTCAAAGTCGTACCCACAGTTTCTCAAATCGTCGCTACCCGTCGACCTGTGGGTTTTCACTCGCTTCTCCTCTTCCCCTTTGGCACTGGTCTCACAGAACCCAGTGTCTATTGCACTGCGTAGGCAAGGTTGGTCCTCAAAGAGTTTGCGCTGGTTTCCTGACACAGCGCACAGTTTAGATGGATCAGACAAGGACCGTGGCTTGTGCTCCATGTCATGTATACCACTGCTGCTACTACTTGTACTGGGGCTCCTCACCATCCCAGGAGACGGTAACCCTCTTTGAGAAACCATTCTATCATTGCTCTTTCCATTTCCATAATGAGGCTTTCTGTATCGAATACTGCATAAATCCCTATATCTGGGAGATAAAAAGTAACATAACTACATTATTTCAACACCTCCTTTATCTGAGAAAGGTCTGGTTTAAGATCACCACACTTTTTACACATGAAACAAGTCATCGTTGATGACACAGTCCCCACTTGTTAATGGGTGCTTTGATTACAGGTCCTCAGAGAGGATAGAGTCCTCTTCATTAGGTCTGTGATAAAATACTTTTGAATAAATTCGCTTGATACATGTCTGAGTTGTAGTTCAGGACATGAAAAAATCGTAATAAAATGGCCACATGGTGGCCATATTGGATCGAATCACAAAACAAATCAATGTGCATATGTATGACACAGGTCAATGTCCTTGTACCAACTTTGATTAAAATCGGTTGAAATACGCCTGAGTTATGGCTTTGTACATGAAAAAATCATAACAAAATGGCCGCACAGCAGCCATATTGGATCGTATCACAAAACAAATTAACATGCATATGTATGACATTGGTCAATCTCCTTGTACCAACTTTGAATAAATTTGCTTGATACATGTCTGAGTTATGGTTCTGGACATGAAAAAACGTAATAAACTGGCAACACGGCGGCCATATTGGATCGTATCACATAACAAGTCAATGTGCATATGTATGACATTGGTCGATGTCCTTGTACCAAGTTTGAATAAAATTGGTTGAGATATGCCTGAGTTATGGCTCTGTACATGAAAAAATCGTAACAAAATGGCCGCACGGCGGCCATATTGGATCATATCACAAAACAAATTGATGTGCATAGCTATGACATTGGTCAATGTCCTTGTACCAACTTTGAATAAAATCTGTAGAAACAAGCCTGAGTAATGGCTCTGTACATGAAAAAATCGTAATAAAATGGCCGCCTGGCGGCCATATTGGATCGTATCACAAAACAAATTGATGTGCATATCTATGACATAGGTCAATGTCCTTGTACAATTTTGAATAAAATTGGTTGAGATATGCCTGAGTTATGGCTCTGTACATGAAAAAATCGTAACAAAATGGCCGCACGGCGGCCATATTGGATCGTATCACAAAAGAATTGACGTGTATATCTATGACATTGGTCAATGTCCTTGTACCAACTTTGAATAAAATCAGTTGAAACATGCCTGAATTATGGCTCTGTACATGAAAAAATCGTAATAAAATGGCCGCCTGGCAGCCATATTGGATCGTATCACAAAACAAATCGACGTGCATCTGTATGACATATGAAGTAATCCTTGTACCAAGTTTGAATGAAATTGCTTCAGGCATCTCTGAGATATCTGCGTGAACGGACGGACGGACGGACGCACGCACGCACGGACGCACGCACACACACGCACGGACATGACCAAACCTATAAGTCCCCCGGACGGTGTCCGTGGGGACTAATAACAGTTGCAAAGAAAGATATAGATTAGAGTATGTACGTTATCTTTTTTCTCCTCAGGTAGATAGAGTCAACGATTTCAAAAGTGAATTCACTATAAAATATGCTCAGATTTCAATGAATCTATCTTCCACAAATTTCGTTTGATTGATAAATCATCTGTTTACTGCCCATTAATAGTCTATATATCAACATTTATTTTGAAATACAACAATTACTATTCATATTGACAAAGCTTTCAGTTTGATGACTTAATTGACGTCTTTTGTACTAACAAACACTTCATTAAACAACAACAAACATGCTCATACAGGTACCAGCAATGAGAAGTTTACAGCTGAAGCACATGGAAAAGACAGAGAACTAAACCTCACCCTGCTCTGTTGATAGCAGTGACGCACTCTCCCGTCTTTGGGTCCCAGACTCGGATCTCCCCTCCAAGACAGGAACTGACAATGACAGCACCATCGCTGACCAAACACTCCACCTCCTGTATGTGTCCCTTGAGAACCGTTGGCGCCGTCTCAGCAATCTTTCTCACGTAACTCTCAGCCCGCGACTGAAGATATCTGAAGCTGCCTGTCTTGCCGTGGTTTCGGCCAGACACACATTTGTAGGTGACAACCAGCATAATGATAAAGAAGGCAGCACTCATCATGGCGAGCACGATGGTAAACCAGAAATCCCAGCGTGTGGCTTTGAACAAAGGCACCGGAGGACTGTCTATAAGGATCTTCCAATCGGTAATGTCATTATCTTCATCTTCCTCTTCCTGTTCATCATCATCGATTTCTTCTTGGGAAGTTATCATGTACTGTTCATCTTTATTAGGTACATACGGTGTCATGGTAGCTTGGTATCTATTGGCTTGGTTGATTTCTTTCGCATGTCTCATCGCGATGGCTTCTTCAGGATCAATGATGAAGGACAATTGAATTGGTGGCAGCATGCTGATATACCTTGAAGTTGAATAAAAAGTTCATTTGTAAGTCCTGAGACTCCAGCATTTCTACATTATCATACCTTCAGGAAATAAGCAGAATGGTACAAATCTTTTAGAGAACTTTCAACAGAAGAGCAGTAAGCACAGTGTATTGAAGTGTGAAATCCATAAAAGAATTGAAAGCTTACTATTTCAGCATTCACTAGGATTTTACTAATGTTATATGAAGTTCAGCAAATAATGTTTTGAGGTCTCAGAGGACAACGTGTTTTCTCCTTTGAGCAGTAAACAGACAATTATACTAATCTTCAAGTTCTACAAGTCTAGTAAATACAATGTGTTTATACAGCAAAAACTCTAAAAATCACCTGACAACATTGAAGGATCACAAGAATTACTTTTCTGTTGGTCCTATGGACCACCTATCGCTGAATAGGTTTGCTTACAAAGCTATAAGATAACATTTAAAAAAACTGCAATATTGCAGAGGTGTGGTTCATGGAGACTATCTGACAAGAATGTAAAAAATACATCAACTTGTTGACAGACTCAATGAAGAATTTAATAATCAAATGATAAACTAAAAAACAGAACCCACTTCCTACCTGTTGCTGAGACTGATGTTGTAACAATTGAACAGTGTCGGCCAGTGTCTGTATGATAACATTCTCCACCAGTCCTTAGTGCTTCCCAATTCCAATGGATGAGTGTAGGCGCTCTTGTCTTTCTTACGCTGTTTGACACTTCGGTCATCTCTACCAGCCGATGATATCAAGGTTGGCGGCTCACCCATGAGGTTGGAATCCACAACTGGTCTGGGATCAGGTGATCTGTGGTTTGCTATTTGGACGTTGGAGAGCTGTGACGGAGAGCTGGCGTTTGATTTACTTTCTGTTAACTGATGGACGATGCCTGACTTGTAGACCAGGAAACACGTCACAAGGATCCAAATGACACTTGCAACCTGCGTGAAAAGCAGACACAATAAAATACATAGGAAGTTTGTCACACTGCACATCAAGTGAAAGTGACAAAATCTGGATTCATGATAATAATATACATATTTCTGTTAAGTCTAAACAATGACAGTTTCCTTTATGTTCACACATATCTCTTAATAAATTTGGAACACATATGATACTTGCCAGGACTTAAAATGTAACTCACATATGTTAAAAATTCCTTCAGCAGTTTTACGTACATTTTGCAAACTCAGGTAGCGACCTCAACAGTTTGTGAGGATGTCATTAAAACTAACCATGACTGCCAAACAACAAAACAGGAAAGTATAGGAGTTGATCTCTGACTCACCATTACAATCCTGGAGACCACTCTATACCTAGCCCAGAAGAAATTCAACCTCAGTCTCTTCGGCATTTTGACTGCTGGTGGTGGCAGTGCAGCCGGTGGCATAGGTGAAGGTGAGGGCGCTGTGCCTTGGGTCGTCGGTGGGTTCAACAGAGACACAGTGGGTTGTAAATGTGAAGACTTGGGCAGATCCGACCAAAGTGACAAACCTGGAGATGACTTTGATCTCACAAGGTGACTAGATTGCACAGAGTTTTTGGATTCAGGAGTGGAGACAGCCTCCGTTTTGGCTTCTTCTTCGTCTTGTTGAGCCGCTTGCAGCTCTCGCTGCACGCTCTTTTTCTGCAAGTCAGACAGCTGAGAAAACAAGGGAATAAAGTTATTTAGTCATTAAGATCTATTAAGCATGAATAAGGAAGTAGGCACCATCATCACATATACAGAATCTTACATGTAAGAGTGGGAGAAGGGAGTATTGTAATGCAGTGTAAAAATAAGTTGTGCTTGTTTTCAAAAACAGATATGTGAAAATCCTACTTAATCACTTTGATTTCAGCCTTGATGTGGAAGATGGTAAGAAAATACACACACAGGTATACCGGACATGTGTAGGTTTCACAAACAACAGAATTGGATTTTATTATTGCTGAAGATGTTCTCTGATTTGTATAGCTGTTCGTCTGCTGGTCTGATTTGAATGGTTCAAGGATTTTATGCTTTCACAAAACGTTTTCTCACCTCCAACCGCCTGATATCAATTGAAAGCACTGTTACAAAAAACATCATTTGTAGGAGAAAATCCGTTATCAAACCCACTATGACAAACAGGCAAAACTCCTGGAAAACAAACATACAAAAAATTCCACAAGTTATTACTCTGTAACTTGAAAAAGTGCTGTTGAAATTTCACTACCACTTCCAATGTGAATCTGTATGAATTTGTAAGTACTGAGCACAAGAATTTCTATGGAAAAAGCCTTCAATATTGTGAAAAGCAAAGGGCACAGGTCAACCAAGCATACTGGGGCTGTGTATGTAATACCAATTTTTAACGATTGGTGCCATTCATTTGCAATAATGGAGTGTGAAAACAACATAAAACATAAAATATGGTACAACTTTCAGCATGAAAAGCTAAAGTTACTTATCATTAAATCTAAATAAGTATATGTTTGTATATTTTAAATGTTCATCAGCTCTGTATCAAATCTAAATGTTCATCAGCTCAGTATCAACAGTTTTTACACATAAAATAAAAGTTTGGCCACTAGGTGGCGCTGTCATTGGGTCGAACCTCTGAGACTAACATGCTTGAAAAAGTCCTACTTATTGTAGGACTGCTACTGTCAAACGATATCAGGATTAATTTCTTTAAATATAATTTCACAATCATTGTTTCATACATTTTCCAGATCTGAATGCTTTACCAGGATGCAGTCTCTACTAACGTCACACCCTTTCAGGTTAAAGTGCAAACTGCATCCTATGTAATTGCCATTGAGTACTTACCTGAATAGCTGGAACAAACGTAAAATAACCCACGCAAATGATCATCAACTCTGTGTATAAGTTTTTTGTGATATACCAGCCTTCACGGCTTAGTCCTGGAAAGACATAGAAAGGAAACACAAAAAATTTTCAGTAAGAATATCGACTGAGGCAACCTGTAAGCTTCAAAGCAAGGCTGCGGTTGAAAATTCATACTACAGTACAATATTAGCCTAGCCGTAAGACGTCCCACAGCAAATGAACATTTCATCGCAAACTCTCTCCCTTCCCCCTAAATGAAAGTTGACAGTACCACAGAGTTCTCCAACACATGATAAACTGCTGAAATACTTGAAGATTAAATTACTGACAGGGTTTTGAACAACAAAAATTTCAGAACAACTTCCGACTGGGGATTGAGAATCATGCATAGACATGGTTTCCATGGTGTGACTATACCATACATTTAAATGTGTGAATTTTTGCATGATAGTGAAAATAAAGGTAAGACAGATACAGATCATTTCACTGTTGTACATACATACAATGGGTAAAAGCCACCGAGTTTGCCTTAAGTCTTACAAACAATTTTTCTCATTAGTATATGCCAACAATTTGTGAATGCTGTATAACTTACACACAGTGATCTTTATCTTTCATAAATAGATGGTGGTTTGAACCAAGATTTGAAAATAACTGCACCAATATGGATCATCTAGGAAATGATGTCATTCATTTAATCCGGAAAACAGTCAAATGCTAGTAAAAGTTACTCTCAGAAGAAACAGAAATAAACTTTAACTAACCTTTAGCTACTCTAATTTTGACATCAAGGTGCACAGGGGTAGACACTACAGACTTTGTAAGTACCCAAATATTTTCTAAACCAATAAATACCACCATATATGGAAAAATTTCCCTGAAACGAAAAACATGACAGTAAATTTTACAAAACTTTTGTACAGTTATTATGTTTCTATTCAAAAAAGTATCTGAAAGGTGTTTTATAATAAGACTGAAAGATGCTGACATTATAGGTTTGGATACCATCTGGTTATTCCAATCTTACTAGCGATTAAAATTTCTATTTTCATTCGAGCTCTCCGGTGTACAGGAAACAATGCTACATGAAATGACAGGTATCATATGGTCTCACAATCCACATTGGGTACAAACTGCTGGTATGATTAAACCAACACCACATCTTTAGTACATGATACAGAAATTGAAAATAATCCATTTATACTGAATGATTTGAGAAAGAAAGGGATGCATTTGTCAGAATGCAACATCTTGATAATTTCAAAACAGTCTGTTGCTGGTAGAGAAAAGAGAGGTGCTTTAAAAACTACTGAATTATTACAAAACAGCAAGTATCTCTTTTTGAGCATATATTAAATTTCAAATCCTGTGATTAAAGAGAACTCTGCCCGAGGTAGGTAACAAAATCACAGCTTTATTCCAAGCTTATCGACAATGCTTGTATCAAACAATAGCAAGTCATCTGACCAAAGTAAAATGGAAGAAAGGTAAGTTAATTAGGACAATTAAATTTTGCATTATTAATTAACATTCAACTCCTCCAGTCCAAGAAAATAAACTTACCCTTCTCTGACGGTTGGAGTTAAACCAAAGAATGAACACAAACCAACAGACATCAAAAGTGATGCAATAACCATGGCGACAGCGCTGAAGGCTAAGCCCCATTTTGATTTCACCATCTCAATTTTACCTGTAAAAAAAAATCATAAAATGAAGATATTACTGCCTTCTGGTGAACTCTATTAAGAGAGCATTTTCATCAACTTATAAATGGTAACTCCATCTGGAAGCCATGCTGACAGTAAGAATAGCAGCGGCAAAGATGTTGAGGAAGTACTGCAAAGCGGAAATGGTGAAGACTAGAATTTTCCTGTGCTGGTAACGACAAAGATAAATGCCACCCACTAGGTCTGATATCAAGGACTAAAATTAGATGTTTTCCATACTTGTAAAGCTTGATTCCTCGCAACATGACGATGAACATAAAAAATCTGATACAAAGATGAAACAGAAGCAGTGATGTTTGTGACAGAATGAGATTCTAGAAAGCTACATATTATAGCTGTCAGTCATGTTCATTTTCTCTCAAATATTTCATCATTCCCAGCCTTCCCCATTTAATTTAGTGTTGTCACCACTACGACTGCAGTGACTGATATGCTGTTTGACACATATGAATGATGATAAAAATACATAAGGCATGTATTCTGCTACAGAAGTTTAGCTGTGGTATTAATAGATTCAGCAAGTTAACAGCCACTGAATTAACATTGCTCCCTGCTAATATACACGCAGAGATCAAATTGTGGAAAACGATATAGTAATCGTGTAACAGTTCAGTTTTCTTTCAAGTAACCTGCTTCAGCCTCCACCCAAAGACATGAATATGATACTTACGGACAGAAAAATAGACATACATAAATAGTATAAGATAAGTAAGGCCAAGCCATGTCAGTTCCACAAATCCTGGTTCATTCTGGTGAGAGAAAAACAATTCAAAGTCGATAAATACTAACAATTTTATTTCATTTCACAAACATCACGCAAAATACAATGAAACTTACATTGTTGATTCACTGATGTAGAAACGTTGAATCACATATTTACCAATTTTGAACAAAACCATTTTTCAAGATATTGCTAAAAAACATTTGTTTTTGAACAACCAACAGCTGGTTTGAGAAACTTCTGCTGATCCTATCATCTGGTATAAAGGCTTGCCCTGATAAATTGTTTGATGACCTTTACACATGCATTTCCACCCTTCTGATACCAAGTGCTATATTTGTCTAAGACCTTGAGAGCAGCCTTGAGTCTGGTGGCTGGTTTAATATATGACCTGGTTTCACAGCCATGGCTATCTATGACTACACAAGACAGGCAAGTGAAAAAGCCAAATACATACTTGGGAGTAATTTACAACCCTTTCACCACCATGGTTTGTCATTTACCAATTGTTATCAAAGATGTTAGTGGACAGAAAAGGTCTTACTTGGAAAAATATATGTGTCATTTCCTCTTCCTGGCTTTGGCTGATATTTACAAGGCTGTCTGGATAGATATGCTGAAGATGTGTCTTCACACCATCTATGAAACTGAATTTAGAAAACACATGGGTTTGTTACTTGCAACGAAAATACTATCTGTGACCAACGTCATTGAGTTCAACATGTAGAATTTGCTTAGAGAAATCTGAAGTAGTAACTTTTGCTACTTTCAAGTTTGACAATATGACTACTTTTAACTTTGTATTAAAGGTGTATTAAGATACAACTGTCAAATAGAGAAGATATGTACAATTCTCTGTATATGCCACTTGTGGGGGGGAACTCACACAGGTTATTAGGCAGCGACCTAATTCACTCTTGAGTGAGATTATTGAGAATGAGCAGGTCTGAACAAGAAGATACTTGGTAATCATAAATATTCCATGCTGCATCCCTTACCTTGCATTATAGGATTGCAGGACAACAGTAACGGAATAGGATATCACTCTTTGTCTATTGCGCATATAAAACCGGGATATTCCACTGTACTTCCATGGAATGCCAAATAATAAATCTGGAATAAAAGAGAGAACAAAATTCCATATAACATGCTAAGGAATGCATTGAAAGTATATCATCCAAAAATCCTGTACACTAGATGTCCCTTTTTCTGCCATAGAATCTTCAAACATGGTCAAACTTGAAAAAGCAAAATAACTGGCCACCAGTGGACTTAAGTCACGAATATTTTATAATAGTAGTAGTAGTACCAGTAGTAGTAGTAGTAGGTTTCATTATAGTGACTGGTGAAAAACAAGCAATGACAGGCATATTAGTCCTTTCAAAGTAAGTTGCATTTATTTCAGGACAACTGTTCCTGGAAAACATATTCATTAGTCAAAAGTTTTCGAAAACAAAACATAGAAGTTAATAAAACAACATGTCATATGAATATGTTGTATATAGTAGATGAAAGACACGATATAGGAGAGAGAAACGTCATCTAGGAAAGTATTGAATATTTACATGCAATGTAGAATTGACATCACTTTACACGTAACCAAGCATTCTTTACAATATGAAAGTTACCGATTTGAAGAACTGCCCAAGGACTCTATGAGTTTGGAAAAAAAGGTATTCATGGGCTGTATTTTCAGCCTTATTTTAGTTCACCAGTGAATAGCAATTTATCTCACTCAGTATTTGAACTTTAAGTGAACCGACGCTATCAGCATGGCATGGAAATGGTCTCCATAAATCATTCTAAATGGATTGAATCTGGTGGCATGTTCATACATTTGATGGAAGGGCTAAATAAAACATTAGGAGTCCCAATTCATTTGCTGAACTATTAAAGTCTAAGGTCTCTGCATCGACAAGTGCTGGCCACTGGTGACCTAAAAACACACATAATACATGACCTAAAATCATATTATATACATGTGCTATAAACATTACAAAAAAATCATTTGGACTGGCGACAGCAGATTTCAACTTAACTGGGTTTTTAAACTGCCTGGTAATCTATCATTTCTCAAGGTTATATGAGTCATATGGCTTAATTCTGAAATTCAAATACAACATACACATCTGGCAACGACTTTGAATTCCAAATCAAATCAAACCATCAATTCCACTACTCAACACTGGACAAATCCTCTTGGCCTATGACACTGAATTTCAACTGAGACCAGTGTATCTGGGCATGAACATTTCTCATGTCAATAACACTTGGTGGTTGCATTCTAGGGTAATCTACATCAGTTTCCATATTTCCTTACGCTTGGATTATGTCAATGTGATTGAATAAATGTAGATTAGAGAAACAGGTGTTTTTAGCGTTTACAGTTGCTTCTAAGAAAATATTGAATTATTTCCTTGCTATCAATTCAAATAACTGGTCCAGGAAATATTTTCAAATGGTTAGTTTCAAAATTCAGCCTTGTGTGTAAGCCTATCATATTTGGCATAAAAAAACATTTATTAGCAAGACTGATGGACAGGCTAGTTTACATTGACATCAGTCACAAAAGTCAAGTTGACCATGTTTTCAGTTTACACACTGGCTAGAGATGTCTAGGGGTCATTAGAAGTTGTGTCCTTGGCAGTTGATACAGTAAACGCCAGACATCTGATGTCTAGAATATGAATACAGACTGCCGACCTTGACCATCAGAGCATATGCTCGTTATTCAATGTCTGTGTTCAAACATTAAAGCTACCCTGTTGCATACGAAGAGGTATGTACACTGAGTTCCTCATTCCTCCAATAGACAATCCAGTAGTAATTCCACATGCCATCAACGGAGCAATGTTTGATGTTGCTTACATTCACCTTGACATATTTTACTTTATATCGGCAAGATGATCTTCCACATGGAAGTAGTAAGCTGTTTCCCAATCCTACGACAAAGACACGATAAGCCGTTGATGGGCGTAACTCTATTAACATGCCACTGTCTTAATGGCTAACAGAACACCTGTGAGATTGCATTATTGTACCAGTTTCTCCAATCACCACAAATGACCTTTATCTTTGCATGGCAGGAATTCGGTTGGACGACATGGTATCTGTCATTCAAGGTTCTAATTTTTTGGGAGACACTGCAAATACATTTCAGGCATGGCCATTTTGTGGATAGGTGCCACACAGACTAACAGCCAAATATGGACTAAACTTGCAGCAGCCACTCCAGACTACCTCTTTTTCACACAATAACATGTTGATGCCCCTATTCCCTGCAAAGGATGAATATGCATAGCTGTAACAAACAAACAAACAAACAAACAGTTGAAAGCTATCAGTACTATTGTCAAAACCAAGCATTTAAGGTCAGTTACCTCTTCCACTGGCCACATTGAGTACAAGTACACTAAAAAATACCGCAATTATACGGTGTCGCTCAAATTTGATCAGAATTGGTACATACCAGTATGCCCCAAAGATCAACAATGTATGTTGTTTCTATCTGTTCAGTGCAGGAAAATTCTACGTTGATGTTATGACAATGATTTCTGCACAGTACAACCAGAAAAACAACAAGAAATATTTTAAACAAGAAAAACAAGAATGACAAAAGTAATTAAGGTCTGAAACTTTAGGTACTGGAGGTCAACTTTAGCAACATGCATAGCAGAAAGGCAGCTAGCCCCCCTTAGTTTGACCACAGACTGTCTTCCTCCCCTCTACTGACGGTCTTCCTCCCCTCTACTGTCTATGGTTTGAGCAGGTCTGTTAATATGTAACAGTTCATAAACAATGACAGGAAATGACTCAAGTCAGTGGAGTAAGCCTGTGTCAAGCCTGTTTCAGAATTTCGCTTTTTCTTACCTCATTTGCACATTTTTGACACTGATGTGTTCATTTGAACAAATTCACATCTCAACCCCTACATCTACCTGTACACCAAATACTGAGACGGTAGCTTTGGCGGTATGGGAGCCTTTGTGTGTGACGGACATACATCCGCACATACCCACAAATATACAGACACAGACGCCACTTAGACTCATCATATAATGTATTTATATATAAAACCAAATGAGCTAAAAAACCAACAAACTGTCTGCAACCCTTATGTTGCCAGTCAGACTGGCATAAGCCCCTCACATGAACAGCAATCACTCAACAATAGGTAGAATATCTAAAGCCAAACACTGGACTCCGAGATGAGTTCATGCCAGGGTATTTCCACTGCACTTTAATTGTTCCCTTTAACAACACAGACATCACGTACGCCAAAAACTGATGGACCCTTTTAACCCTGCCTGACTTCTGGTATTTGCTTTAAAAGCCCACACCCTAAAATCGTTGCTGCTTATATGCAACCCAAAAACTGCAACTAACGGGGGTATTTGGGACAACAAATGGGGTATTTGGCACAACAAAGGATCACTTGGAGTACCACCACAAGGTAAACTTATTCCATGAAAGCAAGAATTGAGGGCAGCTGTGATACAATACATGTCTCCATTCTAAATGAACCATACCACTTTGATAAGTACCAGACACTCAAAACCTAGACATGGTAAAATTCATATTATACACTCGACTGGGCGTGCACTGCTTCTCTTTACCTTTCAGATTTGGTGAATAGTCGATAGTTGTTCCCTGATGTTTATAAATACTTTGGATAAGATCGCCGTCGCTTGAAAACTTTTCTTGCTGGTTCTCCCAGATGAGGGCCGGTGAGAGCATCAGGCAGTCGTGACGTGGCAGCACTTTTTTACTCTGGTGCTTTGGCAGCAGCTCCATCACGTAGTAACAGAAACTTTTGATTGAAAGGCTAGTGTTGAAAGAAACAGTATATTTTATTATTTTACAAAAACTATCCCACAGGAATCTTTTGGGAAAAAGTCCTCCAGCATCCAATTGGACTTCTTCACTACATTTGCTATTAAATTTCAGTGGTAATAATCTTTCTATCTACCGGTAGTAGAAATCTCATGGTAATTCTTATGGACAGTTTTAGTCTTGTGATAATCCCATAAGATTCCTACGGAATATGTTTCAGAAAATTGGTTGTACTCCATTCGTAACTGAAAAAAGTGCCATTTTATCCAGATATGGAAAACAACTAGCAACAATGGAAACACAACTTCCCCTTAGCTGTAACTGCTTTGTGATTTGACTCATTGAACATTCTGCTCAAGGGATCAAATAACCAGGCATGAATCAACTATGGGGTACATTACTGTTGCCTGTCCATGCATACTACGCTTACTATTATTATCAAATAGAGCAAACTTTGTATTTTTAATTTCTGCAATCCTAAACTACAAACTCTCACAAGTGCAGAAAGTTATTTATTTATTACAATTATTTCAACTAGAATGCTGCATACGTACCTATTATTGTACTTGAACTCATTCAACTCATTCAGCAGCTTGAAAACTTTTGACAGTGGTGCTCGGAAGGCGTCTGAGCGGATAAGGTTGGATTGCCAAGGTGATACCACAGCCTTAACATTGAACTGTTGTATGAAAGCAAGGGGAGGGCCATCAAACTGGAGAGAGAAAGCAAAAAGAGAAAAAACATTTATAAGTTTCTGTTCTCTAGAGTGTAACACTATCATCCACTTATTTCAAATTTTCCCTGTGAAAAATGAATTTTTCTCTTGATTTTCCCATACAGGCATCTGCAAATGTCACTATGTTCAGACAGATCTAACTGAAAATACAATTTGGAAAGGCTGAATAAACATCAAGAAAGCCTAGTCTGCCAACATAACTTTTCCATGATTGCAAAAAAAGGGCCAGCTGTACGTTGGAAATGAATAGTATTGAATTTATGTCTACATTCATTCTCTATGACCAGCTTATTTTCCCTGTGAAACCATATCAAACTGATCAGCTTGTTTTATTGTACAATGGTGACAAAATCTTCTCATCATTTCAGATGAACATCGACTTGCGTAGGAAACAGTGAAAGCCAAAACAACATCACCAACATTTTATGTACACATTACTCTAGTCTAAATAGAGAAGTTTGCTGACCAAAGAGTACATTTCTAAAATAACCTCGAGTTCCTATTTTAATACCACATATAAAATACAATGTTCAAATAAATTTGACATCAAGAAGAACTGCATGTCATTATAAATGGTAACATTCATCTCTTTTCCCTGACTGTATGGTCCATGATATCATGCAAGAATGTGATCATAAATTCAAGCAGACGCCACTTATGTGCATGCATATTTTCTGATATATATAAGGTTATGCCCTGTCAGAATAACGATAACAGTAGTTTAGCATGGTGTGGTGTCACTGTCGTTGGGACGAAAGTGAAAGAGTCCGGTGCATTGACGTTAGGTACTAACTCCTTTCAGACAAATGGCAAATGAAAAATCCAAAGATGATCAATACTAGTCTTAAGGGACAGAAAAATGTAAATATCCTGCTACCACATCACATACAGTAGTATTCTGCTGTAAGAGGGATGTCTGAATCATTCTGTTCTTATCAGATAAAATGGTGTCTTCAGTAAAGCAATAATTGCTGTCGATACACTGTCTTACATCAGACTCCAATCAGCCCAGAAGAAAACACCTAAATTATTTTTGTTCAAATGCTTGTTGGAAGTACTGTAATAATGCTGAACTTCTGGGAGACCTTTGCTGGTTTACATCTGCCTTCCCTGTGACACAGTGACCTTTAACCCCAGATCCAAAAGCACGACTATTTCTGTCATTGAATGTCTACAAAGAGGACATGCAATTTCAGCTGGTAGTGGTCGTCCACCACAAACCACTAAGTAGCATATTAGATATCCTATCATGATATTATGGTAGATCGCAAATAACCAAACCCCTAAAACATACATTTTTAATACTTGCCCAGCTTAAAGTATTGAAGTACTTTGTAGATCTACTAATTTATCTCAAACAAGTGCCCAGGCTGATAAGCACTTCATAACACCGGTGCACCTGCTGCAAATTTCACTACTCTGTCATATTTACAGAGGTCAACAAGTATCAAGATATTTCCCACAATACTTGATCACTCAAATTTTCAAGATAACCATAAACATCTTCTTTCAGACCACCAAGGACTACTTGAGGTATTGCTTCTACACAACATTCAAAATACGATCAATCTGATTGCTGGTGATCACGAATCAGTCTTTTGGCTGGATTCAGAGAAATAATGATTAAAGCAAATATAGTGGGTACCCTAAATATCATAACGTTTTAAGTACAAACTTAATCAATCATGTTGTAATGAGCATATACCTTACTAGCTTGTGAATTATTTATTCCTTTAACACACAAACACTAACAGTACCATTTATATAATAGCGTCAATGATATGACACTGTGCTCCTCCGTGCATTTAGCGGTAGGGATGCAAGGAGAGGGGTTTGGGGAATGTTGCTGAGAAAGATGCAAAGAAAGGGTGGAAATGACAAACTGTAATAAAACCTATTGTTTTTTTAGCAGTCAGCGTCCAGCTTGGTATAAAACATGCCATCTTGTACATGAAGGCAAAAAACATAATTTTCACATGTCCACCAAACTTGGAATTTGCATAGATGTACATAGATCATCCAAATTGATTTATCTGCAAGATTTTGTATGTTCCTTGCTACAAAATTCTTACCCAATTGAATTATAGCAGGAAAACATGCACGCATGATTGGACAGTGTGGACTGTATATTGCATGCACTACATCTGCCGTGATGATGGATTGTCAGACGACCACACTGCATCATGAAGTTTAAAACGAAAATATAATTCTAAACAAACTTTCTTCGTGTCATTGATAGCCTTAATTTTCTTTGGATATTGAATGGACACATTCATTAAAGACGTCACTTTAGCTTGTCATTGATAGTGAAATGATATTTTGCAGAAACTTGATCGGTCCAGCCAAGTACACATGCTTACTCATAACAGCTGGACTGCGATGATCATAACATTGTTTTGTGATATTCTGATACAAAATTAAAATAATTTTATTAATATGTCGCATTGACTATAAAGTTACAAATGTTTCCTTGGGTGTTGAAACATGTTAGCATAGTGTGTTACATTGAATCAACACACCAAACAGCAATGTTCATGTAAGAACAACCTGCTCGATTTCCATGGACTTTCTGGTCCGTCCATCACACTACTGTCTGTTTCCCCTCTTAGCTACCAAAAATCCTTAGTAAAGTTTCAAATTCAGTCTCAAAAGTTTTGAGTAAATTTCAAAATTGACTGTATTAATTAAATTGTCAGTTATCAACAAATTCCTTGTGTATGCCAATATAGCTCATCTCAGAACCGGACATACTTATATACACACAAGATTTGGCAACACCCTGACAATTAAATAATCTTAAACAGCACTGATTTACATTTACAAATTATTCTATGTGAAGTAATTCTTCAATTGCAGATACTATGATAGAAGAGTTCAGCACTGCCAAGATATGAGTATAGCACACTGAATTTTGAACCAGCGTTATGAAATGACTGAACTGTGTCACAATGAGTTTCTTTTATTAATCAATCGTTTCATTTTTTCTAAGATTGTAGAGACTAAAGGTTAAGGATATTAGTAACTTTAAACCAGGAAAAAATACCAATAAGTGGAAAGGATCAAAAGAAATCAACTTATTTATTTCTTTCTTTACATGTTACAAAACCAGAAAGTAACACATAATTCTAATTTAAGTGATTTTAGGCTAGTTTTACAAGCTTACTTGTCAATGTTTGATGATATAAAAGAAACAAAAAACCACGAATAAACCTCAAAAGCAACAAAATTCCAAGCATAACATTACACGATGGTTCAGAATGTTCATTTACAAAGTTCACTCAAAATGTACTTTGAAAACGATAGTATTTTGACAGCTGTACCGCGGCTACTTACTAAAAGTCTGTTGAAAAAGTCAGTAGGCCTACTATTAAAATCGTTGTTTTTCAGGTCAACAAGTGATTGAATCAGAAACATGTGTCATGAAACAGTAAAACAACAACTGATAAATAAGTAACTTTTCTAAAGAGTAACTTGAAACGCCTCGCCTGAAAGAAAATTTCATCCCGTTTCACAGAAACTGACTGCGTATTCGAGCGTCACAGCAATGAACGGTCGGGGAATCCCCGCGAAAAATCACTCACACATATGTACTCGTCCAAAACATTGATTGTTCACTTTTGAAACAAAAAACCACGAATAAACCTCAAAAGCAACAAAATTCCAAGCATAACATTACATGATGGTTCAGAATGTTCATTTACAAAGTTCACTCAAAATGTACTTTGAAAACGATAGTATTTTGACAGCTGTACCGCGGCTACTTACTAAAAGTCTGTTGAAAAAGTCAGTAGGCTACTATTAAATATCGTTGTTTTTCAGGTCAACAAGTGATTGAATCAGAAACATGTGTCATGAAACAGTAAAACAACAACTGATAAATAAGTAACTTTTCTAAAGAGTAACTTGAAACGCCTCGCCTGAAAGAAAATTTCATCCCGTTTCACAGAAACTGACTGCGTATTCGAGCGCCACAGCAATGAACGGTCGGGGAATCCCCGCGAAAAATCACTCACACGTATGTACTCGTCCAAAACATTGATTGTTCACTTTTTAGCTGCATGATTCAGCCTGCCGAAATATTTTTTTTGTAGATAAATAATTGAATTTATTACTTTTTTATTTAGTTTGTTAATGAAAAGTCATTTTAATATTTTTAGATGCTTTAAAAATTTCAAAACCTGCTAAAAAGCGACTATTTGGCCAAAATTCAAACGAAAAACAGGAAAACCAAGCTCGAATCATGGGCTATTTCTCTATGAATACTCTCAGTCTCTTTAAGCTTACGCATATTACTCTCGCCGATGCACGATTTTTGCATCGAAATTTTTCACTCATTTTCGTTGGTATGACTTTGAAACTCCAGGAAGCGATTGAGAAGAAAGGGTTACCTTGAATTATTGAGGTTTTTGCTGATAATTTGCCAAATTAAATGAGAAAAAACACTACGCAAATTTCCACACGCTTACACACTGACTGTTTCAGAGGCCGGCCTTTCATGTTCGTGTGGTACTACATGTGGAGGTAGTAGAGACTGAGGTTTCTTGCACGGTCGCGCCGATGAAATGGGAAGCTGAAATTTTCGCTCGTAATTTTACAAACGAAATCGTAAATCCACTCAAAACTTCGTATTTTTTGACATATTTGAAACCCATGAGGAACGTAATTCATTCTCCCCTGCACAGTATTATAATAAAAGGAGATCGAAACGACATGCATGTCCAGGACCAAACGCATGCATGATGTCGAGACTGAGGTTTCTTGCACGGTCGCGCTGATGAAATGGGAAGCTGAAATTTTCGCTCGTAATTTTACAAACGAAATCGTAAATCCACTCAAAACTTCGTATTTTTTTGACATATTTGAAACCCACGAGGAACGTTATTCATTCTCCCCTGCACAGTAAAAGGGAGATCGAAACGACGTGCATGTCAGGACCAAACGCACGCAAGATGTCCGTCAACATCCATTAATCTCGTAATTTACACTGACAGAACAAAAACAATTTGATCGAGCATGGACGTTCTAACGTAAATGCATCATAGTCTATCGCATTTTCATGTAAGCCAATACACTCACTTGTACGCTCTAAGTTCAATTATAATGTCAATTCAACACGATCTGGTATTTTCGCTGATAGTGAGTGTGCAACGTGAATGGTATGCCATGGAGGTATGCTAGTGTAGTCGTTAAATAACACTGATCACGTGGTGTGACAAAATAGTTTTACGGAAGTTGTTGACGGAAATGACGTCAATTTTGCCTCTCCCAACTCTATAAGCTTCCTCAGTTACGTAACTTCGTCGCTAATAATGTAATTTTTTTTTCAAATGAGAGTCTTATTGAAATTTCTTCAATATTTTATAGTTTGCTTTGTGTCTGTTTAATCCAATTATGCATACATTGAATGGATACTACAAGGATAGAGATTAAATTTAAAATGCATAATGGAAACAGTTGTCCACAATCCATGTTGTTTACATGAAATCTCACCAAATAATACTTGATATAAGGTCATGACCTCGCTGCAGACACTATGATTCGACACAGATCAGTGGCCACAAAGAAACTGACCAATCAGCTTCATTCTCATGGTGATAGATAATAGCTGTGAATTGTCTGCTGTCTGGATGTAACAATTCAGTCTAGACATGTTTTGTAATCACACTGCAGAATTGGATACATGGGTTACCTAATCCCACCTCTCTCTTTCAAACCGAGATAAACAAGAAATTATTTGCTCTGCTTCAGCTGGTAGATGAAATCAAAATCATCCTTTCCCTCATCAGAGAAACCACAGAAACTATCTTTTTGTTGAAAATTTTGACTTCTTTTTAAAAACTATTTCAGGTCCAATGGTGAAATTTGAAGTAAGATGAGAGAAAGTGAGGCTTGGGGCAGCGTAGTACTTATAATACTATGGCAACAATACAATTATCTTTTTTCACAGAAGTATGACCATCCTCGTGAGCCAGCACATTATTTTTGCTCCACGACACTTCCCAGAAATCAAGTGGTGATGCATCAAGGTCTAGAATCAACAATGCAATGGTTTATAATGGGTATAACCAATGGAATTATTCCTCTCACAGGAAACAACACATTTACAGCCTTTTCCCCAAGATATCTTTGTCCACTACTTGCTTTGAACCTAATCTGCTGTAGGGTTGTGGCTGCAGAATACATGTATCCCATGGCAAAGATAGTCTTAGTGATGTCAAACATAGTCTTAGCAATGTCAATGATAGACTATGCCAATGATCATAAGATGAGAACAGGACTCTTTTTTTCAATCTTACCCAATTGGGAGTGGAGGACTCCACACTAGCCTCTGGGGTACTTGGTGTGGGAGGTTGGGTTGGTCTGTTCTGACTCTTTCTGAGGGGTAAACTGTACTCTTTCACAGGTGTAGAGAACTCCAATGGGGCATAGCCAGGCAGTGGTAGGTTGACCAATGGAGCACTGAGAGAAAAAGACAACAAGAATGTGGTCAGATGAAAATTCCCTTCTTTTTAATAGATTAAATGATGGATGCAATCTCTTTCTAAATGTCTTTACCATGATACGTGCAATCTGACTATATGAACAGAAAACAGGCTTTTGGTTCTATGTATGTAAAAACAATACACACCCTACTATTTAGAGTGCACTAGTTGGTCAAATTAATTTCAATAATGTCATTTAACCGGGTCAGTAAGATATCTTTTTACATGTTAATCAATGTCAACCCTCCTTGTTTTAAAAGGTGAGGTTGACAATCAGTATAGTTCACTCACAGGTTGATAATGTTTACCAGCGACTACTTTGACAAATTTGTACAGTTTGCACTGAACAAATATTTACGCTGATAAGGAATTGCCTTGCCAAGTGAAATGATAAATCAGATCAGCCAGGAACAATGGAAGACCTAAAAATACCTTCAAGGGTATGATCTGAGAAAGGGTAATCAATGAAGGGCTTCTTTCAGTAAAATTACACAGCATTTGTATGCTTAAACTTAGCCAGGCCAACTTTTGGCAGGTTAAAAGGACAAATAATGTTACTCTCTAGGTACATGATGTCAACATTCCTGTTTGTAAGCAGTTATTTGGCATGTAGGCTGTCTATCGTTTCTACTACGAGTTAGTGCAGCAGGAACAGTTTTCCCGAGTAAGGGGAAAACCATTTGATTTCTGGGGGGGGGGGGTATGGAGGATTTTGAGAAAAAAAAAAATGTCGCCAGGTGAGATAGAAGAAAAAAAATTGATCCTGTCATGGCCTGAGAAAAAAAAATTGTCATAACAGACGGAAGTGAAAAAAATTGTCATAATGCACCAGAAATTAGCAAAATTTGGAAACCCTATTCTCATGTATTCTTTGCCGGCGCGGCGCAAATGTTTTTACCACAAGCAATTCTTATATTTTTTTCCCAGCACTTATGATATAAGCATGCACTACATAGGTCTACTTACACCTCAGTGCACTCAATGTTTTCCTTCCCTTTCCTGACCCAAGAAATCATATTTCAGGATTTCTGTTGCAATATCTCAATGGCATAGGCACTATCTAAAGGGGACTTTTTGACTTCTGTAAATTGTGAAAATTTTAAAACAGAAGACAGGAGTCAATAAACTAGTGTTAAAATCAATATAGTATTCTCTCAATATAAATATATTAGGAAGATGTACAAGTTGACAATGAAAAATTGAGGAACAACAAATGTAATGAAATACAAGGGAGAGGGTCACTAAAAAAATTGAAAACTTAAGGGGGCGTTACTCAAAATGTGGAGAGGAAGAAGGGGGACGGGTTACTCAATATATTTTGGCGAAATAAATTGAAACACATCTCAGATTGCCACCATTGCACACATCCATTTCTCAAAATGTTCAATGCGAGAAGGGGGTACCCCCTCTCGTGTGCTCTCCCCCCCGGCTCTTCTAACAGTGTTACTGGTAAAAGACAAATTTAAAATACCTATCGGATTTGCACTACACTGGACTGTGGCAGCACATCAATTTCTCAAAATTTTCAAGGATCTAGGACAAAACTGAACTGTTGTGAATTCATCCTTTATTATCACAGAGACATGTTTTCATTTACCTCAGTTCAATGACCATTTTGACAGTTAAACATACCATATTCATGCTTTTCATTAGAAGCTGGCAGCTGGAGAAATGACACAAGAAGGTCACAAATTTTCCGTTCCTGTATATTTATTTATCTTCAGTCTCTGGCAAACAGAACTGTTTTTCACAAATTGTATTGTCATTGTTTGGTTGTTGAATATTGTGATACAAACACTGATCATGCATAAAATGTAAAAAAATATTGCAGTGTTCAATGTCATTTTCAAACAGTTTTACCAAATGCAAAATAACCTGAAACTCCTCTCAGATTGCACCATTAAACACATCAATTTCCCAAAATTTCCAATACGAGAGGGGAAACCCCCTCTCGTGCTCTCCCCCTTGGGGTGTTCTAACAGTTTCACTTAGTAAAAAAAAATTAAAAAACACCTCTCAGATCGCACCAGACTGCACCATTGCACACATCAATATCTTAAACTTTCCATGCAAGATAGGGGAAAGCCCCTGTGACACTTTCCCCCTAAGCCTCTCACGTGTTCTCCCCCTGTACTTTCAAATTCTGCCCGGTCAGATATCCTAGTGAAAACCTTGTCATAATACCCATCCAAATTAAACAATATACTATATGGTTAGATACTGCGTGAGCTTTTATATCTTTATTTTATTGTGACTTGCAATTTCATTTTGATGGGTTCACCTTTTTTGAACCATCATGAGATAACTGATGATAGTCTAGCAGAGTACATCAGGATTTCAAAGGTCTTTACTGTTAAATTGCTGTATTTTGTAAATTTTACAAATACATGTATTTGTATTTAACTTTTCTAAGTGGGGGGATCAGTCAAAATTTCAGAGTTAGAGAGGGGAGTTACTCAAATTCATCATGGTTGACGGGGTGGGGGGGGGGTGGGGGGTGGTGTCACTTGAAATTTCTGAGTTTCAGGCCGTAAATAATGACGCTCCCTTATATACAACGCATCACAAACTTGATGACAAAGAAAAAAAATTTGCATTGCTACTCCATTTGAAAAAAAAAATTGATGCAGCTCTGACAGTAGAAAAAAAAAATTGCTGTCACTGTGACAGGAAAAAAAAATTTGCTCCCATACCCATTTCCTCCATACCCCCCCCCAAAAAAATCAAATGGTTCTCCCCTAATGTCAATGTAAACGTCACTCAATCCAGCTCTCATAACCCTGCCGGAATTAGTGTTTATTATTAAAAAATACAAACAAGATCCTCAATCAGTTATTTTGAGTTTACCAAAAGTGGTGTTACTTTTTCATAGTTGGCAAGATCAAACCTCTAAATAACTCATTTGCAATGCAAATGTATGACTACACAGTTATGTACACCATGATGGAGGGCCAGTGTGCTGGCATTTAAACCTGTGTGAACTCTTGCAAATGAAATGCTTCTCTACACGGCAGTAATAGTACCCAGTCCATTTTATTGATAAAGAGGGATTCAATTTTATGTCGCAGTACGAGGAACTACTGGGTATCCTGATTAATTTTGTTCTGCTCACTTCAGACATAAACTGTAGTACATATTACACTTTCCCACTCACATACCATTCAAAAATGCAATCCATTTAGATATGACATTGCTGGTCGTGGGTGTTAAATTTGTATCATATACAAAGCTTTTAAAGGTTTACTGACGCACAATCACGCCTACACAGTTATTGTGGCCTGTTTGTCAACTTCAAAATGGATTTCCTTTTATTACAGCTGTCTCAGAAAATCTGACGTTTTCCTTTCAAATGGATATTTCATCTTTTTAATGTAAGCCATAACTGTAGGAAAGATTCAAAATTTTTCTCCTTCAGATATCACTTGCACAAAAATGGAAAAGAGGCAATTCGACGTTATTCTTTACTTTGTCATTAGGCAGATTCTAATATACCGGTATGAGAAAGACAAAGAGAGCGCATGTTCAAATCATAACCTTCTCATACTCACCTGCAAATAATCGCTATAAGTATTGTCAAACAAATCATGAACGTTGGGTGACTGGAACAAAACAGGCCGTACTTGTAGTACACCTGGGACACCATGTTACGTAGTCTCTTGGTCGCCATCTTTGACTGTCTTGGTTTGTGAGGTGCTATGTGGCGGTTGGCAGGTGACTCTGGTAACAATGATGGATGATACGAATCCTATGCTAGCTCATAATAATCTGAAAGACAAACACAAACATTTATCAAGCTTTACAACAGTAACTGACTTTAAAATTTAAATGAAACACGCGCTGTGAGATTCCTTGCTGGTCTCTTTGTTAACATTTGACAGAATAATTCACAGGGAAATATCACATTATGTACAAAGATGGGACCTAGTTTGGAGCTGAATCATTTTTTCACTTGGACTAGTATAAATGTAATCTGTGAATCCTGTGAAATAATGGTGGTTTGTTTGTACATACCTCAGAACATGGATTGTGGTTAAATTAACAAACTATCACACATTTACTAGTAACCCTAGAAATAATTTAACACTAATTAAAGAAATGCACTGTATTGCTTACATTAAATACAAGATCATAAAAATAACATGACTATGTATTTTGACAGAGACATAATGACTGAATATAATAACATTCGGCCAAGGGACATCAAAACTGTCTGCCTCAGAGCAGAGTTAGTTGGTCAATACAGGGTCAACTCAATCAATATTTCAGTCAACTGGATCCACCTTGTAACAACACAAATCTTTCTTCTGAACTGAGTTCATCTTTAACCAACTACAAAGACAGATGCACAGACAATGCCTTCATTGATTTCTTGTTATGTCCTTGCTCACTGGGCATGAACTTCTTGAAAGGTTTGTTTTGCAGCACGGCTAGACATCAATTCAAAACCCTGTACTGTTGTCCTCCTTGTGTTTCCACAACAAACATGCAGAGGTCTAGGTCACCAATGGTTGTATGTTGTATCTACACATACACCTACAACCACACACGGGTGAGGGCAACATGCTATTTTTTACAGGCAGGGGGAAAATTTATTCAAAAAGTGTATACAGTATGGTTTGTAGTTTGATCAAAGCAAAGGCGGTGTGGGAATACAAATGATATTTCCTACAGGGAAAAAAGCATGTATTTACCAGTGTTCCATCTACAGAGGGGATGGGGATTCCCCTTTTGTTGAGATGTTGGTACCCCTAGTAATTTGTCAAGGGGAGAACAGCCCCATGAAATGGTGCTAGTCACACCTTATAAGATCTTACAAGATACAAGTAGAATGCACGAACTGATGAAATCACCCCTAAATTTTCTGGTAAAGGGGGAAAATCCCCCCCCCCCCCCGGTTGATGCCAGCCTGGATGAAACACTGATTTACTAGTCCATACTTAGGAGAAAACATACTTTGTGACTTTAATATTTGTCTGTCCACAAGGCAATTTATGGTAATGGCCTACTGACTAATATTTATGTGAAAATGTTGATATATTTGATAACTACTTTAGTTGAGAATGCCAAGAATGTTTGCTGAAATTATTTGGGTACAAAGGACAACTGTTTGCAACATCAATAATTGTCATACATTTTACCTTCCAATTGATAAAGAAAAAAATCTCAACTTGCCCTAAAAAATATGGGAACTTTAATTACTCTAACGTTTTATCTTTCCTGCAAATAATTCATTTTCAAACATCTGCAATCAGGTGGCAAAGCACATAGATTTCAACCCAACATTCCTTTAATACTAGTAGATTTCAGTGTATCGATGTCCTTGTGTATCATTCCTGCAACCACAATTCAATCCAATCAGGTGTAATTGCATTGTGAGCAGTTATCGGTCAGAAGGTCAGAACAGTGATAATGTGCACTGACGGTATACAATGGGAAGGATCTGACAAGATGTTAGAGATACTGCAGCCTGGGGACTAAATACCACTTGAAATGAATGAAGAGACAACCTGTGTGTATCACCAAAGGTTTTTAAACACATACCCAATACCAGACGAAGTTACGGCAAAATGGTGATAGTACAAAACTTGAAATGTTGCACACGCCGCTTGAAGATGTCCACTTCAAATTTTCACAGGACACAATAACCTGCCAGGTCAATGGCATTGGCACAGATAATGTATTGCACAGTCCTTTAAAGTAAAGGACTTACCTCATGATACACCTATCTCAATAGATTAAAATATCTGGATGTACTTTGTATTTACACAAACTATTCTTTCTATCTATCTTTTGTTTCTCCCATACAGTATTTTAATCAGCATACAACAAAGGAAATTTCACCTGGACATCAACTCTTGGGTTATCTGACCCTTTTTCTATTCTTTTATTGTAAGTTTGAGTTGACTGAAGTCATGTCAAATGTCAAATTCTAGTGTTGACAAACATGATCATTTGGAGGCTCCATACTGTGACACATATACATAATTTTCAAGGACTAGTTTTGCAAAGTTATGTATTAACATTCTTTTTTTACCTGACCTGGTGGTGATGATGTAGGTCAGTAGTGTACGTACATGTACATGTAGCAGTGACTTTTTGGGTAACTTTATTATTAAAGAGAAATAATCTGATTTTGCAATGATTGGACCCCTAACAATTAAAAATTTACACTATTTTATCAGCATGTTATGGTAGGTAGCTGTTACCAGAATGAGAGTTTTGATAGCATAGTAACACCAGTACACATTTACAAAACACAATAGAACAGTTCACTGGTACGTTGATGCAAGTATGTCATGGGTTTTCCCTCTGCCCTTGTAAATAATAATAATATAATCTTGTCGTAATTTAACACTTCGTCGTCCATTGATTATTAAAATCGATGGACGTTGAAATCTTGTCAAATGAACATATCGCATGTGGTCTCCACAAAAAATTATTGAAGTGAGAAATATCCCAGTTTCAAAATGAAAATTGCGTATTAAAACCAGAAAACCATTATTTAAATGTAAATGTGTGTTGAAAAATACGAGTCTTTTCAAATGTTTGGATATCAACCAAATTCAGCATCTTTAGTTGTCCTGAGTAAATTCTCTTCTACGGCTCTAGTATCTCATGTTGGATGACCTATGAACCTGCATCAGTAGCATCAATTTCTGTTGTTGTGTTTCATGCAACCTTCAACCATACAAGAAAGCAGTCTAAATCTGTAGCTGGAGCTGTACAGTGTATGTACCAAGTAATTTGCAAGTGCATACAAGAACCTCTTGTACTATGTGGCACAATAATCTTTACTGTAAGACAAATCAGTGACGTTTGTTCAAAAAGATTCTACAATCCTTGGTCATAAAACTGCATGGGTGTTTATCCTGCAGACTTAACGATCGTAATATTCTAAAACAGATCACAAAATGCCACTACAGGCACGTATCCATTGTTCATTACATTTTTTGCTGAATACGGTATTTGAGTGGAACTATTTCAGTCTGACCTAGCAAGGTACAAGCTTAGCGTAAAAAGAGACAGGTACTTAGTGTGTATGACATACACTTCACTACATTGGTATGCTTTCAGCACAGTACAATCTCCTAAATGATATAACTGAAATACTTTGCTCTCAATATGAAATGAGGAAATACCTGCCCCTACACTTTATGGACAGGCTAATCTGGATCGTAAACTAGCAAATAAACCGATGTTCATGAATTCTGTTCATATTCATACACACCATAGTTGAGCTTATTATTATAACTACCAGTATAAGACAACATGCATGTACAAATCACATCATAGCACAACATTTCAACTTTGATCCACAGACATCAATACAGATATTTGAATATATTATTTGCCTGGGATAAAATTTAAATAACAATTGCATCAGTCTTGTTTGCAGAGAAAGTTGCCACAGTGGGCAGATGCACTCGGCAGGACATCTTTTCATCACATCAAAACCTGCAAAGCAAGTACCTGACTTTTTCACTTCACAAATTCAGTGAATGCAGGTGGAATTTCATGTCAGTTATATTCCAATTTCAATACCTGGACCACAAACTCACAATTATTTTTTACCCTACTTCCTATTTCTATAGACGGTAGAAGTGAGACTGTCTATGCTACTTCAAGCTATTCATAATAATTTCGACTGTACGGCTTGTTAATCAGCAATACACTCACTTCCCCTTTGTCTTGAGATCATGAGCTCACAGTAGATTTTATCTGTACGAAGGCCACCTGTATCTCCAACATATCTCAATGAAAACTACATCTACATGTATTCATGAAGGATTATGCAACACTCATTAATCTCAATATTGCAACTTATGAGCTAATGATGAACTGATATCAAACAAAACGCTGAGACAAAACGCTGGCACCAAACTCTTCACTTGTAATCACATAATGCTTATTTGGCGATGTATTGATGGTATGGAAATGAACCTTTCAAATTCAAGGTGAGCATGATGCAGGGATTTATTGCTTCTGTCTAGACTTTGGGTCAATGACCCAGGGATCCAACTAAAACCATGGAAAAACATGTCACCTCTGATATCTATTCTTCATTACTGCAAGTAAACCTACATTTCAAAGTGGCAACAGCTTGAAAACGAAGTTTATTTATGAATTGGAAATTAATCCCCACATAGATGCTGCAAATATTAAGTTATTAGATAACCTTCAGTACTGCATGGAATTATGAATAAAAACAAATCCCATAGTACTTGCATCGTGGTTCACTTTTGCCCATTGATGGACGGACAGAACAGACTAGCCTTTATTATTGGTACACCTCATTTTAGGGTCAGTCTACGCAAACATGAATCTTACAGAAACAGCTCATCAATGAATCTCATCAAAACATGCAACATTTTTGATTGAGAAAAGTCCATTCTAAGCTGTTCAATGGTAATCAGTCCCACTGTGAAGAGGAAAACAAGCATTCTCCATATGAAAACCTATTCCTCTTCCACAATACAGAAACATACCTGTCTACAGCCAGAATTAAGATTTTTCTCACAATTTACAAGATGTAGTGTGTAGTAACACTTACACAGTTCCATTTCACCAAATTTGCTAACAAAATCAATATTGACATGGTTTAGATATGGTATGCTGTCATGGGACAAATACTGTTGAGTCTGACAACAGCCAATGACAGGATTCAGTGTGTGTGTATGTGTATATTATGGTTACAGTAGCCAATTGATGAAGTCAACAGGTATAAAGCCTGTGCCACAGTCACTCCACGTGGAGTGACCATGGCTGTGCACATGGTACCAGCACTTACAAAACACATTCACTTCATTGTTTACACAAGTACTTTCTCAATATACATGTAGCTAGGAACAAAGTACCGTCATTATTGCCAATTTCTCATTTCTATAATCCAATACTTTTTTGAGCATGATCTTTACATGACATAGGACATCGCTGAGTGACAGATGCAAGTCTCATGGTTTTGTGTTCATCAGTATTTTGACCATGATAATAAATATTACCTTTTTGAACTTGATTAGTTTCCACATGGTTTCTGATTGCTGAATGATGTACACCGTGGACAAGGTAGTTATGGCATGTTGCTAATTACAGATATGCATGACAGTGCCTCTACTAGTTCAGTAGATGTATATGTACAATCGGTACTGTTGACTTGGGGTGAAAAAAAGGACACTGAGTTTAAAAGGTTAACATTAGTGATGTTCAGATGAAATAAGCATCAATCACAGCAATGGTTTTGGCCATCTCATGAGATGCATCTCACGCTACAACTTACAAGTACAAAAGTACTTCTCAATATCAAAATATAATTTCCCCAGGGCTTCAATAAAGCTTTGAGCACCAAAAAATACCACAATGCCATGCTGGAATATAATTCATGCTATAGTATACTACAGCTTCTGCTAACATCTGTGAATCTTTTGCCGAAACTCTTTTGAGGAATTTCAAAACAATCTTCACAGCAATGGTTTTAAGCAAACTTTTGAAGTGTTTCAAAAAAATTAAATCATGTCCACATTTTTTTTCATTTAGTATAAACCAAGATTCATTGACATGTACACCTACTACAAAGAAACACAGAAAGCAAGAAGCGGGACATTTTCCCAAATTATTATTTACAATATCTATTCATCCTATGTGAGAATTGGCTACCTTTTGAAGGGAGTTTGATTGTAGAAATGGTTTCTTAGGGGCAGTGGATAATTAAAACAAGTGCACGGTAAACGCAACTTATGTGTTTAGGGGGTGGGGATTTGGCAGTATTTCAACTACTGTGTGCAAAAATCGCACATGTTTTTATATCCCAACATCTCGCTACACATTTTTATATATCGCAAAATATCGCACTATATTATTTGGTGTGTACCTGGACAGTGCAGCACCAGCACCACACCAGCATTCTTTTGACATACATGTGGTTCAGTGTAAAAGTAAAATAACGTATCAATCATTTTGAATACACTGTTTCATTTCATTCCATTGGTTGCATCATTGTTGAGTTTTGAGTTGGCGCTGGAGAAAGATCGATTTTAGAGGGGGTTGGTAGCATACGCGACGTTATTACAAATTGTTGGTATGCTGACAGAGAATGAGGCTTGGTTGGATTTTCACACTTCTACTTTCTTTGGGGGGGGGGAGAGGGGTTGAGGCCAAACACAATTAGTTGCATATACCTTGTGCATGTTTTAATTATCCACAGCCCCTTCACTGTATATGGTGAAAGGGCACATAGAGTATCATACAAAGGTAATAAATTTTCAACAGCTTGGTGATTTGCAATGTTGTTTGCTTGTTTCTAGCAACTACACCAGGGGTTTGGAAAAGGTCCTTCACCCTAAGGTCATCAGATCTGTTTGTACACTGGGGTTCATAGAAAAGTCAGCTCTGACACAATATGTAGGTAACCACTTACTACACGGGTGCTGGCAGCAAAAAACAAGGATTAATTGAACTACTTGTAAACAACACGCCTCCTTCATTCTTTTTTTGAGTGAGCGAAAAGTGACGAATTCCCAGGGGCACTGGCAATGTTCAATTGCAAATCATTGTATGCATCTTTACATGAAAGCAAAGTTTTTTCACAATCTTTTTTACCAGTATTACAACAGAGATTGATACTCACAGGACTATAGTTTCTTTACATGTAAGAGGCAAACTTTTGATCAGAAAACTGTTCATCCATCCAGACTGACTAATCCTTTCTTTGCTGCATGTTACTTCCCACTGCTAAAAAATCTTTACAATGTGTAAATAAATGGTACAAATTCCCTTCTGCCAGACTTCCTTTATTTCATAGATTAAATTTCTTTTATTACACGGTATACAGTGTAGCACCAAACACCAAAATTGGAGTTCAGCTAGAGTTACTGTAATGATTAAGGGATAGACCATGGAAGAGTTGGTCAAAGATGGTAAAAACAAATTTGCAGAGCAAAAATATTCGCTTTGAAGTCAGGCCTAAAATGTGTATATATTTGGTAAAAAATATCAGTGTCACATAAAATTCAAAATAAAACAACTTTGCCCAATTTTGGAATATTAAAAAAATTACATGACCACATGCTGCCCATCCCCTTTAAACAGCTTCATAAGGCCTTGCCTCATAAGTAAAAGGGGAGGATCTGGTGAGAACAAAAGACTTTCCAGTATAATGATCTGAAAGGTCAGAGCACCACCTATTAAGCTCATCTGACATGTGTCATAGTATTGGCATTACCGTTCCTGAAGGAAGCCTATATAGTTGTAACTTGTCTTCAGTTTCTGATGGGCTCTACTTGTCCCATTGCCACAACTAGAATCTCTCACGCTTGCACTCTTACCTTTGAACCTGCTTGTGAATGTAACGTTACTTTGGCAATGTCACCTGACTAGGGTGAAGCAATGCTCTTCATGACATAATCCGTTTGTATTTTAAGCACACTTTGCCAACTGAATAATCTTAATTAACTCTACATACATGCTAGACTTCAAACATCTTTTTGATCTGTATCACTGGCAATCTGGTACAACTCTGATATTGGCAAGCTAGGCAAGCATCACTTGTGACTGACACTAGTTCCGTTGGTTTTTAGAGAAAATTTTTCTTTTCAAAACATTTATTGCTACTAAATGTAATGTAAACTGTTATTTGCTAACATGCAATAAAATGTTATTACTATTATTAATGTACCAGACAATCCTCCATTGTACAGGACCAACTCAGCCACTAACTGGGTCACTGTCCATTTTGTGTATGAAGGGAAATCAGGTTTGTTCCAAGGTTGAAGAAGTTGGTTTAGACCATTTGGTAGCTCCATGGTTAGACTGAATGTGTCTAGTTGTAACCTCAGAAAAATTCAATATAAAATTTGCTGGTCTCAGTGCACATATACTTGACCATAGAAGTAGAGAGTAAGACCCATGACCTGACTAAGAACAACTTAGTCAAAATTGCTATGTGGGAGGTTCGAGATACTATTAACATCATGTGTACCACTGAGAAATGTAACATCAGTCATCATTACCTTTTGATAGATTCGGATGTAGCCATTTCATGCTAACAGAAGTGTTATTGCCTGATTCTAAGTGATCACCCAGTGCACCTGCATCTTGTTAACTCTTGTTTGAGTTAATCATAGACAGCAGCAGCTATCCAGCAATGAGCATAAATGCGGATGATGCCCGGGAAGAAACTGAACGGAATATTATCGGAGTTCTTCTGTTTATTCCATGCTGTGGCAGCCTACCTGCACAAGCTATGCGACATCACTACCGACCTATCATGTCGGATCTCAGGACTATGACTCATTCGGTATTTGCTCCCAGTTCCGTAGTTACAACCGTACAATGATGTACGGGCTATTATATTAGCGTTTACTTTGGTGGGTACTGTACCAGCACTCGCACGGCGCGGTGCCAGACAATACTTTGACGCACACGTCGTCGAAACAGGGCGTGATTCGCAATGGCACTTACTGCCTGATGCCAACGTGGGAATGGTTCTGCGTCTTAACAATAAGTATGCGATACGTCATCGAAACCATAACTTAACTGGCCATGTGCAAGTAGTACAGAAATGGATTATTTATACATCGATGATGCAATGAACTACAGACTAGAGTACAATGCGATTGTGTATGGATCGGAATGACATGAAAACATGTCCAAAAACGCAATTTAGTTGAATAAAAGTTAGAAAACCACACCTTTCCTTCTACAAAACTTATGTGCATAAAAAACTCACCATACTTATGCTCCTCTTCCTTTCGCTTTCAGGGAGTGTATTTTTTTCATCGTGTCAACGGTAATGTGTTCAGCTCACTGATAATGGTCTCATGCTAACGGTCATGAATTGGGTAAACACACGCCGCTAAAGTACATGTGAATTCTCGTACATCTATGAATGCTCGTACGAGGTGTTGCAAGGTGCATGCTTCGTACTTTCCTGATTGCTCCTACGAGGTTAGGGTCACGAATGCTTTAAACACACGCCGCCAAGCTAGATGTGAACTCTCGTACCACTATGAATGCTCGTACGAGATTTGGCGGGGTGCATGTACAGTGTGCTTTGAAACACCTTCCGCCTGGATAGGAATAAACTCTCATACCCTTGGTTATGCTCACACGGTTGTCTGCAGAATTCATGTACAAATTGCCTAACACCAAGTACACCCCTAGTGTAGGGGAACACAGTAGCTGATGGTGATGATGATTCACACGTACCAATGACAGCTCACTCAGTATCTCATAACCATCCACATATAATTCACATGGCCATCAAGACACAGAGACGTAGTACATGAGAACCAAGTGGAATAATGCCGACCTGATAATGTTCATACACACTCTTAAGTTGGTCGTGGTTGGCATGGTCCAATAGTATAAGGTGTGGTCAAATGCATAAGGTGCTGACATAGTGCAAGGCATGTGCTGTGTGGTCGTGGTCAGCATGGTCGTATAGTACAAGGTGTGGTCAAATGCATAAGGTGCTGACATAGTGCAAGGCATGTGCTGTGTGGTCGTGGTCAGCATGGTCGCATAGTACAAGGTGTGGTCAAATGCATAAAGTGCTGGCACACAGCAAGGCATGTACTGTGTAGTCGTGGTCAGCATGGTCATATAGTATAAGGTGTGGTCAAATGCATAAAGTACTGACATAGTGAAAGGCATGTGCTGTGTGGTCGTGGTCAGCATGGTCATATAGTATAAGGTGTGGTCAAATGCATAAAGTACTGACATAGTGCAAGGCATGTGCTGTGTGGTCGTGGTCAGCATGGTCGTATAGTATAAGGTGTGATCAAATGCATAAAGTACTGACATAGTGCAAGGCATGTGCTGTGTGGTCGTGGTCAGCATGGTCATATAATATAAGGTGTGGTCAAATGCATAAAGTACTGACATAGTGCAGGGCATGTGCTGTGTGGTCGTGGTCAGCATGGTCGTATAGTATAAGGTGTGGTCAATGCATAAAGTACTGACGTAGTGCAAGGCATGTACTGTGTGGTCGTGGTCAGCATGGTCGTATAGGATAAGGTGTGGTCAAATGCATAAAGTACTAACATAGAGCAAGTCATGTGCTGCGTGGTCGTGGTCAGCATGGTCGTATAGTATAAGTGTGGTCAAATGCATAAAGTACTGAAATAGAGCAAGGCATGTACTGTGTGGTCGTGGTCAGCATGGTCGTATAGTATAAGGTGTGGTCAAATGCATAAAGTACTGACATAGTGCAAGGCATGTGCTGTGTGGTCGTGGTCAGCATGGTCGTATAGTATAAGGTGTGGTCAAATCCATTAGGTGCAGACATACAGCAAGGCATGTGCTGTGTGGTCGTGGTCAGCATGGTCGTATAGTATAAGGTGTGGTCAAATGCATAAGCTGCTGACATAGAGGAAGGCATGGACTCTGTGGTCGTGGTCAGCATGGTCGTATAGAAGAAGCTGTTGTCTAATTCGAGAAGTGCTAACATACAGCAAGGCATGTGCTGTGTGATCGTGATCAGCATGGTCCCATAGTGTAAGGTGTGGTAAAATGCATAAAGTACTGACAGAGTGCAGCGCATGTGCTGTGTGGTCGTGGTCAGCATGGTCGTATAGTATATGGTGTGGTAAAATCCATTAGGTGCAGACATACAGCAAGGCATGTGCTCTGTGGTCGTGGTCAGCATGGTCGTATTGTAAAAGGTGTGGTCAAATGCATGAAGTACTGACATAGTGCAGGGCATGTGCTGTGTGGTCATGATCAGCATGGTCGTATAGTATAAGCTGTGGTCAAATTCGAGAAGTGCTAACATACAGCAAGGCATGTGCTGTGTGGTCGTGGTCAGCATGGTCGTATAGTATAAGATGTGGTCAAATGCATAAAGTACTGACATAGTGCAGGGCATGTGCTGTGTGGTCATGGTCAGCATGGTCGTATAGTATAAGGTGTGGTCAAATGCATAAAGTACTGACATAGTGCAAGGCATGTGCTGTGTGGTCGTGGTCAGCATGGTCGTATAGTATAAGGTGTGGTCAAATGCATAAAGTACTGACATAGTGCAAGGCATGTGCTGTGTGGTCGTGGTCAGCATGGTCGTATAGTATAAGGTGTGGTCAAATGCATAAAGTACTGACAGAGTGCAGGGCATGTGCTGTGTGGTCGTGGTCAGCATGGTCGTATAGTATAAGGTGTGGTCAATGCATAAAGTACTGACAGAGTGCAGGCATGTGCTCGTGTGGTCGCGGTCAGCATGGTCGTATAGTATAAGGTGTGGTCGAATGCATAAAGTACTGACATAGTGCACGGCATGTGCTGTGTGGTCGTGGTCAGCATGGTCGTATTGTATAAGGTGTGGTCAAATGCATAAAGTACTGACAGAGTGCAGGCATGTGCTGTGTGGTCGTGGTCAGCATGGTCGTATAGTATAAGGTGTGGTCAAATGCAAAAAGTACTGACATAGTGCAGGGCATGTGCTGTGTGGTCGTGGTCAGCATGGTCGTATAGTATAAGGTGTGGTCAATGCATAAAGTACTGACATAGTGCACGGCATGTGCTGTGTGGTCGTGGTCAGCATGGTCGTATAGTATAAGATGTGGTCAAATGCATAAAGTACTGACAGAGTGCAGGCATGTGCTGTGTGGTCGTGGTCAGCATGGTCGTATAGTATAAGGTGTGGTCAAATGCATAAAGTACTGACATAGTGCAAGGCATGTGCTGTGTGGTCGTGGTCAGCATGGTCGTATAGTATAAGGTGTGGTCAAATGCATAAAGTACTGACATAGTGCAAGGCATGTGCTGTGTGGTCGTGGTCAGCATGGTCGTATAGTATAAGGTGTGGTCAAATGCATAAAGTACTGACATAGTGCACGGCATGTGCTGTGTGGTCGTGGTCAGCATGGTCGTATAGTATAAGGTGTGGTCAAATGCATAAAGTACTGACATAGTGCAGGCATGTGCTGTGTGGTCGTCGTCAGCATGGTCGTATAGTATAAGGTGTGGTCAAATGCATAAAGTACTGACATAGTGCAAGGCATGTGCTGTGTGGTGGGCAGCGGGTCGTATTATAGAAGAAGCTGTGGTCAAATTCAAGAAGTGCTAACATACAGCAAGGCATGTGCTGTGTGGTCGTGGTCAGCATGGTCGTATAGTATAAGGTGTGGTCAAATGCATAAAGTACTGACATAGTGCAAGGCATGTGTTGTGTGGTCGTGGTCAGCATGGTCGTATAGTATAAGGTGTGGTCAAATGCATAAAGTACTGACAGAGTGCAGGGCATGTGCTGTGTGGTCGTGGTCAGCATGGTCGTATAGTATAAGGTGTGGTCAAATGCATAAAGTACTGACAGAGTGCAGGGCATGTGCTGTGTGGTCGTGGTCAGCATGGTCGTATAGTATAAGGTGTGGTCGAATGCATAAAGTACTGACATAGTGCACGGCATGTGCTGTGTGGTCGTGGTCAGCATGGTCGTATAGTATAAGGTGTGGTCAAATGCATAAAGTACTGACAGAGTGCAGGGCATGTGCTGTGTGGTCGTGGTCAGCATGGTCGTATAGTATAAGGTGTGGTCAAATGCATAAAGTACTGACATAGTGCAGGGCATGTGCTGTGTGGTCGTGGTCAGCATGGTCGTATAGTATAAGGTGTGGTCAAATGCATAAAGTACTGACATAGTGCAGGGCATGTGCTGTGTGGTCGTGGTCAGCATGGTCGTATAGTATAAGGTGTGGTCGAATGCATAAAGTACTAACATAGTGCACGGCATGTGCTGTGTGGTCGTGATCAGCTTGGTCGTATAGTATAAGATGTGGTCGAATGCATAAAGTACTGACATAGTGCAAGGCATGTGCTGTGTGGTCGTGATCAGCATGGTCGTATAGTATAAGATGTGGTCAAATGCATAAAGTACTGACAGAGTGCAGGGCATGTGCTGTGTGGTCGTCGTCAGCATAGTCGTATAGTATAAGGTGTGGTCAAATGCATAAAGTACTGACATAGTGCAGGGCATGTGCTGTGTGGTCGTGGTCAGCATGGTCGTATAGAAGAAGCTGTGGTCAAATTCGAGAAGTGCTAACATACAGCAAGGCATGTGCTGTGTGGTCGTGGTCAGCGTGGTCGTATAGTGTAAGGTGTGGTCAAATGCATAAAGTACTGACATAGTGCAAGGCATGTGCTGTGTGGTCGTGGTCAGCATGATCGTATAGTTTAAGGTGTAGTCAAATGCATAAAGTACTGTCATAGTGCAAGGCATGTGCTGTGTGGTCGTGGTCAGCATGGTAGTATAGTATAAGGTGTGGTCAAATGCATAAAGTACTAACATAGTGCAAGTCATGTGCTGCGTGGTCGTGGTCAGCATGGTCGTATAGTATAAGGTGTGGTCAAATGCATATAGTACTGACATAGAGCAAGGCATGTACTGTGTGGTCGTGGTCAGCATGGTCGTATAGTATAAGGTGTGGTCAAATCCATTAGGTGCAGACATACAGCAAGGCATGTGCTGTGTGGTCGTGGTCAGCATGGTCGTATAGTATAAGGTGTGGTCAAATGCATAAGGTGCAGACATACAGCAAGGCATGTGCTGTGTGGTCTGGTCAGCATGGTCGTATAGTATAAGGTGTGGTCAAATGCATAAGCTGCTGACATAGAGGAAGGCATGGCTTCTGTGGTCGTGGTCAGCATGGTCGTATAGAAGAAGCTGTTGTCTAATCGAGAAGTGCTAAAATACAGCAAGGCATGTGCTATGTGGTCGTGGTCAGCATGGTCGTATAGTATAAGGTGTGGTCAAATGCATAAAGTACTGACAGAGTGCAAGGCATGTGCTGTGTGGTCGTGGTCAGCATGGTCGTATAGTTTAAGGTGTAGTCAAATGCATAAGTACTGACATAGTGCAAGGCATGTGCTGTGTGGTCGTGGTCAGCATGGTCGTATACTATAAGGTGTGGTCAAATGCATAAAGTACTGACATAGTGCAGGGCATGTGTTTGTGTGGTCGTGGTCAGCATGGTCGTATAGTATAAGGTGTGGTCAAATGCATAAAGTACTGACATAGTGCAGGCATGTGCTGTGTTGTCGTGGTCAGCATGGTCGTATAGTATAAGATGTGGTCAAATGCATAAAGTACTGACATAGTACAGGGCATGTGCTGTGTGGTCGTGGTCATCATGGTCGTATAGTATAAGGTGTGGTCGAATGCATAAAGTACTGACATAGTGCAAGGCATGTGCTGTGTGGTCGTGGTCAGCATGGTCGTATACTATAAGGTGTGGTCAAATGCATAAAGTGCTAACATACAGCAAGGCATGTGTTGTGTGGTCGTGGTCAGCATGGTCGTATAGTATAAGGTGTGGTCAAATGCATAAAGTACTGACATAGTGCAGGGCATGTGCTGTGCGGTCGTGGTCAGCATGGTCGTATAGTTTAAGGTGTAGTCAAATGCATAAAGTACTGACATAGTGCAAGGCATGTGCTGTGTGGTCGTGGTCAGCATGGTCGTATACTATAAGGTGTGGTCAAATGCATAAAGTACTGACATAGTGCAAGGAATGTGCTGTGTGGTCGTGGTCAGCATGGTCGTATAGTATAAGGTGTGGTAAAATGCATATAGTACTGACATAGAGCAAGGCATGTACTGTGTGGTCGTGGTCAGCATGGTCGTATAGTATAAGGTGTGGTCAAATCCATTAGGTGCAGACATACAGCAAGGCATGTGCTGTGTGGTCGTGGTCAGCATGGTCGTATAGTATAAGGTGTGGTCAAATCCATTAGGTGCAGACATACAGCAAGGCATGTGCTGTGTGGTCATGGTCAGCATGGTCGTATAGTATAAGGTGTGGTCAAATGCATAAGCTGCTGACATAGAGGAAGGCATGGCTTCTGTGGTCGTGGTCAGCATGGTCGTATAGAAGAAGCTGTTGTCTAATTCGAGAAGTGCTAAAATACAGCAAGGCATGTGCTATGTGGTCGTGGTCAGCATGGTCGTATAGTATAAGGTGTGGTCAAATGCATAAAGTACTGACAGAGTGCAGGGCATGTGCTGTGTGGTCGTGGTCAGCATAGTCGTATAGTATAAGGTGTGGTCAAATGCATTAAGTACTGACATAGTGCAGGGCATGTGCTGTGTGGTCGTGGTCAGCATGGTCGTATAGTTTAAGGTGTAGTCAAATGCATAAAGTACTGACATAGTGCAAGGCATGTGCTGTGTGGTCGTGGTCAGCATGGTCGTATACTATAAGGTGTGGTCAAATGCATAAAGTACTGACATAGTGCAGGGCATGTGTTGTGTGGTCGTGGTCAGCATGGTCGTATAGTATAAGGTGTGGTCAAATGCATAAAGTACTGACATAGTGCAGGGCATGTGCTGTGTTGTCGTGGTCAGCATGGTCGTATAGTATAAGATGTGGTCAAATGCATAAAGTACTGACATAGTACAGGGCATGTGCTGTGTGGTCGTGGTCATCATGGTCGTATAGTATAAGGTGTGGTCGAATGCATAAAGTACTGACATAGTGCAAGGCATGTGCTGTGTGGTCGTGGTCAGCATGGTCGTATACTATAAGGTGTGGTCAAATGCATAAAGTGCTAACATACAGCAAGGCATGTGCTGTGTGGTCGTGGTCAGCATGGTCGTATAGTATAAGGTGTGGTCAAATGCATAAAGTACTGACATAGTGCAGGGCATGTGCTGTGTGGTCGTGGTCAGCATGGTCGTATAGTTTAAGGTGTAGTCAAATGCATAAAGTACTGACATAGTGCAAGGCATGTGCTGTGTGGTCGTGGTCAGCATGGTCGTATACTATAAGGTGTGGTCAAATGCATAAAGTACTGACATAGTGCAAGGAATGTGCTGTGTGGTCGTGGTCAGCATGGTCGTATAGTATAAGGTGTGGTCAAATGCATAAAGTACTGACGTAGGGCAAGGCATGTACTGTGTGGTCGTGGTCAGCATGGTCGTATAGTATAAGGTGTGGTCAAATGCATAAAGTACTAACATAGTGCAAGTTATGTGCTGCGTGGTCGTGGTCAGCATGGTCGTATAGTATAAGGTGTGGTCAAATGCATAAGTACTGACATAGAGCAAGGCATGTACTGTGTGGTCGTGGTCAGCATGGTCGTATAGTATAAGGTGTGGTCAAATGCATTAGGTGCAGACATACAGCAAGGCATGTGCTGTGTGGTCGTGGTCAGCATGGTCGTATAGTATAAGGTGTGGTCAAATGCATAAAGTACTGACATAGTGCAAGGCATGTGCTGTGTGGTCGTGGTCAGCATGGTCGTATAGTATAAGGTGTGGTCAAATGCATAAGCTGCTGACATAGAGGAAGGCATGGACTCTGTGGTCGTGGTCAGCATGGTCGTATAGAAGAAGCTGTTGTCTAATTCGAGAAGTGCTAACATACAGCAAGGCATGTGCTGTGTGGTCGTGGTCAGCATGGTCGTATAGTATAGGTGTGGTCAAATGCATAAAGTACTGACATAGTGCAAGGCATGTGCTGTGTGGTCGTGGTCAGCATGGTCGTATAGTATAAGGTGTGGTCAAATGCATAAAGTACTGACATAGTGCAGGGCATGTGCTGTGTGGTCGTGGTCAGCATGGTCGTATAGAAGAAGCTGTGGTCAAATTCAAGAAGTGCTAACATACAGCAAGGCATGTGCTGTGTGGTCGTGGTCAGCATGGTCGTATAGTATAAGGTGTGGTCAAATGCATAAAGTACTGACATAGTGCAAGGCATGTGTTGTGTGGTCGTGGTCAGCATGGTCGTATAGTATAAGGTGTGGTCAAATGCATAAAGTACTAACATAGTGCAGGGCATGTGCTGTGTGGTCGTGGTCAGCATGGTCGTATATATAAGATGTGGTCAAATGCATAAGTACTGACATAGTACAGGGCATGTGCTGTGTGGTCGTGGTCATCATGGTCGTATAGTATAAGGTGTGGTCGAATGCATAAAGTACTGACATAGTGCAAGGCATGTGCTGTGTGGTCGTGGTCAGCATGGTCGTATAGTATAAGGTGTGGTCAAATGCATAAAGTGCTGACATACAGCAAGGCATGTGCTGTGTGGTCGTGGTCAGCATGGTCGTATAGTATAAGGTGTGGTCAAATGCATAAAGTACTAACATAGTGCAAGTTATGTGCTGCGTGGTCGTGGTCAGCATGGTCGTATAGTATAAGGTGTGGTCAAATGCATATAGTACTGACATAGAGCAAGGCATGTGCTGTGTGGTCGTGGTCAGCATGGTCGTATAGTATAAGGTGTGGTCAAATCCATAAGGTGCAGACATACAGCAAGGCATGTGCTGTGTGGTCGTGGTCAGCATGGTCGTATAGTATAAGGTGTGGTCAAATCCATTAGGTGCAGACATACAGCAAGGCATGTGCTGTGTGGTCGTGGTCAGCATGGTCGTATAGTATAAGGTGTGGTCAAATGCATAAGCTGCTGACATAGAGGAAGGCATGGACTCTGTGGTCGTGGTCAGCATGGTCGTATAGAAGAAGCTGTTGTCTAATTCGAGAAGTGCTAACATACAGCAAGGCATGTGCTGTGTGGTCGTGGTCAGCATGGTCGTATAGTATAAGGTGTGGTCAAATGCATAAAGTACTGACAGAGTGCAGGGCATGTGCTGTGTGGTCGCGGTCAGCATAGTCGTATAGCATAAGGTTTGGTCAAATGCATAAAGTACTGACATAGTGTAGGGCATGTGCTGTGTGGTCGTGGTCAGCATGGTCGTATAGAAGAAGCTGTGGTCAAATTCAAGAAGTGCTAACATACAGCAAGGCATGTGCTGTGTGGTCGTGGTCAGCGTGGTCGTATAGTATAAGGTGTGGTCAAATGCATAAAGTACTGACATAGTGCAAGGCATATGTTGTGTGGTCGTGGTCAGCATGGTCGTATAGTATAAGGTGTGGTCAAATGCATAAAGTACTGACATAGTGCAGGGCATGTGCTGTGTTGTCGTGGTCAGCATGGTCGTATAGTATAAGATGTGGTCAAATGCATAAAGTACTGACATAGTACAGGGCATGTGCTGTGTGGTCGTGGTCATCATGGTCGTATAGTATAAGGTGTGGTCGAATGCATAAAGTACTGACATAGTGCAAGGCATGTGCTGTGTGGTCGTGGTCAGCATGGTCGTATAGTATAGGTGTGGTCAAATGCATAAAGTGCTGACATACAGCAAGGCATGTGCTGTGTGGTCGTGGTCAGCATGGTCGTATAGTATAAGGTTTGGTCAAATGCATAAAGTACAGACATAGTGAAAGGCATATCCTGTGTGGTCGTGGTCAGCGTGGTCGTATAGAGTATGGTGTGGTCAAATGCATTAAGTACTGACATAGTGCAAGGCATGTACTGTGTGGTCGTGGTCGGCATGGTCATTTAGTATAAGGTGTGGTCAAATGCAAGAGGTGCTGATATACAGAAAAGCATGTGCTGTGTGGTCGTGTTCGGCAGGGTCGTATAGTATAAGCTGTGGTGGGGCAACTTTCTATAAGGTTGTATTACTGTGAACTTGGAAATTTTCGCGACGATAAATTTTCGCGCTGTCCATAAAGGCGACTATTTCACGACGATTGTTTTTCACGTTCTCTCATTTCACTATAAAATTTTTGTCTGTTTTATCGATAACTGCACGGTTATCTCCGAAAAACAAGATATTGCACATTTATTTTTTTGTATTTGTAGCAAGATTCTTAGTTACAAAACATGGTGTCGTGACCCATTCAAACACGCGCAATGTGTAGAATGACAGCAGCATAGTTGCACTTCGGTTTTGGCCGTATTAAATTTAAAACAGAATATGTTTTGAGTGTCGGATTTCATTTGGCTTTGACACTTCGGCCGTACTAACTTTTTTTGTGTGTGTGTTTTCGGCCGAACTAAAACTCATATTGGCGTATGAGGGTGCAAGCAAATGTATCCGCACGGTTTAAAGTTGGGTTCCAGCGCGAATTTCCGCGAAAAATAAATCTGTGCGGATAATATGGGTCTTTGTGATCTTCCATGTAGCTCCGACGTCGGGCAACTTTTCATAAGGTTGTTATATATGGGTCTATGTAACCGTCCATTTAGCTCTGAAGTGGTTAAACTTTTTATGTGGTTGTTAAATATTGGTTTGTGCGATCTTCCATTTAGCTCTGAGGTTGGTCGATTCTCCATGATGTTGTATGCGGTTCATTTAGCTCTGAGATAGGGCAACTTTTGATACGGTTGGTAAATAATTATGCTGTCTTTTGTGTATTTGAGACTTTTCAAGTGATTTTAATGCTGAAGAAAACCTTCAAATTATTGTATTTGAAGTATTCGAAACCAAGCTATATTCTAAATTTTCTCCATTTAAAAATTTGTCTGTTTATCTCTCATATTGCCTACAATGGACATAAAGTGTTGTGTACTTCGCAATATTAACTTTACTGTGCAATAAGACTAAAAATACAGTTATGCTTAAGTTCATTTAATGAAACGATTTTGAATAGACACTTTCAGTTAGATCATGATCACGTAATTAAATCAGAAATCCCAATTATTCAACCTTTAGGTCCATAAGTATGATGTTGAAAGGACAAAGCTTTTTACAATCAATTGTATTTCGAGGTTTGACTATTTGACACATGCTTACTTGTGGCTTCTGGTGAAGTGTAAAAAATACTCTGCTCCAAAACAGACAAGATAAAACATTCCGTTAAACATTCTCTCGTACAGACAGAATATCAATTTCAATGCTCAACTGTCTGTCACCATGCATGATTTTACACTGTTACATAATGTTTAGACATGTAGGTTTATGATATGATCTTGATTATAGGGATTCCTTTCATTGAGACCAAGTCCTCCAGTGCCAAAAAACATTGCATTGTTTAGGTTTCGGAGTCGCCGATGAAGTGTTAGTGATGTGTTTTTTACAAAAGTGACTGGGAGGTGCTCTTCCAGTTCGTTACCGTTAGCATGAGACAACAACCTGTTTTCTGGAATTTATTTTCGGTTTTGGCGACCGTCTCAGGCACATTTAGGCAAATTTCTGCTGAAAACTGGAATTTCCCCAAGTGTATTGACAGGATATCCAGCAGCGATATCGGTAAACATGGTACCAGCTGTCCAGTCATAATATCCTCGCTGGACAAACAAAAGGCCTCCTTATGAAAACATCGCAACTTCATCAGCGACTCGAAGTTGAACTGAAATACTCGTCATACTCGAAGTTGACAAAAGCGATCTGTCGTTCAAAATGGAAGCACTTCCAACTAGAACACCAACAAAATCATCAAAAAGTCTCGATACTCTATGCATGTGTGGAGGGATTGTTGTGTTGAGTATGACACCCGCTATCAAGTTTTGTCAAAGTGCTTTAAGGAAGCAGATTTGCTCGGAAAAATTACCAGATTTGGTCATCCAGTTGAACTCGCCATCAGGCAACCCGATTTGTCGTAAATGCCACGACCTTGTGATAGAAAAGGGACGAATTTGACATCGACTTACTGCTTGAGAACTGACTAGAAAGCGACATGACACAAACGACAGTTTTCTGAATCTACCATTTTTGGAAACTCGCCCACGAAAACCAATTTTGCATCCTTTTTTTCGCAAAATTAAACAGCCCTGTAGACATCTTTGCTCTGCTTCTGATAGTTTAACATTTTTAGAAAAAGTAAGTGATTAGATTACTGTAATTTAAATGAGATCTCTTTACAGGAATAGATTAGAAGTTTAAGGACCAAAGATCAAAGTCAAAGATCGGTCACTGATAAAAATAATAATTACTCATTTTTTACGTGGTGGGGGGGGGGGTTAATCAAAAAAAGTTTTCTATCATACAAAATCAATATATTAGCGTTTTAGTTGGCTTAGAACTCTTTTCAAATTACATATTTTGCTTAATTTGGGGAAAATCGATCGAGTCACAAAGTAAATACAGAAATGAACAGAAATAAATGTGTTTTTATTGGAACAATGTATATATATCATATATCAATAACATATATGAGTGATAATGTAGTTTTCTATCCTGTTAAAGTTTTAAGTATGAATAGAGTTGTCACAACAATGAAATAATGGGACGTACAGATCAATCAACAATTAAGTTACAATTGGGTTAGGGGTTGGAGCAGAACCTAAAGAATTGTTTTTTTCTCAGACATTGAACCATTGACGTCGTCCCTTACGTAAGTGAGACGTATTTAGGGACGACGTCATTAGTTCAATGTCTGATAAAAATTGATTCTTTAAGTTTGGGGTCGGGGTTTTTAATCCCAAAAAGTTTTCCATCAGACAAAATCAATATAAGAGTTTGAGATGGTCGAGAATTTTAAAATTACATATTTTTGTTCCATTTGTGGAAAAAATCGACCAAGACCAAAAGTAAACTAAAAATTATAAGAAATAAATGTGTTTTATTGGAATATTGTGGATATTTCATAGATCATTATCATATATGTGTGATAGTATAGTTTTCTATCGAGGTTATGTTTCAAGTATGAATGGAGATGTCACGATAAGCAAATAATCAACATTGAACAATTAAGCTACAAGGGAGTGCAAAACTTAAAGAATTTTTTTAATCAGAAACTGAACTATTGACGTCGCACCTTACTGTCCCGAAATCGCCCGTATGATTACCGTTTTCATGTATGTTGATAAAGTACGTGTTCCAATATTAAAGTAACAATGTGAGTAATATGTGGCGATTTTTTTCGGTGGTTATGCTTTTAGCATTTATTTCGGTTTCTTATTCAAACCCCTGTAGTTATGTTTAACTACCAAGTGTAATGCTTAATATGAACCATTCAAACTTTTCCCCACAAACTTGTCACCTTGGATTACTCACACCTCTCTCAATCCTACTGTTCGTAATGTTTTCCCCGTAAACACATCTATCGCACGTTTTTAATACATTTCGCGGGTTCTTGAGCAAGGTTGGTTAAAATTGGCTGTTCTGGCCATTTCAATTTCCCCTCTTAAAATGTTTGAGACACTAACATTTACTACATAACATGAACGGAGCCCCTAGATAAAACTACAAAAACTACCGTCGCGTTCATCGAGAACAATGACCACAAAATACAGAAAAAACAACAAAAAGACATAAATGTGAAATAAAACTTGTATGCTTTTTCAGCGTGAAATATGTACGTGAAACATTTTCCTACGTGCGAAATACATTAAAATGTTCTCTGTCTTAAAAAGTGACACGCGTAAAGTGGAGGTTTATTAATCAAAGTGAACTTCCGGTATTTTTTCATGGGCGTGAGGATAAGAGAGGTGGTTTTGTCACTTAAGAACTTTCGTTTTGAGGGGGGAGGGAGGGGGTTTCAAGTGAAACGAAGGAATTACGTTTCTTGTGCGTCCGCTTTTATTATCGACAGCCCCTAACTTGTCACGCTTTATTCGTCTGGGAAAGAGTAAATTTTTATTCATAGCCTTTGTAGGTGGTTTCAACCTGATATAATATGAAATCCCCAGATTTTCATGTGATATCAGAGTGTACGTAAACAAGGAAAGTAAACTATGAACTTTAATAGACGTGGTGGATGTGACCAATTTTAGCTAAATTGGTCACAGCCACCAAATCTAAATCTGTGTGGGGGAAATGTTGTAGTGCACCAACGGTTTTTTATTAATAATTTGCTCATTCCTAACATTAACCACAACTTGTACTAAACGACCTTGGGACCACGATCACAACTGTTTAAATTACAGAGAGACATGCTGAATATGACCACACAGCGCTTGCCTTGATGTATGTAAGCACTATTTGCATTTGACCACAGCTTATACTATACGGCCATTCTGACCACGACCACACAGCACATGCCTTGCACTATGTCAGTGCTTTATGCATTTGACCACACCTTATACTATACGACCATGCTGACCACGACCACACAGGATATGCCTTGCACTATGTCAGTACTATATGCATTTGACCACACCTTATACTATACGACCATGCTGACCACGACAACATAGCACATGCCTTGCACTATGTCAGTACTTTATGCATTTGACGACACCTTATACTATACGACCACGCTGACCAAGACCACACAGCACAGGCCTTGCACTATGTCAGTACTTTATGCATTTGACCACACCTTATACTATACGACCATGCTGACCACGACCACACAGCACATGCCGTGCACTATGTCAGTACTTTCTGCATTGACCACACCTTATACTATACGACCATGCTGACCACGACCACACAGCACATGCCCTGCACTATGTCAGTACTTTATCCATTTGACCACATCTTATACTATACGACCATGCTGACCACGACCACACAGCACATGCCCTGCACTATGTCAGTACTTTATGCATTTGACCACACCTTATACTATACGACCATGCTGACCACGACCACACAGCACATGCCCTGCACTATGTCAGTACTTTATGCATTTGACCACACCTTATACTATACGACCAGGCTGACCACGACCACACAGCACATGCCCTGCACTATGTCAGTACTATATGCATTTGACCACATCTTATACTATACGACCATGCTGACCACGACCACACATCACATGCCTTGCTGTATGTTAGCACTTCTTGAATTTGACCACAGCTTCTTCTATACGACCATGCTGACTACGACCACAGAGTCCATGCCTTGCACTATGTCCGTACTTTATGCATTTGACCACACCTTATACTATACGACCACGACCACACATCACATGCCTTGCTGTATGTCAGTACTTTATGCATTTGACCACACCTTATACTATACGACCATGCTGACCACGACCACACAGCACATGCCTTGCACTATGTCAGTACTTTATGCATTTGACCACACCTTGTACTATACGACCATGCTGACCACGACCACATAGCACATGCCTTGCACTATGTCAGTACTTCACCTTATACTATACGACCATGCTGACCACGACCACACAGCACATGCCTTGCACTATGTCAGTACTTTATGCATTTGACCACACCTTATACTATACGACCACGCTGACCACGACCACACAGGATATGGCTTGCACTACGTCAGTACTTTATGCATTTGACCACATCTTATACTATACGACCATGCTGACCACGACCACACAGCACATGCCTTGCACTATGTCAGTACTTTCTGCATTTGACCACACCTTATACTATACGACCATGCTGACCACGACCGTATAGCACATGCCTTGAACTATGTCAGTACTTTCTGCATTTGACCACACCTTATACTATACGACCACGCTGACCACGACTACACAGCACATCCCTTGCACTATGTCAGTACTTTATGCATTTGACCACACCTTATACTATACGACCATGCTGACCACGACCACACAGCACATGCCTTGCACTATGTCAGTACTTTCTGCATTTGACCACACCTAGACTATACGACCATGCTGACGACGACCACACAGCACATGCATTGCACTATCTTAGTACTTTATGCATTTGACCACACCATATACTATACGACCATGCTGACCACGACCACACAGCACATGCATTATGCACTATGTCAGTACTTTATGCATTTGACCGCACCTTATACTATATGACCATGCTGACCACGACCACACAGCACATGCCCTGCACTATGTCAGTACTTTATGCATTTGACCACACCTTATACTATACGACCAGGCTGACCACGACCACACAGCACATGCCCTGCACTATGTCAGAACTAAATGCATTTGACCACATCTTATACTATACGACCATGCTGACCACGACCACACAGCACATGCCTTGCTGTATGTTAGCACTTCTTGAATTTGACCAGAGCTTCTTCTATACGACCATGCTGACCACGACCACACAGCACATGCCTTGCTGTATGTCTGCACCTAATGGATTTGACCACATCTTATACTATACGACCATGCTGACCACGACCACACAGCACATGCCCTGCACTATGTCAGTACTTTATGCATTTGACCACATCTTATACTATGCGACCATGCTGACCACGACCACACAGCACATGCCCTGCACTATGTCAGTACTTTATGCATTTGACCACACCTTATACGACCATGCTGACCACGACCACACAGCACATGCCCTGCACTATGTCAGTACGTTATGCAATTGACCACACCTTATACTATACGACCAGGCTGACCACGACCACACAGCACATGCCCTGCACTATGTCAGTACTATATGCATTTGACCACATCTTATACTATACGACCATGCTGACCACGACCACACATCACATGCCTTGCTGTATGTTAGCACTTCTTGAATTTGACCACAGCTTCTTCTTAAGACCATGATGACTACGACCACAGAGTCCATGCCTTGCTCTATGTCAGTACTTTATGCATTTGACCACACCTTATACTATACGACCATGCTGACCACGACCACACAGCACATGCCTTGCACTATGTCAGTACTTTATGCATTTGACCACACCTTGTACTATACGACCATGCTGACCACGACCACAAAGCACATGCCTTGCGCTATGTCAGTACTTCACCTTATACTATACGACCATGCTGACCACGACCACACAGCACATGCCTTGCACTATGTCAGTACTTACTGCATTTGACCACACCTTATACTATACGACCACGCTGACCACGACCACACAGGATATGGCTTGCACTATGTCAGTACTTTATGCATTTGACCACATCTTATACTATACGACCATGCTGACCACGACCACACAGCACATGCCTTGCACTATGTCAGTACTTTCTGCATTTGACCACACTTATACTATACGACCATGCTGACCACGACCTCACAGCACATGCCCTGCACTATGTTAGTACTTTATGCATTTGACCACATCTTATACTATACGACCATGCTGACCACGTCCACACAGCACATGCCGCGCACTATGTCAGTACTTTCTGCATTTGACCACACCTTATACTATACGACCATGCTGACCACGACCACACAGCACATGCCTTGCACTATGTCAGTACTTTATGCATTTGACCACACCTTATACTATACGACCATGCTGACCACGACCACACAGCACATGCCTTGCACTATGTCAGTACTTTATGCATTTGACCACAACTTATACTATACGACCATGCTGACCACGACCACACAGCACATGCCGTGCACTATGCCAGTACTTTATGCATTTGACCACACCTTGTACTATACGACCATGCTGACCACGACCACAAAGCACATGCCTTGCGCTATGTCAGTACTTCACCTTATACTATACGACCATGCTGACCACGACCACACAGCACATGCCTTGCACTATGTCAGTACTTTATGCATTTGACCACAACTTATACTATACGACCATGCTGACCATGACCACACAGCACATGCCGTGCACTATGTCAGTACTTTGTGCATTTGACCACACCTTATACTATACGACCACGCTGACCACGACCACAAAGCACATGCCTTGCATTATGTCAGTACTTTATGCATTCGACCACACCTTATACTATACGACCATGCTGACCACGACCACACAGCACATGCCTTGCTGTATGTCTGCACCTAATGGATTTGACCACACCTTATACTATACGACCATGCTGACCACGACCACACAGCACATGCCTTGCTGTATATCAGCACTTCTTGAATTTGACCACAGCTAATTTTTACGACCATGCGGACCACGACCACAGAGTCTATGCCTTGCTATATGACAGCACCTTATGCATTTGACCACACCTTATACTATTGGACCATGCCGACCACGACCAACTTAAGAGTGTGTATGAACATCATCAGGTCGGCATTATTCCACTTGGTTCTCATGTACTACGTCTCTGTGTCTTGATGGCCATGTGAATTATACGTGGATGGTTATGAGATACTGAGTGAGCTGTCATTGGTACGTGTGAATCATCACCATCAACTACTGTATTCCCCTACAATAGGGGTGTACTTGTCGTTAGGCAATTTGTACATGCATTCTGCAGACAACCGTGTGAGCATAACCAAGGGTATGAGAGTTTATTCCTATCCAGGCGGAAGGTGTTTCAAAGCACACTGTACATGCACCCCGCCAAATCTCGTACAAGCATTCATAGTGGTACGAGAGTTCACATCTAGCTTGGCGGCGTGTGTTTAAAGCATTTGTGACCCTAACCTCGTAGGAGCAATCACGAAAGTACGAGGCATGCACCTTGCAACACCTCGTACGAGCATTCATAGATGTACGAGAATTCACATGTAATTAATCTCGTACGAGCATTCATAGATGTACGAGAATTCACATGTACTTTAGCGGCGTGTGTTTACCCAATTCATGACCGTTAGCATGAGACCATTACCAGCTCACTGCAGTCCGCCATTTTTGGCATTTGATTACCCATGATGCACCGGTGGAGGCGGCACCCGGAAAAACATAGCAGATTGGTTCATATTCGGACATGCATACGGCCGGTGTATAAGGGACCGGCCATTTTCAACTACGTTGAGCATGGAGGGGATGAACAAGTTGGGGGGGGGCATTTTGAAAATTATCATCCCGGCGTCTAACCTATTCTAGTTTCATATCAAGGGTAAATAGAGGCAATATATATGAAAAATTGAATTAACCTTCAGCATTCTAGCCCAATGAATTGAAATAAGTCGTCCTTCAATTATTTTTAAAAAAAAATGAAAAAAGTTATAACTTCACCTTTTCTTCTTTCCAATTTTCACACTTACTGAAATATAAATCACAGATGCAATTCACTTTGGGTACTAAATGGTTTACATTCATTTGTATTCCCCTGCAAATACTAAAATTTACATTACATTAAAAAAATAAATAAAATAAAAGGTATTTGTTATATTAGGAGTAAATAGTTTTGAATTTTTGAAATGATTTAAGTAGTTTTGAGAGTTAAAATTACAATTTTTTGTAATAATGAATTTAAAAAGTTTCCCATAAAGAGAATACATTTTTCATATATACGTTGGATGTTGGTTACCATCTCATAAAATTAACCCTCTATTTCAAAAATAACACACAATTATTTGTAAATAAAAAACAAGAAGACTAAAATGGCAACCACAATCAGACATTAAACACTGGTAGAAATACCTCATTCTCTTCTAACAGTAATTAAATGATTAAACAATAAAAATCTTTCTCTTTGCCAATTTCTTTTTCATTGTTTCTCTATCCCTTTACAGCTGTGACATTAAAAAAAATCATTCTTTTATTTTTATTCAGCATCTTTAGAAGCTGTCCTAGGCTAATATATTGTGGCAATTACTTTTGTTCCCTTCTCTACGGTCATTTACCACATTATCATGGAAGACAAAATAAATACGTTTTTTTTATTCTGCTGCCCTTCTAAATTTACACAATGCCCGGAGCAGACCTTACTATGCAATCCACTTATGACATTCTGACACAACGTTCCTCATATTTCTGTTGGTGTAGCTTAAACCTTGTCACAGAAAGAGGAAATATTGTAAATGCATTGAAACAACAAAGCTGCCTGTTGTTCAGAATAAAGTCATGCATACCAGACTGACAAGGACTCTGAGCCCCTGCTACATGTATTGACAGATGACTTATGCCCTTATACCAAGATGGGCCATGCAATGGATTATTCATCATCAAACTCTGCCCTGATGTTTTAATAGTACATGAAAGTGGAATTCTTCATATACAGATACATGTATCAAACCATCAAAGGGCAGAAATTTAGCAAGCAGTATCACTTGCAAAGGGATAGAACCTTTTAAAACACTAGATATAATTTACAAAAAATGTATAAAATTTAGCAACTCAGGTCTGTTCATTTACAATACACACTTTTAATCCATTTTGAAGCAAGGTTTAATTCTCTAACTGAAGAGAACACATTGCCATCACGACAGCCCAAGGGAGCTGGAGATATGAAATGGCGCCCTCTTTAGGTGAAATAATAAGCTTTTATGAATCTAAATGATGCTAGGCACTGTCCCGTCTTCAGTAGCAAGGAAAATCATGCAGAACGTTATGAAAAGTTAACTGGCAAATGCATTGTTGATTTGGATGGGATTACAACCACACTTTCCTTTTACTTTAAAAAACAAATCCATACATTTGGAGTAGAAAGGAAGGCACACCTGTAGAACACATGGTAACTTAGCTGATCGAAGAATTCATTGCATGTCTGAAGGTGCCTGCAATGGTATATAAACACAAAAAAAACAAGATAATCTTGAACCGTCCTGCAATCGTGCTGGGTCCAGTGTCCTTCGGATCTTGCAAAGAGGAACAGAAAAATGAGAACATTTTGAGCACGATCTTGACATCACTAACCGTTTATTTATGAACAAAGACTGAATGCAAAAGAAGCTATACTTCTGTAATGTGGTAAGAATCATTTAATTTATTGCACTGATGAAATGGAAGAATTACAATTTCGACATCCCATATAAAACGTGTATCAAAAATGCTCATTTCATGTACATGAAAATACTAATTCATAGGCGAGCATCAGAGATTACAATAAATTTCTATTGACCATTAAGGAATTTTGCATTGCTTGGAAGGTCCAGTTTTTGGATACCTGGCCAGTTCAGTACATTATACTTGTTTTGACAATACTACAAAGTGAATACAAATCCTTTGTTTTTCCCATGGTATAAAGTTTGTTTCAATGTTGCAAAATTCTATATTTGATGGTGGAGTCTCATCACAAGTGGCCATGTTACATAAAAACCAACGTCATGTGATTGCATTCAACAATGTGACAAAAGCATGGCTCACATAATGATGTTGGAATTATGCAAAAGAAACATACATCAAGGTGCAGCAATTCTTTTTCTTTCCTCATTGTACAAATCCTCTATAAACAAAGGTTTGTTGAGTCTTCACAATGACAAACTATGAATATTTAACCCTTTCATCGCAATGGTTTGTTCTGATTCTATTGTTGTCTGTGGAAAAGTTGGACCTCTACACAGGGCAACTGGGTGAAAGGGATAAACAGCAGGGATCATATTAGTTGTACACAAGGCGGTGTCTTCCATACCAAAGATATGCTACAAGGAACTGTTTACTTTTTTGATCCTTCACTTTTCCAGGGGCAAAAACCAATCAACACGATCAGATTATCTTTATGACAACATTTAATGCCTCTTCAATGTATATAATTGGATCAAGTCAGTGATTATTTCAGTACCTCTGAAAATTTGGAAGATTCTTTCTTGACCTTACAACAAGACAATGTGGTTGGACAATGGTAATCAACAGGAAACAAAGGGTTAAAAACGTTTAATTTCAATTGACATCAAAAACAAACTTGGTAAGAAAAGAATTTAATTTGTTGTTCATGTAAATATACTACTGTGTTAAACAATCAAATATCAATGACTGTTCACCACTGGTTTTTTGTTCGTTTGTTTGACAAACTGATTCAAATGCAGTAGTTTATTCACCTTTCATGAAACTTCCTTCACACATATTGGGTTCACAATTATACAAAGCCTGGAATTCAAGAACTAGATATAGATATACGTAATGTAGGCACTGAAAATAACCTTTTTTTTCACATGAGCCGGAGTCTGAGAAAGCTGTTTATGAACTGAGACAGAAATGAAAATAACCAATGTAATGGTGATCAGTTTGAAAGTTGTCATGGAAATTTTAAAAGAAACCCTAAATTTATTAAGTATTCTTCACTGTTTGCAATGTATTTATTTATAAACAGGTATTATTGCCCAAATGATAATTTGGCCTTTGCGCTATTCTTTGACTAAATTTAGTCAAATTGACTGATAAAAACAGGACAGATTCAATTAGGGAATGTGGAATCTTTGAAAGACACATTGCAACATTTATGTCATGGCTGATACAGAAGCAGACAAGTGAGACAATGATCAAAGACAAACAAGCAACTACACAAGCTTTAGAGGATTGTTGCTGATAAAAAGCTGGCCACTTTGCACAGGTTCACCTGAAAGTCAACTTTGCTAAATCCATTTAACGTGATGTCAAATGATGCATTACGATAGACGCAAAATAACAACAAAACACAAGACATGTGAAGAACACAATTTATCTTGGACAGTGCACTGTGTAGAAAAAGTCCATGTCCCTATTCAGGTTAATGCATTGGATGTGCGTCTATATTTAGGCATGTACTAAATCAGCCTTTGATAGGTATCAATATAAATTATTCTTTCCACAGTATTTGACTCCGGTCTATAAGACCCTTTTCATAAGTCTAGCGCCCTCCTGTGGCCACTGTGAATTTGAAATCAAAGTGAGGCCACTGGGGAAAACCATGAATGGCAGAATACAGATGAAAACATTATTTTAAAACCGTATTTATACATTAAGCTGGTGTCCATACAGGATTAATCCTAGGAGAATTTTATTTCAAGTTTACAGTTTTGAATCTTCACTTTGTTGTGTACTGGAAGAAATTCTAGCTTGGAGCTGTTCCCAAGCCTTCTCTACCTGTGAACAAAACCAAAACGTCAACAGTTAAATGTACTGCACACTGTAAACATAGACTATAATAATTTATGACCTAATAAATCTAATACTTTAATTAATATCATATTAATCATCACATTAATTCAGACTTATCTGAGCATGTAATCCTGCATTAAGGGAACAATCTATCTGCATTAACCATTTATAAACTACAAACTATGACTATGTCTCTTCATATGAGGATACAAACGGCAAGTATAGTCTGCCAAATCTGTGACAATATTTATTTACTCACTTATTTCTATCCTCAATGATCATATTGCCTCATAAATTTCCTAATTCATCTCATTTAGTTTCCTATTTTTGGACACACCTTTCTTCAGGTATATCTGCATTGCACATTCATCTACATGTGCTTATTACAAATTTTGTATTAAAGTATGGGTACATGTAAGGCTAATGGATGGAACAAGCAAATAATATCCTCCATATTATAAGCCTGTGTATCTTACAGTAGACAAGAGGCTCTAGGATAGATACCCCTGAACATGAACACTAATATCCTAATGTTATCCCTGACCCAAGACCTGACTGTTGGGTGGTAAGTGTTCAGGGGCACCTGTTCTGATACCATGTAGGATGGATCTGTGAATATTCACCCTTGATAATGAGTGACTATGATTGGTTTTCATACTTGCTCAGTTCTAATATTTACATTTTATATAAATGAATACTATCAACTAGAAATTCAAGCACAATGTATATCTCATAGAAAGCTAATTTCCAGAGTAAAATTTAGCAGCATTCTACTTGTACCATGACCTTTCTTATTTCATGCATAATTGTGTACATTACTAAGAATATCATTGAGTTTGAACGGTATATACTGTACTGCATTACTTTTTAAGGAAGGCCTTAAGGAAGAACATAGCTGATGTTAGCCATACCTGTAGTTGAGTTACTTCAGGTTCCCACAGTGTGCTCAGAACCACATTAGCACTGGCCACCCTCTCACTGTTACTGATCTGTGATTCAACACGCTGCAGCGCCCTCTCTTCACTCAGACCATCTCTCTCTACAATCCTCTTCACTGCCTAACATAAAAATAAAATAGAGGAAACAGCGTAAGAAATAAGACAAAAAGTTTTTATAGGAATTTTCTACTTTTTCTAAACTACAGACAGGAGTGAGAAAATTGCCTGGGTGTTGGTGGCTACCACAGACCAGAATCATGGTTAATTTGCTGGTCCCACGACAAAGTGGACTGGTAGTCATAAAGCCATCAATTTCGCTAGAGTGGTCTTGCAGGACTAGCAGACTTACAAATCAAAGTTCATCTGAGACAAAAACGTTGGGTACAGGAACCAAAACCATGAAATTTCTTTACTCATTTTCAGATTTTTAAGTAAGTTCATCTGAGTGAATGTTTGAATCAAGAATCCTTTTGCATATTACATGTATTAGTAGAGGGCTGGCACAAGGAAATTTTAAGGTTTTTCAAAACTGACTAATGATATCAGGAATATTGGAAGTTTGAAGGAACCTTGTCTAATGGCTTGTGGAAGGTGACAAGAGTTAAAATATGACCCATAGTAACTGCTAATCATTCAGCTTCAGGGAACATTGTCTAATCAATAGTTTACAGTTTAACAGCTAACTGTTTGGCCTAATGGTTTCCATTTCAAACAATGGCACAATGACTGTCACCACAGTGGTCTACCCTGCTTGCAATTGACTAAATCTCTGACTGTTACAAACTACTGTATTGTTTTGAAAACCTGATAGCACAACCACAAACAGTGCATCAGTACAGCCACAGGAAGACTGTACAAAGCACCAATCAATGGCTGAATAGTAGTTAGCCTTGTGTTAACAAAGCAAAGATCTGTATATTGTAATTTGAAGGTATCATGCAGAGAGCTTTCTTTGGCCTGAAGAAGCTAATCGTCACTAAAAAATGAAGTACTGGTACACTACAAACTTCACATGTAATGAAATAATTTCCATAACATTTTACGTTTCTTTTCGTCAGCTTTATGATTTTCATATATTTTCACTGTTGAATTGTCCTACAGATGGTATCTGTTCATCACGAGTATTAACTTTAATTTTTTTTCAGTTGGACTTCTGGTGACAGTTTTGTAATTATCATGATAAACGATTCAAACTACAATGCAAAATTATATTTAAATAGGATGTGAACAACCATAGGTCCAATATCATATGCTGAGTTAAGTGGAAGTATTTACCAGACAGTGATAAGTCACATACATCCAGATACATGTTTCAAAATCTTTGACCGAATTTCTCGTACAGGAACACTGTACTTATAACCATTGAAAATCACCCATATGCTGTCAATCGGTGCCACTGTCAAATCTGAATCAATTGGGGCCAGGTTTAATTCACTCAAAGCTATTTTGGCTCAAAAATTGCTTTTTCATCTGTGTTTCCAGTGTATTTGACCTTTCATGGCTGTGAAATTGTATCATTGAATGTAACTTAGAATTAGACATTAGATTCCAGATATTTTTCAGACAGTTTATAGGTGACTCTAGATGTGTCATACTCCTTGAGTTTACAAATCACTTTGACCATCAAAATCTGTCAATATTTATTCTCTATGACGAAAATTCAGACACTTACTAGATTTTAAATTAACTGTAAGAATCTTTCCTTCAGAAAAAAGGATTTTACACTCACTGTCAAACATGACAGGCTTGCTGAGTATGATAACTACTTAAATACAAATATTAAAATCTACCAGACTTCTAAATTGAATATGAATTTGAAATTGACATTATTTTTGAATTTACTGCACATCAAAATTATGTATTCAATATATTTTTGCCATTTGGTACTGTTTAATTTGTGATTTTGGCACTAAACCTGTACACTTGAAGTGACAAGATCAGACCACTAAAAGCACAGTTAAGTTAAGATAGTTAATGTAGTTAAGATGAATGAAAGGCTGTTCTCTTCCTTGGTTCATTTCTTAAGATTTTCTCACCTCATCTTTTGGAACGACTGAAACCCAAACTTCATGAACAAAGTCAATCCAACCAGCTTCCAACAGTACTGCAGCGTCCAGAATGCACACTTTTATTCCTGCAAATAAAGAAAAAACAAAGAACCTTGGAATGGATACTTCCATCAGCATAATATTCTTCTTTCTGGAAGAATATAATATTCACCTTAAAGCGGTATAAACTTTTGCAACATTTATTTATCCATGGTGAAGCATACATTCAAATGGATAGAAGCTGTTGTACACACATATCAAATTAGTGTTCTATGCCGATCGTGTTCTCTGTTCTGACTTGGTATGGGGATGGGAGGGGGATGGGGATGTTGGCTTAAATTTTCTGTTTATTGATATATATGTCACACAGCAGTCATGGAATGTAGACACTGTTTTTTGCTTGGTTTCATTGTTAACTATCAGTGACTTTAACAATGACATTCGGAGGACAGCTACAGCAGAGCCAGAAACTTTATAATCAATAAGGTCATCAATGCACTCATCAGAATATCATTACCTTTGTTGCTACACTCAGCAATCTGTTCTTTGGCCAGCCTGGCTATTTCTGGCCACACAATCTGATTAAGAATCTGTAATCTAGATTTGTTGGCAAACACTTTGGCTCCCAAGGCTCGTCTGTTGATTTGACCAGTCTCAGCCACAATGTCTGAAAGTTTGGTCAGAAAACAACAACACAGATGTTAATAGGAATATTTACTAGCTCATGTGGAAATGTTTATCCTCCAAAGACATCAACTACAAAATTGCATGTTATGTTCATAAGGTTTCATAGCGATGTATGTGTGCGTCTGGAAACAGGAATAATCTATTGAACAAATAAATAATCTGGTACTAGAGCACAATAAAACAAATTAATGGTACTATATAGATACAATATACATATAAACTGTTTCCACTTGTATCTTTCTGAGACATTTTACTTTAAATATTGCCATTTCTTGCATAAGTTCTGCCCTTTCCTTCCAAAGCTGTAGACTGGTTGAATTTTTCATAATTCCTGCTGCATAACATGTTGGAAGCATTTTGAGAAAAGTTGGCATGTACTTCTTAAATGACCAGTACAAAAATATAAAATTTGGTACAATAATTCTTACCAAGGTTTATTAACCTTTCTTGAAAAGGTACCATGGCAAAACTGGTTGGTATTCACAGTATGATAGATAAACATTTCATTAATTAACACATATATTGTTTCCATTTCAAATGCAGTTTTCATTTGCATCTTTTCAAGACAGTGTACTTGAAATAAATGTAATTTCTTGTGTAAGTTCCACCCTCTCGTCATGAAACCATTAATGAAAAAACTACAGCTTTGGGAGCCTTTATAATGTGAAATTTTGATAGAAAAATCTTCAACAAATACTGGGGTTTTTACATTACAACTATTCCAAGGTTAACCACAGCGTGTGAAATATTGAATGCTCAGCTCTTGAAAAGAGCTTGAAGGCACTTACTTCAGTATCAATAAGTTGTTTATTCCAACACAGCTCTCACTGATATTTGTGAACTTGTTTCATGCTCACATAATACTCACAAAAATTGATTAAAACATTAAATGTTTCTTTGAAACAATTTTGAAACATTCTTTACATCATCAAGGTCTTACCTTGTCCAAATTCTTTGATGAGTTTTTGATAAGTTTCAGTGCCTGGCTCATATGCCTTGTGTCCCAGCTTGTCACAATCAATGACATATGCACCTAGTTTTTCTAATCTCCTACAGACGGAAGACTTGCCGCTTGCACTACCTCCTGTCAAACCCACGATGTACGGGACCTGAGGGAGCTCTGGTCTGTCCTTTATTACAAAGAAAAGGAACAATTACAGGTAAAAAAAAACCTTTTCAATTCACTTTTTCAGAATATCCTAGCTCACATGTCAAAAAGAAGTATTAAATATTTTTTCAAAATTTTTGGAATTCAAGGCATGTCCAACCATAATACATACCACATCTTAATCATGTCCATGAAACAGATTTGTGGTCAGAGAAGCATAATTGGGTCAGGAACTTCAAGTTTTATTCATCATCACTTCACAAATACTCAGTTGTATGAGAGCTACATGTACATGAGTTGGATCAAGGTGAACTTTGGTAAGTCAACACAACATCAATGCAGTAAAAAGATAATATCATAGTAACTTTTTTTATGATTGACTTACAGTAAAAACATTAGTACCATTATTATGACAAATTCGAAATAGGAGTACACAAATTCGACAGTGTGCACAATGTATAAATGAACCTACAGATGAGATGTCGATAAGAGTATTGAACATTAATCTTATACTGGTATATTGAACAATAATCTTATATATTGACAACATCAGTATGGTGAAAAGCGCTATCATCTCTGATATGTGACTGAAAGCATTGCAATCATAATTATCACAAATTTGAAAAGGAGATTATAAATTTAATGGCGCTCACAGATCTGCAGATGAAAAATGTTGGTATTGAAACTTGTATAACTTTCTCAATGAAGATTTGGTCAATTGTCCTATTCTGTTGCTTGCAATACTGGTATTGGTGAAGCTCACTCACAGAATGGTAACAAACTGGTCACACTCTGACACAAGACAAAAATACCGTCAATGACGCTGTACCTTCTCTAATGTGTGGCCAGGTCAGGTAATTGGTTGTTGGCATGGAGTTGTTGGTAAATAGTTGATGATGTAGGGGCATGAGGTGGGATATGGACCCAAAGAACAAAAAAAAAATTCTAAGCTACAGTATAAACTGCCTAAAGATAGTTCAATGTGGAAAAAAGTTAAACAATTCAGAAATAAGAATTAACAGTCCAAAATAGTAATGACGCACTTCCTTACTGACCTGAGTGCATGTGAAATACACAACCTGGCATCTGTAAATTAAACGTATACCAAGTGATCATTTCCAGTCACTTTGAACTGTTTTTAATGGATTTTCCAAAGAGTCCTGTGGAAATGATGAAAAACGCTTATCTGGTCTTGTGTTTGTATAACCTCATGGCTGATAATTGTCATAGTATTGAAAAAAATTGAAAGTGAAGAAATTACTGTTTTTAATAGGCATATTTTCCTTGAAATACATTACCGTGTAAAGAATATATGCTAAAAGTGTTTAAGAGAAATTTCTTTTCAAAAAATATTTAATTTGTGACCAAAGGATTTTTATTCTTTGAGTTTACAAATTCAAACATTGCAATTTGTTCAACCATCTTGTGCAGTGCAAAATTTATAAAATGACTGAAAAACAAAAAACTTGGCAGAATTACAGTCTTTGTGATGTAAAATTATGGGTTGACATCACGATAACTGTTAATCTGTTTGAAGTACTAATATACTATAATTTAAAAAAGAAAAATTCATGCAGAAACGGTAAAATATATTGTCAGCAATGTAGTGTTAATTTTGACTTTACATCAAAATATGCCTTTGCTGGATACCAAATATATAGGGCGAAATATCAGCCATGTTCAGGAAAATCCACACAACAGCATTGATCCTTTTCTAATTTGATTTGATTTGCTTATGTTATCCTTGTATGACAGTCAGTACAATATGGAACTTGAACACAACACAGTGAATAAGTATGCTGTAAATGAAATGGTGTGGCTGCATCCACATGCAGCAATAGGAGTGCCTTTGTCTCTCACCCCTCATTTCCAACCTGTCCCATCCCTGAAAAAATAGTTTGGTCTTATATTTATAATGTTAATAATTTCTGTATTTGTTAAAATGTGCGCATCTCAAAAACTTTTGATCATAAACATTTTCATTGTTTTTTATAGCTGACCAATCAGTTAACCTGTTTATTTTGAATATTTGCGCATTTTTCCTCAGTATTTGACATTTTCTGAATACCTTCTTATTCAGTTTGTCATTTTCTAAAAGTTTATAAAATGCTCCATTGTGTGGTCAAGCTTTCCACAAGCATCAAATATCGCAGGGGGGGATGTGCACGACGCGATTGGCTGAAAATATTGGCTAATTTGCATAATATTAATAATTCATGAGCAATAAAAATCTCAATTTTTTCCCGGAATTACGACTTATTATTTTTAATATCATAGCAACTTTCAATTGCAAGTAGTTGGAGACACAACTATGATGAAATTGTAGAGTTGTTTGCATGCTAACCCTCTTTTTCGGATTGGCCGATTACGTTGTACGACTGTGAAGAGATGTTGATAATATGCGGTTTTCTGCTTTATTTTATAACCGCAAGTCTCAATACTGAGATATGTTGTATACAATTTGTCAGATTTCCGTCTAGAATGATTGCTCCAAATTGCTCCACCCTTATTTAGTCGCCCCTGATGTTCAAAGTTAGCTAATTAATATGCAATGTCGCAACGTAACGTACTACGTCTCGTGAGCCCAGGTCAAAAATCAGGTGACTATGACGTAAGATGTCAACATTACGTCTGTGTGGTCACGAGCTCAGGGACGCTGGTCATGAGCACAAAATGAGCAAAAATGAGTAAAAAGAGTAAAGATTTACGGAGCTCTCCTGATGGAAAGAGCAAAACGGAGCAGAATGAAAAGTCAAGGAAAGTGTTTGGAATCACCGGTCGTGGCAAGGTGAGTGAGACATGGAGAATAGACGGTTCAAAGACCTTTAAATTTCGCTTCAGCTTGACGACATGTACCCCATCATGATGCAAGTGTCAGTTCAGTATATGCTAGTTTTACGTCACTTCTACCTATAAAGGTTTAAGAATGGGTGCCATCGTGCTATCAGTAAGTGGAAATTAGTAACAAAGATAGATTTCGCACCAGTTCTTCATGGATTTTTTATTGCTGAACACATAATCGCTGGGTAACCTTCCCCTTTAGCTGCTATCAGTGCATGTTAACCAGTATGCGTACCCTGTGTCACGCGACTGTTGCTAGTATTAAAGACGGTTGGTAATTACTGACAGTATAATTGTTAATCAGCATAATCTTGGCAAAATTTCAGGGCAGTACATTGTAAGCTTTAATTGTCAAAGTCAAACGATGATCTACTGCCATGACCAAACATAGGCTACCTGATAGGCGTTACATGTGTGTGATATTTACACATGTATGTGATATTTCTTGTAATTTATTTAAATAGACATGGACTCAAACGGAAGAAAAACTTCTGGTAGAGTATATGACAAATCATACTGAGGATGATTGGGCTGAGGGATTTTCTGCAGATTTTTGGAGGAACATGTCAAAATACATTGCGGAGAACAGTGGATGTGATAGACCTGAGAGAGGGTGTAAGTATAGTACTTAATTTCCTTTAGCATATCTTGAAATGAAGTGGTGGATGTTTAAGTGAAATAAAATTGCTTACACTTTGAAAAGGTGAACATGTAAATTCCCTGGAATTATGAATTATATTATATACCTGCATGGGGTAAGATATCAACTTTTGGCCATTAGGGTACTTATGTAACTTGGAATTGCTTTCAAACCTGTTACACTTTGATAAGGTTCCTTCTTTTTCAAAAATGAAACTTTTTATATTACAAGTAGTTTTTGTTTCAGGAAAATTCAAACTTTGCCATGATTTTCCTCAAACTGGTCCCTTTAATGATACTGTAACTCCCCATTTTCTTGTAGGGAAATCCTGTCAGCGGAAAGCAGTTCATTTGAGAGAGAAGTTTCAGAAACTTCATGTTGCAGAAGATCACTATGGCATAGATGTCTTACAGGATGATGTGGATCATGATGAAAACATGTCATCAACACTATCAGATATCATAACATCCCTTCAAACATTAGAACCAGTATGCTTGATGACAGTAATGGATGTGGCATTCAAACAAATTGTGGAAGATGTAGAGCTAGACTGACCCACTGATTTTCTTCAACTGGCATTGCAGGCTATGGCACATCTACAAGATAAACATAAACCAAATCTGATTTACCTAGCTGCTAAAGGTTTTGGTACAATGAGGACTGGTGGGGGTGATTCACGAATCCCAACTGACAGGATGCCATATGGGGTTTTGGAGTACTCTCTGCAGTTCTTCAATGCATCACATACAAATCAGGTATTTGCAAACAAAATAATTTGGATGTTTTTGATTTTATCACAATTTATCACCAATCAGGTGTTTCAAATTGTGGTAAAAATCCCCAATATCATATTTTATTGTTCAGGATGAACATTGTTCTGACAAAAAGTGCAATACATACATCACAATAACTTCATTAAAATATGTTCTTCAATGCATCACATACAAATCAGGTATTTGCAAATAAAATAATTTGGATGTTTTTGATTTTATCACAATTTATCACCAATCAGGTGTTTCAAATTGTGGTAAAAATCCCCAATATCATATTTTATTGTTCAGGATGAACATTGTTCTGACAAAAAGTGCAATACATACATCAAAATAACTTCATTAAAATATGTTCAGATTGTGAATACACCTATAAATTTACAGATCACCTGTCCCCCGGATCTCAGGAAGTTCACCCAAACAATTTATGATGAGATTGGAGGAAAGGGCTTGAACTTGTTTACTGGGCCAATGTTTAAAGCTGGAGATTGCACACCTGGCACACGTGATCCAATGAAGGTAAAGTGAAATACTCAAGATATTGTTAAATTACAGAAACATGAACTGCTAACTTGATTTGGTTGATAATATGTGCTTATTAAACAACCTAAATAGACTAATTCAGCCATTGTTTGTGTTGGTTTTCATTTTCCCACTTAATTTAAGAAAATTTTTGTCTGTTTCTATAATAAAAAAATTTCAAGTGGCCAAACCCCCCCCCCCCCAAAAAAAAAAAAAAATTGTAATTTTAACCACAATTTGAACAGATGTGACTGTGGTCAACCCTAGTTTCACAGAATAATCTTTTTTAACCATAAATGAGAAAAATTACAAAAAATATTCATGAAATGTAGCGAATTCCAGATATTGACCCTAGTTGCCAAAAAATCATACGAGGTCTGCCTAAGTTACTTTATGTGCCATTTTTTTAAGGAATTTGACCAGTCATTATTGAGTTTTACAATTTTGACTGTTTTTACTTTTTTTTTCAAACATATAACTTCATTTTATTTCTACCCATTTATTTTTGTTTTAGGCAAAAGTGAACATTCCAACAGTCAGTAGGTCAACCCTCAACAGGGACATGAAAGACAGTGGATTTATAAGTGGACCATACATTCAGGTATTCAATTCTACGTACATGTAGCACTGTCCATCCATTTTCATTTGTAACAGAAGAAGCCAGTTTGATAAAACACATGATGAAAAGATATGATTTAATTACAAGACAGACTGAATACTTGTTTTAGAATGGGTAGCTAGTTGATGCAGAAATGTCACACACATACACCAATAAGGTGACCTGATGACAGATAAGCTTTGTCTGTACAGGTGAAGTCTAAAATAGACAAAATTGTAGCAATAGCAATAGACTTGTACATTGTTCTTGTTGTCTGAATCCAATGTATTTTTTTCTGTATACATCTCCATTGCTGTCTTATAATTTCTAGCATTGTTATTTTCAGGATAAAGTCTTATCAGACATGAAAGAAAACATGCCCACTCTGAGAGTGTGGTTGAAGGGGGATGCTACAGATGTTAATAAAGGGCTCTTTGAATCAAGACAATTGGAGTGGAATGGAGATGTAGACATGGGAGATGGTACATTACAAAAAACACACAAAGAATATATTGATAATATTCAGACCATCAAAAAGACCGGTCTTGGAACAAGGCGAAATGTGAAGGCTATTGTAGAGGATCTACTCAATTTGAAGCATGGTATTGAAAATGACCTGCTGTTTGCCAAGAAAGGTTGGTACAGTGATAATTAAGACTTAAAAATTATTTTTGACAAAGTCTATAATAGTGCTAGTTTGCATTATTTATTTGTAACTGTGTGTTTTAATGTATTTTCTCAATACCAAACCACACATTTTTATTTCACAAGGAAATGATTTCCTATTTTATATTTTGATAGGCGTGAGTGCATCCATGAAAGAAAATGAGAAAATCATCAGTGGCAAAATAAAGAATGAATCCAAGATAAGAGCTATCCAGTGGGATATGATAGAATTTACACATATAGTAGATTGTTGTACAAGTGTTCTCCACAATATGAAATCCATCCTTAAAGATATCACTGGTGATGGCGAAATAGATTTACTTGGAGCAGCTATGGTTTGCAGTGACATAGATGATAACATCCTGCATACGGTTCCTGACTTGTCACAACGATTAACCAGTATGAGAGAAACTCTAGTGACACTGCAAAAAGGAGTCATGAGAAAACGACGCGTGCCTGCCAGCCATGTCTTTGTTTGGATGGTGTCTGATGAATTCCGTCAGTTCAAGCCATATGCTCTTCCAGTGAAGTGGTTTGCCTACAAATCATTGACAGATGTCAGACTGAGAGATGAATGTGACAAGGTTGTACAAGCTCTCCATGACAAAGGCTATGAAGTTCTTGGTAAGTCCACAGTTCAGTTAATTGAGATAAAACTATATTTTCATAGAGCAGTGTTGGTGGTATGCTGACAATTAACTCAGTCATGCATTACAGTTGATTCCATAAAATTTTGCTGGAGCAGACATTACGCACTACACTTTGAGTCATGGTTAGGGTTGGGTGTTGGGATGCGTTACTCACACACAAGTTTATCTTTCAGTTTATTCCAAAGATACAATGGAACCATTTTCCATCCGTAATTTTTTCCTCTTTATATGACATTTTTCCTGACACTGTAGGTTTGGTGACAGATGGAGAGTTCAATTCATTAAGAACAACTGGAAGGAGTCGCCCAATCTCAATTTGGGCCTTGCAAAAGGAGGCCAAAGCAGAGTTTCAAAGAAAGCCTGTTGAGGAAATGGTTAAAATGCTAACAGTTGAAGGTAAAAATAATAACAGTTCAATATTGACCTTCTGGTGTTATTACAAGTAACAAAATACTGCAGAGTATATAATCCCATAAATTGGCATTAACACAGTCATTGAACATAGCCTGACTCATTATTGTCCTGTTTGCAATTGAAACAAGCACAATAACTGGCCATAACATTTTTATATTCATCTCTTATAACATTTTTATATTCATCTCTTATAAATATATTTGGTAGTATAATAACATATTGTTTGTTTTGTTTCTAAATAATATTCATTAATCCTAACAAATCACTTAGAATGCGGATTTAAAGATCATCTGTTCATCTTGTTCAATAGTCTGTCCTGGTGGAAGTCTCCGTTCCAAGGCAAACAACCCATATCTGCCTGAAAGTGCCATTCAACAGATTGTTTTATGTCAGGAACAAGGGATGGACATTCATCAGATAGCTTCGCTTTTACGGGTTAGCCAAGTACCTCAAGTATGGAGAGACAGAGATCATAATGACCCAGATTTTCATCCCATGTGGAAAACACACACCTACATGCAAGAAACCTGGAGACCAGGTATGTCACATATACTACCAAGGGTAGGAATCATTACATTTTAGATGACAGCAGAGGCCAATTTTTTATCAGAATTTTATGTGTTTGCAATGAATCAACTTCATTTTGGTTTCTTAAATCAGCATTTGCTGCATTCTGAAAGTGTCACACAGCATCACAGTGTATCATAGATATGATAATTAATAAAGGTAATTAGATTTGAACTTGTGCTGTATATTCATCAATAAATTTTGGGCCAAGTAACTGTAATATTTCAATATTGTTTTATTTGAAAATTATCAAAGCATCATCTGATCACTCCATTTTACATGATTTCATAACACTTGATTTTGTATATACAGATAAAAATAAGATTAAATGTACTTGTCACCAAATGAGAGTAAGTAGTGTATGTTTTGTTTTATATTTAGGTCATAGTGAGAATCTAGCCGAAAAGTTGAGATCAGTCTTAGCTCAGTACAAATTTGCAAAGTTAGTTAGTGATTACACTGAGGATGGCATTAACTTCAGGGAAAATTTCTATGTAGCTGAGGTACATCCTATTACACAGGCAAAGTTTGGAGAGAGGGAAGATCACAACCATATTTTGAAGGTAGGGTATAGAGAAGTGTATGGTCTCCAGGTACATGTACTTCGTTTAAAATTTCTTGACCAGGGTGAGTTTTTTTATAGTAAAATGTTAAAAAATGTCATATTGAGAATGCTTAGTTCATTTCATGTGAAGTGGTACATGCATAAAATGTATCATCACAAGACTACATGTACTTTCATTATTTTTATTGGCCAGTCAAATTAAAGTGATAAGACATGAAAATATTTTAATATTTAATTTTGTTTTGTTAATTGCCACAATTGATAAGCTTGTTATTTTATTTTTTATTTTACAGAGAATTGCAGACTCCACCAGGCAAGGTGGGCCAAAGAAGCGTGGTTTTAAGATGAAGCGTTTAAAAGAAGCTGCAGATGATCCATCAACAGGTATCACTGATGACGCATTGACAGGTTCAAACAAGCAGTGTGTTGGAGATTGTGAGAAGCTTCTTAACTTACAAGTTGCAAACTGGTTATTGAGTCACGGGTATGTTTTGTTTTGTTAGACCTGCAGTCAATATCAAAAAAATACAGATAAGGCCAGGCTGAATAAATAAATTGGTCCTCTGAATCACCGCTTCAGGTTTAGCCGAATTGGATTTTTTTAAATGGAAATGTGGCACAAACTATACTGCCGCATTGCAGTTATTTTGAGATTGTTGGTGATGGCGCCCTTTAGTTTCTTGGGTTTATGTGCCTGCGGGGCTTCGAATGAGACTTTTATCACCGCCATTTGACTCTGAGGACTACCGCTACCGATAGTATTGACACGTTTCACAATGGGTGTAGAGTTTTCAGCTGTAATACCCTTAGCCTAATGATATTTTTATTGGTCACTGATCTATATCTTCAACTCTGTTGACCTAATGAGATAATATAGCATTACACTCACACTATAAGTAGTATTTATGAAGTGTGGGTTCTGATTGCTGCCATAGTAACTCTGCAGTATAGTGATACTATATATTTTTTTTATTTTACCAACATTAACCACTTTGAGAGAGAAATGGTGTAATTCTGATTCACTATTGTTTCAAGTGCTGCAGTCCCGTAACAGCAACATGTACCTAGCAGTTGCTTGTGTATGCATTGACAATCACTCACTCAAGGACCTAGACAATCATGATATGTCACTATCAACAGATGCAACTCATTACAAATCACTGTAATTCTCAATTTAAGTTAAACTGTTAGGATTATACAGTATTTTTTGTTGGTGATCAGGAATTATTCAAAATTTCATTAAATTGAATTTTACATTCCATATTTTATTTATCTTCCTTTTACAGGTACCGTACAGAATACGAACATGTTTACACTATTGCACAGTGGCACAGGGCTAGTGATGACAGGGGTATGACACAAGATGAGAGGCAAGAAGCTAATATGAACATGTACAGGTATATTCTGGATGAGCTGTTACCATGGCACCGAAAATGCTTAGATTTATCTTCCATTGATGTGAACATGTAAGCATGTTACTAAAGTCACAATGCATTGTGTGTAAACAATATAATTATTTTTTGATTTGCTTATGTTTTTGTTCATTCAACTGTGGAAAATACTTGTGATGAAATGGCTGTGTCACCATGAGTTGAAGACGAGTAGTGACACGGTCATTACCCCACAAGTATTTTCCACAGCTGAATGAACAAAAATATTAGTGAATACAGTAATATACTTCTCACATGCACAAGCCAAGTTTTCATCCGTTCATGCACATTAAATCATGTTTTGATATCAATTAATGTACAATTTTTAATTCTGAACTATATTTTTGTTGATATTCTTCTGCATGATACCAGTTGACAATCATCCGCTGTCATGTGTCATCACAAAATGTAAGGAATTTCACACAAGGCAGACACCAGACAATTTCAACATGTCACAAATTTTAATTCACCAGTATTATTCTCTACAAAAAACAACTAAACTCCATCAGCCTTTCTGTCATCTGCCTTAATTATCTCATCCAATTGCAGCTATTATCATGTTTAAATTCTCAAGGAGGAAAATGAGTTTAATTTCACATTATAAAATGTCTTTCAGCTATATTTACTCCTCATTGACTCACTCTTGACTAGAGTGATCACATGATAAGTCAGTTGTGTTCCGGAGCCATTGGTGCCATTTTTAATTCTATTTACTTGTGTTCTCTTTTCAGGAAGTGGTCTGCTTGTGGGTTTACACGGGAAATTCTTGTTGGCATATTTGCTAACATATGTGATCAAGAGAGACGACGACACAATAGTTTATCACCAGAACATCCAAGGGCATCAACAACAGATGACGTTGAGTGTTTTTTCTCTACTGCTCATCAGCACCTCGGTGACTGTTTCACACTCAAAGACTGGAAGCAATATTTTCCACATCTGTGTGAAGTACATTCTCGACGATTGGATTCAAATATGCCTTTCTACTATTACACATCTGACAATGAACGTTATTCTATGGATCCTCTGCCATCATTTGATCTACCAAAATCTGACAATAAACCATCACGCTTATTGCAACAACATAGAGTGCCAAGAAGAGACGTTCTTGCTGCAGTCATTCCAGGAAGAGCTAATTTCCCGGTCCATGGTGCACAAACAATACGTACACAATTTCACAATAATACTCACACAATGCCTAAGCCCCCTTGTCAAATATAACATCATAAATATGGTGTCTATTGAAAGTCTGATGGATCAGTAAAGGAATGTTCTCAGTAAAATACTTGGATATGGAATATTTTCACTGTAAACATGATACATTGATGTGTATTCCTATTCATATAAAGCTGTAATTATTGTATTTTTTAATCTTCTAGGAAATCAAGCACATTCTAATAGCAATCTTATCATGTAGTAAAAAATATTTTGGTACTGTCAGGATCAAACTAATCAAGCACATTCTAATAGCAATCTTATCATGTAGTAAAAAATATTTTGGTACTGTCAGGATCAAACTACTTTCCTGGATCACATAACCTTTACAGCCATGGATCTAGCTGTATTGTGTGAAGTTCGTTGTTCTGTGTTACCCTAGACTTACTGTAGACAGTGTCACCCATAAAGATAAAAGCCATATTTTAATTATTAGAAATATTCCAAGACATAACCAAAATGTTCTATGCCTGTTTCAAATGCAATTGTAAATAATTAAAAATTCTCAGCAAAACATGAACATTTTTAGATCCACTGTCAACGATGTGGAGCTTATCTGCTAGGGTGATTGTCCGTTGTCCGTCTGTCATCTGTCAACAATGGTCTTCTTCTCTGAAACCATAAGTCGGTTTGCTTTGAAACTTGATATGGAGGTTCATTGGAGTGACCTCAGTCAAGTTTGTTCAAATTGTATTGAAATTTGCATAATTGTATTTCGGGGCAATTGTATTTTTGGGTAATTTTTTTCCATTTTTGGTCAAAAAATCTTCAAGTCTGGAACCACAGGTCTGATTGATTTGAAACTTAGGATGGAGGTTTTTAGGGGTGACCTCAGTAAGATTCGATCAAATTTTGGTGAAATTCGCATAATTGTATTTTTGGGGCAATTTTCCTTTTTTTTCCAATTTTGCCATTTTTTAAAAAAAATCACCCCTCTTTTACAGAGCTTCGAAAGGTGTGTTGTTGAAAGGGGTAATTAAGGTAGAACGCACCTCAAGACAGACATTCAGACTCTCAAACTTTTACAATTCTCTTCTGATGTACCACATGTTAAAGCTCTTGGTGAAAGAAAACTTTTCACCGGATTAGTTTTTCAAAATTCGAAAATTTTTATTTTTCTCCATAGAGTTAACACAGAGATCGCGGCCATTTTGAATTTCTAATATCGGTAAATCTTGAGTAATTTGTTTCTTTAGTACCAAAATTTGAACGATGACCCCCTATTTTTATTCTTGATTTTGAAAGAGAATGATTGAAAGCTTCCTTGATGAAAGTTAGAGCAAAAGTTTTTTGTCTTTCACTTTCGAGGTGCATACTCCCTTAATTTAGTGTAGAGATTAAGTCCAAATGATAAGGGAACAGAGAAAGCCAAGCCATCTGTCTTTACATAAGTCATTAATGGAGGTGCTTTAAACTGAAATAAAAGTCTGGGAGATGGCATTTGGAAGAATATTCCTGTGAATTTGATCAAGAAATGTAATTACTCAAAACTTCTTGTTTTTTAATATCTTGATATATGTCGAAATTGTCATGTAATCTGCAATGTTAACGCTAGTACTAAGATAAGCAAATTTCTACTTTCTAAGTTGAAAATTGCTCACAATTTTCTCACATTTTTAGCATCTTTTGTAAATAATATGGAAGCAAATAGTGACAATTGTGGTGAAATTTTCATGATTGTATTTTCGAGGTAATTTTTCCCATATTTGGTCAAAAAATCTCAGAATCCTGCAGCCTGACTTTTTATGCTGTGTTCACCCTGGGCTATCCGACCTAGATTTGCTGCAGTTATAATAAAACCACTCTGATCATATGGGAGCGACACCGTCTTATTGGCAATATTTTTCAGTTACTTTCCACATTTTTTTTCTTAATGGAGCAAAAGTGTCATTGATGACATTGTTTTTGTTCAAAAACCTCAGAATCACCTGGACTGATATTTGAAAACTTGGTACCAATTCACAAAATGGATTTTCAGATAAACAGTAGTATGTTAACTTGACAATCAATTTAAAGAATAAACAATCTCTAAAATCCTGTATTGTACTCCATAATAATATAGGGGATATATGTGTAAGTGGAACAATGATAACCACATAACTCAACTTTGTGCATTGTAATAGCAATATTAATATTTATTTCAGTATTTGTGGCCTCTGGCCAAGATATACAAAATATATAAATGACACAATAAAGTGATTGCTAGTACATGTATTGTAAGTTAGACATTCCACAGAAGAGTAGACAGCAATATTAAATATACAGATAAATGGTGAAATAAATTAATATAGATAACTTTACAGCTTTGAGTTTTTGACAGTTTCCTTCCTGTGAATTGTGCATTTGGTAGTCAAACTGTAATTGTACAACAGACAAGAAAGTATTTGAATGAAAATTACTCATTGTATTTATTTATTTATTATTTATTTATTTATCAAGTTAAAACCAAACACATTTTAATGAAATCAATGCTCATGTATATTGGAATAAAATTAATGCAGTATCTGTTCTGCTTTTAAAATTCATTATTAATTGCACTCATCCATTCATTTAAATATTTAAATATTTCTCCTATCCCTGTTATTAGAATATCATATTGTTCTCTCTTGTTACTTTTTCTGTGACCCAGGCCAAAATATCTGCAAATATCTTACATGTCTTTCACAGGCAGAACTGGCCGAACCAGGATACCAAGACCATGCCAGAGGTTTGCAGATTTCCCCTATCCCTTGGATTTAGAATATTGTGTTTTTCTTGTTATTTTTCTATGACCTTGGCCAAAATATCTGCAAATATCTTACATGTCTATCACAGGCAGAACTAGCCGAACCAGGACACCAAGACCGTGCCAGAGGTTTGCAGATTTCCCCTATCCCTTGAATTCCTACCTAGTACTGCAAACTCTTATAACTTCTTGTGGCCACTCACCCTTCTTTTCAATCAACACAGATGTGAAATAACCCACCCCTGAATTCCTCCAACAAGTTAAATAATCAACCCATTCCAACTTCATTGAGATAATTAAATTATGGTTGATGGCAGGATGGACATACTTGGTGATTTCCTTTACAACATAGCCTATTCGTCTCCAATTATTTCTAAAGTAAACCTGAAACGCAATGGCATTATTATCTATTTCATTTTCTGGTTCAGGCTTTAGTCTTACCCTAACATCTCTGAGTAAATCAACATCAATCTCTGAGAGTTCCTCAAGTACATCCTGATAATCTTTTTTCTTTAAAACACCTATAACTTTAAAAGGAATACAGTGTGTTCTTGTATCGTTAATATTAATGTCCAAATTGTCATCATCATCCAATCCATACGTTTCATCTTCACTGTTATGATTTTCATACTCATCTCCACATGAAACATCTTCATGTGTCTGCTCATCGACGGTATACATCCCAATAAAAGGAATCTTCTGCCACACAAATCCTGGGTACTTGTCTTCATCAAAGTGATTCTATATAAAATTCAAAGGGCATTTTATCATTATTGGTAGCTCCCAAAGGGTGTAAATCTTTGTATGCACCACTGTGCCTGACATGTGAAAAACACTTACTCAGCAGTTTTTGGCGTTTGTTTTCAACATTATTTTGTCAGCAAATCCATCCATATTTAACATTTTGAAAAAGGATATATCAAAATCTCCGATCCGTCACAGTAGGAAAATGTATTGCGCATTCGATATTTACGGTATACGTTTTTGTTGCTTTTATTTTGTTTTTATGTTGACTCGATGCAGTATGCAGCAATCGCCGCACGCGCGCACGCACTGCTATCTGTTGAACAAAAAAAATTGGGAATGATACTTACATCTATCCATTGAAAATGCTGAGCATTTATCCTGACTGGTAATGAAATTTTTTCGAAGTCGGGTAAAAATTGGTTTTTCAAAAGGACGGCGCCGGTGAGTACACGATCGTTATCGTCTGCGTAGCAATCTAACTGTACAACATACGCCGTCACTCTCAGTTTGGGTAAAATTTCCACCGTCTCTACACTTTCCAAGCTGTTTACGGTTAGGGTAGATCTTGGGACTCCATCTTCTTCAAGGACATTACTTAACTCTAGATGGAAACCGCACTGCTGGAGTAGGTGCAACATATTTTAACTTTGGCCTACGACAATCCGGAAGTTTTCACTATGACGTATCGCGACGAACTAACGGTCACTGCCCTCGATCGACGCAACAGCGCCCTCTCGTGCACATCCCCCCCTGAAATGTGGTACTTCATATAGGAGGGTCTGCCTCTAGAGGGCGGGCATCATGAACACTCCTGTGTTTGTTGGTTAATTCCTCCACGTAAACTTCTGATTGTACTGTAAACATTGAACATGGCCGACGTCCGATTTTCCTGTCTAAAACTTTCACTCATTTTCGTTCATATGACTCTGAAACTCCAGGAAACGATTGGGAAGAAAGGGTTATCTTGAAATATTGAGGTACTCGCCGATATTTTGCAAAATTCAATGAGAAAAAATGCAAGGAAAATGCCGACAGGCTTACACAATGACAGTTTTCAGACTCGGAGGAGGCATATGATCATCTCTAGCTCTGCAGATTATGCAACAGGCCCAGATCACGTGAGGCCATGAGGGGATATCCACGCAACTCAGTACCAAACACTAGCGCTCACAGAGTGAGCAAACACAAAGTGAGTACCCCTAACGTCAGCTCAGTAGTCTGTAATAGATTGTAGTCAACTAAGAAACCTTGGAGAAAGGCTTAACACTGTGGCTATGCCGCTAAGTCCCTTTTGATTTTTGTCATAGCTCAAAATCGTTCTCCCACACCTCAACCTGAGCCATGAAACCCCTACCAGTTTATGATATGACCCATCACAATGGCATGACGTCAACGGATCTTGACAGACGGAAGTCTTGACAGACGGAAGTTCTTGACAGCAGCATATTGGTTTTCAACTCTAATACCTTCTCTGTCTATAAATAGACACGAGAAGGTAAAAACTAACAGTTGGTCACATGTTAGTTTGACTAAATAGGGGATAAGTGAGGATTAAAATTAATGTTCAATAATTTTATTTACACGCTTTTCCTAGATCAATTGCGATGGATGAATATGTCAAAAAAATTGTAGGGGTCTTGGAACATAACCCTGGGTTGGCACAGCTAACAAGTCCAGAGGTAACTTGAAGTTTCATAAATTCAAGAAGCACTTGTTTTAACTGCACAATGCTACATAAAAAATCACAGTACTCATTAAAAAGTAAAGAGAGTACTATATTAAACTGTGCATGCAAATACATCATTTTACATACATAATAACTTACCAGAGGGGGCTTGAGCAAAAGTCCCAGCATCCTTAGTCTTTGACTTGAAGAACTGATCTTACTTTCTTCATGTGGTGCATGATGGGTATCCTCCACAAGGTCAATGGTATACACATCAAGCTTGCTTAGTCCCTGTATAATACATACAAATATGCTCACTGAAGTTTTACTCTGGTAAGATACAGTGTTTTCATGTAGGAATCATGATCTTTGGTACTGTATTAGTTTCTTCAAGCATATCAGCGGTTCAAACACAATAACATGTTCACTGATGTCAACTCAGTCTAAGCTGCAGCACTTACTGGTATGGTAATACTGAATTTAACAGTAGCTTAGTGAAAATGTCACTGGCATCAATATCTCAAGCGTTTTACTCCCTGCCCCTATTCACTAGACTCAGCTTCTATTACAAACTCATTGAAACTAATACGCACAACTAGCATACATGAATATTGTAACCTGCAATCATCCTAGGTCAAACAATCTGCAATATGACAAGCACTAGAGCTAAGAAATATCGGCAGTTAACATATACATGACTATAGTATGACTGTTGTGGCTATGATTACATATTACTGTCTTTGCACTTTGCACATGCGACTTGGACTTCTTACCTTAAGTTCATCTTAAGTGCACAACATTGTGGCCAAAGAGGTCAAGTGACTCTCATTACCAGTCTGTGTATCATACCGAATCTGGAAATCTTTTATGACTGTACCTGCACATTTACGAACATGGTTATTTGCAATAACAGAAGAATGCACGATCTACAGATTTCAGAGTTATTTTTTCCGAACAGGCTGATTCAAAACCCCCATTACTCATAAAAACTGTACCTTTTCAATCCTCTTCTGATTAACCATGTCTCCACCTTTCTGGGTTTCTTCACTGACCACGATGCATTCAATGTCTGGATGTACGATGGATGGACCAAACGGATCAATGATTGGAACCACAGACTGGTCGTACAGGATCCACGGCTTCACGTCCTTCACAAACCCTACAACATCGTCAATTCTTTGTTGTACCGGCACGATCAGCTCACAGAGGGTTTTCTCTGGAAGAAAGTAAAAATATTTGAAACTATTGATTGTGATTCTGTAACACAAGCATGATACAGTCGGAAAGATGTGTCTTTAGAGAATTATCACCAAAATTTATTGTCCTCCCTTCATATGTTCACAATGGTCATAACAAATGTAAAGAGTTTTTAATTTTTGGTAGACTTGCTCTTTAACCCTTTGAGCGCCAAAGTCAATTTTTGTCTCCTTTAGAAAATATACTCCAGTCAATTTTTTTCAGATTTTTGACAAAATTTTGATAACAACCTGTTGCCAATTAACTGTGACATCCACTTGGTCCAAAATTATAGAAAAATTACAGAAAAATTCATAAAAGTTGGTAAAAAGGTTGCACTTAAAATTTGCTGGGAACAATTACAGCACTCAAAGGGTTAAACTATTACTATAAAATAAATTTGATTTGATCAATCGTCTGTTCAATGCTCCAAAAAAGTCTGAATACAGAAAATCGAAATTACACATAAATTTTAGAAATGTCACTTCTTTTAAACTCACATTTGTACTGGTTGTGTTTTTGTAGATACCAGCATGTGCAGGCAGCAAATGTTTGGCAAAGCTCAACAGATCCAAACCACTTCATTGCAATTACAATTGTGACCAGTTTCTAAAACTACTACATATTCTCCAGCATTCATGAATTTTTGATAGTGATGTTGATTCTTGCTGGAGAATCATGAAACTAAATTGTTGTATACAATGTTATATCATACTCACTCCTGTTCATTGCACCATCGGTAACGCCAATCGTTATCTTCTCTTCTGCTAGAAGACAAGATTCACTCAGTAAAATTTTGTGTCCATTGTGCAATCTATCAAATGTTCCACCGAGAACTATATGCTTGTAAGACGTCATGCTTTCCTCTGTGCTTTCTGAGGTGGCATCCTCCAATTTACAGTCTTCAAGATGTTTCACCTCAACGTCCACCTTGACACTATACCCTGCCCTGATGAACTGTTGCAGGCCATTGCCACTCTTGGGAAAATCAGTCAGCACGACCTCCACATCCCGCCCAAGTTGCCACGGTAACTGATGATTCAGTTGCCGATTACTGATGTTGTGGAGCATCACGCGGACGTCCAAATTCTGACATACATTGGCAGCGTTTGAGTATATGCTTGTAACCAAAGATGACACTTCCTTCGAAAGTCTGATAGTTGGAATAGTTTGGACATTGACTGACGACTGATGAAGAAATGGTTGCAAGTTGACGTACAGGGTTTCTTTGATGTGTCGCGATGCATCAATTAGAATTGGAGCTATATTGGACCGCACCACATGAATTGGTGATGTGAGAAGCAAGAGTCCAGTTCGAAACATTTCAAATCTGTAAAAAATTAGAAAAAAATTTTTTATACAGTGGAAACATTTTGGATTTTTATATGAATGCTATTTCATTGTGATTTGGATACAATTTACAGAAAATGCTACTCAGGTAGATGTAACAAATGACAAAGATTGACAGCTATGGAGTGACTAAAATTTATTTCATTTGACTAATTTCTGCATATTTTGTTTACATTAAACTTTGAACGACTTTATTTCCACATATTTCAGACAGAATGGACAATTATGAAGCATTACCACACACGTGAGATTCAAAATTGAATTGATCATATTCCGTAAAATGAAAGACCTTTGCAGGTTTTCTGTGTCTATATATGTTTAGTAGATTTCATACCGCTAACTGTACAATGAAACTGACACACCCACTTCTGGTAGAATAAAATTTACAATTTCATCGAGACTCAACAGACACATTCCACACTAATATGGATATTAATGACAGAATCTGAATTTTTACAGAAAAAAATTATGATAAACGGGTAAAATTTCTGGATGAATATTTTGTGCCTTGGTTACGCTGATAATTAAGGATTCAACCTGCCTTGCTGATGCTGGCAAGGTTCCAAATGCCCACTCTTGCATGTGTAAATTTTTAGTGTTTATATGGCTTTCTTCACAATTTTTGGTTCTGATTATATTTGTGTACATTAAACCCTATCTGATAGACCAATATCAATTAAACTGTCCTAACTTTTGGTAGACCTTTAAGCAACATCTTGAAGAACACAGATGAGCATGGATCTTTGCAAACTTCCTATGGTTTCTATCATTTGACAGAATTCAAGTCAATTTGAACAACACTGAGAAGTAGACATTTGATGTTTACCAGGTACAAAACAGGGTTTTACTGAAACACTTGTCAAAATTCATGCTCAGGGATGAAGGAGCTTCTTGTATACAAAATCCTTAAACTTTACATGTTTTTGGCAAAAATTTGGAGTCACAGAAGCATTTTGAAAACTTGAGTTCAAAATTTCTATGATGTCATTTCATTGTGTCTATGGCAAGTGTTAACAAGGAATCACAAAGAGCCATGTTTTTTTTGTTTTGTTTTTTTTTTTTGGGGGGGGGGATACTAAACATTCCCCAAAATAACAATTGCTCAGTAATTTGAACCCTTCATTACTGGCATCCTTACATGTTCTAACTCATTAAGATAAAAGCCCATACTCCAGCTTTTTAAAACTGCCACAGAAATGTGTATGGACATGTTTCTAATTAATGCATTGCATGTATTATTGGCTCTTGCTCTCCTTGGGTGCATGGCAATGGCATAGGGCCACCATCTCCATTTACACGACATGGTATATGCTGCTCATTAGAAATTACCTACAGAATAAAACTAGTAACTTTTAACTGTTGTGATTTTACTAATATATTACCACCATTATTTTATGGTGTCTGCACTTAAACACCAGAAGGCCAAAGACCAAAGTTAGGTTGTACATTCTTATGTTACTGGGCTTTGCATGAGAAACTAGACTTTAAAAAATATGTAATTGTTCTGTCTTTTGTTTATTGCATTGACTTGAGCAAATAAAATAAGCGCAAATTTTTCCAGCTTTGTCAAATTTATTATTTAATTTTTCTGTTGTACCATGATATTCTTGGTACATTCAAAAGATTCAATTTTTGTAAGAATTGTTTCATCTTTGCAATTGCTATCACTGACTGAACTTAGTTTAAATTATATTTCATACTATATGAATCTTTAACTGGCTGTCTGGGTGAAATGTCCACAACGGTATACAGGGGAGGGGGTAACCCTTGGGGGCAATCCAGCTATGATGTAATCACTAGCCACTGGCTATGGCTTCTTCTCTGGTGGTGGGTGTCATATGAACTTGTGAAGTTCCCACTTGACCAGTTTGTATAAAGTTGGTATGCGTGTCAATAACGAAACAGTTCCCATCGTGCAAAGCTCAAATAAAGGTTTTATCGCGTCCCAAAGGTCACTCGGCTCCTAGCAATATCGCTGGCATCAAGCCAGGCACACGGGCAAGCCACGACATACCGCTACCGCTGGCATAGCAGAGGGCACCGGGATTCCGAGCAGCGTCGCGTCTAACAAGCTAGTGAAGTTCGAAATTTCAAGCCGACAAATTTGCGGAAACTGTTCGAGAACGTGGACGGAATGTTCACTGGGAGAGTCGACGAAGTGTCTGCCCCCTTTGAGAATTGAAAGAATGTACCTATCTCCGGAGGAAAACTGGTCCCCGCTCGATCTCCGATTGAATCTGGGTCACGATTCGGATCGATCCCGTCGCAATGATTCACGATCTTTTCAGGTGAGAAGCAATAGTAATTTTGACCTTCAACCTTTATAACTGGGCATGCCCAGATCAATCATATGACGGTCACATGGGTGACTTTAACCAATCATCATCAATAAATTTACACTGACATGGCGGCAAGGGGATAGTCCATATAGCAAGATTCTTGGAGAATTCGATCGGATTCTGACCAGCCTTGTAATTCGAACCTCTTTTTCAGATAAAATTGGATCATTTTGGAACAGAGATGGTCATCCAGCACCTGTATGATGAGGTGAGGTCGCATTTTAATCGCTGATATGGGCAATTTATTTGGCTCCGTGTAAAGCGTGTCTCTCGTGTAACTCGTCAAACTCGCTTTCCACACAGTCACTGTCAAGTTGAAACACTTTGACCTTCGGCTGCAACGTTTTCGTGATTATGTTGAATATATTGTCAGTTTTTCATATTGCAGCTGTGTAAAGACTGTCTATGTACAGTGTCATGCCAAGAGATTTACCTCCTTTTCGTACACCGCCCCTGTCGAGGCGTAGCCTCTCTCGACACTTGAAATGAAACACGGAAGTGTTCTCGTGAGGGCACTCAACTATGATCAATCACTTTGTGGAGGGACCGTGCACTTTACAACATTATCGATGCTGTCAGTTTTAGCATATGACAGTGTTTGCAGGTAGTCTGAACAACCGGAGTGTTCAATGTAAAACTGTGACATTGATGTTCGTGACTGTTCACAACTACGCTTGCGGTTGCAGAGAATTACATTAACCCTTTTCCTGCCAAGTCGGTGAAAATCCGCTTGAAATTCGGTGTAGCTAGAATCTGAGCAGCCACGGCCGTTATCCTGCCAAGGCGGTGGAAATCGGGCTACTTTTTGGTACCCCCTTTCCTGCCTAGTCGACGGAACTACGTGTAGCAAACCCTTGCTCGCGCTAGGGGTCGTTCGAGGACAGGTTTTGGGCGAGGAACGGCGTTTGCTCTCGAAATGGGTTCACAGAGAGTCCAAGGACAGGGAAAGGTGCGGAAGCTACCCAGCCAGTCCCCCACCCCGGTGGGGGACTGGTTTTTTTGGGGGGGACGAGTAGCGTACTTGGCAGGTTAGCACGTTGACGTATTCTAGCGGAGTTTGGGGTAACTTGGCTCTGAGGCACTACATAGATTGCGGCCGAAATTGACCGTCTCGGCAACGCTAATCTGTAAGGCAACCGCCTAAGACCGCCTCAGCTGGCGGTGCAATTTTTTGCCAATGGTGCGAGACGAAAATCACGGACTTGGTCCTGATTGACGGAAGTGCGGACGGATTTGACGACTCGGCTTTCTCGAAGGCAACCGCCTAAGACCGCCTCAGCTGGCGGTGCAATTTTTTGCCAATGGTGCGAGACGAAAATCACGGACTTGGTCCTGATTGACGGGAAGTGCGGACGGATTTGACGGACTCGGCTTGATTAGTCCCTGACATGGAACTGATCCGAACGGACTTGAGCGACATTTGTGAAGGGTAACCACCGCTTTTAACCGACTTGTTACCTTCTCGAAAAGACTACCCACTCAGATGTCGGACGTTGTCGGCTGCACTTGGCTCTAGACGTTCAAGCCGTGCAACGAAACACACCGCCTCAGCCTTGCCATTCAGGAACATGGCCTCAAAATTTGATACCATTGTTCACCGACTTGGCGGCTGCGGTTAGGTGCGTGAACCGTTGTTCACCGACTTGTTACGCCTATGTTGTCCCTGTGAAGTTCGGCTAACGGCCGAGTCTAACGGGAGTTGGCAGACCTGTGTTTGGTTTATACCGTAGTATGACCGACTCAGGTAGAGGTACCTGTCGGTATATTCCGAGTTTTACGCACTCGGGCGTCAATGACGGGTCGTCATCACCGCTGATGACGTAGACGTGCTGGCCACGTTATTTGAAGGAGCCATGTTTGCCCAACGGACGAGGCCGAGACAGCCGTTGACAATTTTGGCATCCTTCATCTTTGACCGCCTTAGTTGGGTAAGCCGCTCGGCAGGCGACGGTTATGACCTAAACAAGCCGCTGAAGCACTGTTCGTTGCCGTACAAGAACGAGACGGCCAGTCCATTACTGCTTAATGGGCAATCTGTCGGGTTGGCTTGTCACCGACTTGGATGACAATACGCCCTGCGCAGGCGTACTTAGAAGGGACATGAGGTTAAAGATACGGGTTTCCCACCCGTACTAAACATGGGCTTGGGCAACGTCCTTGGGTGGCAGGTGCGCATGCCACGTACCCAGCTGGACGGAATGTCAAGTTGAGATGCTAATGACATTGACTATGTTATGCTAAGTGCTCGATTGATTTGCATCGCAAATGAGTATTATTAGCATATCAAATGGTGGCGGACAGGCAATTTACATGACGGGTAGGAATGTCAGCGCCGGTTGGTGGACTGATTGCCGTAGGTCCATTATAATAACAGGTGGATGCATATATTAACACCCCTGCGTCCAATCATGTCCAGGGCTTTGTTTCCCTGTGGCTTTAAAAGGGAGGGACCTGCTAGTCTGTCGACACTGTTCCAGACATGAGCTTGACGGACCGCAAAAGTTTTCTGAAGGCGAGCAGACGACTGAAGCTCAAAGATGCAGAGTCTCCGGGCGGTAGTGGTAGCGATCGTTGTGATGTCCCTAGTAAACGTTCTAAGAAGTCGGGCAAGAAACGCTCCGTAAGGCGAAGCCATCTCCGGCTGAAAAACCCAGTGGTAAGCGTAAACGTAAGACCGATCGTTCTGCCGATGAGGATGATGACGGGTCACCGGTTGCCAGTGGTTCTCACCCGGCTGCTCCGGGAGAGACTACTTCACCTGCAGAGACTACATCTGCTCTTGTGGGAGATACTTCACCTGCACAGACTACGTCTGCTGCTGCTAGTGAGACAGTGAGTAATGAGACGGCTGATGCCATTGGTTCTCCCCCGGCTGCTCCGGGAGAGACACCACCTGTTGCTACTATGAGCCCTCATCCTGCGTCAGGAGAGGTTCCTGTGCCCAGTGCGAAAGAGCTTGAGTCCTCGTCATCAGCAGAGGCTGCCGAGCCCGCTCCTGCCATAGTTTCGTGTGCTGCGATGTCCCCGCCGAAAAAGATAGTGCGGAGGGTTCGTTATCAGGATAGCCCACCTGATTTTGAGCCAGATATGATCCTTGATGCCGCTACGGGCGAGTTCAGGCCCAGACGCCCAGACGACGGTGATATCACCGCTGAGTCCGACTCGGAGGTTGACGAGGATGCGGCAGAGGACGATGACTTTTATGACAGGCAGTACGTAGGTGAGGCAAGCTCTGACGACGATGATGACGCTGCTGCTGTGTTGGCGGAGGACGACACACCTCCTGTCTGGCGTATGTCGGAGACTACCGATGCTAATATATTTGAGGAGACCAATTTTGACCATGAGAGAGGACCGACTTTCACCTTGCCCAGCCACGCCCGTGAGCTCGATTACTTTTTTAAGTTTATTCCAGCTACACTGATCAGATTGGCCAAGGACGAGACTAATAAATACGCCAAATTCCACCAGCGACATATCGCTAGGAAAATAGATAAATACTGGCGTAACGCTGACTACCGAGAGGTGCAGGCGTTCATTGGCGTCTTAGTCTGTATGGGTATCGACCGTAAATCATCAGTGGAGGATTATTGGTCTAGCGATCCCTTTCTGAGAAACCAGGGTATTTCTACTGTGATTACCCGCAGTCGCTTTCAGCAGCTTATGCGATACTTTCATCTGGCAGACCCAGAGAACGATCCACGTCGTGATCCTGATGAGGCACGCCGCCGACGTCGGTGTCAGGAGGATCCCCTGTATAAAATCAATCCATGGATGGAGCCCATAGTTGACCGGTGCGTAAATAATTATAAGATGGGTAGAGAGATCTCCATCGACGAGGGCATGGTGCGATTTAAGGGCCGTTCTAAATTTAAGCAGAGATTACCGCATAAGCCTGATCGAGACGGTTTCAAGATATGGCAGCTGTGCGACTCCACCACTGCATACATAGCTAACTTTGCACCGTACCTAGGTGTGAAATATCGGGATCGGACTGATGGGAGACGGCAGGAGCGAGGTGTGGTGAAAAGAATTACGATGGAGCTGGTCCAGCCATTCTGTGGATATAATCACAGCCTATTCTGTGATAGCCTGTTTAGCACGGTCGTTACTGCTAGAGAGCTGATGGAGACCGGGATCTACATGGTCGGGAGTTTCAACCGCCGTAATCGTCGCACCATGCCCCCTCAATTAATTCCGCCGGGTAAGAGGAAGCGCCTTCCTCTGTCTGTTGGGGATATGAAAGCCACGACCAGAACGGACTCTCGTCTTAACATCACTGCTTATCAGGATAGTAACGCTCAGGTGCTGATCTTGAATACGGTCTATCCACCCTTGGAGTGCGTGCCAGTGGGGGAGGGAGACGAGCGGCGACAAGTGCCTCTGTCGCTGTATAATTATCGCCGGTACATGGGAGGCGTCGACCGAGCCAACCAGAAGCGCAAGTACTTTCACACTGGGCGCAAGAACCACAGATGGTGGACATATCTGGCATGTTACCTGATTGATGTTGCCCTGGTAAATGCATATATATGCTTCAAGCATGTACACCCTGATAGTAAGCTGACCCATAAGATGTTTCATCTGCGTGTCGGGAAACAACTCATTGGCGGTTATTGTGGGCGATCGCAGCCCAGTGTGAGAGAGGTCGAGGCCACTGTTTCTCTTGCCTCGTACATCAATCCACAAAATCAGCCGTTGTCAGCCGTTTGGAGGGGCGGCAGAAATGCTGTAAAGTATGTAGCAGAGAGGGTAAGACCACTGCGAGCGGACGACTGTCTGAGACGTCCAAAGGATGTAGTCTGTGCGGGGTTCATCTTCACGAGGGCGAGTGTTTTGCGGCTTTTCATCATCGCATGATGCTACGAGGTAAGAGGAGCATTGGCGTGCAGACCTCTACTCACACAGCCCCGACGACACCCATCAGCAAGAGAACCCGACGTAAATAACGGACAGGGGACAGCTTCGCCTAACAGTGGCTTGACTGTATTCTGAACACGGACCATGATCACATTTTGAGCACGGTTGTGCCGTTTGTTTGTGCTTTACGATCCCGCTGATTGTAAATTGAAACACGGATTATTTTGTACAATCCCCGATTGTAATCTTTGTAACACGGACCATGCACTCGGACGTCGAGAACAGACTCTGAGATTTATTATTCGGCATAATGTAAATTATTCCCGAATAAAATACTATCTATGGATCGCATATTTTCGTTTTGTTTTGTTTTGTTTAGACGGATTATTTTGTACAATTCCCCCTATTATAATTTTTGAAACACGGATCTGCCACCCCGATTGTAATTTTTGAAACACGGACCATGCACTCGGACGTCGAGACAGACTCCGAGATTTATTGTTCGGCATAATGTAAATTATTCCCGAATAAAATACTATCTATGGATCGCATATTTTCGTTTGTTTTGTTTTTACCCCACTTTCGTTTTTGGCAGATCCGTAAGGACGCTATAGTAATGGATGAACGTGCGTTGTATCACGTGGGAGGGGCACAGCCCAACGGAGGCTGTGCTCGTGCGACGTAGACGTTGTACCAACCATCTGTCGTTGGGGTTAGTGCATAGAGCAGTTGCACTGTCCAGAGCTAAGGTGGTACAAAACTGCACCTTAGTAACAACTGCACAACTAACCTGTTAGGAAACGGTAACACTAACGAGCTAAGTGTTCACTGAACTGGCCAAACTACGTACACGCCTTCCTTCAATGGCGGAACTATGTCGTTGACACTACGTCAAAGCAGACTGCAATGTGCGACTCTTCCAAGTCGTTCAAAGTACGTGGCCAAGTGACACAACCCAGGGGAAACAGGACAGGTTTGAGGGTGCTCCCGCACCCATAGCACTAACCCCTGGGTCTTCTACTAACCCACGAGAGAGGTGACGTTTCCCCGGTGTGGCCGTGCGTGCCGGCGAACGAGCTTTACTTCCGCGAAAGTAAGCTAGAAAAGGGCATAAAAGTGCACGTCCCCCGGGGCAAACAACGCCCGTGACCTCGTCATTTCTGGACACACCTCATCAGCGGTTGCCCCTCTATACGGGCATGCAAAAATTTTTGAAGTCTAACACGTATATGGTCGGTAATCGTACCCCGAAAATGCGGTATTTTCCCGCCAAATGCCTGGCAGGAAAGCGTGCAGGAGAGCCTATCTTCTGTAGACACGGAAAAGGGGGCCGGTTTTGACCGACTTGGCAGGATAACGGACAGGGGCGCTCGGCAGGAAAAGGGTTAAAGCAACATTCACACCAATGACATGTCAACTGGACTGATCGTCTTTCAACCCTTTGCCAAATCTGAATCACCACCCAAAGGCAATGCACTTGCTGTGTCCCAGTTTTCAATTGTTGTCAGCAATAACACACATGCATTACCCCAGCGTGACGCCTAAAACCTGTCACAGACCCATTAATTACATTTGTCAATTGTAAATAGCACACCTGCAGTGGGCACTAAATAAATTATGGTATAAAAACGCCACCTCATATACTCATGTCATAGCTATAACTTTTGGCATATCACTGTAGGTTTTAAGCAGAGTAGGAGTAAATATCAGGTAACAACCTCCATGGTTTAAATGTACTTGTAATATTTTATGTTTTTTTTATTGATTCTATTTATTTATTTATAGTAGACCAGGGTTAAGGTCCATAGAAATACAAACTTTCAAAAGTAACTATAATTAAATTGAAAACAGGAAAACTCACCCAAAGCATATGATCAGTCGCAAAACTGTAAACTGTACCATATCAGTGAAGTGAACGTGTATGTATAAACACTTTTAATGAAATAAGTAAATATGTTTTTTTTCTACCCTCCGCTGTACACTTTTCATACTTCTTCACTGCTGAAGACCATTTGACTTGTTTGGAAGGAAAGATAGAGAGTAATAAATGATGCCTGTTGGTTTTGAGTCAAGACAATTCGCACTAAAACCAGGTCGCCCAACACAACTTCGTCTCAAAACCGTTTCGTACAAAATCCACCTTGTCACAGGTACATTTTCCTACTTTGTACCAAGACAACTTCACCCAAGTACCATGGGCTCATTACTTTCCTAGGGCATTTTGGCTAGAGTGAACCTCTTGTTCTCAAAAAAAAACATAAACTGTAGAATTAGAAAGAAAAGAACAATGCAAATGTGCCAGTAAAACTGCATGCACATGTACAATCATAGCCTAACGAGTATTTAATTATCGTGCCAAAAGCATCCAGCAATGAAAGCAGTGTTTTCCTACATGTTTCTACTGCTACTAGAAGAAGACGCCACAACTGGTGCGGTACCCTGTACAGAAGTACATAGTTTCTTCATATGTGTTCACTTTTAAGACTTCAATCATGGGATAGATGGGGAATGAAATCCCCATGGGCATTGGTAGGTTACGATATTTTCAGCTTTACTGGTCAGCAACAGTGTAGGACGAATCAGAGTTGTTGTGAGGATGAAATGGTTTGGGGGCGAAGAGGTTATGGTAAGAGGTCATTTGGTGTGAGGTGGTTTTTCATGCAAGATGATGTAGTGCATCTTGGTGGAAAACGTTACTGTTTGTAATTTAGATCATCATCAATTAAATTCGAAGGGGTGGAATATAAAAAGAAGAATTCACGATGAAGGAAATGGAAATTCACTGTGAGTTGCCTCATGGTCGCTTCTTGGCTGATAACCATCATTTTCTAGCATTTTCTGTGGACTTATCCACTGTGGAGCTGTATCATTGCCCTATCTTTGATTGAGTGGCCAAGACGAATAAAAAATGAATTGTTTCTTCTTATTTTTGGGAATTAAACCAGGTTCATTATCATTATAAGTTTATCAGCAAAGAATATTAGCTAGTATTACCAAAACCATGAAAATTCATTTTATTGTTGTTTTTTCAAGTGGAAATGTTGGATATTAAATGGATATACAGTTACCCTAAATCAATTACCCTTTGACGTTGAAATGTGACAAATGCCAAAGCAGAGTGAGGATAATTGGAAAAGCAAAGATGGAATGTTTTTCATTGAATAGTCAGTTTGAAAATTGAAATAAATTTCCACAAAAAACAGCTTTTGACCGTCATTTGTTCAGGTTAGCCAAGGTAACAAAGTGTAAAAGTGATCTTGACGTTGAAGTGGACACCTATGATTAATTGACCACTGATAACTGCAATGTCCCTGTACTTTCAAGGTGCAATGACTTTTAGAATGTCAGCAATACCAGTTAATCAAGCATGGACGTTCAACATGTTCTGTAAACAAACTGAATGTTGAAAGGCATGGCCAAAGATGGGTGACCGCAAGGATTCTCGTAAATGTACAATTATTTATTACAAGCCTATCAAATTTAGTCCCCCAAAAAAGCACTGAATTAACAAAAGAATCATACCAACATTCGGTGAAATCTGATGTGAAGATAAAATGTAACCTCTGGCAAACAATCATAATTTTCCAATAGAGAAGTATTTGACAAGGACATTTTATAAACATTGCATAATGTTATTGCTGGACTTATTGATTTTTGATTTAAGAATCTTCACTCTGTTTGTGTAGAGAGGACATAATGTGATGCAAAGTGGTTCAGTAAATATTGAAATATCTCTATTGCTTTTCATCTTCACTGTAAAAAAAAAATGGCGCTAGTTTTTACATGCAATTCTTTTACCAGATTTCTTCCTGTTTGCTTCGAGACATGCATGACATTTAGACATTTCAGGTAAACAAGATACTGCACAAAGGCAGCATAAATTTTACAGGAGTACCAGAATAATGAAGCAGTAATATTATAACCAGGACATCAGCCAACTACTTTGCTGTTCATCAGAGCTTGATGTAGAAAATACTCTGTAATTATAACCTACATTTTTCAAATTTTATGCAAATAAATGAAAAATGATGCCCATCAATATGGTGATCACCAGGTGATGACGGCAGATTGAAAAAACCAACAGTGAAATACGACTAGTCAGAGCTCAGAATGATCTTATTAAAATTTGATCTTTCCATAGACCCTAAAATATTTTCCTTTGAAGGAAAATGGTTTCTATTGTCTATGGACAGAGCCTGGTGCTAACTATTAATTAAGTACTATATTAACAGATTGTTTCAGTTAGTTTACAGTCATGTTCCTTTTACCGGTGGAACTCTGCTAATATTTCTGTTACAAAAGGAATGTTACTCATTGGATGATAATCATTACATTAATATACCAGTATATTGATGGCGCAAAAACAGTGATCTGATTGTGGAGGTGTGAAAATAACTACTATATTCGCAATATAGCACAGTTTGAACACCTATGTGGTCTCAGCAAGAGAAATATTCCTTTTCTGACATTTAATATAAGAATTTCAATGTACTATTACGATACAGCAATAAACCACTATAGCAACAGGTATACCATTCAGTTTTGACCAATTCGCACCATACTGTATATACACTAGCTATTACTCATGCATATACGTCATTAACTGGTGAAATCTTGTATTATACCATTGCTACTGTAGGTGGTGGTGTGTGAACATAATTGTAAGTGATGCTGCTAATGTCTTAGTGTGAACGGTCGTCATGGGGGTTTTGTGTTTTTCTACACCTTCATCCTGGTTTCAGAGCATGCAAGAAAGTAGCCTGCCTGGCATAAGTGGCAAAAGGCTTTTTGCACCTCTCTTCATCATCAGTCCATCAATCAGTGTTTGGAAAGACTGTTGATGTCATTGCTGCTGAACTTCTCAAGGCCTTTCAGGTTGAAATGCCATGTATGCATGAAATCAGGCAGGTGAAAGGGTGTAGAGTCATCCATTCAGAATTAGGAAATGTGATTTTTCTCTGCAGAGAAACAGAGCTTGTCATTCATACAAGACTATAAAATACAATGAAGAGGTTTCCTTTTCCTTTTGGAACTCTTCCCTCACATCATTGCCAAAAGTAATGTCTTCACTCTGTCTCCTCAACAATTTAATTTTATGTGTGACCTGTTTTGTGGCCAAATTGTTGACTCAGCTATTTGAAATGTGTGAACAAGTCAAATTATATTGACAGTTGTTGTGAAGAGCTCGCTGCTCCCACGGGAATGCTGTCATCTGGGTTGCTTTGAAGGCTTGAAATGGACAGAAATTAAGAATTCTTAAGTAAGGTAGAATGCAGCATTGTGATAACGATGAGACTGTGCCTTTAAATAGAAACACCCATATACTAATTCTGAATTCAGTATCAAAATGCCAACTGAAACTTGGCTCTCACCATTCAGCCATACAATAACTATAGCATAATTTGACACAGATATTTTTTCAAACGAAACTTAATATTATTCAGTAAATTTTCAATATGATCTATTGGTATTCCAGTATTAGAGTATGAATGTTACATTGGTAATCCCATGTTATACCGGTATGTTGATGTTATTGTCATTAGAATTGAAACTGCTGCATGCTAATGTAGGAGAGATAAATAAGTTAAATATTTATCAGTCTTCTTTTTGGACTATTTGAAAACCTTTGACTTGAGTCCACTTCTTGGAAATATAACTCCATGCATCAAGCCATGTGCTGCAGTCCTCTCAGACAGTCTGTGATGGTGTGTTTGGCCTCGCCATCTTCTGATGTTCATAATATTTTTGGTTGTGCTGTCTTATTGCAAGAACCTTATACATAATCAATACATCTTCCAAAAAACAAATAAATTGTGCTGTTCCTATAACATGGTTTTCAAAAATAGAGTAGGTAGGTCGGCAGGGATATTTTTTTCAAAAATATTTTTATTTTTAAGTATGCAATTTTCAGGGTTCAGAGCAATCAAAAACTGGCCACAACATCCCCCAAAAAACTTTTCATACATATAAAAGGAATAAAAAACATAAAAGAATTCCTCATTCAAGCAAAAATCAAATGCCAGGTAATGAATGCATGATTTTATGGGTTTTTTCTTTCTTTTTTTTTTACTCTATGTTTACGTAGCTTTAAAAAGTTCAGGGTCGGCAGGTAAAAAGAGGGTACCGGTAGGTTTGGTTATCGGAACGGCACAATTTTTTTTACTCGCCCTTAGAGCATGTGGCTCTTCAAATTTCAAAATTTATTGATTCATGCTGTGATCCAAATATATGTACTTGTATGCCCCACTGATCCTAAGTGCTGTTTCCATTTTGCTTTCAAAGATTCATCTTGCATTTGATAGATACTCCAAGGTACTGTTTCGTCCTTTCTTCCCTGTTTATGCTCAATGCAAATAAATTCCTTTGTCATGGCATGGGTGTACAGGAGAGTCTCAAATGTGGTGCTCTGACTAAAGTTACTCTCCAGTTGAACGAAACTTGAGATATGTTTAAGTTGGTGTGGTTTTACAAAAATGAGTTTGGTTACCAGATTTCGCTCTACCAGCCTTGATCTCCAGCAATGTTGGAGTCAGGTTCATTTACCATTCTTTCATCATATCAGTGTAAACATTTTCCAAGTTCATATAACACTGTCCCTAATACTTCGAAACATGAAATAATTTTACCATAGAATCCTGCAGTCTGATGACCCATGAGTCTTACAAAGTTCAGTGAATAATATTTACATGGAAACAAATGGTTAAAATCTTAGCTTTCTTCCTGCAACCTGGAAGTAAAAGAAATTATTTATTTATGCAGTGTTTACTCAGTGTGGTTATTCAGCTATGCTCAGACATTCCATCGATCACTCACAAATCACCGGCACTCAAACATAGCAATGGACCGTCCATCCACTGAGGACACCTACGGTATTCACTGTCTTTGTATGAACGTTACCTTTTCATTTCCAAGGTTAGGAGGCCTCTTGTCTTTGTGTAAGGAAAGTCAAAGTACATGTAAATTGGTTTGCTCTATGCAGATGACCCCCTTTGCAAAATCTTGTCAATGTCACAGTATTCTTTTGGCAGCAAACTAGTTTCAAGGGACTTAACCACACCAGTATGTCGGTGCTTCCAGGGCGTGGAAACATTTATCACAAATCTGGTAGTTACAAGAATATTGAAAATAAATGTGCATTGTAAATGCTGTCAGTCTTCAGCTTGTAAACTGCTTCCATTCCATTACAAATGTGTTTTTCTGATCATTCTATATCAGCCCAATGCAAGTAAGTCAGAAATCATATCCAGAATGTCAAACTTCTCAGAACCCTATCAATTTTTATTTTCTGAACAGAAGAAGAATATATTTCAGAGAAGTTATCATGAAATATCATCTGCCTGGCCTTCGTTATCAGTAAAGTCATACATGTATTATAGCGCACTCTGTCAGCCTGAAGGGATGATGAAGATAAATTCATTTCACAATTTTCATGATAATTATGTTGGCCCTGCGGTACATGTAGTAATATGATAGACATGAAGAATTATGCATCCACTGGATTCATACAACTGGATTGCCATATTCTCAAAATATGTCAGTGTTTGTGCAGGGAAGACAATATTCAAGTGTGTGTAAATATTTACTTGGGTAAGGACCCTCAAAAATAAGTGTGTGTATGTACATTTGTGCATATCCACCATTTATGTTGCAAGAACCCACCTTTATCATCAAAATTATTCCTTTCATACGGAAGTGTTTAAATTAGAAATTGCAATGTAATTCATGATATATTTCACTGTATTATTAAAATAAAATTACCTTTCACCTGTATTTTCACACACGATATGTCACATCATGTGTACATTGGCATGTCCTGTAAATACTATTTGCTGACTATATAAACATACAACTGACTCAACTTAGCTTCAGATTCCCAATGAAAATTTCACTGTCCTGTTCTGAAAGAGTGAAAGGGCCAGAAATGTTTGAAAAAGTGGGGGAAAACACTGAACTTCTGTTTCCGTGTAACAATCATTTCCTCCCGTTAAACTTGCATAGTACACAATATGGAACATGGCACAATAGCAAGTTCGTTTATGTACAGTTCACATTTATTAACAGATGTATACAGAAAAGTTATTTCACACTGATGAACAAGAACTGAAAATAGAAATTGGAAACATCAACTTTTTTCTTTTAAACCAAAAGTAAATTTTTAGTACCGTTTCAGATGACAGTAAAATGTGAAATATCATGCTCTCATATTTTCTTGTCAGTGCACAGAAACCCACAGAGAACAAAATGATTGACGCAGAATACCATTTGTGCTGTAAAACACGTTTGTGCTCTACTTCCAATTAAGAGAGTGCAAATATATGTACTTACCGGAGAAATATGAACAGTACCATAGAAAATTAAAAAGTACAGGGAAATTGTCTTTTGATTTACAGGCATACACAACATTTGCCAGAAATGATCTTATTCATAGTGCAAATGGCTGATATAACTGTAGAAACAGGCCACTGCGTTGCTCAGAAAACTGTGAAAAGTCAACGTAACTCTGATCTCGGTTGTCAGGGCTGTTTGCAGTAAAGATAAAGAGGACAGTGTCTTCAAAAATTTGGACTGGATTCATGGAGTCCAGTCCTGGTTTCAGACTTGCCATTGAAGAGGCAGGCAACATTCCCTGTAGAATGGTTACTTTATGTATACCTCATCTGGATTGTCCTAGGTGATTCTCCATCTCTCCATGTTTGGTAGCACACGACAATACTATACGTGCTGAGTCCAGTATCAAGGGTTTCGATAAGTTCAAGCACAAGCACAGTCCCTTAGCCGCAAGTTCTGTGACCGTGCAAATTGCAATACTATAAAACATGCCAGTCCAGCAGTTGTGACATAAACCGTCAGATGATAAACGTTTCCCATCTCTGGAATGCTGTCACATTGACAATACATTCCTCAGATATTTTTGCCATTGTTTATTCATGTCTCATATTTCACAAGTTTTTGACAAAATGAACTCTACAGAAAAGTCTTTGCAGCTCCCTACATATACATGTAAGTGTTTATTGGAATAATGCATGTCAGAATGACACATATGCACTAGTAAATTATCCTTACATTTTTTACCAGTCGTTTTATGTTCTTTTGTACTCCACGCAATCAATGAATTTATTGACATTACATCCTGAAAAATTTTAAGTATTACTACAAAATAAAAGCTACAGAAAAATTCAGGTCTGTGTAGTTTAATGGGCTGTTTGAAATATGGCAATGCAACAGTGATCCATATTTTCTGAATTGCTGGTATCAAGATTTACAATACTCAAGTATCATGTCATATATTTCAAAATTAATGTCATCAAGTTACCAAAATACCACTGAATGGATGTCTGCAACCAATTGTACTTAAGGGCTATAGCACAGAAAAAGTGAGAAAGATTGTTAAACAGTGTACCGTATAGTGTACAAAGATAAAGAATGTTGCCATCCTCGCAAACTATCTATCAAACTACAAGTTTCATCTCATTTGATAATCATTGACTAAATGTCACATCAGTACACATACTTTTACTATGGATGTGTTTGGGATTTTCGAAATCTCAAAATGGCAGCAACAATTTACAATTGCTTTGAACAGAACTCACATTTTGTGAGACATCATGATCACTTATTAGACATTCCACAAAACTCAACCCCTTTGGAAGGGGATCTGTACAACATACATGTACTGTTCTCAGACACACCAGTGCAGTAACCAGTATTTTGTCACAGGGTTTGTATGCACTCAGAAAGTTGCCGGGCTTTGAAATCATTCCTTTAAAAGTCCCTGTAAATTTGTAACTCCTAGAAAAAAGAACATTCACTTTCTGAAAGTCTTGGAAATTTGGTTCTGCTTTACATGCTCCATTGACATTTTGATTTTGACCCAAGTACCGGGTGATCCCACCTTGAAATTGGCATTGTACATCAGTTGCTACCAATGCCAGGAATTTTTGTTCACACTGAGCATGTGGACCCGTAAACCAGAACCATTCTATATCAGTATTGTTTGCCTATTCTGGTATTTTAAGTTGCAAAAAAATTACATCATAGGAAATGTTCACAGGTATTGTTCCCAAATTGATGTACATATTGAATAAAATCTGACAATATTGCAGGTACAATATTAATTAAATACACGCCCGGTTTAACCGAGATCGATACCAAATGTTGTAATTAATTTGATTGAACTAACAATAGTTAGCAATGGAGCCTCAAATGTGATTAGGGATGTAAAACAACTACAGTATCATATATCATTTTCAGTGTTTTCAGACCTTGCTTGTTGAACATACCCACAAATAGCGAATCTGTTTTGAAAAAATTCAACCACATCTACATGGAACAGATTAAAGGAATTCAGATTTTAAAAAAATTCAGCACCAACCAATATCATGATGTACTGAAGGAGTGAAAATCATTAACAAAGCCAGAATTATCTAATCATTTCGAATAATTTTGAAGGATCTATAAACATAAAATACATCGGTTTGATATATCAAATTTTGGACTGACTGACGAAAAAGTGTCATGCCAATGAAAAGTCCTTTTCAAAGTTCTGCTATGTCAGCAGATGTGTATTGACACATAATGTAGCCAGTATTAATTATAACTGCAGTATTTATATAATCTGACACAAGAGTAGTCTGAAAATTTCATGAAGACAAATAGATCGAATAGCAACGTACAGTAATGCATACTTGGCTCATCAAAATGATAGAGACTGACAGCCTGTTGTAATATACCTGCAGTAAATGCTATATATTCACTCAAATTCATAGTCGTTATGATTGTCTAAAAGAGAAAACAAATGGTATTGAAACTATCATTTATCTGTGGCTGGTTGCCATGATGGGTTAAATTTTTGGAGGTCGTATTAAAGTTGTAAGGACTTTCTTTTATAGCAGAGAGGAAAACCACTTCAAGGCCAGCAATGGAACCCATTTACTGCCATAGTATTATCAACTGTGTAAAAGTGTTACATTCAACAATACAATGTACAAGTTGCAATAATAATAGACTATGAATGTCTAAGAAGACAAAAATGTCATTTTATGCATGAAAAAATGTGGAGGAAAATTTTAAAAATTTTTGACAGAAAATATACATTGCTTTCAATAAAAAACCCTTGATATGCTCAGTATAATTTCCAAGAAAGAGTTTGCCTTTTCAATAGTGTTAGGAAAAATATACACTTTACAAAGTTCCGGTATATTATATCCATGGCTTTATATGATTAATGTTCATCAAAGTGATCTAGGACAAAAAAATGTCAGTACATGATTTGCATCATCGTCTTGCTTTACAACAATTTCATAGAGAAATCAGGTATCAGTCAACCGGATTTATTTCCCCCCATGTCCAGGCTGCAACATTTCCCGACATCTTTTAGAGCTTTATTACAGCAGTCGCCGGTCCCACCCTCACCCCTACCCACTCACCTGCAGAGGTCAATTTTAAGTGTAAGGTAGTTGTGTGCATGATTTTATATCACCAAGATTTATGAGTATTCTCTGAGCTATTATCAAGCCCTTTGTTACAAAGTATTTCTTCCTCTTTCCATAGGAATGCGATAATTGCATTTTCCCTATTAGCACCAAAGTATGATTTTAATGACAATCAGGAGATGAGGCTGCTATTGTTAATGACATATTTTATTGTGAAACATGAACTGTTAGCAGTGTTAGACACACTGGCTAGTTGGCTACCTGTCTTTGCAAGCCTGTAGAGGTCACATTTAGCTGATTTAGGTTGATTGACGGGTGTCTTTACCCAGTTACTGCATTCACAGACCGGCTGCCTGTCTGAGCAGACCCCAATCTAAAAATATCCTACTTCGCTGTATGCTGTGAGATATGTGTAGATAGTCAGTGAACCGTAGAGCTCTGTGCTGAGCAGTCGCTGCTGTAGGCGTTCTCTTCTCAGCTCTGTCTCACGACACTGAAATCCAGCTGTGGACTTTCTCGGTTTTAATATCAAGATAACAAGGCTTTTGGTCCGAGGTTTACTTATACAGACAAGGCTAGCATGGAATGCAGTGGTTCTTTGTTACCAGGTTGATGTGTGACGCTGAGGACAGAATTCTGCGGACACTGATATCACAGCCGCTGCACTCCGGTGATAATGGTGTGATTTCCTCCACACGTTATGTAATACATAACACGTAGCTCATAATTCCGTTCATCCACAACACTGAGAATTAATCCAGCCACAGCGGATATCTATCGCAGACTGACTTGCGATAAGGTTTATGAGCGAGCTAAATATTGTGCCAGATAAGCTCAGTCTACCAATGGTCAAGGTAGCAGTGGTCCATAGTGTGAATGGTAAACGGAGATAACGTGAAAAAGAGAAATTTACATTGCTTGATGCATAATATACCACCTCTCTTCAAGCATGGAATTATTATAATTTCATACAACGCACTACTGCTGTAGAATACCCTTGGTAAACCCTATGGTCTTCATCTATTTATTTACATGCAGGAACGGATGTTATATATATGTTGATATATATTTAAACCCTGTGTGTTAAATATACATTTACTGTCACAGTGTGGTAATTCACACGAGTTCAACACAGGAGCCCATAGTCTGTCATATTGTACATGAAGAGAGCACGTCATTTTGAGTAATAGCTGCTTTGCCTCGGAAGAAGAATGCAGAAATCAATATTGGCATGTGTCATTGAACTTTAGCTTGGCTTGTAATTGAGCCAGTGGACTTTATGAATATTTGCTGCTGGCAAAAAATTTTTTTGTCTCGTGATGATGACTCGTGATTACTAATGAATGACAGGCAGCAAGGATGTGGCTCTGACAAGTACAAGTTCATCTGTCTGCGAAACGGCTCATCTTCCAGACTTCCCTTTCCGAAATTCCCAGCCTTCTACACTCTGCGGTGAAACCGCATGGGATGCCTCCTGACACACTTGCACAGCGTCCCACATGTTGTACTGACATTCACACCAGGGAGGAACGTTAGCATCGCCAATCAACATGTTTTGTTTGTCTCTACCACAGCCACCGATAGTACAAGCTGTGTTCCACGGGGATGCTGATGAGGTCAGAGCTCTTATTTATAAAAAAGAAGATGTAAACATTCAGGTAGGTACTTATATTTTCTCAGTATGTCATTGTGAAATGGTTGGTATGTACATCGTTCGTAATGATACTGTTCGTACATAAGCTTATACATGTGTGTGTATAACTCATTACCCTGTCAAACGTTTGAATTCGCGTTTTGACAACTTTACATGTATTAATCTGTTTTGCAATGAAAGTTTACAGCCCTGAATATAGGCATAGCAATAATAATTTCTATTCACGCTTCATTTGCTAATTAATTATAATGTTGATGATCAATTTGTTTTGGTTGAATTCAATTTCTTGTCTTGGAAAGGGTTGAGTAGTGTGGTTTGTTTTTTGCCAGTAAATTTTTTTTATATATATGTCAAAAGATTTAGCCTACAACAAATATATTGAAAGTGTGCTGTGAAATTTCAATCAAACATAATTCCAAGACGCTAATCTATCAATTACTGTAAATTGACTCTATGGATGGGAGCAACAAAACCTCCACAGAAGCTTTGTAATTGCAGAGTGGCTACACTACACATATGCAAAGCTGGCTGTACCATCCATTTAGCAGTACCAGCATTATTTTACATGATTGTACATCTCTCTCCAGCTGGTTTTACAGATGCGCTGCTCCCAGAATTATGTACTTGTACCAAGGGTATTATATTCCCCAGGGTTTCAAAGTTTATTACTACAGAAAAAAAAAAATCAGTCAGAAAGAGAGAGATTCATGTAGGCTGTAATATGTGAAGAGAACTGCATTTATCACTGTCAGAAGCATGCTTGTGCAAATGTGCATGATATACGGTATACTGTAAAGACTCGTGTAAGATGCAAAAAATTTATGTGGCAAGTAGAGTGATATCCATTTTCTACTCAAACACCCATTCCAGAACACCAGCTGCAGTTTCTTTTATCCCCGTGATCATCGTAAACGGAAAATTGCAGGAGAAATGAAGCGTAACATACGATGTTGATGAATAAAAAGTACATGACACATATTTTCTTAAATTCCTATCTGTTTAATGTACAACTAGGTCATTGTGCCTCCTGGTTGGGAAAAAAAATAGAATTCAAGAAATAAAAATAGATAGCTGTGAAATTTGTACCTCCTCATGTCCTACACCCTTAAGTTAACATTACTCAAATACTACGTTTGGGGCTTGCATGGTAGTTGAGTTTGCAAACAGAGCATTGGGTGAGAGATAATGAAATTTTTTTGCGTATTTTTGGCAACCCTTTCATCTCCATTTCCCAATGTAGAGGTCCAACTTTGCCATAGAAAACCATAGGATTGGAACAAACCATACTGATGAAAGGGTTAAAATTTGCCATCTAAAGTCTTAGTAGCACGATGTTGTGATTTCAAGTTTTGTACCCTTGGTGCACTTGTACCCAGACCATTACATGTATAGCATTACTCCGAGCATTTTTGCTGTACTTGAAAAATGTGTCATACATCTTGATGGGGTCAAAGGTCAAGGTGTCACTTACCACCTGTGTGAAATGCTTGAAATTAACATTTATCAGGTTTTCTCGCCATGTGATTTTTAGAAATAGACAGATTATGATGGATGGAATTTTTTTGGTGCAGGACTCCAATAGTATAAGTGACTAGGCAAATTAAATGGGTGCATGTGTACTGTGTATTCTTCATGTATATATACGCATGTAAAAAATGATATTGAAATTGAAAATACACATACACTATGTTTTTGTACATTTGGATCATAGAGGTGTTAAAGCCTTTTTTTGTCATTTTCATCGACATATTATAGAATTACATGATTCATAGGAAGCATATAACCTTTTTATGCACAGTTTGTGAAAATGTGCCTTGGTTTCAAAAGGTTTTGTCGTTCAAATGAACAGTAACCATGTCACTGGCTCCTTCAATTACGTTAAAACAAGACTTTTTTTATGTCACTGAAAATTTTTTCAATTTCTTCCCACTAGAATATTATTTGGCTTGAGTCCAAAGCAATTTAACCTATTGATCCCAATTCCCAATAAAATAAATAAATCCACAATCACCATTGATAACAGTTGGTTTGGGCCAAACCATGGTGGTGAAAGGGTTACTTCTGCATGCAATTGACAATCTTGATGCATCAATCAGGAATTTAATTTCTGTAGTTTTCAATGGCTGACTCATCTTCCAAATGTCAGAAATCTGAATCTTTTCTAATGTGTCCATATTAGACCTCTTTTAAGGATAGTTCAAGCGAAAAGCTATCTAAGAATCGTGGTTGTGTTCATAAATTTGTAAAAGGAGTTAAAAAACCCAGAAGAAACTGTGTGTTGTCCTTTACCCGTTGCCATTCCAAAGGTGCTATAAAACAATATAGTTCTTCTGTAGTGCTTTAATGCCATGTCTGTTTATGAGGAAAAATTGATAGTTGTATGATATGATAGATAGGCAAACGATGTACCATGTCTCAATTGTGTTCGTTGTAGGCAATATATGTTGGTCATAACATTTAGCAAATTACATCAAATCTTTTATGATGAACATTTCCAGGAATTTCTCGCAAAATTCCTTGAATATTTCTTTTAAAGGTATACTTGTCATACATCTCCCATTAATCAAAATTTACACAAATACAGAAAGACACGGCATGACCTTTCCTTGAAATTACAATATTACATCAGGACAGTTGGAGACACAAAAAAACCACTTATTGATAATATCATCATCTGCAGTTCATATAGTTATACAAGTAAGTTTCACAGCGACAGCAAATCTTCCGTGATGATTAATGATAATAATTGCACAGTAAATTCATCCCCAGTGCTTGACATTCACACAGGAAATAAAACCCAACGGGGAATTTCCGGAGTATAGTAATTATTTCAGAAAGAGATAATACCTGTATAAAGACTCCACCCTCACTTTTCATGTAAAGTGGGTACCTTTCATTTACAATTTTTCTACGTTGATTTATCTAATTAGCTTTCTAGCCAGACAACTGTCAGTCGACTATGCTCATGTCAACTCCCCAGACTACAGATAGGGATGTATGTCTTCAGGGAATATTAATTCCATTATGTTAAGTTGTTGAACTTAATGATCATTGCAATAGAAATGTGTTGTTTACCTCGATACAGTTGTTTTGGTAGTTAGAATCGCCAGAGAGCAGTAAGCCGACGCAAGCGCAAAAGTTGCTGCTATTATTGAAAAAAAAACCTGAAATCTATCCTTGGGAAGCGAACATTGAATTCATGTACTGATGTGATAGAATCAATTGTTAATGTGGATAGATTACAGGAACTGTAAATTGTGAAAATGATACACCACAGATGTGAAGGATTGATTGTGCAGAAACCACTACTACAGCTACAAAGAAAGAAAGAAAAAGATTTCTATGTGATGATATTACATGTATTTTTTGGCTACAAATCAAAAATGTGCACAGATTCTGTGACTTTAGAATTTGCGTGTAATGTCTCTGTGCTATGAATTAGAGTATTGTGATGTCAAATGCCACAAACTGCAGCATCCACTCACCTCAATCAAGCCAAGCATTGTGTTTAACTCTGTGTGTTGCTTCCTACATCTTCTTTTATGTTTCTGGTAACAGGACTATGTAACTAGTGATTGCTAATGCAATTCCTGCAATCAGTGAAGTGAACACTTTAAATTTTATTTGATGGTATTCAGTAGATTTCATACTTTGAATAATATGCTTTTCAAGTTTTATATGTAATCATATTTCAGTTTACATCTGATACACTTGGGCAGTTGTAACCTTCAGAGTAGTTGAATATGCTTTCTTTTTCAAAACCAGCAAATAAAACCTCCCCCCTCCCCCCCCCCCCCCCCAGACCAGACGTCCATTTGCAAAGGACAACCATATGCCCTTGTAGCCATTTATGTCCTATCAAAAGAACTGTTGCAATTCAAAGTCAGCTCACGGCGGCGACTGTGCTAAGGAGATAGACATGGTTTGTCTCTCGGTATTTAATTCCGTGCTCTAAAAACATTTGCATGCCAGTAATAGAATTGATACACCCAATTTCCAGTCCAAGATAGCGCATGCTGTCTGTTTTCAATCCGGACGTGGATTGTTCAAAACCACAACTTCAGGCCACTCTTCTTTTGTAAAGGTATTTTCCATCACCACAGGTCAGGGCTTTCAATCAAAATAAAAACTAAATTTTGAAAAATTTGGGACGGAAAAAAACACAGGAAATATGTGTATAGCTTGTTACCTACATGGATGAGCACTGTAACTACAAACAAAAGGGACAAGATGTTACCTGTTCAAGCACCATGGTGTTTTCCTATTTAAAGACTGACAGATGTTCTCTGGTGAAGTGTGATCTAGTAGAGACAATTCAATGATGGATATCGGACGCCATAATATGCAGCAAATATTGACTTAGGATATTAACATCAACACCTATGCATCCAGCTTTGGTTTGACACTGGTGAGCTGTATTGTACAGTTCTTCTGTCAGTACAAGCACCCTAATTTCAATATTTTGATGATTTTTCTGTTTACATTGAAGGATGAAAAGCAAGATTCATATACACCATTGTAAATACCAGCCAATGCTGCCACTAACACATTGATTTACAATGAAGTCTATACATTTGTTCATTTCTTGAATTTCACTGAAATAGACATGGCATGTATACCGGTATATGTTTGTTAGTCCCCACGGACACCGTCCGGGGGGACTTATAGGTTTGGTCATGTCCGTGCGTGCGTTCCGTGCGTGCGTCCGTGCGTGCGTCCGTCCGTTCACGCAGATATCTCAGAGATGCAAGGAGCGATTTCATTCAAACTTGGTACAAGGATTACTTCATATGTCATACAGATGCAGGTCGATTTGTTTTGTGATACGATCCAATATGGCCGCCAGGCGGCCATTTTATTACGATATTTTCATGTACAGAGCCATAACTCAGACATGTTTCAACCAATTTTATTCAAAGTTGGTACAAGGACATTGACCAATGTCATAGATATGCACGTCGATTTGTTTTGTGATACGATCCAATATGGCCGCCAGGCGGCCATTTTATTACAATTTTTTCATGTATAGAGCCAAAACTCAGGCATATCTCAACCGATTTCATTCCAAGTTGGTACAAGGACATTGACCTATGTCATACATATGTACGTCTATTTGTTTTGTGATACGATCCAATATGGCCGCTAGGCAGCCATTTTATTACGATGTTTTCATGTACAGAGCCATAATACTCAGACATGTATCAAGCGAATTTATTCAAAGTTGGTACAAGGAGATTGACTACTGTCATACATATGCATGTCAATTTGTTATGTGATACGATCCAATATGGCTGCCGTGCGGCCATTTTATTACAATTTTTTCATGTACAGAGCCATAACTCAGACATGTTTCAACCAATTTTATTCAAAGTTGGTACAAGGACATTGACCAATGTCATAGATATGCACGTCGATTTGTTTTGTGATACGATCCAATATGGCCGCCAGGCGGCCATTTTATTACAATTTTTTCATGTATAGAGCCAAAACTCAGGCATATCTCAACCGATTTCATTCCAAGTTGGTACAAGGACATTGACCTATGTCATACATATGTACGTCTATTTGTTTTGTGATACGATCCAATATGGCCGCTAGGCAGCCATTTTATTACGATGTTTTCATGTACAGAGCCATAATACTCAGACATGTATCAAGCGAATTTATTCAAAGTTGGTACAAGGAGATTGACTACTGTCATACATATGCATGTCAATTTGTTATGTGATACGATCCAATATGGCTGCCGTGCGGCCATTTTGTTACGATTTTTTCATGTACAGAGCCATAATACTCAGGCATATCTCAACCGATTTTATTCAAAGTTGGTACAAGGACGTTAACCTATGTCATACATATGTAGGTCTTTCTTGTATGTAGGTCATTCTTGGCCATTGAGCGCTATCTGTATCAAAGTATTTTATCACAGACCTAATTAATGAAGAGGACTCTATCCTCTCTGAGGACATGTAATCAAAGTACCCATTAACAAGTGGGGACTGTGTCATCAACGATGACTTGTTTCATTTCATGTGTATGTTTTTTGGTGTTTTTGTGTGTCTGTCTAAAGCTGCATATTGGATACCATTTTTGTGTGTATGTGGTATGTGCTTATAAATACTCAGGTTCATAAAAGAATCCAGCAGCCAGTTTTACTTCTTGGTATAACAATTGAGTGTTCATGCATTCTTTTCAGATAATTCTGCTGAAAAGCCCATCACACCATTCCCATGATTTGATGTATAATCTTCTCTCCCCTCCTATTTGAAAATGGAATATCCTTTACTCTCACTACAGCACTGTGACTACATTACTTTCAGCAAAAATCTGCCAGATGTTCAGTTTCTCCATCTGCCCTGAAAACCCTCTAATGTTAAAATTGCCCCCTATTTTTTTTTGCCTAGGATATGGAAAGGCGGTCTCCATTACATGCAGCAGCATATTGTGGTGAGGCTGAAATCGTAGACTTGCTGATACAGAGCGGTGAGTATCATTACAGATTGCTGCAGATGCTGAAAAAACAATTCTTTCTCAAAATGTTATGTAGTCAACCGTGACATCAGTTGACATGATGGTCGTCACTGGTGTAAAAATACTACACTGATTCACAAATCCTGGATGGATTTTAAAATGATGAGATGAAAGTGTACATGCTCTTTCTTTTGATGCTGGACAGAGAAAGATATTTTACTCTTTAAATATTGAAAGGCTGCAAACGATGCCAAGACTAAATTATTGTTTTTTCTTAACGCAGGAAATGTCATGATAATGCACTCTTTCCTTGTCCAAATTTTTGCAGATGACAATATCTTTTGTGTAGATATCATGTTATACTCAATGCCAAGAGATTTCTCAATTTTCTTTGTCCTGTTATACTGCAATATACAATCTGATATTGATTTACATATATGGTATTAGTGTTCACACACCTGCTAATCTGGTTATTTTGCCGATAATAAGTTAAATTACTAGCTTTATTGAATAATCTCGCCATCTTATAGTCGCCAATTTCATTTATTATGTATGATTCATATGAAAAACCTAACAAAACTACATCACTATCGTTAGTGGCAAGCGGTGTGCGGTGTATTACTCAAGGCCTGTTTGCAAGCATACCTTGTGAACACTTTGATGATGTCATTTTGACAACCACTCGAAATGACTTGTCAGAATTTGGAACAGGTGAAACATGTAATTGGAAAGTACAAAAACCCTTTCCTTCACAAACAAAAATAAAAGCTAATATCAAAATATTGTATTACTCATGTTTTACATTTCAAGATGGTAATTTCATATTAAGAAAAGTTTAATCATGAATGATTTGTGTATACCAGAAGGACACTAGCTTACATGTACATCCTACTTGTATAGAATTCTACTACAGCTTAATGGGCTCAGTGTTGTACAGTGTTGCTATCATTTGCCTATGAAATATTTAGTGTACTTGGTGATTTATATTCAGTTTCTTAAATCGTTTTGTTTCTGTGAATGTTATCACTGATTCCACCCCACGTTTGGAGGTAGGGTTCCGTTACTACATGTAAAACCACATCACGATACTGAATCACAAGCTGTGTTGCAGAGACCCCAACACTTCATCAGGACACTTGCCATGGCCTGGGTCATAACAATGGTTTCTCATTTGTCCATAAACCATATAAGCAAAGCATTGAAGAAAGAAACATGGCGTGAACCACTTGTCACCATACCCCTGTACTTACAGGTCAAAAGACACACCCCCATACTGTACAGGACATAAAGGTCAAACCGGACACAATACCGGTGCTTAAACTGTGTTTCCTCTGGTTTCTGAAATTTTGTAGTAAATTTACGAATTGGGTATTGAAACTTTTAGTAAATTTTGAAATTCATAAGTAAACTTAACCGTTCGAATACGGAATATCATTCAATCAAATTCAAATTAAGTACAACATGTGCTTAGACAGAACTATTTTGAGGTTTGGGGGCCTTCAGCTCTCAATCAACTAGCTGCTTCCTTGCATTCGTATATTTACGAATCAACAATGAAAAAAATTAGTAAATCATCTAAAAAATTAGTAATTTTACGAATTTGAGAGTGGCAGAGGAAACACAGTTAAATATACGCATGCACCACAGCAAAGTGCAAATAAAATTCATTTTGACAAATGACTCAATGATGCATAATCCATGAATACAGGGATCAAAATTTGGTTGGAATTTTAATAGTTTTAAAGATAAAAAGATCAAAATAAAGTTTAAAAAAGTGAATATGTGAACCCACTTCAACTGTTTGTTGTAATCAGTTAAGGTGGTTGGAAAGGCTATTTTTGCACCAATTCTTTTCTCAGAGTTAATGTCAAGTTTCAAGTGTTAGAATCAAAATATTTAGTTCAAATTTTCAGGATAACTCCCTTAGTTAATATTTTCTCCAAAGAATATAAAAATTGTATATTTGCAGCCATGATTTTGAAATATGACACCAGTAAATATTAAAATTAATTTTTCATATTTTTTTACATATTTGAATTTAATAATAATTGGATAGTATTAATATTACCAAATTAGTTATAAATATGTTGACACTATTTATTGTAAGATTTGTACGGCAGGATTTGTAAATAAAATTTGTTTTTATGATTTTATATATCAAAAAATTATTAAAAATTATTTCAAATTTCAAAATGTGATTTTTCAAAAAGTACTTCAAATACAGGAAAATTGTGCCGTACAAATCTTATCTGTAACCTTGTTAATAGGCTGTAAAAATTCCATGTCCATATCTCATTTCAAAGTTGGATTAAATTGGTATACAATTATGTAGGAAAACTGTTATTCTGTCAAAAATGTTGAAAACAAGCCATATTTGCACCCCTCTTTTGAAGTCATAGAGCAGTTTTTTTTGTTAATCTCACTTTTGACACCTCTTTGACACTCAAAGAATCTAAAAATGCATTTACAATTATAGCAGTCACTCACTCTGAATGCCAGCACCGCCTTGTCAAACTTTCCTGAAAAACAGCAAATAATGACTTTCCCTTTTCAAACATTTTATTAAAAGCTAGGGGACCTCTACCATAGTTAATACACTAAGGACTCCCCAACTTCTTCTTATTTGGTCAGTTTTTCAGAAGTTTTAACAGGCTATAACTCTGCAATGCCTTTGTGCCCAAATGTCTAGTTTTTTTTATTCCACAGAGAATGTTGACTACTTTCATATTTTAATAGTTTTGTTGAAATTTATAACTGACGCTCTAGCCTTTACAACCACCTTAAGTCATTGATATGTCATGGGACCACATGAACCTTCATGTAGTGATTGTCAAATTGTTACTACCTTTGACCCCATCAATGACAGCTGCATACCCAAGCTGCCACTGAACGGCATTTTGACATATTTCTTATCATCCTAGCATAAAGTCTTCAAGTGAATATTTATTGCCCTGTAGTGGAGGAGCCCATTGCATGCTCACTCATCCATTTCTCCATAATATCATAGGTGCCAGAGTTAATACAAAAGACAACAGGTGGCTCACTCCTCTACACAGATCATGTGCTTCAAGAAGTGAGGTGAGTGTCTAGTTTATTGTATCTGATAAATCATTGCTATATAAACATTTGTGTATTCTTTATCATCAAGTTATCCCCACACCTTCATTTTCACTACCATGGATCAAGTTCTTATTATTTTAAGTATATTGTCAAAAATAGTAGAATTCAAAGCACAGTATCAATATGTACATCTTCTTATCCTGATGAAATTTTTAACCCACTGAATCCTTCACCAAAGTCTTTCACATTGATGACCTTTCCTGCCCACTAAACCCATGCTCTGGTGAACCCAACCTTCCTAGTAACTGTACCCATTTGCGCCCGTATCCAACTCTTTCTAACCCTTTAACTGTTGGTTAAATCCCTAACAAATCAATCCCTGTCACACTAATGACCCTTTACTGTGCATTCATTCACTGCTCCAATGAAACCTCACTCCCTCCTGTATCAACAGCTTCCATATATCCCCAAAACCTTCATCTTGTTAACCCTTCTGCCCATCCCAATATTTTCACCCAACAAGCCCACAAATCCTGCTAAACTACCTTCTCACTCTTTTCACCTTATCAGACCTGACTCTGCTAACACATCCACATGTACCTGCTAACCCCTTTCAACCGTATCAAATCCCCTTACCCTGCTAAGCCTTCATCCCACTTACTCTTTCCACCCTATCAAACCTGACTCTACTAACACATCCACATGTACCTGCTAACCCCTTTCAACCATATCAAATCCCCTTACCCTGCTTAGCCTTCATCCCACTTACTCTTTCCACCCTATCAAACCTGACCCTACCAACACTTGCATATGTACTTGCTAACCCCTTTCAACCCTATCAAACTCTGTCACCCTGCTAAGTCTTTATTCCCACTTGCCCTTTTCACCCTGTAGAACCCTTTCAGCCAATGGAGCCATTTCTTTTCATGAACAGTTGCTCCCTATGTAGATCCGGTGAAACCCTGAAATCTGCAAGCATTGGGCTGAGCTTTTGTAGGTTAGAGTGAAGCATACATTACCCAAGTGAATGCCACACAGGAATTTTTCCTGGAGGCTCAATGATCACTCACATGTGGCTGGAAAATGAACTTTCAACATGCAGACATTGTTTGATGTTGCTACAAGACTCCAAAGTGCCCCTAGCCAGCATTAGAAGACATGGCATGAACTCCACACTGCAGATTAGATAGTTGAAGAGAAACTCACTTGACCTGTTTTCTAATCTAAGACGTAAAAAACTGTCGGAAGTTTAAGATAACTGAAATGATTTAAGATGGCCCTTTATTGGTGGTATGAGATTTCTCAGTCATTATCCCACCACAGAGTTATATCTTATCTCAGAAGATTGCCAGTCTCTTTACTTCATTTCCCTAATACATAAAATCTGCCTGGTTCAGAACCATCTTAAAGTTCTATGACACTACCCCCTTGAATCTCAAACCTCATACTCATAGCGTAGGGTATCAACTCTCCCAGATAACTGTGCAGAAGGTTTTTTGCATGTGATTTCGATGGCAGTGTAATTTCATCTATGAAATACGTACAACCAGTGAACAACATTTTGATTTAGATGTTTTGGTGACTGGATTACTGTTTGCTTCCAATGTCAAGTTGAAACAAAAATCCATGCTCAAGATAACTTTTCTGCAGCTTTTTTAGTCCCCACGGACACCGTTCGGGGGACTTATAGGTTTGGTCCCGTCTGTCCGTCCATCCGTCCGTCCGTTCACGCAAATATCTCAGAGATGCCTGGAGTGATTTCATTCAAACTTTGTACAAGGATTACTTCATATGTCATACATATGCATGTCGATTTGTTTTGTGATACAATCCAATATGGCCGTCGTGAGGCCATTTTTTCATGTGCGGAGCCATAAATCAGGCACGTTTCAACCGATTTTATTCAAAGTTGGTACAAGGACATTGACCTATGTCATGCATATCCACATTGATTTGTCTTGTGATACGATCCAATATAATAGGTTTACATCAAAGGTACATCAAAGCTTCTAAATCCCACTTCATGATTGTTGAGAAAGCTGCTCTCTGAATATGTATACCGGTACATGATATCTCCCATGTGTTTGCAAAAACTTTACATCACCAGTCCCAACTCATGATGAACCATCGCTTGCTTCTGCAGGAGGTGGTCAAAGTTCTTCTGAAGCACAGCGCAGACATCAATGCCAGGGACAAGAACTGGCAGACCCCTCTCCATGTGGCGGCGGCCAATAACTCAGTGCAATGTGCAGAGTTGATCATTCCACAACTGACCAATGTCAATGTCAGTGATAGGCAAGGCAGGACCAGTCTACACCATGCTGCTTTCAATGGCCATCTCGAGGTAAGTGTTGGTCTTCAGTTTTGCCATGTATTTAGACTACAGGAGTTTAGAATGTGTGGAAACAAATGGCTGTAGACTTTAAACTTGTATATAATAATGTAAAATGAATAAATAAGTAAATGAACAAAATTATGTATTTTTTATTTATTTATTCATTCATTCATTCATTTACTCATGCATACATATAAACACACACACACATACATACATACATACATACATACATATATACATACATACATACATACCGTACATACATACATACATACATTACATACATACATGTATGCATGCTGCAGGCATACACACACACACACACACACACACACACACATACATACATGTACATACATACATACATACATGTGTGCAGAAAAAATAATTCCAACAAATGAACATTGATCATGGAAAAAGTATGTAACCGTATAGATCAATAGAAGGGAAACACTATGGTACATAAGTATTGATGGTTGTTCAGTTGTAGGGTCCCAACAGTACCAGGTTATTCAAATTTGCATGTAGTAATCTGCAGTCTGCGTTTGAGAGCAGCCAGTAAGTGAATTATCAAGCAATTAATTACGGAGGATAACACAACCTAAACTGCAAATGAGTTACAGTGAAACCACATTCAAGTCATGTGTCAGTCTTTATCCATTAGCTGGCATCAGACATGTAGATTTTTGTCATAAAAAACTCAATCAATAGACATACTTCTAGCAGAGAATAAATTTCATTGCAGATTGCCTTAAAAAAATCTTCACATGTATTTTTGGGGGAAGAAAAGATCTTTTACAGGATGTATGCACTGAACAAGAATGTAATGAGGATAATCCTGAGATGATTAACTTGTCCAGTCCAGTCTCCAGAGCTTCTCAGATGTACTTAATAAAACTTTGATCGCTTTTGAAATGGCAGGAATTAACAGCTGTACATTGTTGGTAGCTGTCTTGCTTCACAAATGATGTCGTAATTAAGGAGAAGTTATTGTCAGGTTTTAACTGTAATTGGTACAAATCCTTTATCTAGCTTGTCCTTAAATCAAATGTTCGTGTCAATGCAATTCTTGAATCATTGCTTTGTGGTGATGTTTTATTACACCGGGTTACGTTGAATGGTAAGGTTGTACCAGTACACACATTTGACGGAGATTGGTGCATTACTTAATTCTGTGATGCTCTCTGGGCATATACAGTTACAATTTACACAATACGAGTATCAAATAGACATTGCTTGACAAGATACCGCTGTAAATCATCAAAATTTGTACTAAAATCTTCCTGTATTAAACAAATCAAAATTTCAAAAAGTGTTATATTATCAAGGTCATAAATTCAACAGTTAAATGGAAAGCAGGCTGTTCATGCAAAGATTTGTGAAAATGGTTTACAGATCAGACTTGAAGCAGGTTGTATGAAAGTGGAACAGACAACCGGAGGATCAATCCAATTACCTTCACACATTGTACTTACCCTTCGGAATATAATGTCTGTATGCATGCATGTCAAAAGAGGGCCCATCCATCATAGCCTTGTTATGTCTGTCTGCAGTTTCCATTGATATTTGCCAGACCTCTATTATCATTCAAAGTCTTTCCCCACTGTCTGCATTATGCTCCGTTAATTGCAAAGAATATTAATTGATGCCTATCGCTAATTTTGTAGCTACTATAGACTATAGTCTATAGAAGCTATTGGGATGGGTATCCGTCCGGCGTCAGTCTGTATGTATGTATGTATGTCCGTTTGTGAGGCGTCTGTCTTAATCTGAAAAATATCATTTTGAGAAACTGTTTTTTTTAATTTTTTGATATTGTTGGAAATATGCAAATTAGCACCAAAAAAGGCGTTTTGGTAAAAATCTTCTTCTTCATAACCGCTGGTCAGACAGCTTTGTTATTTGGTATACAGGTCCCTAGGGATAACCCAACTTAGATTTGTTCAAATTGTGATGAAATATGCAAATCTGTATTTTTAAGGAATTTTTTTGTCATTTTTGGTCAAAATATTTGTTTCTCAAAAGTTACAAATCTTCAATTTTGTATTTTTGCCACTTTTGGTCAGGCCATCCTGAAATGAGCAATCAAAGATATCCACGTTCTTCATCAATACATGTGTCACAAAAAGTTATTCTCTACATAACAGCAGAGCTCTGTCGACTGTTGGGTCGCTTGTTTTTTCAAAACCGCTGGTCAGACAGCTTTAATATTTGGTTTACAGGTCCCTAGGATGACCTTAGTGAGATAATTTCATACAGTCAGGAAATACTTAATTTTGTATCCATGTCTATAGTAGCTTCAGGGACTTTGGCCCTATGTTTTAAAAAAGATGTTGTTGAAGCCTTTTGTGTAAATGTGGTCAGTTTTAAATAACCATCTTCAATTCTGGGTTTTGAAAAAAAGCTGAAATTGTAAATTGCACAGGCTCTGTTCCATGATTTTCTGATTGTGAGTGAAAATACCAGGTATTCCTGTACACAAACATTATGATAATGCATCGAACAGTAGCATTTGAAGAATGAAAATGTTGATTCTGTAAGTCTGTCATATTAACAGAGGTCATCTGGAGGAAACAATAGTGCATGGATATCTGTAAATTTACACGCCGACTTCATTCAATATGATCTGACCATCTCTGTCATGTTTTTTGAATGTTTGCAATATAAGTAGGTGTTGTGATACTGTAAGCCGATATTTTTCTCCAATTTCTCTTCCTTGTTCAGTGCAGTTGCTCCAAGCATGACTATATAAAAGTGCAAAATTATCAATGTGGATATGCCACTGCAAACTTTGACAGCTTCAAAATTAATACAAAAATATTTAAGAATTTAGAATATATTTATCACTATTCTTGACCTAGAAATATGAAATTACTTTTACAGAAATGATCAATGGAAGGTCATTTTTTATAGGAAATATTTTGTCCAGTGTACAGTTTTGCAAGTCACAGGAGAACAAAGGTGTATTTTTAGGACTGTCAGCTGCAAGTGGACTGTGGGGTCAAATTCTCTATCGGCAGCATTATCAGATTGTAGATAGTGGCTAACATTTTGCTGCCATTAAGAAACAGGATACTAGCAATATATCACAGCTCTCTGATAATCAAATTGATGTTTGTAGAGCTATGTTGTAATTCGGTTGCGTCTCTTTTGAGCCAGTTCAGAAATCGACAAGGTCAGATTCAATTTTCCTATTATGTATATTGTCTTCACTTCATTTCAGAGGGGCGTTTTGTCAGAGGGTAGTGTTTTACAGAGAGATTGTAACTTACAAATCAGAATGCAGTGTTCGTGACACATGTTATTTCATTGAGTGGGCTAGGTTCTCATAGATTAAATATTCCGATAGCTAACCCGTACAAATCACATTTGATTCGAGCTGTTGATTGTATCAGATTTAATTTGTTGCATTTGAAGATGTGTTAGGATTGCTCCAAGTATCCAATTTGACAGTACAGTGTCGCCAATGGATAGAAATTGGTCAGTTCCGGTGATTACAGTGATTTGCTCTTTACTTCTCAAAATCACCATTTGTGGTGTTCAGAAACACATTCAGGACGCGTGTCCTAACACCTACATGTCTTTAACCCTTATCCTGGCAAGGTCATAGGTCGCCCTCAGGTCAAGATGGTTAAATCTGATGGGGCGTAACATGACCTATGTGATGCATTTCATTAAAGACTCAAACATTTGAATGCCTATGAAAACATAGATACTGTAAACTTGATTCTGACCATACAAAGCTACTACAACAGAGCTTAGCACAACAGACCAAGCTGAGTAGGTGAAAATACCTGTAGTTTTTGGCTCAATGCTGCTTTTTTGCTGACTCAGCAGATCGCGTCCAGACCAGCCTGGTAGGATAAGGATTACTAACACAAGAAGTGTTATGACCTGAAGGTCAATAGTGACCTTGTCTTCCAACTGTTTGTCCGAATACCATGCAGACAGTGGTGATTTTGCAAAAATATGATGAAAATCTCAATGCCACACATCAAAATTCACCTGTTTTCTCAACACTGTCAGTTTAAGTCATGTCATGGTGCTTAAAATTTAATAAAAATGTGACCCTGCACTAAATGGCAAATGTAGAAATACTGTTCATGTAATGACATGCTAGTAATTTTGAACAGCTTACAATAGAAGGGGAAAGTTTTAGATAACACATGCTAATACCCATGTCATGCATTCGGTAATCTGTATTTACAAGTAAAAATTATTGCAGGCTTGGTACATCAAGGTTGGTTGTCTAGTTTTCGCTTTCCTGTGAGTTCGTTCACCTATTACGGTATTGTTGAGTTTCTTGTATTGAAAGCATTTTTTCCGTGATACTCAGTAAATTGTGATGGTAGTAGTGATTCAAACTTACTTCCAAATCATCAGATTGTATGCAAAATGGTCTATTATATTCTTTTTCAGTTTTTGAGAAATTGAGAAAAAAATGTTCCAAAGGAAATGAAGATTGACCGTCTGTGTCAATACAAGAAACAAATGTCATTAGATGGAAAGCCATCCAGACATCATTTTTGTCAGCAGCGATACTGTATGGTACATATTTATCAATTGTGAACACTCTGAATCAGAAAAAAATGAATTTATGAATTTTTTGTAAAATTCATGCTAAGAAGAAAATGCATCTGATCATCTTATTGTGCTCAACCTAGACACCATGTTTCATCTTGTCAGCATAGCTTGTATGTTGCCAGCATTGTCGACGACCCTTTTTTAATATGCATGTCTTCTTTTTGACATGATTTAGGTTATCTTTTGAATCATTGGAGCAACTATTTGATGTGTTGTTTTGTTGTGCGAGACGTGCAAAAGAAAATGTTATGAGTGCTCTGCTTAGGTGGACAAAGAAAGGATATCTGATATGCACCAGAAATCCATGATGCATAGTATTAGAATTTCAGATTCACTGAGGTAAAATGTGCCTCGGAGACGTATTCAAACTCTGAAGTATTTTCAATACTTTGCAGGTATCCTGCCTGGGAAGATTCTGAAAGCTTATGGAGTAAATTATATTTTCAGTCTCCTTTGTATGAAAAAACAAATTTTATTTTACCCTGTAGGGAAAAGACTAGGACGGCGTCCATTTTTCAATAGAATTAACGTTAAATCATAGGTAAATTATTTCAGTGGTACCAAAATTTGCCCGGTGACCCCTAATTTTTGTTCTTGATTTTGAAAGAAAATGGTTTAAATTTTCCTTGAGGATAGCTTGAGCAAAATTTGAATCCTCCAGTTTCAAGATGTGTGTGTGTATACCACCTTAAATTTGGTTTTTATCAAGGAAAATTCACAGCTGTCCATGCTGTGTTAAGAAGTTGAATCCTGTATTTTTCAACTAGAAAAAGACAAATAAAACTTGTGAAAGAAATTATCAAATATTTAGCTATTCAGTAGAGTCCAGCTTTACCCAAAATTTTCAATTATCTTCCAAAATGATTCTAACAAAATGTCATGTACCAAGGAAGTCTGTATAAACACCTCTGCTACGATTTCAGATCATTACACCAGTCCCACTGTACTATTTTTGATGTGCAAATGTCAAGAAAGATAACAACCAAGATGAGACCAGCCACAGTCAATCTGATCAGATATTATTTGTCAAAGTAAAATGTCATCTGTCCCGTGTGTTTCTCTCCCCGACTGCAATTTAAAGTTTTGTCTCCTTCTCCTCTTAGATAATTCTAAATATAGAACGGTTTATATCGAGGGCTTGACATCATCACTTTAAATTAGTTCTGTCCACTTTCAAATGAAATTATGCTTTTCCTCCCGCAGTAATTGTGTGTAATATGCATCACATCTGTGTCAAATTATCGAGTGAAATTTCATGAAAATCTCTTAGTATTCAATAAAAAAATTCTGTCGACCAGAAGTAATTAACTTTTACCAGCATACCAGACGGAATCAGCGAAGGAGTTATTTTTGTATCGTGGAATTCAAAATCCCTGTGATACTTGAAACCAGGAAGAACCGATGCGGAATTCATGAATTGTGTTACAAATATCTCGTGTCTGCGGTTATTCCAAATGAAACTTGACATCCTGCTAGTTAGCATCTAATGTGCTCTGACGTCATATGCATATCGGAGTGGCTACTTGCCCAGTCTGAGGAGAGTAGGGAACACTGCACATGGAAATACTTTCTCCGTTGAAATTCCATCCGTTATTGGGAAAATCTGTATTTAATCTTTAGTCCAGTACCTGCATGATACGTTCATTGCTGTTGAACTATTGGGATTGCATAGCTGCCTTGGGTGTTGACTCTTATTTTACACTGAGAACAGGAAACGACACATTTAGAAACTGTTATTAAGGTTGTTCCAGACGACACTGCACAAATCAAATTTGTAATTATGACTGCATTTTCTGCAATAATATTTAAAGCGCAATCATCATTGATTTCCTAATGATATTAAAATGGAGTCACATTTCATGAATATCTGGTTAGAATCTCTGTGCAAATTTTAAATACCTCTAATCTTTATATCTACCCTGGCCTACAGATGGTTGATCTGCTGCTGTCTAAAGGTGCAAGCATCAATGCGTTTGATAAGCGTGATCGAAGAGCCATACATTGGGCAGCGTACATGGGTAAGTCACCAACATTGTGAGATTTTCACACGAATTATCAAAGCTAGAAAGAAGTGAGAAATATGTCATTTGTGGAAAAACTAAAATTATAAAAATTAGAAATAGGTGAGAATTTTTTATCAAAAGGGAATCAATATTGTCAATGTAGACAGAATTCTCTTATGGAAAAAAAGTGCTTGTTTTATCATGTTTAGACATGCGAGAGGTTTCTCAAAGTTTTTTTCTCTGGTCCAGTCATTACTCCTATTTTTAAAGAAATGTAGTCAGAAACGTGCATTTTACAGTTATGAAAAGGCATCAATTTTATGATTACACAGGAGGTGCATTACAGATATTTAGTACTGATTTGGATTTTGTATCTTCTAAAACGCCATACACAAAATAATTTCTGTTCATTTTACGTAGTGATGTCTACCAATCAGAAACCCCTTTAACTTGTGTTAAACTAAGCAAGTAGGGAGGGTTGCTGCATTATTTCAACTGGCCTTCTACAAAAATGTTTTTACTTGATGGAGTTCCTTTGCTCGTTTTACGGTACATTTGAAACGGCCGTTGTCAGAAAATATTCTTCAATTTGTTGACTCGCCAGGTCACGTTGAAATTGTGAAGAAACTGATCAGTCACGGAGCTGAAGTGAACTGTAGAGATAAGAAGCAGTACACGCCGTTACATGCAGCAGCTGCCAGTGGACAAATATCCGTGGTCAAGTTGTTCCTAGATATGGGCGTGTCGGTGAGTCTTGTACTGTACCTTAGGAAATATAAGTTTCTTCAGATATTGGACCATCACACTTTGCTCAGCAGCTACCATCAATCTTACAGACGGTATCTGTACCTTCCTGAACTGTAACCACCTCAACACCGATTCTTCCGATGACAAAGTCCGTGATTACAGGTTTATTACTAAATATAACTGCACAAGTGTGACTCTGTACACTGCTGCTTGAGTGCTGACAAATTTTGTCAGTGTTGCATGTGCAGATGTTGTTGAATAGCATGTAGTCTGAGCGATTAATGTGTCTTTTAGTTTTCATTGTAACACTGGCAGTCGCCAACTAAGATGTATTTTCGTTGTTCTTACACACATAATTTCCTAATGTAATCCAAGAATGTGGACAAATATTTATTTTTGCATACTAATGAGAGACAATGACATCATTTGTGAACAGCTGAATTCTTCTGATGAGTTCATTTCAAATTACAAATAACATAGTTCTATCAATGACATGCAAATAAAATATTTGTCCAGAACGTGTCGTTAGACTGTTTGAATTTTTGGGTAGAGGAATAACAAAATGATAATTTATTTGTACCAGAATTGTGGTAAAGTCTAGCAAAAGCCCCCTTTGAAAGACTCTGATGATGAGCTGCAACAATAGCCCAGGCAAAACACGAAAAATTTGTCCGAATTTCTGTCGGTAGAGGCTAATGTTGCACACATTGTCGTCACAAACATACAATCATAGGTACCGTTGTTCTATTGCTTCAGCTGTCACTATTATTGCACCTCCTCCATGTTTAATTTATCCAACCTGGTCTTTTGTTTTACTTCACCACTAGCAATTTCTAAAATTCAATTATTGTAATGTCGTACAAACGATAAAACTTATTTTGTCAGTTGAATGTTGCTCTGGAAAACAGTCACTCATGTTTATTATTGAACATTCACTGACTTCAAATATTATGAATCCAGTACACACGAACAAGGTGCCTACTGCATACATGTGATGTAATAGACATCTTTTATCAGACAGATCTAGAACCACAGGGCTGCAGTCTGTAATGACTCACCAATTTTTTTTGCAATAGATTGATACTCCTAATTCCTATGGCAACACACCGATGCACGTTGCGTGTCACAACGGACAGGACGTCGTAGTCAATGAATTGCTGCTCTATGGTGCTTCAGTCGATTCACTCAACCAAAAGGGACAGGTAAGTTGCAATATACAACCACACTGTGGAATTCTTTACATGCTGCCAGCAAATTAAAAATTTAGATTGAATGAAACCCACCATGGGAATATGGCAGTTTAAACACCTGTCTGTGTTGACACAAGGAATGCGCAGTGCTATACATATCAGAGATCCAATGATATTATTGGATAACAGTTTTCAACAGAATTGCAACTTAATAAACGTGTTACGATATTTGTCCCAAGTCTCAAGACGGCTAGAATATGTTCAGGAGTGTACGGATCATCAAGGGATACCATAAACCTGGTACTTAAATTATCTTATACATAAAGTTCCCAAGATGTATTAGTTATTGTGGAATTTCCACATATTCAAAAGATGACGAATTCATGATGCAAATTACCATTTCCCCATGTAATGTTTCAGCTACATAATTGAAAAGAATGGGAGTGAGATAGCGTGGAAGAGTTTAATTCTGACCCCATGTGTACTATCATCTCTATTGTTACTGTGATTAGACTTTGTGCAGTTAGTCTTGTGGATTGAAGCATGCTACACATGGTATTATTACCAAATCTTGAAACAAAGAAGTGCTTGTTACATTTTCGCCTATTGAAAAAGACCCATATATCACCGAGCTACATGTAACTTGTTACAATTTTTAGGGCAACCCTGCTCAGGTGGCGCAAGTATTTGGTGACTGTAAATTTGAACAAGCTTTCACAAATGCACATCTGACACGTGTGAATCATTGATTTTGTCACTTGAGAGTGAAATGAAACACAGGCAGTCAAGCACTGCGGTGAAACCAGGATGAAGCATTGGGGAGATGTAAATTTCTTATCCCTTATTAAAAGAACTTAAACACACACACCTATAACCTGTCAACTTAAAGAGATATTTGTGTTTAGTGAAATGATTAGTAAGGGAAAATGTTGATGACATTCAAAGATTACTGTCAAATGTGCCATATTCATGTATACCGGTATTCATGGTGAAGATGACAAAATTTAAGTTTCAAAAATTTAAATTTAAACTTTAATTTAAAACATTTGAAAAATATTTTATATGCGTATGAATAAATTCCAGAAAACTTTATGAAAAAAAACTTAATGAAAAAGGTACACTATGTGAGAAAACCCACCGTCCCTAAATACGTATTAGGTCCAACTCTGATTCTCTTTGTCAGTTTGTGCTCCCTCACTGACGATAAATTGAAAGGATAAAGACTGTCAATGCCTGTCGCATCTTCACCACCATGGTATGGTCCAAACCCATTGTTCTCAATGATTAGTGTGGAGCTGTTTACGGGGAATAGGGATAGACAAGTTAACACACTTTAATTATGGAAATTTTCCAGAGTCCATTGCATCTAGCAGCAGCATCAACCCATGGTGCCTTGTGTCTTGATTTACTGGCCAATGATGGGGCTGACTGTAACCTCCAGTGCAAGGAAGGCAAGACACCCCTGCACATGACGGCAGTGCATGGAAGATTTACAAGATCCCAGACACTGTTACAACACGGTGAGTAACTCACAGCCATTGGGTAGGTGTAGGGCTACTGCATGGTAGATGAAATAGAAAACCTATCTGTAATTCAGATATGATTTCCCAAAACTTGTATCTACATGTAGCATCGTGGTCTGATTTTCTGATAATGCCATAAAACTGCTCATTTGATCATGATAGAACTTCAGTCTAGAAAAATTACGTCACTTGTGTCCCCTCAAAGCCAATCACTAAATTTATGCCTCAAGTAATTGGCCATGAATGCCATGGGAGTTCTACTGTGTCCAATTATGGCACACAGCTCTGTGTCCTGGAGACTGGTCGTAGGTGTACTAAGTAGTTATGCCTGAAAGAGTCACGTTTGGATGCGAGTTATATAATTTTTTCTAGACTTGAATCCTTTCTCAGTCAAGTGAGCAGCTTTATGGCTTTCGCACAGAATCAGAGCACGATGCTAGACGTGAATTTTGGTTATCATACCAAAACTATGGAGTGGTTCTAGACAACAGGAAACTGGGCAAACACAAACTTTTCCAAAATGTAGTCAACAGAAAGACAGTCATGTCTGTTAAAACAAGACCAGCAGACACAGACAGACAGACTGACTGACTGACTAACTGACAGACTAAATGACGGACAGACTCACAAACATCATACAGAGCACCGTCCCTCCACCCACCGGTCTGGAAACAGCTCCTGTTTCTTTGTTCCGATGCGCGTTACGGGTAAACATATCAATTACAAAAAATCCGTGAATCTCTGACACCTTAAAGGTGACAAGTACGTGAATTTGCATGAAAAATATGCTAATTTTAACCAAACTGACCAGAATACACTGCGCTATTCACTACAGCGATTTTGCTAATAAACTTGTCAATATTGTAACACAAACGTTTCGATATTGAGGTGGGCGCCTCAAGGTTCTTTCACATTTTTAGCTCCGCTGTCAGCGACGCGGAGCTTATCAAATAGGTTGATTTTCCGTCGTCGTCCGTCGTCGTCCCGTCGTCCGTCGTCCGTCGTCGTCGTCGTCGTCGTCGTCCGTCAACAATTGCCTTCTCCTCTGAAACCGCAAGTCCAATTGCTTTGAAATTTTATATGCGGTTCACTTGGGGTGACCTCACTTAAGTTTGTTCAAATCGTGGTGAAATTTGCATATTTGTATTTTTGGGGCATTTTTTGGTGTTTTTGGTAAAAAAAATCTTCTTTTCTCAAACCGCTTGTCCGATTGCTTTGAAATTTAATATGCAGTTTACTTATGGTGACTTCAGTCAGATTTCTTCAATCGTGGTGAAATTTGCATATTTGTATTTTTAAGGCAATTTTTGTCATTTTTGGTAAAAAAATCTTTAAAATCTTCTTCTTCAAAACTACCGGTCAGATAGCTTTGAAATTTGGTACATATGTCCCTAGGGATGATCTATTTAAGATTTGTTCAAATTGTGAAGAAATATGCAAATTTGCATTTTTAAGGCAATTTTTGCCATTTTTGGTCAAAAAATGTATTTCTCAAAAAGTACTGGTCTGATAGTTTTGAAATTTGGTATACAGGTTTCTATAGATGCACTTAGTAATATATATTGAATTTCTGATGAAATCTGTAATTTTGTATTTTTGGGCAATTTTTGCCATTTTTGGTCAAAAATGTGTATTGCCAAAACTACTCATCTGATAGCTTTGAAATTTGGTATAGAGGTTCCTACACATGAACTAAATGATATGTATTGAAATTATGATGAAATCTGCAATTTGTATTTTTGGGGCAATTTTTGCCATTTTTGGTCAAAAAATGTGTATTTCCAAAAGTACTCATCTGATAGCTTTGCAATTTAGTATACAGGTTCCTACAGATCACCTTAATGATATTTGTAGAAATTATGATGAAATCTGCGATTTTGTAATTTTGGGGCAATTTTTGCTATTTTTGGTCAAAAAACGTGTTTCTCAAAAAGTACTGGTCTGATAGCTTTGAAATTTGGTATACAGGTTCCTACAGATGAGCTAAGTAATATATATTTAATTTCTCCTGAAATCTGTAATTTTGTATTTTTGGGGCAATTTTTGCAATTTTAGGTCAAAAAATGTGTATTTCAACAACTGCTCATCTGATAGCTTTGAAATTTGGTATACAGGTTTCCATAGATGAACTACATGATATTTATTGAAATAATGATGAAATCTGCAATTTTGAATTTTGTGGCAATTTTTCCCATTTTGGTCAAAATATGTGTTTCTCAAAAAGTACTGGTCTAACAGCTTTGAAATTTGGTATACAGGTTTCTATAGATGAACTCAATTTGATCTTTTGAAATTATGATGAAATCTGCAATTTTTATTTTGGGGGGGCAATTGTTGCCATTTTTGGTCAGAAAATTTTATTCTCAAACACTACTCATCAGATAGCTTTGGTTGACATGTTCCTAGGGATGATCCGATGTGATATATTCAAAGTATGATGAAATCTTCAATTGTGTATTTTTGCAGCTTATTTTAGCCACTTTTTTCTGGCCACTGCATTGAGCTATCAAAGATTTCCTCCTTCTTCATCAACATGTGTCAAAAATAGTTATTCTCTACATAAACACAGCGGAGCTATATCGGCCGCTAGGTCGCTTGTTAAGTCCCCGCAAGCGGGGACTTTATGGGTTAGGTCATGTCCGTCCCGGCGTCCTTCCGTCCGTGCACCTGTCATCAACGATTTCTGTGGCATCTGTGAAGCGATCGTTTTGTAACTGGGCATAAATGTAGTACCATATGGTCTCTTGATGCACAGTCCTTATTATCTCAAAATAATTCAATTTAGTCACCAAAATTACTCTTGATGTCTTTTATTCAGACTTTTTTTCTCTGAATCGAATCTGAAGCCAATGTTTGGATCATGTAAATACACTGATGACGTAATCACCGGACTGTACGATTATTTATGGGGGAGACGCTAGCAAAGGTTGTAGTCGATTCCAAAAGGTATTTCGCAGGACTGGTGACGGTTTCGGTTGGTCAGTTTTAGGAGTTTTAGGCGTCAAGCGTTGTCTGTCGTGATGAACGAGAGCCACAGAAAGCTTTAGTAATTTGCAAAAAATGTCATCTCGTCAGTTTTAAACGTCATCGTTGACAAGCACTACGGTTGTTTATGCGGGCTCCCGTAAAATAATGGTATGGTCAGACGATTTGAATCGCTGGTGATCACATGCCTCACAGCTGATCAGCTTTATGTCGCCCTACTATTGATTGTGCCCAACGCACATAGATGCTCAAATGATTCTGTTTGTCTTGAGCGTAAAGGACATTTTACCCTACGTATTCGTGACAGATGAAAAGGTAGGTGTATTTTCATGTGCAACTTTGCTAACAGAGTGATTTTGGACGCGTTAACGTGTGATGGGTGAGTGCATGGAGGTGCAACTTTGCTAACAATAACAGAGTGATTTTAGACGCGTGTGATGGGTGAGTGCATGGAGGTAGCTACCTCTAGAGTGTAACTACATGTTCCGAAAACCATTTCGTTTAGTGTTATGTCGTCTTCAAATTTCCTGATCTAATTCATTTGTTAACGTGCAAAAAAAAAGAAACGAGCAAACAAAACAATCAATTTGACGTTTAATGCATACTCGACTCGGAAACAAATCCATGGCATTGTTTTCACATGGAGGTATAAACGAGACCTAGTTTGCTCATACGAAGATTTTATCGGTATGATTTGATTTTCTAGAGTGCACTATTTTTTCTAATGTAATCGCCTTTTCCCGATATTCCTTTACGAATTGTGAGTCATTTCATGGTGGTAGCAGCAGGAGTTTCGTTCAAGTTTAACTGTCTGGTTTGGTATGTCTCCTGCCCGTAGTAGGCACGTACGTAGTGTGCCGTGGATGGGAACGTTTTAGGCGGGCTCTGCGTGAGAAACAGCGTGCTTGACATGATGTCAATGACTGTTGGTGTTGATTGATTGAAATTTGTGATTGTTTGATGAAATTGGATCAGTACACATGCAGAGATATTTACCAGTATTTCATCCCGTGATTTGTCAGCATACGTGTCATGTACTACTCGATGCAGTTTCCGTTTGCGGAAAATTTTGCGTACTTGCGTAATTACACGCAACGAAATAATTTTGAATGCATATTGAGGCCGGTCATTGCGTACGGCATACGTTACTAAATTGGCTGCTTTATCTTGCAAAAATATACAAAAGCCCGCTTCAAAAGGGGCACTAGCACCTTCTGTTCTCCGTGTATTTTGAATAAGACTGAATCACTCTAAACTACGCGACCAGCTTCTGATAATATTGTGTCAGCAGCAAGAACCGATATACTAATCCGTCGATCACGCGTCACAGTGAACACGTGCTGTGAAATGTGGCTGTTTGACAAAGTTATCTGTTTGGGATCAGACGGTCCATCATGACGGGACGAAAAAATGAAGGCGGCGTTCGACGTCGACTGCATTGGCCACGAATGATGCCGTCCGCCAAGTAATGCAGTACCGAAAAACCGTCATTAATATTCAACTTTTTTCGCTACTCGGAAGTTGAAAGAACGGCTAGTACGGGATCTGAAATAAAATACTCGAGAAAGAACGTAGACTTTCAAAGTCTGAAGGAGCCATAAAATCATCCACCCCCACCGGCAGCGCCCCCAAGCGGTGAAATGATGTAAAAACGAAACAATCAAGACATTTCAGAAATCGCCTAATGATACTCAGAATTCAACATTAACACAATTATCAGTAGTTTACAGCTACTAAACATTCCAAACAATGTAAACAGCGGGGACTGTGTCATCTTTCGATGACTTGTTATACATAAAAATTCATTTCTTTTCAAAGCTGTTGCGTACTCTTTTGGCCTCCAAAACAGATTGAGCTTGCAAGGAATCGCCGCTAGACAACTGTACGTGACTGTACCCCTAAGTCTTAAAACGGATAAACAAAGACACAAACAAAATCACTAGCCCAAAAATCATCGTTTCGGACGAAAAAACATCAAAATAAGTGTCTCACCATTCGTAAAATATCGTAAATTTAATGTTCAATGACTGAAATATGCTGAGTGGGATTAGATTCAAATATGGAAGGGAGGAAACAAACTTCGTGACCAAAGAACCAACGTGCGCGATCAAAGTTTCAAAATGGCGTCGCGGCAAACTCAACAGCATTCCGAAACATCAAAAGCATAAATTTCGAGTAATGTTAGAATGGAAATCGATTCTAGAAAATAAACTTTTAGAAAGGTATACACCTCGCAAGTCAAAATTCACGGGGAATTTTACGGGTTGATTGGCAATTTTCGTTGTTCAAAAAACGCATGGCCGACGTATAGCGGCTGCCATCTTGATTTTTAACAACAAATGCATCGTCGAAAACTCGGGCGTTTTCTACAACAGAACAGAGTAAACGACAAAAAAAGGCATACTACCAATTTTAAAATCCCCATCGCTGATCGATCACGCCAAATTCGTTTCGATTTATTCTTATTTCTACAAGTGAAAGGGGGGAAAACTTTTGTACTATAAGGTGCCTCTTCCTACCTAGCGAGGTCAAATTTGGTGGGCGAAAATTCGACGAAAAAACACGGAAAATCATAGATGAAAATCTAAAAAGAAATTACTCTCAATAAACACAGTTTCTCTGTTGTAGCAGAAATCCTGGCTATGGTAACAAAGTTACCTGAGGAGCAAAGACATGACAATAAATAAAAGTTCTCCGCACCGCAAGATGTTGCCAAACGCTACTGATGGCGTCCCCAAGCAAGCATTTACATCCGTAACGCGCTTCGTACCAACGGTAGAGCAATTAACACCTTAAAACAATAGCGCACGTGTCGCGTTTCCAGACCGGTGGGTGGAGGGACGGTGTACAGAGAAAGGTTTAACAAGTTACATACTATCGCAGGTTCTTATTAAGACTCAGGAGTAAAAAAAAAATGAAAATGCCATTTTGTCATATGAAACCATGATTATGTACATGAATCAGTAGGGATTATTCTCCTGGCATACATGTAGAATTTTTTAAAAGTTGTAATGCAGTGCATCTCTTTGTAATGCGAAGATATAGTCTTCAAAAAAGCTGAGCAGATAATGACCTCAAAATGTTATGTAGATGGCAGTGCACTTCACGTTTCCTCCACATTTTCTCCCCATTTAATCCACTAACATTTAAAACTCTTTCAAAACCAATAGTTTTATTAATTTCAAACAATCAAAAATTGAAATTTAATTTTCACATCCCAAACATCAAAATACAATGGAATAGGCACTACCCAAACAATTTGGACTCTCAGTGTTTTGAATCAGGTCGGCTTTGGTAAGCTGCAAGTAAAATTATGGTAATGAAGGAGTTAATAAATAGCTATTGTGAAACCTGTAGGCTCCAATAAACTCAATGCATTCTGTATCCAATCTATGAGTTTGTGAAATAGTCATAGATTTAGGTAGAACCTCTGAATATCTTTGCTGTATCTGTATGGTGATGTAAGCTTGCAAATGTAAGCTTGCATGATAGCATACCCCACCCCTCTTCCTCCGGGAATGAAAGATTTTTGTGCAACCCAAGGTAATCCATGTCATCTTTTACTTTATTAGTGGTTATCTGCATGCTTAAAAACACAAACATATGATTAGTATACAAGACAGTACGGAAGCATGAACCCACCGAGGCATTACAACCCATATCCAGTACCTGCTTTGCTTGCTTCCAGTGATATGTTGCACTACTGCTTGCCCTGCATCCGTATTTTGCACCGCCTGCTCAGTTTCAGTGATTGTTGAATTTTCTTTCGTTTATTTGTATCATCCTGTTTCTGAAAAATGTCACTGTTTTGTCTCACTTACACTCCAGCGTTACAGTCAGTTTTCCGCCAGGGTGAGTAAAAACGTTACTGCCCGAAACATGCATGCTGAGCTGTCTTTCTTTTTTCGTTTTGACTTACAGCCCATGTTACCCTTTCCCCATATAATTGTCTGGTGCATCTGTCTATTCTCAAAGATATATAATGAAATTAAGTCAATTTCCCCTTCTGATAGAACTTTCAATTTCATGGCATAGAAGACTGAAACTTTGATATTTATGTCAAAAGACTTGGATAGAACCGGGCATATTCTATCTTACGCTGTGAGGTTCACCTAAGCTCACTCTCTGGTCCTATGAATATATCTCTGCCTTGCCATCTCTAACCCTTCACATTTCATGGACAGGGGTGTTATAAACACTGATATTCTTTCAACTTGCAACCTTTCTATATGAAATTCTTGTTCTCATTACCCACAGTAAAAAGTTCACATGATACAGGCCAGCAATGCTGTACAGTGTCCTTGTTGAATGTTCTTTTTGAGTACCAGTGATTTGGCTAGTAGCTTTTCTTTACTGTTGTCCTACCCCACTGTTCTTTTTTTCGTTAATGTCTACACTTCTGGTAGTTTATCCCGGTTATTAGTCCCCGCGGACGAAGTCCGGCGGGGACTTATAGATTGGGTCCCGTCCGTGTGTGTGTCCGTCCGTCCGTCCGTCATCAACAGTTTCTCAGACACTGCTGAACCAATTTTGTTCAAACTTGGCACAAAGGCAAAGCACTATGACCTACAGATGCACATCGATTTATTTTGCGATACGATCCAATATGGCCGCCAGACGGCCATTTTATTACAATTTTTTCATGTACAGAGCCATAACTCAGACATGTTTCATCCGATTTTATTCAAAGTTGGTACAAGGACATCGACCAATGTCATAGATATGCACGTCAATTTGTTTTGTGATACAATCCATTTTATTACGATTTTTTTCATGTACAGCGCCATAACTCAAACATGTTTCAACCGATTTTATTCAAAGTTGGTACAAGGACATTGACCAATATCATAGATATGCACGTCAATTTGTTTTGTGATATGATCCAATGTGGCTGCTGTGCAGCCATTTTGTTATGATTCTTTCGTGTACAGAGCCATAATTCAGGCATATCTCAACTGATTTTATCCAAAGTTGGTACAAGGACATTGACCTATGTCATACATAATGCACATTGATTTCTTTTGTGATACGATCCAATATGGCCGCCTTGTGGCCATTTTTTTTACGATTTTCCATGTCCTGAACCATAACTCAGACATGTATCAAGCAAATTTATTCAAAGTTGGTACAAGGATATTGACTTATAGTATACATATGTACTTTGATATAAATATGTACTTTGATTTGTTTCTCGATGTGGTCCGATATGGCCACATGGTGGCAATTTTGTTATGGTTTTTTTCATGTCCAGAGCCATAACTCTGGCAAGTCTCAACTGATTTTATTCAAAGTTTGTACCTGGACATTGACTTATGTCATACATATACATGTTGATTTTTTAAACAGTAAGATCAACTATCTCTGTGTGGCGGCGATTTTGTTACAATTTTCTCATGTACTGAGCCATAAGTCAGACATATTTTCACCAGTATCATTCAAAGTTGGTACAAGGACATTGACATATTTCATACATGCTCGTCAATTTGTTTCACATCATGTAGCAGTATCATGTCAATTATTGAAGTTTCATAATTAGGCTGATATGTCAAGAAATACTGCATCAAATTTCATGAAACTTTGTACAGATGTTAAGCTCACATTGCTTTAACAGTGAAAAAGACATTTATCAGTGTCATTTTAATTAATTTGTAATTGCATATGTAATGAACTTTCCTAATTAGAGTGATATATCCACAAATACAACGTCAAATTTGATGAAACTTGATACAGATGTTGATCTCATAGTGTTGTAAATACTGCATTAAACTTTATGAAATATGGTACTGGTGATAATCTTTTAGTGTTAGGATAGTATGAAAAAATGTTTTGCAACATCCTGTCAACTAATTCCCAGTTGACTCATTTAATGACCTTTAGGATAGTGGCCTACATTGGTTTTATGTTTTCATCACCATGGAACTCATTCTTGGCCATTGAGTGCCATCTGTATCAAAGTATTTTTATCACAGGACCTGTAATCAAAGTACCCATTAGCAAGCGGGGACTGTGTCATCAATGATGACTTGTTTATTATCATGGTTCTACATTCAGATAAGTTACAACATACAATATGTCTTGAAGCCAATACTTTCCCATCAGTGTATGGATCATGGGTGCATTTTTCTGATGGAATTTTAGGTTTTTGATCACAATTAACAAACACCTCCAAGTTCCCTGAAGTTTGTAGGGTATAAAAAGACCATTGAAACTGAAAAAGATGGGCTTTATGTTGAAGGGCAGTCGCTGTAACTTTTGGTGATTTTTTCGCTATTTTACTTTTCCTTGTAAATTGCAAGTTCTTGTTCTACTCCCCCAAACATTTTGAAATACACTCTGTATTCAGCTTGTCAACACAACACCTCTTGGTGTAAAAAGCACTGCCATTGTTATTGTTTACATCTGTGTTATAGTTCCAACTAGAACTCAGATCTCAACAAGAATGCAGTTTACACATGTACAGCCTGAGTTGACAAGCTGAATACTGTGTATCTCAATGCGCTTTTGGGTGTAGACCAAGAAACTGTTGTTAACATAAAAAAACTTTGTGAAAAAAATATAAAAAGTTACAGATACTGGGCCTTTAAACATGTATTCAGTGTTTTCTTTAGTTGAAGTTTAAAATGGCCTTTAAAACTGTTGCTGGACAGTATCGTTCAAGACAAGCGTTTTATCACTCTCTTAGAAAACTAATTCTGAAAAAAAATGTGCAAAATTTGTGTGAATTTAGAGGAGTGTTTTCGTGGAAGAAAGTAAACCCCAAATAGTAACCTCAAAATTACTTGGTTTTCAAAATGAATGTAAAGGGAGCGAATGAAATAAGAGGTATTCTCCTGAAAATGTGTCTGAGATGCATTGTGTTTTAATCGCTAGTTTCTCATTTGTCATGAACATTTAATATGAGTATTGTCACATTTGGTGAAAGTGATTTAAAAATGTGTAGGAATATTGTATACTTGAATATTTCAACATATATACCAAGAAAATCATTTAAAACTCTTTTTGTTTATAGCTTCCCATTTGGTTGAATTGCTGTCTCGATTCAATGGCGGTATTAATAGTCATTATTACGTTTGTTATGTGCAACAATCAAACTCACAACTTGACTGAATTTATTCACCAGGTGCCCACGTTGACATAGTAGATAAGAATGGAAACACGCCGCTGCATATCGCTTCAAGATACGGACATGAGTTGCTGATAGGGACCTTACTAAACAACGGAGCAAACCACAACAAGTAGGTAGTCACTTTGAATCATTTACACGCGCATTACACTTTATAGCACTCATCGAAATTATCCAGTTTACGATCGACTGCCGTAAAGTTACTTGAAGTCTCTGTAGATTATTGCGTGTGTGTAGACAGTATGTATGCACTCATCCATATGTCGCAAAAGCGGTAAGTCAGTAGTGTTTATTTATGGAAAATCAACAGCAATACTTTGTGCCTCTTGAGAACTCTTGGGACAACCTTCCCTGTGACAACAATTAGGTTTTCTTAAGGGGCCTGCCCACAGCCTTGTGAAGCAATTATACAGTACACCCTAGGATTACGTTAATTTGGAAGACTGTGAAGTGTTGGCCAGCTGTTCTTCAGTTTTGCCCTATAGTTTGGGCGTCGCACATTTTTTGCAAGGGCCTCTGAGTGAGAGTCATTGAGTAGCCCCAGGTTACCAAATTTCTGTAATTCTATAAAATAGATTTGTCAGAAAATAAATTTGATGAAAGCTTCCATTAGGGTGTATTCAGGGTTTTCGCTAAGCGCCGGCCACCGGCCAATTGGCCGGCTACTTGCACTGAACTGGCCGTCTACTTTTCCTCAAGCCATTACGATTATTTTGATTTTATACTCGTTCATGCCCATTGTAGGTAGATATTTGTCAATCCCTTGAGTAAAAAAGAGGTCAATTCGAAGTTGTTTCTCATGAAAAAATCGACGAACTTGCTGAGCAAATGGTCGTGACCGATCGAACATGGTCAAATATTCAGCGTTGCGTCACGTAACCTCAGTACGACGAAAGTACGTACGATGCTATGTACTCAACAGGACGCACGATGAGAAGGGGGCGTGACTATAGCGCATCCGGGACACACTTAGTAATTGTAATAATGACGTCAGCGTCACCAGTCACACTTTCCAAAAGGATTCCGTTATGGCGTCGTCGGCTAAGCGGACACGTCTTCAGGGAAGCTTGTGAAGTGGGGGTCCGCCAAAATGGCGGAAAATTGAAGATTTCTTTTAAAAGGTAAGCTTTAAGCTTCGTTTGGAAGTTATGGACCTCTTTAGAAAGAATTTAGACCCGAGTTTCACTAATTTTTGTCGAAATAATTCATCGTTGGTCAACTGTGTGCAACGTTCAAGACCAAACAATCGAGAGATGGACGTTCATGTACGTGGGTTCGTTCGCTACGTTTTGTCAATTTTGTTGTACCTGAATTTTTATTTTGAATGTAGACTGCTATGGAGTATTGTTTGTATTAAGATGACAAATTATTATTAATATGATTTCAGTCGACAAATAGCAATGCGCACAGTTTACGTCACAGGTTGAAATTTAACTGATGAGTGACGTCAGCGTACCCAGTTTCTGTGCGCCAGCTGATTGTAAACAACGGAGATTGATATTTCTTTTGTACAATTGTTTTTCAGGATAAGTTTTCAAATGACAGCGTAAGTAATAATACCTTTAAAATTCGGTGTGCCACGGTCTAATGGGATTGTTGTTTAAGTTGCACGTACCTAGTACTTAAATTTAAAACTGTAACACTGCTTTTTCTTTGTAATAACTTTACTTAAATCCTTACACTTGTCTTGCTGCCTATATTAACTCCCAAAGGTAACATACATGTTTTTTGTGTGCTGATTTTACCTTACTTAGTTTGCTTCGCCAATCACAGTTACACTTGCATCATTTTTTCCCACTGCCTATCAAAACTTTAAAGTAAATATGGGTAATTTGCTCCCTAGCTATTATTGTATGAGTAGACAAGTGGTGATCTTGATAATTATGTTAGCATTTCCAATGATTTGGATTCTTCATTTTCCTTTTTTTTTATCTCAGATGGGGCATCGAGTTGTGACAAAACCGTTCAGCCAGACACTGGCATTGCATCATCATCATGTGAAGCCTCCTCATCTACATCTTCAGTGCCAAAGGACATGCAGGCCATGGCTACTCGTACAAGTGATCTTGAATTTGATTAATCCTCTTTTTCCCCAAGTTGTAGTTATTTCCATGTTTTGTCTATGGAGCTTGGTAGAAAGAGGATTAAATTGTAACTGTAATAACATCATGCTACTAAATAAAAGGTTGAAACACTGAAATGAGTTGGTGTGAAGAATGATTAATAATGTGTTGGGTCAAAGGTCAACATGCCGTTCCCCCCCCCCCCACCCCCCGCCGCACGCAATTGGCCCCCTACTTTGCAGCTATGGCCTTCTACTTCAAATTTTAGTGAAACCCCTGGTATTCAATATGTACTCAACAAGTGTGCAGTCTTCACCAAACCTGTGTGCACAATTCTGAAAAAGGAGGGCCACAAACTGTCTCATGTTTTGTGGTAAATTTGCATAGAAAATAGTCTGATGAAACACAAAACCTGATTGGCAATATATGTATCCATCTGTAGCTCCCACTTTGCTGTAATCTAATATACAATGAACAAATTACAGGGCATTGAGATGATAATGTGATTACCTTTTTATTGACTTCTTAATTACTGCAGGTTGTGGGCTCGTTACTTTCTGGCCAGGTCAAGCTGCAGGACAACAGTTGACTGAACTAAAACAACCATTGTTTGCTACAGTTTGCACGTTAAAAATTTGACTATACCGGTATCACATTCATTTTGTCGCTCCAGGGTTCCCAAAGATTTTCCTATTCAAGATAGATGACATGCATAGCGAATGCAGTGAATATTCCCTACTGTCTACACACACGCAAAACTTCTATCAGCAATAGCTTTAGATATATTCCATTGTTTTTTTTGTTCCCTATTAAAATGGTAAATACATTTTCTTGTTCTATTGTAAAATAATATATATAACAGCCTACTGTTCAACTTGTCAACACAACGTGTAGGTGTATAATGTCCAAGGTTTATTGTTGACAACTGAATTGTTGTCAAGACTAGAATTCGTTATCAACAACAGCACTGCACATTGTATACTGTGTGCTTTGTTTACAAAGCCACCATCTACTATACTGTGTGCTTTGTTTACAAAGCCACCATCTACTTTATTTCAATGTACTTTAGGGGTAAAAGAAGATAATTTACTTGTTTACCAGAGCAAAATTAGTGTAAAAATTATCCAAAGTTACAGTTATTGTGCTTTTGAATAGTAAATGCTACTATCACAAAAGTTGACAGATGATGTAATTTTTCCGTTCTCTTTTTTGATCTTTTCAGGAGAGGTGTGAATGGAATGCTGCCTCTACATTTAGCAAGTCTAAGTGGATATGTGGACTGCTGTAAGAAGCTACTAGAATGTGGTGAGTAAAGGTGTTCTGTGTCAGTGATATGTACTGGATATCCATAAGATTTTATGGACTGATTGTCAAGTGTTGTTGCATGCAGATCAAAATTGTGATGTGTCTCTGACAATAGGCCAATCAATAGCTTCCCAGAGGCCAACAAACTTGAAAGGGTTTGTTTCTTGTGCATTAATCTAGTTCATTGGAAGTAGATAGGTTGGATTGTCATGGTGGGTAAATGGGTTGAGGTAAGGTACCAACCGATTGTAGGTCATGTGGAGATTGGATTTTGTTAATGTCTTGATTGTGAACTTGCTACATAGGAGGTTTTTGTATGAATTGCGGTAGATATTTAAGAAGGGTGTTAATTACAGACCTGGTTGTTTTCAGCGCACAGTGTGTGGTATGGTAGTCAATTAGTGCTGTTTGGTATAAAACCAATATATGCTGGTGCTTATATTGGCTTTATTGGAAGAGTTGAAATGGGTATTTGGGTGTGTCATGTAAGGGTTCATCAGTAGTTCAACTACTGGTGTGCCCATACCGTGAAAGGGTTGAAACGGGTATCTGTAGAAGTGTGTGGGTGGCTTGATTATATGTGGGTTTATCATCTATTCATGGATATTTGTATGTGCACATGTTCAACATATGTAACATTCACCATTGTAGCAGTGTTTCCTCAGCCCATTTGCCCAATCACATCATGTGAATGAGATCTGCCCCAGCTAAACTGACAGCTTCAACTTACATGATACAGCTGTCTTGCTGGCAATTATCCATCAGCACAAAGCTATTAAAGTATTTTGTTCACTCTTTGCGCTATTAGGACGTTCATTTGCATGTTGCTCTTCAATCGATCCTGCAAAAGATTTCCATCAACTTATTTAGTCCCCATGGTCCCCCAAGTCCGGGGAATTACAGTTGAGTTCTGTGCGTGCGTTCACCTATCCATTCATGCAGATATCTCAGACATGTCCTGGTCTCTTTCTTTTAAACTTGGTACCAGGATAATATACGATGGTTAGATATGCATGTTGATTGGTTTTGATCCAATATGGCCACCAGGCTGCCATTTTGTTTCTATTTTCTCATGTCTACAGTCATTATGCACATTTGCCTTGACTGGGACAACACACTATGACTGGCACATGTGTGCCAAATTATTTTGTGATTCAATCCAATATGGGGGCCACATTGCCACTTTGTCCTGATATTTTTCATGTCCAAGGCTGTTACTCAAACATTCCTTTACCAATTTCTTCTCAACTTAGCACAAGGATAACACACTATGACTTACATATGCATGTAAAATTATTTTGTGATGCAATCCAATGTGCAGGAGAATTTCTCGAAATTTTGTTATGAATCTTTCAGAATCTGTACACGAATCTGAATCCATTTTCGTAAATTAATGAGACTCATAATGTAAGCCCACATGTCTACCCTTGTGCTTTAATACCATCATTTGTTAGTCCCCGTGTATGAAATCCAAGGGGACGAATTGATTGTACTCTGTTAGTCTGTCTATCTATGCATCCATCAGTCTGTCAATGCAGATATCCCAAACATGCCCAGATCAATTTCTTTCAAACTTTGCACAAGGATAATAACACACTATGGCAAACATATGCAAGTCAATTTGTTTTTCGATACTACAAATACTTGTTATCAAACATTCAATGAGGCCATAACAGTGAATGAATTGTTTGGCAAAAGGGTCTTCTGGTTTGGCAAGTAAATTTTGATCTCGTCTAGCATAAGTCATCTCGATGTTTTTTAAACTCAGAGGAAACACTGATTAACCCTTTTCCTGCCGAGCGTCCTTGTCCGTTATTCTCCCAAGTCAGTAGAAAACCGCCCCATAATATGTGCCTGCAAAAGATTGGCTCTCCTGCATGTTATCCTGCCAGGCATTTTGGCAGAAATCGCCCATTTTCAGGGTAGTTTTAGCCGTACTTATACGTGTTAGACTTCGATAATTTCTACATGCCCGTAGACAGGGGAAGGAGCTCAAGGGTTGCTGCAGAAAAAAATTGAGGTCACCGGCTTTGTTTGCCTCTGGGAGTGCGTCATTTTATTGCCGTTTCATGTTTATTTTTTCGGAAATAAACTCCTTCAGTATTACGCACGTCCGCTAGGCACAAACATCACCTCACTCGTCTGTTAGTCAGAGACCCTGAGGGTCGTGCTAGGGGTGCAGAAGCACCGTCAAACCTGTCCTGTTTCCCCAGGGTAGGGTCATTGAATACGTACCTTAAACGACTTGGCAGTGTAGCACAAAAACTACGTTTTGCCGTTGTATTAACGACATGGCTGAGCCATTGAAGCACAGCTCCACGTAGTTTAGCCAGCTCAGTTGGGAGTTGGCTTACGAGTGTTACCATTCATTACTGACTTAATCGAGTGGTCCTCAGTCAGGTACGGGTTTGTACCGACATGGCTTGGGCTGCAGCTAACCAGTGATAACCAGTCACTACACCCAAGTCTTCAGTTCACTTTTGCGATGCACAGGTGCAACGCAATATGCTTCCATTGTTCTAGCCATCGACGTGTCCACATGCCTGGCAGCCATATTGTACTGCTAGCTGGTTTGCATAACAAAAGCAGTCCCTGCTAACTGCAGGCGGTATCCCCGTAGCATATTGACCTTATGTCACCTTTTGAATTCTCTGTACGCAAACAGCGTACGTAGTTACTAATGCGTCGGCAAGAGGATACGTTTGCCTGCAAACCAAAGCCAATACTTCGGACGATGGAATAAATAAAAAATCCAAAGCTACGTCCATTGAATGGCACGGCCAAGGCGGTGAAGGACGTTGCCTGGCTTGAACTTGCAGAGCTGAAGCCCAGCTTAGTACGTCGGACACCAGTTTTGTAATGGTATTTCCGAGTCGTTCATATCCGTTCCATCGGAGAACAAGTCGAGCCGTCCCGTCAAAAATACGTTCTCATTTTCAGTCACGCACAACTGAATAAGTGACTTTCGTCTCGCACCATCGTCATATCTGCCAAGTCGTTTGCAAGAGGTAGCCTTCTAGATTAGCATTGCCGAGTTGGTCAAGTTCGGCAGCAATCTCTATAGTGCCAGGCAGCCAAGTAAGTCCAACTCCGCCAGAAAACGTCACCATGCTATCCTGCCAAGTCCGCTAAAAAGCGGTAAAAAAAAACCAGCCCCCCTCGGGTGTGGGGGACTGGCGGACAGGTTTCTGCACCTTTCCCTGTCTATCGACTCCCTGCGAACCCATTTCGAGGGGAAAAGGCGTTCCTTGTCAGAAAACCTCTCCTCGGATGACCCCTAAACGCACAGGGGATAGCAAAACGTAGTGCCGTCGACTTGGCAGGAAAGGGGGTACCCAAAAAGGGCCCGATTTCCACCGGGTTGGGAGAATAACGGTCACCAGTGCTTAGATTCTGGCTACACCGAATTTCAAGCGGATTTTCACCGACTTGGCAGGAAAAGGGTTAAAGTAATGCGTTAAGACCATACTCTGTACATTTGCTGCTGTAAAACATGACTGTTTAATGCTTAGCTTATGTCATCAGCCCTTGCTTTCTGCCTTAACTGTGCTTTATAAAGTTTGATTATGCGTAACTGTGATTTCACCCAACACTGATTTTACCCAACTGTGATCACTGATATCATTCGTGTGCTGTGTCTTCAAAGTAAACAACAACAAAACAATGAGTTTCTGTTCTCTCACTTATTAACAACCTTATTGTTACAATTAAGGTTACTCTCAGTATTGTAACCACGTTACAGGTTATGAGATGGACGCAACGGATGACAGCGGCAGGACATGCCTACATGCTGCAGCTTGCGGCGGGTAAGCAGCAAAATTATATGTATAATCTGTGTAAACTGCATTGTTATCATTGCTAAGTTAATTCTAGTTGGGACTAGAATTCAAATATAAACAATAACTGACTGTATTTTACACCACGTCATATAGACACTGTGTTGATGAGCTAAATATTGGGTGTTTCAACGTGCTCTGGGGAGTAAAACTAGAACTTGCAATTGACATAGAAAATGAAATGCAAAAAAATATCATTAAAGTTTACAGCCACTGGCCCTTTAAAAGTCTTTAAAATCTGTTTTTATTTTCTGAACAGTAATGTTGAGTGCCTAGACCTGTTGATGAGTAGCAGTGCTGATTTCACAGTGACTGATAATTTTGGAAGGACACCTTTACATTATGCAGCTGGCAATGTTCATTACCAGTGTGTACTGTCACTGGTTGCCGTGGGAGCCAATGTCAACCAGACAGACAGCAGGGAGTGTACACCTCTGCACTATGCTGCGGCTGCGGATTCTGATGCCAAGTAAGTGATTCCTCCACCGTCTACTTGTTGTTGTGTCCCAAGCATTTTGCCAGACAGATGTTCAGCTTTCTGAGCTATTTTTGTGCTTTTTTCTCTGGTTGAACGCTGAGCAATGAGCTGTTTAAGGCAAGAGTAGGAACTTTTTGCAATTTTCTTAAATAAACCATATATCTATACATGTAGTGCAGAATCTGTGCCTGTGGACACCTATTGGGACACATTCTCTATGAACCCTTTGAACTCTGACCTCCCAGACATCATGCATTGATTTACATCACAGCAGGGAGCAAAATTGTAAAGGACAGGTTTTAAATCAAAGATACAAATGGAACAGAATGTCTCATTTGTAATTTAAGGACCCATCTCTTCTAAGTTAACTTATACTACTTGAAAGGATGTCCTCGATAGAGATGCTTTACTGAAATACTGGTAGATACAATGTTCTTTGAGTCAATGGCATATCGATTTGGTTTAGCGGGCACATTGGTCCCAAGACAGAACATGGTAATACACACATTGAAAAGTCAGTTAGAACTCAAACGATATATATTATACACAAAGACAGCAGTAGCAGATGAATACCACTTTCTTTTCGAGTGTCCTCTATATCTTCCTGTTTAAGAAAATAATACTTTCTTGGAGACTTTTTCTAGGAGCCAGAATTCTGTAAAGTTGTTAAACTTATGGGCACATCTACACTGACACACTCTTTAGTCTTTATAGTGTTTAATGCCTGTGAGTGGGAAAGTAAGTACAAGCATGGCTTCCTCTGTGTGTTTAATAAGCATGAGCTGTTCGAAGATCAAGAAGTACATTTTGTTTTTGTTGCATTTTTTCTTGACAGAGTTGTAGAACATTTACTAAGGAATGATGCCAATCCCTGTCTACGAGACGAAAACGGATTCAATCCAGTACACTATGCAGCAGCCAACGGCCATAAATTAGCATTAGAAATGGTAAGCCGAGGGGTATTTGACCCTACTTGACCTTTCTGACATCCCTCAACTCTCGGTTAAACTGTTCTGAAATAAAGGGATGAGGAGATTTCAGAGAATTAGGGATGTACACATGAAACGTGACTGGTAAATACCAATGGATTGTAAAAGGATAAAGCTTGAAGTACCACTGAAAGAGAAATTTATAAGCGTGAGGGATTTGTGATTCAATAGGTTTATGAAAAATGACTGTCAGAACATATGAGTTATAGATAATGCTAATTCTCATGTGTCCGTGTGCTGAAGGACAATATTAATTGATAGGATCTGTAAGCTACAGAGATTTGTCATGGCCTCAACTTGTACATGAAATATGATTATGTTTAAGTACTCATATGATAGATAGGTAGATAATGACCATCGACAAATGAAAGGTAGATTTCTAAAGAGAGATTTGCTGTTGGACTGTTCTTGTGCATGAAATATGACAAAAGTACTCGTGTGGATTATAGATATCTAATGCCTATTGCATTAATCATACAGGAAATACAACTGAAAGGTAAATCTATGATAATGAAGGCTTTGTCATAGGATGTACAAATTATAAATGATAGTATCACTCAAGTAATACAAGTTGGACAAAAACCCTTCTCTTTGAACTGTATCTGAAGGAAAATGGAGATTTCTCTTTCTCTCTCTTGAACAGTTTACGAAATTTAACTTGAAGCTGGCATTTTTTCAGTTTGAGGCCAACATTTTGTCGTAAATTGATTGTTCGAACAAGACAGTCATAGGTTGGTTAAATTTCTTACTATGAATGTCTTGAGGACAGTGAATCCACAATCATGATGTTAGAATGAGTATCTTATCTCCGCTTGTTTCAGTTGCTTGATGTCGCAGCTACTGATTTGTTAAGTAGAAGTGGAGCTGCACCTCTCACCACCCCATTGCACTTAGCTGTAAGTATCAACTACCAATATCACAGATTTGTTGTTGGATTTGTGTTATCCGTGTTTAAGGACATTCTAGTTGTAAAAGTTGACAGTCTCCATATATCAACTTTCTACAGACCAGATCCATGAAAATCTGCAAAACTTGCTCAATTAATCTGTTTCAGACAACCTCTCTTCAGCAATTATGCAATTGGTAATTAACCAGTAAGATACATACCTTTTAACCCGAGATGGCAACTGTGTGCTTTTTGACACAATTATAAACAAAAGGTGTCAAATATGCATCTGGGAAAGCAATGCTGACATTAGTTGGAAGAATTGTTTATTTCATGAAATTTACTTGAAGTCATTCTATTCAGGCAGTTCCATTTCATCAGTGTGTGCATAGCAAGAAGTAGTTATCCTCTCACGTACTCAACAGTGAAAAATCCAACAATCTCCATCGTGCCTATTTTGTTTTCTTCCAGTCATACAACGGCCATGTAGAGGCCCTTCTTGTCTTGATGCGTAACATTATGAACTTAGACATCCAAGATGGCAACGGCAGAACACCACTAGATCTCGCAGCCTTCAAAGGCCATGCAGAGTGCGTTGAAGCACTGATTATGCAAGGTGCTACAATTCTGGTCCACGACTCGGTGTCAAAGAGAACTCCATTACATGCTGCAGGTCAGTAACTTCTCATGGAAACTCTCTTCCTGAGAAAATTCCTCACATAAGCAGAGTGACGTTGTTAAAGGTATACTGTCACTTGTTCCAATTTTGCCACAGTTACCATGGAAATAGAAAATCTAACTAATCACAGATTTTAAGCGGATGGCTGCTTTTCAAAAACAGTGCCCTCACATGGGCATTTTGAATACCAAGGAACGCCCCTTTGACCATATATGGACATATTTAGATTACAGATGACTGTATACCTTTAACATAGCCAAGAAATGTGGTCATTTAGTATACATGTAGAAAGAGAACATCCCTTTGGCTACTTTGAATAAAACATTATCAGCTGTGAATTATTTGTCGTTCGTCCAACAGTCATGAAAATAAATCCAAACTCTTCCATTAGGAAGAAAGGCTTAAAAACATTGAAAATGATCATAACTGTAAATAGTGCAGTATCAACATTTCCATGTTCATTCAAAGAAAAAGCTCCTGGAAAGAGGTCGCCGTTTGACTAGAGAAATTATTTTAAATCAGATCAAAATTCTTTGAAAATGAATCGTCACAAAATGGTTGGTGTAATTCTTCAATATTGCAGCTACCCACTAGTAAAATTTCTTATGTGAAATTGTAGAAGCTTTATTGAGCTATGTATCTCACAAATGCTGGGACTATAATTTAATTTTACAGGTTACAATGGACACACAGAATGTCTACGAATTCTGATACAAAATGCTGATAGCCAGAGTATCGTTGACTGCCTTGACGAGCAAGGCAGATCACCGCTGATGATAGCTGTAGCCAATGGTCACATAGATAGTACACTATTGCTGCTAAGTCAAGGTGCTAACGTCAATGCTGTTGATATCTACCATAGAACAGCTTTGCACAGAGGGGTAAGTACTTCATTGATCGACGCTTGCTGGTAGCGTAAAATTCAGAGTGTTCATCTTGTGTTCACTTGATCCCAGGATGATGGGAACACAACATTGATTCTTAGAACAGAACAATTATGTGGATTTATCGAAGTGGAGGTGTGGTGAGTTGCCACACCACACATCTCAGCAAGGTACTAGGCAAAGACATCCCCTATTAACCTAGAATGTGCCTCATGGACAGAGATTTGGTCTCAGATTGTAAAATGCAATATCAAGCAAAAGTCAACTCAAGGTCTTGAGAAAATCTTAAAGGCCTGTGTCGGCGTCAGATTGTCTTGCAAGGAAATTTACTTACTTGATTACAATTTCAATGGAAAACAAAAGGCTCTGACACGCCATAATCTTCATACAGACTAGAACAAACTTGATCCGAGGGATCACGTCCCTGGCCTTTAAACCTGTTAAGAAAAATAATAATTCCTCATGAACTTAGTGACCCATAATTAAATCAATATATTCAAATTTTGTTGTCCCCCAGTCTGCCAATGGTCATGAAGAGTGCGTGGACGCACTGTTACAACACCATGCTGACCCTTCGTGCAGAGATGTCAAAGGTCGTACACCATCCCACATGGCCGCAGCGTGCGGTCACGTCGGAATGCTCGGCGCTCTTATACAGGCTGGCTGTGACAATGTAGTTGACAATCAGGCTTATACGCCACTTCACTGGGCTTGTTACAATGGTAAGTGGAGTCACGACCAGCACCTGTTGTTTGTTCTTTATTTGATCATTATCTACGTAGAAGTAAACAGATGTTGACCTTATGTTCTTTTGTAATAGTCACATCGTCAATTGTTTTGTAGGGTTTTGATTAACAATGCTATAAAATGGAAACAATAGATAAAGTCAAATTTTTCAGTGCTCAGTATCATGCACAGTAATGTCAGATGTCAAGGTACATGAGTGGCATTTCTTAGCGTACCCCTTATGTTTTCCCGTATAACCTCAGTGAGAGTTTGCGGACATGAGTCTAAACTCCAACCAATCAATTATTTTTTACAGTCTTCATACAAACTGAACAGTTTTATCGATTTTGTCAAATCATTTTAAGTAAGCCAGGTAACATACAGCGTAACAAGGAATTTATGGACTTGTCACTTTGTGTTGCCGTTATCTTATCAAAAATTATCACACCCTTCCTCCATTCACCCACTCTTTCTATGCCTTCCACAGGTCACGAAAGTTGTGTAGAGCTACTTCTTGAACAGGACCAAAATACATTTTTTGAAGGCAACACCTTTTCACCATTACACTGTGCAGTGTGAGTAGATTTATCAAATCGTATAACTGTGTTGTCGTATTTGCTCCAACCCTGTCATCTACATATCAAAGAGAATAGTGTTAATTACTGAATTTTAGGACAGCGGCAGTTGGAATATTTGGAGTGATGAACATTCTGGAAAACAAAGGCAATAGATTATTATGATATTATTATGCTAGAGGGCGCTTTTCAGAGATAAAGAAATGCAGTGTTTGTGATGACATGTGAGTGGTTAAGGACAGATGCCGATGATGTTGTAAGTCTCACCAATAGACATCAGCCACAACCTCGACCTTCATACTTGACCTCCACATTTCATGAAACTCACAAGAAATAGCATTGTAAAAATGCATAAATCCATGCAAGAATGTGTGTCAATCTTGCAGATTGATCTTTTAGTACTGAGACCTTTTAAGAACCTTGGTAGACATATATGTAGATGTGCCCCTCAATATTGTTCCCAGGGTCAGTCTGGTATATTGATATTTGTCTTTTGTTGTTATTACAGTTTGAACGACAATGAGAATTGTGCTGAATTGCTGTTAGAAGCACTTGATAATAAGATTGTCAATGGCCAAGATGAAAGAGGAAGGTAATGATGACTGACTATGCCGCCCTGTGTAAAGTCAAATAATTTATTTCCCACATTTCCAGCTGTAAAGTCCAATAATTTACTTACCATATTGCCCTGTATAAAGTCCAATGATTTACTTACCATATTGCCTGGTATAAAGTCCAATAATTTACTTACTGTATTGCCCAGTATAATTAGATACAATTCCCTAATATTTTTCTTGGTTCAGCGAAGGAAATACTCGTGAAGTAATGACCATGTCACCACAAGTCGAAGACGAGTGGTGACACGGTCATTACGTCACTAGTATTTTCCGAGCTGAATGAAGAAAAATATCAGGGAAGAATATACTTATCACATGCACAAGCCAAGAATTCGTTATTTTTTGCAAAGTAAAAGAAGTTTTCCATGACGATTCCGCGTTTAAACTTTTGAACTACTTTAGGAATTATATCAATACGCCGTGTGCAAGTTGTCAATCATTTCCAGTCGTCCGTCGTGTGAGCGAGGAATTTTGCATTCATGTTCATTCATGTATGGAGCAAATGCCAGATGACCTCTCGGTCTACACGTACCTTCCGCAAAGTTATACACTATTTCAAAGAAAGCATGGGCCTACAAATTTACCTTCAGACGAGGAGAAGCTATTTCTTGGGAACAAAAATCGACTGAATCTCGACAGTGCAAACACTGTAAACGTTGCGCCTGACCCTGGTTGCAATGCTTACGGAACCCACGGTAATGCTACCAGCTTCCAGTTTGTTGTTTCCGCAAATTATTCACGTAATTTGGGAATATACAGGCGGTACACTCTTGTGTTTCCATTGTTCGGATTATTATTGTCGTAGTCTGTGAAAATATCAATTTCATTACATGACTTTTGAAGGCCGGGACAACGCACTGGACCCCTTGTCGAAAGTTCAGGCGTTGGTGGGGTCTATACGAATACGAACCCCCACGCATGTTGGCAACAAAACTAAAACACGAGGACTCAAAGATTTGCCTAGTCGATGTATTATTTCAGATTCCAATAATCATGACTAATGTTAACGATATTTTCACATCACACACATTTTGATTGTGGGAGAAATACCGGCCGCCATGTTGTTTGTTTACATTGACGAGCACACCGAAGATAGACACAAAAAAAGGTCTGACGCACCAAAATTTATGACATAGACGCGGGTTGTAGTGATGTAGAACGACCAGCGAATAAATCCCGTATTTTTGTTCGGAGATGACAAACTTGGCTTGTGCATGTGATAATTTCCAATAATTTACTTACCATATTGCTCTGTATAAAGTCCAATGATTTACTTACTGTATTGCCCGGTATAAAGTCCAATGATTTACTTATTGTATTGCCCGGTATAAAGTCCAATAATTTACTAAACATATTGCCTGGTATTAAGTCCAATGATTTACTTATTCATTGATCCTGTGATGAAGGGACAGGTTGTTTATAAATTGTACCTAAAAGTAAACAGGGCACCTCAATAAAAGTTCACATGGAAAACAAAGGGCTACAACCATGTAAATGCTCAGTGTCCACAATCACAATGCGAGAACCAGGGATAGAGGACTGCCCCTTTAAATCCAAAAGTTACCCACCATATGGTCCTGTGTAAAGTCCAATGATTTGCTTATTATATGGTTCTGTGTCAAGTCCAATGACATTATTATGGCCCTGTTTAAGGTCCAGTGTTTCCCATTCCATTGATTGAATGACATTCACTGTGGGTACGCTGCAGATTTGAAGCTGTGCTATGAGTTGTAATTTGTGGGCCATAATTTTTAGAACTATAATAACAACACAATGTATGTAGTTTTGGAAGCATAGTGTAGATTGCATCATGTAGACATTCTGTGTGACACAGAAGGCGGAAGAGGCTAAAGGTATTACACAGTACCCTTTCACCTGTATTGCCCTCAATTGAGGTCCAACTTTGTCACAGAAAACAATAGGGCTGTACCACATGTAGCCAAGGTAGGGTTAATCAGAAGTCATATTTTTTCTCTCAACCTTAGAACCCCTCTACACGCAGCAGCTTTCAACGACCAAGTGGAATGCCTTCAACTTTTACTGAGTAATGGTGCTGAAGTCAACATATCAGACAATGCTGGCAAAACCTCTCTCATTGCTGCATCAGAGAATGGATCTGCTGGGGCTGTAGGTCAGTACAATTGCCCTGACTGTTGGCAAATATACTCCTTTGCCCGTTTTAAAGCCATGTTTCCAATATGCTGGTAATACTGCAGTGTGGCAAAATTTTACATTTGTCTGAATTTTGTATCCCCCTGGCTTCATATCAGCAGTACCTTAAATTGAATTGGGGAGGGGGTGATTGTTGGTCACTGTCTCTCCCCTTTCACTTCTTTCCCAATTTTGATATTCAAAATTAATGCCACTACCAAAAGTTTCTTTTGAGTTTTCTGTATTGCTTTTCCTAAAACTTTTCCCTGCTTTGAGATTTAATTATGAAACTTTGGTACCTTTATTCATTTCTTGTTGTTCACCCATCAAGGTGCATGCTAATAAACAAGTTTGATTTAGCACATTCAACAACACTTACTGTACGGATACATAAAATCTGGTAATTTTCACTAAAGCCTGCCATTTGTTTGAGATACCATATATATGACACAAGGGTGTTTGAAATAAACAAAGTACTCTCCTTTGAGAATATTGGTCAGAGAATAGCAATTACCTTCAGTTCAACATCAAATATCTGGTTTTGTTTCACAGAAGTACTCCTTAATAGTGCTGGAGCTGATATTACGCTAGCAGACGAGTGCAAAAACACAGCCCTCCATTCAGCATGTAACCAGGTCTGTATATTATTCAACAATCCAACATGTTTCTCTCTTTTGAATTTGTGTATTTTCATGGTACTCTACTTATTTGCTACCAACCAAAGGTTCTTAAATTGAAGGTGAGATTGAAAGAAAGATGAGTGTGGGTAACGTTGTACATATCAATAGAGTGCAATATTTGCTTGAATGAGAAAATTTGTGCTGTAGTTCTTGTACATCCCTTCCGTGACCTATGACCCTGATTTGCCAATAATTCTTCTCAACAGGTCAATCCCTATTTAAGGGTTTTTTAGACATCTGTAAAGTAATGGCAATCAAATTTTAGTGGATTTGTTTCACCATACACACTTTCGAGATATTTTTGTATGAAAATTATCGTTCAAATTATCTTTCTTTCTGTGTATTTCAGAGTAATACCACTTGTGCCTTGCTGATTCTAGAGAAGATTGAACACGTCTCTCTCATCAACCTAGCAAATAACAAAGGAGCAAGGTATGAAACAAGAAATTAGTTTTGTGCATATTTTTTATCTGATTTTTCATAATATTCAAATTTTACATATTCTACAACAATTGAAACCATCTCACTCTGTGTTGATGTAAAGAAATACTTTTGTTGATTTAAAATCTACTTTAATCAAAAGGAGGATGACAAAACTGGAAATTATTTTCTGATTTTGGGTCCCTCACAAGAAAATCTACAGGAAATATCTGTTTTAATCTTTACTAACCTCTTAGTACTACCATAGTCCAGGAAACAAGACACTATAAATAGATAGTTTTAGGAAAGACATGGCAGTATTGCTGTCAGATAGTTAAAACAAATGGTGGGTTGTTTTCCGTGGTCGGGAAAAGCTAATGATCAGAGTGTTTTCCCTTTTTTTCCGTAACAGTCCTCTCCATATAGCAGCCAGCAATGGACTTGTAGCTGTGGTACAAGAACTCATCTCTAAAGGTGCTAGTGTCTTAGCAGTAGATGAAAATGGTGAGATACATTTCATCCAGTCCATCTAAACAAGTCTGTAGAATTTGCATTCTCACCACTTTTCCTGTTTTCTATTCATGTAATAGTGGTGCATTAGTCAGTGTTATTTCATATATGTGCATGTCATGGTATATTCTACTAGGATTGTAACTTAGACCTTTGTATTAGGGTAGGGCAGTCTCTCCACCTCATTTCCATTTCGATGTGTTATACTATGCTGCAAATACATATTTTTAGAACAGTACACACCATCTTGAATTTGTTTTAGTGACATGTTTCTTGTCTAATGAAAGCAATGCATCTCAAAATTCTCAGAATTAGGTTTTTTCAGTTTTTATATAAAATCCTGCCGTTTTTTGTAATTTCACAACACACCACTATTTCATTAAAGAAAAAAATCTGCACCCCATGTGTCAGCTACTTATAGTAACAGAATCGTCGTTCAAAACTGTACAAAGGGACATTGATATTTTTGAACGGTCTGTAGAAAAGTGAGATTACAGCTTTTGTCTGAAAAAAAATGTCGGCATGGATTGTAGGTTAACTCTTCATTTTGTGGAAGTGTTGCAAAGAGTGCAAAATGAAATGCTAAAACTCTGAAAATCATTTGCACTTTACCAGGCTATACTCCAGCACTAAGCTGTGCTGCCAGCCCTCAGGTTGCCGACTGTCTAGCTCTCATTCTTGCCAACATGATGCCGTTTGCATCACCGGGAAGCACCAACAACTCCAGGATAGCATTGGCCATGACAGGGGAGCTCACCAGGACACCGGTAGCCGGATCAGACACCCCCGACAACAGTAGCAGGGCAGAGAGCTTTGCTGACTCCGACTCAGAAACATACTAGTAGCGGTCTGCCACCCCTGTGGTTTTGAATAAAGAAATTAGTGATAATGACCAAAGCATTCGCGTGTAGGTGATCTTATTCTAACAACAGGGGTGTCCGCATCAATCAGCAGCAACTCTGATGTGCTACATTCCATAGAGCCACCCATTATCAAACGCTGGATAGCAAACCAGTGACTCATCTCCCCACCCAGATACCGGTCCACAAGCCTTCAGTAACACCTTAAGCAGAACTTCACCCACTAAACATATTCTGGGACAGCTTTACATATTCATGAACAGCTTAAAGCAACAAAACAAACTGAAATATATCAACGCCAAGGCCAGTTTGTATATTTGGTGAGGTTGATGGGTTATTTCTTTTCAAAGCGTTGAGCTTTATAATTCAAAAATACGGCCAAAAGAATTCACTTTGTGGATGTGTATAATTTTCCACCTGATCAATAAAATGTCAGTCTTTAATAGTATGATGTATATATAATAAATTGCATTTTTTTGAAGAATATTATTCAGAGGTCTTACATACATTCCTACTGTAAATGTGTAATTTTGCTCATGCATGCAATCTATGTAATATTTTTTGCTCATAAGGTGCAGTTCTGTTCACATTTCTGTCTCAGATTGGTGCGAGAACTTTCTGTGCTTTCTTAGTAGGTTTTGGGGTGTCACTGTCTAACCAAGTGATTATGACGTTGAAGTACTTGTCTTTTGAAAACATCACTCAATCAAGAATTCCCCCTCCTGCCCCCCTTCAGTGGCTATTTGTTTCATTTAAGTTAGCACCTCTGTGTGGGTAAAAAATGACGAAAAGTATTGGGTTAATGAAAAAAAATGCAATGAAAGAAATTCATAATGCTTTGCCTTTCTCTATCTTGTCCTGAACATGGAAGTGTTGTAAATTTTCAATTTGAGTCAATCTTGTAAAAAAACTTTGATAGCCAGTTTAACCTGTACACTCTGACTCTCTGTTCACAGGTCCACAATCACCATTGATAGATAACTGTGTGTTTGGGTCGAACCATGGTGGTCACAGGGCTAGCAAAGAGCTAAAATATGTTTCTCTGAGAGAAGTGCCAGTATGATAAGAAATCTCTGTATGAAATCGAATGACCTCCTGTCTGCCCAAGTATTGGGTTGCAGTTAGGACATCTAGTGCCATGTTTCGGAAAAAGTTTGTGATGAAAGTAAAAAATTGCACCATCTGATGTACAAATTGAAAGTGAAAAGAGAACTAGGTAAAAACATTGCAGCTGAAGATGAAATAGGTATTTCTTTCACTGAGGATGTTCAGGAAGAGACAGGTCAGAGAGGAGCCATTGTATGGCAACAAGATGGCGATCATTGTCTAAGATAATTATAAATGTGTAATGAATATTCATATGGTAGTTCCACCTGCCAACGTCCTGCCCAGAGGTGCAATCTTGAAACATTTGGAGCGTTTCACCTCACAATACATTATCCAAAACTCTCTGTAACTGCAAGTTTAGTCTGTCCGTCTCTGCACATACCACTTCAGCTTCTAAATTGTCCTCCATTCTGGTACTGTAAGTTATGACTTCTACCTCCCAAAGGTTGATAAACTGCAAATGCCGACCACTGTCAGTCTCGTACCGGAAAGTTCCACCCATTTCTGAAAATGGTGCATTCCATACCAATGAATTTTTTTCCTTGGTTTATTCCACAAGGTTAAGATATGAATATCATTTAAATACCTCAGACAGTTTATCAATATATTTCCACACCCTTTTATGAGGCTTTATCATTTTCCTTTGCATTTTTTTTGGCCGTGTGCATTAGAAATGACATATTTCACATATGGTGCTGGCTGTATAATGTAAGCATTGTATAAACAAACAGCCATTTGTCTGGATAATTCACTTTGTAAATATAGGCAAGCACATTTTTTACAGCATTTAGTCAAATTGTGTAACACTATGATAAAACTTGAACATAATTAGTCTCTGATTTGATCATGATGAATACTGAAACAATAATTGTACATGAGTGCCATCATAAATGATTGGCGCCCTCTATAGTTAATAAGAAATGACAGTTTTGTTTTTGTGTCACCGGCACCTCTCTGAGAGCACAATATTTGCAAGCTGCGAAAACTGACAGATATTTTACCTTCAAACATTTAAGAAAAAAGAAAATTCAGGTGGAAATATTTTTGTATTTGTATGATGTCTCATCTTTGTAATTAATTCTCTAAAAACTTGCCAAAAAATTTGTAACATGTCTTTGAAATCGTACAGTGATGTTCGTATCAAAGAAAGTAATCGAAAAATTTGTAAATGTATGTCAGGGAATGTCAGGTATTCAATGTGTGCTCAGGTTTAAACTGCTTGCTCTCTGCACTTTACTCCCATGTATTAAAATGGAATGACCAAAAAACAGTACCTAAGTTGTTTTATTTATTTTTTTTGCAGCTGGTAGCCACATTTTCAGTTTCACTGTTACTATGTATGAGTAGCCATTGTGAGGGATGTGTATTGTTAACAATGTATATGAGTGCAAAGGAAAGCTGATGCCATAGGGTTTGCCTTTTAGCAAGGGAAGCCCTGAAGGCCTTTGTACGGATGTTTCTTTCTTGAGATCATCATTTCAATGATTACTATCAGTGTCGCCACAGTAACATGTAACTGCAACCATAGCAGCAGGTACAGCAACTATAGCAACAGTGTGTAACCATGGCAACATGTATGCAACCGTCATAGCAATGTTGTCCTGTAACCATAGTTACATACATTGCAACTATTGTAACATGCTGGAATTAAGACAAAAAGCTGAAGCGACGTTTCTGTGAGCACAGTTCTGTAGAAATTATCAAGCACAATACTTTGGTGCCTGTGATAGTATTAACAAATCTCCCAGATTCTAAGTGGCATATTTTTTGTAACTGAAATTGAATATTATTTAAATGGATTAGTGGATACCAAAAGCGCAAAAAGGGTATGTTAGTAATACAGGAATGCAGCATATAGTAGACTTCAGTGCAGAGTTGATTGTTTTGGCCGGAGTGGAGGGGAAAAAGGTACTTCCATGCATTTCTCGGCATAGTAACAGGGGAAGCCAATAAAATGTGCAAGTTTTGTTTTGTTGAACTAGGAAGAGACCCCTGATAACGTGATGAGACAAGATGTGTAGTCACCAGTGAGTGTATTGGATGGAAACAAACTCTCACTGTGCTTTCTGTCAAACTTACTGATGTTGTAATGAAACAGCTTGAATGTAGTTGCTCATGAACTACCAAAGAATTACAATTAGCAGCTAGTTAAGCAACATGTTTTTAAGAAATGCAACCCAGGAAAAGATGTGACTATTCTAAGGAGCAATTTTGGAATTCTCTCTTGGCCTAAACAGATCGTGTGGTTCACTGGAAATTTTTGTAGGTGCAGTTAAAGTACCATTATTGTCCATATTCTCTGTTTCACCACCATTAATTTACAGTGTGCTTGAAATAGTAAAAAATATCACGTGAAAGTGTACTAAAATGAGAAAAACACTACTTGACGATGTTTTGAATTGTATTCAGTAAACCATATGTTAAAGCTTTTGCCCCCACTTCCAAGTAGTTGGGTCCAGTTAGAAATTTAAACTAGTACAGATCATTCTGTATCAAGCTAAGCCATCTGTTCACACACTTTAGGTTTCAAATGGAGAAATGCACACAGCATTTCGATCCCATAAGCATGATCATGTATGAAGAATTTCTCCCATTTCAAAAATGTTACCAAAAGTGACCATTGAAGATAGAGCCTTCGCCCCTTTGTTGGACTTTGACATTGGTTCAACCACGGTCCCTCCACAAAGGGACCGTGGTTCAACCCTGCTGTCTTCTTACAGGATGGCAGGACCTATATATTGTGACCTTTAAATTGCAATGTAATTTTAATTTTCCCTTGGAAGCAGATATTGACAGTACTTCAGTCCAGGGTAGTGTGCTAGCTGTTTGTGAAGTGTTTGAACATACCTGTGACTTGAGACCAAATTTGTGGATTGTAGTCAAAGTTATTGTCGACGAGGTCTTCCAGTTTGATATTTGGTGAAAAATGAAGATGTAATTTTATATTTTTACGGCCACATGTATTTGCTATCATTGATGATATTAGCAAGTTTTAACTTTGATATTCAAGCAGTAGGAGATAGACACCGTATAGTTTGTGACATAGGCTACTGCAGGCCATCTCTGTATATATAAATGGTGAAAAACACTCGCGGCACTAAAAAAACGTAGGTCGTGACCTTTGCACTCTTCAGTTCGCCCAATCAGCATGCATGCTTGTCTGCCAAGATTCTAATTCAAAAGATGAGTGAATCACTCTGTCAAACATACAACCCCAAATTTCCCATCCATATTTCAAAAGACTTTACAGATTTTTCAAAAACCAGTGATAGAGCAAGGAGCTAACAGAAACTCTTTACTTACTGTCTGCATGCCTTTGTGATGTTTGTCTCTGTTTTTTTTCTGTTTAACTTTTTTTTTCCAATTTTGTGATGTGTACTTGGTAATTGATGGACACTATGCAAGAGACTGTTACAGACTGGATAAATGTATTGTACATAATGGATATATTACTGAATATAAAAAATGTGTTACAATACAGTCATAGTCACTCTCGATAAACTATTTGTTGTCCTGTGTATTTTTTCCCTTGTACTGAAAACACTTTTCCTATGCCAGGTTGATCTGCCACTATAAAGTCAAGTCGGTTAAATCCAGTATTTGAAGCATAGGTAGTATTTGCCATAATGTTAACATGCTTTAGCTCCTAGCCAAAAATACATGATTTTCACCAACTTGGCCTACTAACGCATAACTAAACATGTAAGTTTTCCTAACTTACCTGATAGTGATAGTGTGTGTTGCAATGATCTTCTGAGTGTCTTGATTTACGCTGATTTTGACTTGACCTGAAAAAAGTGAACTGCTTCTGCCTCGCCAAGTATGCCAGCACTTTTTCAGACGATACTCCAACGATTACAGTGCTTTTATTAGCTGAATACGTTTATCGTTTGTAAACCTGTGGATAAGCATTTGCGTCAGCAGCAGAGAACCAAATTAAGGTTGTGTTGCACACCTTTTTTCAAAGCAATCTTTCTTATCAAAGATGACATGAAAATAATCTCACACAATATCTTTTCAAAAAGCATAGAATCTGGCATAGTATAGCAGCAATAGTTAATTCGAAGAATGAAGGGGTACATATTTGGGATGAGAAAAGCCTATCGTGATAAATAAACATAAAGTCAAAAACTTGATACTAAATGAAATTAAATATATAATTTGAAACTAGAGTATATGAACAACAAAAAAACCGACATTTTGTTGGCGTTAATTTTCATTCTTAGACGGCGGGCGATGAAAGATTTACAAAAAGTGATTAAAGTTGTGATAAGCAAAATGAACATGATTATTAGCAAGAGTGGTGCTATGCGTAGCGGGTGTGTCCGTACACTAGTCTGGAAAAAATAGAGAACACGAAATGTGTCCGTAAACGAAAAAAAAACTGCTGAAAACCAGGTACTGAAACTTTGCGTAAATGTAGCTCTCAAGATGAAGATGGTGCATTGAACAAGTAGCACGATTGGAACTAATTTTGGTTTAATCATAGCCCCTCGAGGGGCTATGGTTTAATCTGGAAATGTAAGCTCATGCACTTGTTTTTATGAGTACTAGTAATTTGCAATATTGCAACATTCAGCTATAGGGCACCCAACACTTTTGAGAAATTTGGAAAGATCCAATTCTCCCAAACTAGTTCCAATCGTTTTAAGTGAAATTGATTATGTGATTATATCAGGAATCATAGACTACTTTTTTGCATTTATACGCCGAACGTTGCATATGGTGTTGATGCTGAAGACTTACATTTGGAATTGAGTTTTGTTTGAAATGGCTTCCGATTCACTCTGTGATGCTACACGATTTGTTCATACCAATGGTGGACACAGTGGCTTAATTTGAATCCGAAACTGATACCGCGTCACTTTACAAAGACTGCCTTGACCAAAGGACTGACAGTGATACATTGATTAGCTTAGAGGTGTGAAATCACTATAATCGCGAGGACTAGGTTTGACAAGTGATAAACGATTAAAGGTGTCGATGAAATCTCCTTGAACTGTCCGCCAATGGGAAATCAAGCAGTTTGTGGTTAATCAAACCGCCGACAAGTAGAAACTGTGATCAAACTACGGTTAGTTGACCTGATCCAGCTGTGGAACTTTCCTGACGTCTTCCGTCGCTGACGGCACTTTGCTTCATGCATGCGTGGACATTACCTTGCCCTACATCTATTGAGACACCTTGTTTGTCTGTAGTCTAGTTAAAAACTTGAATTTGGTCCATAAGAGATGCTCGAAATCTATAATTGATGTACATAATAAAGATGTCGACAGAAAACAAGATAAACTAAATTTTCTGATCGTATTTTATAATATTTGAAAAAAATTGCCGATATTTCATAAGTCATACTACATCTGATATTTTTATCCATTTTCTCATCTGTCATTTTGTGTCGGTGACTCTCTTTAGAACGGGAGAGGTATAGTTACTAGGTACAAGTAGTTCTTTACTTGGGAGGCGAGCTTTCCCTTGATGGCGCTTTGAAAAAATTATGGGTTTTGAGAGGAAAAAGAGGGGTTCGTCATTCCGGCCACATCTGATATTATTTATCCATTTTCTCATCTGTAATTTTGTGTCGGTGACTCTCTTTAGAACGGGAGAGGTATAGTTACTAGGTACAAGTAGTTCTTTACTTGGGAGGCGAGCTTTCCCTTGATGGCGCTTTGAAAAAATTATGGGTTTTTTGGTCATTCCGGCCACACCCAAAACATTGAAGCTGAGCATCTCTACGCTATCACCCGAATGTTAAATTACAGTCTCACACTCTCTAGTCCAGTTTCATCCAAAATCCCAACCTACGATGTTTTATGACAAATTCGATTTTCAGATACCCTGCATATGATTTCTTCGAACGTATGTTTTTTTCTGTATTTGTCTGCATGGTTCCAACGCTCTTAATTCGGCAAACACAATTTTTCAGAATTGTTCTTTAATTTACTCAACCAATACACTAACAAGCCGACGCACTTTGTAAAGAATAAGGGAGATATTCAAATCGACTGTGCATTAAATGCTTACAAAACCAAATTTTACGCTATGCAACCTTTGCAATGATAATTAATGCAATTATCCCAGTTTAATTTGTCTACTGCATTAAAATCAATCGTGCCTCGCACGTGCTTATTGCTGTATATAAGACAGTACACGCCTCGAGATTGAAGGACCCAAACTTTCACTAAAGCACTTCTCTGTCACAAAAAAATCGAAAATCATTCCCTTTCGAAATAGAGAATAAAAATCAGAGATTGTCGTGAAAAATTGGGTATTAGCGAAACGAATAACATAACGTTTACCGATACTTGAAATTCAGCAAATTAGCTGGTGAAAACTTGACTTACACAATGAGCTTCAAAACGAGCCCCAATGACTTGTTAACCAAAGGAAAAAGGTATTGTGAAACTTTGAGAGTCCGGATAACTGTCTCCGAGGCGTATTCTAAACATCCTTGAGAAAAGGCTAGATGATAAGTCAGCTTACAACTATAGGTCACTGATCGTGAACTAGGGGGTGTAAACCGGTACTCAGACACCTATCACTATCATAATAGTCGTCTGAGGTTGTATACGCACCTAGGTAGCTGTACTATCGCCGATGTCGTTGTTAACATTGTTGAGAAAGATTAACCGAGGTGTGAAAGATGTGATGAAGACGGATTTGACAGCATCGAATGAGCGGTACTTTTGATTACGGAGAGATTGCCTCCGTGCTTAACGCAAAGGTGTGAATCGAGGGCATCAGAAAGGGTTCTCACACAGACTCAGTGTGATAAAGCACAGGCCCCCACCCATTTAAGTTACATCTGCTTGACAAAGTGCAAACTATCTGTCCATACCTGTGAAAACAAGCGTTTGAAAGTTTATCAAACTATGGTCCTATTGTGGAGGTGTCACAATCAGATAGTAGGCAATAAAGCTGGTTTTGCTACTACCGGTATTGTAAAAGCACAGTGCCTCAGTAGTAAAAGTTATTTGGACAGTGCATTAGCAACGCCTCATCTTGTACTAGATGATATCGCTAAGGTTCCACTTGCCATATCATAATCAACGATTAATATGTATGTATATGTATGTATGTATGTATGTATGTATGTATGTATGTATGTATGTATGTATGTATGTATGTATGTATGTGTATGTATGTATGTATGTATGTATGTATGTATGTATGTATGTATGTATGTATGTATGTATGTATGTATGTATGTTATGTATGTATGTATGTATGTATGTTATGTATGTATGTATGTATGTATGTATGTATGTATGTATGTATGTATGTATGTATGTATGTATGTATGTATGTATGTATGTATGTATGTGTATGTATGTATCATGTATGTATCTAGGTAGGTATGTAGGTTTTACACATGCATCTAGCAATTTTCAGACTAATTTTCCTATAGGTCTTGATGACGACCCTTTTAAACCACATCAGAGCGTTTGTTTCACAGCGTAGATTTATCAGCCTATTGCACGTAATCAAGGCCAATATTCGAACTCCCAATTTTCAACTGTCGAACTCAACATTTTCAACTTTCGAACTCCCAATTTTCAACTATCGAACTCCACATATATCAGCATTGGGTATAGGTGTTCTGATAGACAAAGATTACATTGCTAGCTCATATTACAGTATCTCGACGCTCTGTCAATAATAGACCGTGACATAGTAAAGCCCTGGTCCTTGTTCTTCAGAGACCATTTATCCCGGGCCATTTATACTGATCTCATACTTTTTTTTAGGAACCATTGCTTGTGATTAGCGAAGCGTGTCTTGAATGTGTTATCAGTGAGGCCTATATATCTTGCACTGGTACAGAAATCTGGACACTTTCTAGCCTGTTTGCGAAAAGTATGAGAGAATACATACTATCAGTATTATCTCAGCAAACATTGGTTAGCAGATCGGTTGTGAGAATTCAATATATTGTTGATGCAGAACGAAAAACACAGTTATCGCTGGCTGATTGCGATAAAAAAAAATTCTCGCAAATTAAGTGCAAGATAGTATGTATCCTCGCACGCTTCTCGCGAACATGTGAGAAAGTGTCCCTTTCTCGCGTTTCTCGCAAATTTCTGGAGTGGTGTTCCTTATTGACACCTGTTGAGACTTTGGACTTGAAATGACACTCCTGGCGTGGCAGTCGCCATTCAACAGACATGAAGACAAATCCCAGCAAGTAAGTACGTTTCCAGCGGTATTGTCGGTATTATCTTGTATAATCAAGTCACATACAATTATAAGATGGTATAATAGTGGATTTGGTTCAAGCCTTGAACCAAAATCTAGGATACCATGTGTCTGATACTCAATACTCTTCATGTAGGCAAGGGGGTTAGAAATGATGTAACACAAAGGTAGGCTAGGCAGAAAGAAAGAAGGACCTCCAAGATAGAACGTGTGCATGTTAATGCACCTTGAAGACATATATTCGGACTATCAAATTTTCAATTCTTTTCGAATCTACCTCATGTGGAGGCTCATTTTAAAGCTCTTCAAGAAAGAAGAAGGTTCACTGTCTTACTTTTTCGAAAATCAAAGATTTTATTTTTCCCCTTAGAGTTAACGCAGGGATGGCAGCCATTTTGAATTTCAATATCAGTAAATATTTAGGAATTATTTGTTTCTCTATAGTACCAAACTTGGCTGTGTGACCCCTGATTTTCATTCTTGTTTGGTAAGAGTATGGTTGAAAGTTTGAGCATAATATTTTGTATTTCATTTTCGAGATGCATGCTACCTTTATAAGCTAAACTTGCTATCGGGAAAATAAGCTAACGTTAAAAATACGGGTAAAAACGCCTCAAGATTTCTGACGGTTATCCAACAATAGTTCTATTTAGTGTTTTTACTACACCAAAAATGCACTTATAATGCACCGCTCATCATTGGCAGGGGAAGCTGTGGGACCGGGAGTTCGAACTCTCATCATTTACATGTGCGAATTGCCGCTGACATTGGATTGGTGATCATCAGTATATGTCCTCTATAAAACGCGAAGGCGAAACCCCGAAATTTCATTCTTGCTTCAAACTCTCCAGATTATCTGTGCGTATCGACTGAGAGCTTCATTTTCTGAGAACAATCATGTTTGTCTTGGTCAGGTGGCTGACACCCCGTCGTTACGAAGGCATCGAGGAGTTGGTGACGCCGTCGAGAGTTAGATCTCCGAAGACAACACTCAAGGTCGGCGACATTGTCAAAGTTTCGTATAAAAGATCTGCGTACAAGGCAAAAGTAATTGCCCTGAAAGGTGAGTCAGTTTATCGTGTTTACAACATAGGAGTTGATTATTTTATCGCAACTCAAGAAATTTCAGAAAGGTTGATAGACATGTTGAAACGCTCTCGCTATGTTAGTGAGGGACTAAGAATAACCCACAGGCGTTATGTGGACCGGGTAGTTTGTAAAAGTGTAGTTTATTACATGAGTTTATGCTACTATCCGACGTTGGGTTATGTTGCCTTATTGCATAACAGAACGTTGGATCGTGGCATAAACCACAGTCGCTTGGTGGGCTATTCAGCTCTGGGACTATTCGACCCATAGACGAGTGTACAGAAGCGAGAAACACCAACTCACAGACTTGAACCAAGACTACCTTCTTGCCTATTTCGGCACCGAGTAGTTTAAATGATCATTCGTGCATAGTCAGTGTAGATACTGTCTGTAGTTAGGCCTCCCAGAATTATGGATCAATGAACTATCCTCTTTTGGGATGACACTTCAGCGGTATACCGTTTGTAATATAGCTAAATCATCTTTTCTTTTATTAAATTGACCTTTAACAGATTCTGCAGATTCCGACTGGGACAGTGATGATGACATCCCATTGAGCATTCTGAGAAGTCGGTTACTTGGCAACGAGACGGATAAGAAAAACCCTTCGCGGGGAGACTCTGAGGGTCCCTTCGACAGTGATGACGACATCCCGCCAAGAGAACTGATTGGTTGGTGGAAGACTGCTGAGAAGGTGTCAAGGAGGTAGCGTGGTTTCGACGACAGCGGTGACGAAGTTCCAACATTGCTCCGCAGTTACGACAGCTCCGATGACAGCGAACTTGAAGACGACATTCCGCTGAGTGTTCTGCAACGCCGAATTAGGGCTCAAGATACAGGCAAGACTTTCGAGGAATTCAAAGCAGCCCCAGCGCTGATCACCGGTTTGATCTCAGCACCGACAGAAACGGACCCGCGGTTCGTCACCACGACGAGTGGTTAACGACAGAGGTTGAAAGATTTCAGATTAATTTGCAATTCGTCGATATTTATCAAAGCAATACCTGAAACGGTTGCGAAACTCGGATGATAGTGACATTTCTTCAAGACATGTACTGTTTACATGGAAAATCTTGTATTATTTTGTTAAATTTTCATGTTTGAACACAGCGCCCTACCCTATAGAATTTTGTGTAGATATGAAGATCATCAGGTTTCGAATTCCTTATTAGAACTTATATTAACGTTGTATTTTTTACTGTATTTAAGATAAGTATGTCAATACAAGTTTTTGTACAACTTGTTCTTTTCAATCTTCACTGAAGAACTTTATTATTTGGAAATTTGAATGAGTGACAATGTGAAGTTAATAAATCTTTTGTACAATCTACTCCTCAAGTTCTCTTCCTGACACTGTATGCGTGCGGGAATTAATTTTCCAAGAACTTTTGACAGATCATGAGATGTATGAAATTCAGGGACTTATATTTGGACTCCCCTAAGCCTATACATTTTCGCGGATCTTTCAATTGTTGAATGGTTTTCAAGTTGAAACTTCATGAGACAATTTCACTCTCTCATCCATTTTGAATTTTAAAGACGGTTTGAAATCATAAATTATTTCATCAGAACATATTCAGTAATTCATAGACCCTAATAATTTGACAAAGTTCCAAAGGGAAAACAAATAAAACAAGGCAGTATTGCTGAAGGCAATGAGTACTTGGGCCGTGATAGAGTAATTTTGAGGACAATATATACTACTATTCAAATATGGTCTTGAATTTCCTCCTGTCAATGAGGCATTTGATTAACTGGTTATTACACGAAGCAATGGCATGACAACGGCAAAATATGTCTAGCAACTTTTGTGGAGTTTGAGGCAGGGGTTCTTTATTTATAGCGGGAATTGCTTAAACTCCTTAAATATTCAAATTACAGCAAATTTCTTTTGTTCTCGATGGTAGATGTCTAATATTTAGATGGGCATATTTAGATTTCTACCCTATAGTTATCCCTATATACCAAAAATCGGACATCCAGCTCTATTGGCTTGCTCAGAATTAGATATGCGCATAATTAATGAGGTACAATATGTGGTGTCATAAGGTGTCCCATCATACCATTTATGAAGGGTGTAGCACTTGTGGTTACTGAGTTGTGGAAAAATATATATATTTGAGGTCAAAGGTCATCGAGGTCACGTGACATTTTGTCAAAATAATTGTATTGCTAAGTTATTCCTATATACCAAAAATCAGACCTCTAGCTCTATTGGCGCGCTCAAAATTATATATGCGCATAATTAATGAGGTACAATATGTGGTGTCATAAGGTGTCTTATCATACCAAATATGAAGGATGTAGCACTTGTGGTTACTGAGTTGTGGACAAATATATATATTTGAGGTCAAAGGTCATTGAGGTCACGTCACATTTTGTCATAATAATTGTATTGCTAAGTTATTCCTATATACCAAAAATCAGACCTCTAGCTCTATTGGCTCGCTCAAAATAAGATATGCACATAATTAATGAGGTACAATATATGGTGTCATAAGGTGTCCTTTCATACCAAATATGAAGGGTGTAGCACTTGTGGTTACTGAGTTGTGGACAAATATGTATATTTTTAGGTCAAAGGTCATTGAGGTCACGTGAAGTTTTGTCAAACAAATTATATTGTTAACTTATCCCTATATACCAGAAATCAGACCTCTTGCTCTATTGGCTCGCTCATAATTAGATATGCACATAATTAATGGAGTACAATATGTGGCGTCATAAGGTTTCCCATCATACCAAATATGAAAGGTTTAGCACTTGTGGTTACTGAGTTTTGGACAATAATGTATATTTGAGGTCAAAGGTCACCAAGGTCACATGATATTTTGTCAAAATGTCTGAGATATCTGCGTGAACCGATGGACTCACTGATGGACTCAAGGACGGATATGACCCAATCTATAAGCCCCCTGGACTTTATCCGTGGGGACAAAAAAACTGTGTCACTGCATCCTTTAGGCAATATGAATACGATGAGAAACTTAAATTTTTATTTTTCTTGGCATCATACATGCGAATCTATGGAGAACTGCCTTATACATGGGAGTCTATGGAGGTGTAAACTAAAAAGTCCTCTAACACGGCCAAATTTGAAAGCATTGTGAAACAAATCGACGTGCATCTGTATGGGTTGGGTACTAGGCGTGAACGGACGCACGGACCTCGGACTTCGTCCGTGGTGATTAAAAACAACGCAACAGTTATTACAGCTACACCGGCAGTAGGTTAATATCCAGAGCCCCGTACGGTCTGCCGCCGTCGCTTGAAAACAATCTCATGCACCCGGCCATATGGGCAGCTGGCCGGATGCATGACTTCCCGGAGAAGGCGAGCTGTCACGTTCAAGCTCAGGATTATTTGTCGATCAAATTTCAGTAAATTTACCTTACCTAGATGAAATTTTGTCTATAGGCTGTATAGGCTGAAATTTCGCCGAAGTTTGACAAAATTACATCGATTTTTCAGGTTCATATGCGACATTTTTGAGTTTTGAGTGCAGACAGAAATAAGTTTTGAGGCAACATGGCTGCGACCCCATGTTGACCCCTAGCCCTGCGTACGATGCTATGTGCTACAGCTAACACACAGCATCGTACGCAGGGCCAGCGAGAGAGTTGCCGACATCGACGGTTATTTACGAGAAGTGAATAAAAGACTGTCATTTTTGGAAGTGATCGAGTAGCTGAGGTAGGCTGGGATACGACTTGGGCCCCAGAACGCTGAACTTCGGCAGTAATTTGGCTTTTTACGTCAAGTCCCAAAATGGATTTGAAGTCACCGACCCAACGTACGGGTCTTTGCAGGGCTGTGGTGAGCGTGGCGGTTAGCTGTAGCGGAACACACAGCATCGTACGCAGGGCTAGTTGACCCCCAAGTGAAAATGTGTTCGCGATCAAATCTTCCTATATTTTTTTCAGAATTTTCAACAAAATCATTGCTTCTTACATCTTTTGTAAAAACTAAAATAAAACTGCGATGTGCCATGTCTCCAGATTTCTAAAATATCGTTCGTTGACCGTTCGACGCAAACTTGTGACGCAGTTGAAATTCAATACTGACCGCCAAATAATCTTAATGAGACGAGATCAGTCTAGACATCCTCCAAATTATCCAACCATTCGCATTGGAGTTCAGCTCGCTTAGAGTATCATAACATTTTTCGGCCTTCTTTTAGATCGACCCTAATATCTCCCATTTAGGAAATAAATACACAAGCTACCTCGACAAAACTTCGTGCACCATCGATCCAAGACCAAACGCACTACAAATCTGTCTTGACGTCATCATCTCCTTACATGGTAATCGGCATACCGTATTTTTTAGCAAAGGGGACACAGAATACGTCGGAGTATTCAGTTTCAAAACGTATTACATTGTGTGATGTTGTCAAAAAAAAGTCATGTTACTGCAGTGGTATAAATTACAAAACACAAAAGTTCAAATCAGTTTATTTTGGACTGGCTTTACCCAACATTTCATATTGTTTCTTATGCAAAATTTGACCACGTGCTTACTGGCGACCCCTTTTCATGCAAATTTTGTGTCAAATGATGTGTTCCCCTGGAAAAACAAACGTACGATTTCTAAATGAAGGAGGCGAAATTTGCCCTCAAGACGCGAAACCACCCCTTTAAGGGGTGTACCTAGCTATTTTTAACGAGCTTCTCGAATCTGCAGCTCTATTTCGAAATGATGGTCTGGTTTTCTCAGCTCAAGGATAAGTGTTCTCCATCGCTGTGGGCATTACTATTCTCAACCGGGGTACAGTTTCCAGTCGTAATGTTTTTCATTGTGTCCGGGATATAAAACCTTTCCTTTTCAAACTTTCTCTTTGATTAACACTAATCCACATCTTGTCAGTGATTAAACATGTTTCAAGTTTAAATGTTAAATTCTGGTCTCGAGCCCTCCTGTTCGACCAAACTGAAATTACCCCTCCCACTTTGGCTCGTCCAGTGGGTGTAGCAAGGGTCGTGCCATCGCCTAGGAAACGGAGGGTGCATTAATTGTTGCATTTCGATGCACATTTTGATTATATTCAGAAGATTTTGTGGACAAAACTCAGATAGAGAAGCATTTATATTCACATCTCACTTATTCAAGACTGGCTGAGAGCAGCACTTCCATTCAGTTAACATCATTACGCCATTTATTATGCCAAGAAAGATGAAGCCAATACATTTTGCCCTCCCTGGTCTCAGCCAGAAATGGTTATACCTTACAGTTTTTTCCCACGGAATGAAAACAAATGTACTTGGGCTGAGGCCCAAGTACAATAAATAGTAATTGTCAAGAATAACGAATGACGGTTACTAGGAATTGATGTCTACTGCTTAAAGGATCGGCAAATAATTATCTGGTCAAAATACATTGTCCGGTGACCCAAACTTTTAGTCCTTTGAAATAATAGTTTAGTATTCCTCTGATCAAAGTGTTGGCAAAAGTTTAAAACTCTCATTTCAGTTTGGTTGAGTGTGTTAAGACGCTGAATCAACTCAATGTACCGGCAACACTTTTCTGGAAATATCGAGATTGTTACGGCATCAACTAACATTTTCCGCACTGACAGTTTAGGAGTTCGTCGCCAGAAAGTTCGTGATCAGTAAAGTCTAGTGACTTCGCATGTCTCGGTTATGTTTACTGACCCGAACGCTGGTAAACAAAGTATACACTGCTTTTACGACATAAAATACCTCGACAAAATCAACTTAAATCCCGAAAAGACAATATTGATGACGCATTGTATAGTTGTGCATTGAAGTTGTGCAGCAGGGAGAATCCTAGACTTGGCTCAAGCCCGTGATTTGTGAATGTTTCAGTCGGGTGAACACGCTTATTTGTGCTCTGTTTTGGTGTGAAACGTGCGAGGGCGAACGCGATGAGTGCTGGTGTACGCAATACGGTAGTTTCACCCGGGATCACAACTCACAACTGCGCAGACTCAAAGATAACGCGTTCGATGGATAGGAAAACCTGACCGAGGCTACTAAATTTTAAATAGGTTTTTCTATGAAATAGAAGAGACACAAGAGAAACTGTTGCAATAATTTTGCTTTTTAAAAACAGCCTTGCGGTACAGTAGTACGAGGTTTTGGCTTGGGTTGTTGGTTGGGTTTTGCCGCGCGTCCAACCCACAAGCCCAGACAAAGTCTCGAGCTACTGTTACAGTATGGGGAAACCAACAAACTAATGTCGAGAAACTGTGATAAGAGATGTTTGAGCGAATTGTATACAACAAATTTTGTGTGGGGAGTGAAAGCTGGCGGCAACTCTCCGCCGAATGTGCATTGATGCGCATGCGATATTCATTTTATCTCTAGGCGCCATTCAAATCTCAAATCATTACATGTATATGTAGCCTTCTAATGGGCAACCAACATAGTTTCGGCTGTTCGTTAGTAAAAACTTGATTTCTCTGAGTGTGGGTCGGCAATTTTTCTCGTATTGGCGAGCGGGTAGGTTTTTTTCCTAATGCGCGACGGGAAAATTTCATCCGGTTGATCAATGGAGCAGCCTTGACCAAACCTCAGCTTTCGGGCAAGGGTATGATGAGCTTTTCCGGGTTTGCCGACGGAGGGCGCTGAAAACATGCAGCAAAGGGATAGCAGTCGGCAACTGAATTTATAGAAACTTTTCGGGTCTGACGAAACTTTGTGGTACAGAATACACCTTGAACTCATTTTGACGCTTAAACTGCTCTATTGACACTACGTTATTGTCACTTTGTTTCCTAGAGCATTCTTTGTAAATTTTGTCGTTTGCTTTACGTATTTACAGTGATGTAGATATATCTACAATAAAAGTCACTATTTGTGAATAAATTTTACCTTCCGCTCAAAAAAAGGAGTTAGGAGTCCTATATAAGAGAGATGAAAAGAGATTTTCTAGTAATGAGAGGGGAGAAGAGAAAGGCATGGTCTAGCGTCACGAGGGTGGTGGGGGTTGCGAACAGCCTTCACTCTCCACTCTGAAAATTTAATTTCGTTCAAAATACTGTGGAATAGCATACTTACATGAGAATCGCCCCTGGGTTCAAATTTCTCAAAATCGGCTGGTTGGATAGCCTGGACAGCTATACCCATAAGTGTCTTTCGTAACATGGTAAAGCTGTCATGCGCAGAAGGCGTAACCATTGGTTACTGACCGGCTAAATTGACAACTGAACCGATGGATCATCAACAAATATAACAGTAAGTAACCTTTACTACAATTAACCTCTCCTGGCAAAGATGTAGATAAAAATAAATATACAAGCGTTGCCGATGAAGAAGTTACTCTGATATTCAGGACGTTACTTAAACTGGCACCTAGTCGCCTGGTTTTTCTCGGTAGCTGAGTTGCAAGGCGTGAACTCCACGATCTACGAACAGCCTACTACTTTGTGCGACAGTCTGCTGATATGTTTAGTCCTTATTTTTTTCTGTTTTGATATTTAATATACCCACAGACTTGGAGCAAGTCTAGACAATACCATAAATGACTTAATCTTAGCCAACATTCAAGTATTGATAATCCATGAAGAGGGAACAAACGAAGAAACCACACCTCTGAAGTTTTTCCTACAACAAACATCTTCTTTTTCATACATCTATTATAATTTCCGGTAAAATAGAAATCGTGACATAGGTGATGCGATCGCAAATTTGACAAAGCTGTGGACTTATTCAAACGCTGTCAGTTATATTTACTGTGATTAATCCCTGCGGCCTGATAAAATGATCAACGCTGTTCTATTTTCGTTCCCCGCAGATCTTTTCCAAAAACCATCGTCTATGTTTCTAGGGTTTACCATGCTTTTGATCAGTGTATTTGATGTGCTCCAATCGGGCAGTTTGGTACCATGGCAACACGCCGGCAAAGTTTGCGTGTGTACTATCCTCCCATCAGCAATGTCCCATTACGCAACAGTTTCTACGTACCACAAGGTGACGGCATATCTCGTCACGATTCGCTGACGATGCCGCAGTCAATGCAAGCAACCACGTGCGCAATCTTCGCATGAGATAAGACAGCTCCTTGGTTTGCTCTTGTAAAAATTAACCCCAATCTGTTGAGACGTAACCTTGTTGTTAGCAACGGTTGGTAGGTGCAACGCCATATAACACCAGAAGTACGAAAACACCGGCTACAACATTCTTCTTCCACAAGCCCTCAGAGGACCGGGAGATATCATTTTCAAAACAGGTGAGATTTTACTTTTTATCGTCGGCATAGTATTTTCATTTTATCTCTTAGAACCGACTTCTATGCAACACAGAGCATATACTGAGCAGACGAGGCATATCTTTGACTGCCAAAATATGACAAGGAAACGCTGAACTCTTTCGTAGGCCGCGAGGTAGCACTACTATGCAGGAAGGGAGCGTGAAATATTCCGTATTTATTTTAAAAGCAGAAAAACGTTATACTACGTTGTAAAATTTTGCAAGCAATGCGTTCACTCTATGCGTCTTGGTTGCGTAGTGCCCTGCACACTGACCATGACTTTGTCCCAAGCAATGACTTTGATGTAAGATTATGTCTCCAGGCAACGTGAAAGAAGGGATTCCCTCGTTTGTCTTTCTCATTTCATGGCACTTTGCATCAGGATGTGTGATACGCATTGAAAGTTACCCCGCCCTATCATTAAACACTCTGTTTCCGTGACCCCCGACTTTACGCCAGAAATCCTACCTTTGTCGGTATGCTTGGGCGCCGTACCATCGGAATCGCCAGATCGTGTAATTTTCGGTTGTTGATCGAATAAAGACTTCCTCTATGCCAATCAGGGAAATGAAGTTATTTGAATTAATGCTTGAATGTCCAGAAACATGGCTTTTTGGAGCACCCCTGAAATGAATAAGATGTTTTTGTCTTGGTTTTGTCAAACAAATCTTCTACGTAAGAAATGTGCAATTTTGTACCTGTTCCCACGCGAATTATAACATGAGAAGTTCATCCTCACAGTTTTACACGTTAAAACTTCCCACCAAACTATGCATAACGTTGGAAGCAGTTAGTAGACAGAAACATTAGTATATTCACGGGCTTGCTCCAAGTTATCTGTCCCTTTATTGTGATCTTTCTCTCTTTATGTCCCCATTATATTTCTACTCTCCATGTTTACGGTGAGGAAATCAATTTAAATTCTGTCCGGTGCGATTGTGCACTGAGAAATATGGAGATTGTCAGAGTAGCGGCTCCTGTACTTCGTCTTGGTACTGTCTTCCATTGAACATCCGTCGTTCCTAAAGTCTGTCAATTTTTGAAATCCAATATCAAGACTTTTCTTTTCAAATCTGCTTCAAATCGTTCGTATGTATATTAGATTTTTAAGAATTGTTTTGTTTCTTTTCTCTTTCTGATATGTCAGTTTTAACCAGCGTCCTTCATCACAGTATTATTGTGTATTGACGCTTTATAAATACATTATTATTACATTGTTATTATTATCAAAGACCTCACATCTTGCTCATTTACTGTGTATTGTTTTGCTGATATGACGAATAGTATAGAAATAACGGACGACGCGCTGACCATTAACGTTTATTTATGGGCAAGGGCGAGAGGAAAGCCAAAAATTAATGGGCGAGGCTTGCCGAGCCCGTTAATTTGGCTTTCCTCGAGCCCGCGCCCATAAATAAACGTTAATGGTCAGCGCGGAGTCTGTTATTTCCATTATATTATCAACGAACCCCGAAAAACTGTCAAAATTTACGAAAATTTCCTGTGCGAACGACAACGGGGCCCCAGAACCTGTCAGTGAGTCGTGCGCGCGCTGCAAAAATTTTGCAAATCCGGAGATTTTTTTGAAAAAAGGGTCTAAACTTGGCCCACAAATGCTCCATTTTATTTTGTGATTGATTATGATCTTTGTACAAATCACAATTTTCGTTTTAGCCGTAAAGTTAATATGTTTACGATATTATTCATATTCACGGGCATGAAAACAAACCATTACTGTGTATTTGTGGGCAGTCACGTGGTTCAGCTCGACCAATTAAAACGCGATGGACAGGGCATGGTAATATAGTTGATTGTATTTGATTCTCGGAGAGCGTCCGCGGCACATACGCGACTTGCGCACGCGCACAAAGTGGTCCATTATCAAGTCACCGTAAAGATTCTGATCACTTGTGACGAAAAACTGACTATCTTCTTTTCACATCATGTGATTTAGACACGTTTGAATAAAATTGACGCTGCTGCGCACAGGTAAATAATTTCCTTCGGGGGTCTCCCATCGTGCCTTTATACCTGTGGGGTTTTTTATCACTAGAACATAGTATTTTGGGTATTTTACAATCGCTGTTACAGGGGTAACTCACTCCTCCAAATTTTTCACATCAATCTTACAGAAAATGTTGATGCACCCAATGTTTACTGACATCAGAACACCAAATGCTACCTGAAATAATTAAAAAGCCAGGACCTCAATTATGAATCAATTTGCATACTAAGTATAGACATACATCTTATTGCTAGTTCGCTAATTGTGTTTTGGAAGCTCGTTTTCGAAAGTAACTTACTGTAATTAATTACAATGTTTTGAGAGCATGCTTGATATGTGCATTGATGAAAGTACCATTTGGACATGTGAATTGTAGCTTGTATGATCACTTTATAAGAGTTGTGTTGGTTGATGAATGTCTAATGTATTATTGGATACGCCTTTTAGGTATCGTGTAAAACTCAATGCTTACGATAATACGAAACAGGACGACGACGAACGCTGTATACCAAGACATAAAATCATACGTGAAAAACTCTTAGGCTATGGCTAGTGTAAACTTAATTGTCTGCCTAGAATTAAACACTGACTTTGAAATGTCTATATTTCGAAGAAAATTCCACGTTCTCCTTAGCAAGATGAACGAGCAATCCTCAAATTAATGAATCACCTTCCTCCTTCCCAACACATTCACCAAATATTTTCCGTTATAAACAATAGTCCATCTGTCATAGAAACTTCGGTATCATGATGTACAACACATCGATTATGCAACTCTACATGACGTATCTGGTACTGATAACATCTGCGGTCACGGCATCGATGTTTCAGGTGTTTGACAGTACCCCGACGCCAGCAACTAAACTGTATATACGCAAACATGTATCGCTATGGTATTGAAATAATAACTTCCCTGCTGACTTTTCCACCGGAGAAATAATACGGAAAACTTGAACAAGTGCCCCACTTCAACACGCTGAGCGTCGTCTAACGTGTGTTCAAGTGTTTACCCGAATTCAGGCTACATCAGAGTTGAATATCATTCAACTACACATGTGATACAAAAATCAGTATGAGTTATTTTTTCACACGGGTAGGGGCATACAGAGCACGACATTCAGACAAACCGACCGGAGAATGCACAGGAATGTACAGGAAAAAAATAAACGTCGGATGCGGTGGCAGAATTGCTGTTCTTGGCGTTTTATGCCGCGAAAGAGATATAATCCTGAATTTCAATACGTAGTGACTAATTTTGTACTAGCACATCAACTTGTGACTATTCGCATAATTTTTACCTGAATGTCTTTTTCATTGACTGTGCACGTGATAATGCCACAGAAACAACTTCCTATGATTCGACTTTTGCTTGCACCTTGTCACTCAAACGTGGTTGGAACTAATTTTGGACAATTGGATCTTCACATTTTTCAAATTTCTCTCAACTGGTAGGTGCCATATCGCTGAATGTTGCAATATTATACAAATTACTCATAAAAACAAGTGTGTCACCTAAAAAGAAAAGCAGATGAGCTTACATTTGCAGCTTAAACGATCTTACTTTACCATCCAATTATCCCATATTAGTGCCAATCGTGTTCTCAGTGCATCGAATATCAAGCTAATTGTTTTCTATTCGCAGAAAAAACTAAACTTTGCTATTTTTATTCATGATAAATTATTAATTCGCTTATTTAGGTTCATTTCCTCCATCAAAACAGCTTATTGATTAAAATCATCAACATGTTTGACGTACATCCGGAATGGAACAATTAAGTCAAATTTATTATTACTACTTTTTAAATTATTAATACTTATTAATATAAATGCTGTGAGAGGGAGAGACTACAGAAATTTAGTCAAAACTAATAGTAGGGTTTTTATTTTTGTTTGTTTTTTTTCACAGAATGGCAAAGACGTCTGATTCAGTCATGGAGCTAACAGGTGAAGTTGGCGTCGCCCGTCCGATAGCTGCGGGAGTCAAAGATTTCATATTTAATTCCAGAAAAATGTATGACGAGAATATTTACAACTTTGACGACCACGTGGAGGTATTTCATTATGATTTAAAGGGAGGGGGGTCGTCGGAACTGCGCGTGTGCGACTTTCTTGTTTACAAACAATGTATTTCATGCATGATGCATGACATCAACATAGCTGCAGCATTTAAATTTCACGATATTCATTGTTAACAAACATGTTTTAACTTTCATCAATCCCCCAAAGTACCCTCGATACAGTGTTTACATCGTTCGTAGGGTCCCTGGCAACCTTTGAGCAGAGTTCCAACGACCCCGCCCCTGTGACTTTTGACGCATTGCAAATCGTTTCTTCTATCATAAAATACAAATCCTTTTCTTACGGCAATAGTCTTGTGGCAATACTTAATGTTCAACACATTATAATGCAACCAGAATGTGCTGAAAGTTTAATACTGAATTTCGCTCTATATTTCCTTTGACAACAATAGCGTTGCATATTTTGGACAACGCATCGAGTAGGCCAAAACAAATATTGTGTTAGTCTCGCTTTCCAGACATTTTAAACCATCGAAGTAAAGTGCGCCGCTGGCGGTAGGGACAGACATGTCGTTGAGCCAAGCGAAGCGACTCGCTGCTGTCGTCGCTTGGCGACTCGATGATGAGTCACACTCACCAACGCTTACGGCGCACTTTTCTATGAATATTATGCAAGAGTTATTTGTGACTATGTGGAAATAAATTTATATCTTTTTCCAAAAAAAATAAAAAAAGAGCGAAGCGACCGAGGTCTGGAAGTCGAGACTAATATTGGAAATAGACACAGACATTTGAATAAACCAAAGGTATGCACGTCGCTCAAATTCAAGCTCACCCGTAAAAATAAGTCGCAAGTTTTTCGTTTCGCTTTCAGCTATCATTCCCGGAAGTTTTTCAGGAACCGAAGGACAGTAGGAATTGGAAGCCAATAGTTGGCGCCTATGGTACACTGTATAGTGTTGTGCAGGTAAGCGAAAAGAGCTGCTAGCTGATCAATGTGTGACATTTCGTGGCCAAACTATATATTTGGTTGACATTGGTAAATCGATTCATAAGTATCTCGACAATAAAATTAATTTCGTAAGCTTACTTGATTTGCACACTCACATTTATGCCTTTCCATACACTAATACGTCTGATAGACATAAAAGATGATCTTGAACATGTACTTTAATTCCTAAAATAATATCTTTGAATCTTTATTTTAGAATTTGCAACAAAATCCGTGACATTTCGCGGCCCTAAAATATACTTATTTCGAATAGAAGAATCACCATATAGGTTTATTGCTAAAATGTCCTTTTAACTTTCTGTCGAGTACGTCAAAAGGACACGCTTTTACAAGCTATGCAGCTATTTGATTATTTTATTCATTCCGTTTAATTTGATGGATACGTATATCATTTGGTTCAGACGTGATTTAATTTAAGTGATGGTGTGTATACGGTATTTCGATTTTTAGCCTAATAGATGCATTGGCGGAAATTGTGCCGAGAGAGGGCAAGATGTAAGAATAAAAATAATGTCAAAAAATGCCAAAGTTTTAAGGATTGATAAAATCGTACGTTACTAGAACTCTTTTGGTGGCGGTATCTGCATTCAATCTCTCATTTTATTCGAAAACCATTTTTTGACCCTGTAATTAAAGAATGACGGTCGAAATATGGGCAAAGTTCATTATTTCATCGCTTCACGTGACCATGTACCAAATTGTATGGTTGTCACTGACGACTCATCAATCTTTGTGTCTATACTTTCCAGGACTTCACTTATCGTGTGTTGGTTGCTCTGCTCGGTTGGTTGCTGGGCACGGTGTGGGGACTTCTCTTCGGTGTACTCAACTTTGTGGTGGTCTGGCTGATTCAACCAATCCTGAAAATCTTCTTCATAATAGTACGCATCCTCGCAATTCCATGGGCGGTGGTGTTGAGGGCGTCCTTCGACCCCGTGTTCGAATCTATCGGTCATGTCCTGAGCCACATGCGGGGTAATTTCAACATCAGGGCGCACGGAGTCTCCATGGATCTCGTGAAAACTGCGTAAAAAGATACAAGTGCGCAGTTTCGTTCTGATTGACAAAGTGAAATAATTACTGATTTCCCATCATGCAGCATTTGTGTTAACTTATCATACAGAGTTTGTGAAAGAACCATTTTTGCTTTCTGTCGTTTAAATAAACTGACAGAAACCAGGTTGCTCGAATAACTCTTTGCTTTCTTTTCATATGCAAACTTTTGTAAACTTTTCGAACCACGGTAGTACGTCTCATTTTGAAATGATTATGTAACGGATATCGATGACACAAATTGTACATGTATTATTTTTAGCATATAACGAAGTTCGAGTTTGCAAATTTATTCTTACTTCCCTTCACTTGACTCTAAAAGCACTCCAAGGGTTACTTGCAGCTCGTCATGCAATCCGTCCATAAAGCACGCACAAGTAACTTTAAGCCGAGACAAGCAGCTGAATAAATTGAACCTCCCGGAGATTGCTAAATATTTGGATTGAGAAATATTGCAAGGAAAACGTGTCTCGGGATAAAGTTCTTTACCAGAGATATTTCTTTTCAGAATGCACGTTTATCTGTTCAAACGATGAGAAGGAAATACCAGATATGAACTGAATATGCTCACGTGTTTTACAACAGGTTCATTAACAGTAGTGCGCTTCACAGAACAATGAGATATATGTTATCACTATATGTAGCAGGTTTTTTTTCAACTTCGCACAGTACTCTCAGAGTTTAATCACTAATTACAAAACTTTATTTAATATGCGAATGAGCTGTCAATTAACTTGACACTGCTCAATGCTTTATGGGACAATTAGATATCCATCAGATCAACATTTGTAGCACGCTTTATTTAATTTAATGCTGTAATTTTAGAGTAATGTCACTTATTACAAAGTTCATTAAATATGCAAATAAACCCTACATTAGCTTGACACTGTTCAATGATTCATAGCACAATTAAATATTTATCAAATCAATATCTGTAGCACGTTTCACAAAATTTTAGTGCCGAAATTTCAGAATTATATACCTAATTACAAAGTGTATTAAATACGCAAATGAACCCTTAATTAACTTTATACTACTAAATGCTTTACAACACAGTTAGATATCTGTCGTATCAGTATGTGCAGCAGTTTCATCACATTGGATGCAGTTATTTCGGAGTTATATGACTAATTATAAGATTTCATGGAATATGCAAATGAGCTAATCATTAACTTGACACTGCTCAATGCTTCTCAGTACCATTGGATATTTATCAGATCAACATCTGTAGCAAGTTTCATCTAATTTAATGCTTGGTACCTGTGTACCAAATCTGACTTGAATCCGTTCAGGCGTTTTTGAGTTATCGTGTAAACAGACAGACAGACAGACAGACAGACAGACACACACACACACACACGGACAGACAGACAGACATCGCTATGACAATAGCCCACGTGTTTACACACGTGAGCTAAAAATAGGTAAATCTTTACGCTGCACCTGATTTCTGCAGTGGCAAAAGTTTGCTGTATGACGCCCTCTGTGGACAGCGGAGCAAACTAAACTAAGTGACCTTGGATAATTCATGTAATATGTAATGATAATCTCAAAAGTTCAAGAAAGAATGTATATGTTCGTAATAATGCATGTACAATTCTATGAGACGACTCGAGAACGTTATTGAAATCTTAGATTTTCTCTTTCTTAGATTTACCTGCTTAAAGGGAGTGATCACCACTCTGTTGCCGCCCACTCCCTTTTGAAGCCACGAAGAAAGCCCGCTGTACTAGTGGCAAGGGGCACTCATAAATTGCACAGATACATGGTATTCCATTGTGCGAGGAAACTGATTTGGCAGAAGTCGCGCATCAAATCGTGCCAATGTGACGCACATTTATTGTACGGGAAATGTGTCATGGGGCTCGAGGCTGCCATTCATATCTGGAAGTCATCAATTAACATATTGTACTCTATATAATTTTGGTAGTCGCTTTGCGTCATGCAGCTGGACCCTCGTGATATATGCTTATTGAAGGTGGACCATTGTCATGTTAACACTCGGCAATACCATAGATTAATAGGTGATTCCATAATTAAAGTAAGCTTATGTAAAATTGTCATAGGAATTTCAGGCACTGATAGCATCGCAGAAAATGTTCAGTACGCGTCACTACAGATCAAAGAGAACAGATAGGATAAGATAAGATAACCATGAAGAGAAGCTGAAATGCTCACAGACCATAAAAACAAATCTAATGGCGAATAACAGACGAATAAAATGTAATAAAACATAATAGATTAAAATAATCACCTATTCACAGGTGAATACAATTAAAATGAAACTAAAAGAATGACCAGCACAGACAAGCCGCAAACATAATTTGCTAAAACGATGATATCGAAGGATCATGTTCTCTTTCTTGACGGTAGAAGTGAACTGTAAATGTCGATGCATACAATGTGCCCGAGTGAATATAGAGTGTGCGAATCGAAAGAATGTCAATTCGATTGGCAAACGGACTTTTAAGGTCCCCATTCTCGAATGCACAGAGGGAAGTAGACAGAGGTTAGAGTTACAGACCATCCTGAAATTCCATCACACTTTTTATTAATAATCTGTTTATGTATAAGAAATCTGCCACGAAAGGTCAAGTAGGAATGTTGGAACACTACTTTTGATAATTCAAGTTTATTTCAATATTGTAAGTTCTAAATCACACCAGGTAAAGTTGTGCAAGTTAATAAGAAAAACTGTCACATCACAATATTACATACAGAAGTGACATCTATACACGTTTGTACATACAGGTTTGTTTGTATGTGATCACGTGATCTCTTAAACACACTAAGTCTGAATATAATCATAGACAGTTGAGAAACTACTGTAAAACATTCCAACTTTTAATGCCGCCGCAGCGTAGAGTATAATTACCTTGAAGGTTGTATGGGATTGTTTATGAAGCAGGATCTTTTGAGTTCAAGTGATGGAGACAGAGGCGTCGGCTCCATTTCTTCAAACTTTATTACTACAGCTACGATGATCTACTGCTACAATAATATAATGTATCAGTGGGTTGATAAGTTACGACCAGTTCCAGTGGTGAGCGAAGTGCTCTGAGTATACGCATACACATACACTATACTGTACATAAACATATACTAAAGTAAATTGGTTGATTCGGGCTGTGATATAGCTGGTTTTGGCGGGAAAGTAAGAAGTGTCTTTGACTTTGATTTGTTAGAGATGAGTCACGTCAGAAAGAATTAAAACTTGTAAACACAGGATATTAGGAAGTAACTGAATAGTTAATCGGTCTTCATTGTCAAGGAATTTAGAAGTAGCTATCTTTGTATAACGTTTCTCAACATTCTCCCGCCCGACAGAAAACGTATATCCAAGTCTAAAATTCAAAAAATCATCGTAAACTAAAACTCGAGAAGGATGCAAAAATGAAAGTAATCGAAATACTGAGTAAAATGACTGGATATCATATGGTGAGTATATATGAGTATATAGGGTCCATTATAATAAATAGTGTCCGATATATATTGTCCGATATATAGAGTTCACATAGTGTTAAGGTCTTGTATTCTACAACGTGCAACGGCTGCTGCTGTACGCGTAGAACGTCGTCGACCTTTACTAGGGTCAGGCAGAATTGTGTCCGTGTCATCGGCTGCTTGGTAACAATGCAGAAGTGTCTGCCTTCACTTCGAGGGGATATAGTTTCACGATAGGACGATTAGTCATGACTACGATGATCTTGACAATTACGTGTGAAACAATCTGTACCTGGCTAAATGCATATCATAGTATGTAATCAATGCTAAAATTAGCTGCCCCATTTTCTGATGAGTATCCTGTTGCGACATTACAAAATGTTTACCTGATGATGGTATTAGTAGCTGTGCTATTGGACATTATGATATCTCAATGGGAAGGTAATGTCTCCTGAAATTAGGTTTGAAGGTCAAAGATTTTGGATCAGGGTTTACGTCGATGTTGTTCGAAGCACAGACCCATGTTCTCCACTCGTTTTGTGGTCCAGCACTTCTCTAGCCAGCTTCTTGAAAGAAAAAGCCCTGAAAAGTAACAAAAAATGGCAGGTATAACTGGCCATCTCGACAAGAAGTGCTCGTAAAAGTACTTTTCTATCAAGTTCTTCATAAAGATTGACAATTTGATATGCAGAAGTAGCACTCGCGACGACATTCGTGAAGATGCTACTTGTTAACTCAAACGTGACATGCTGATAGAATTAAAAATGCAGAAACTTTGTTATTCAGGAGACGAGACCTGAAATTTCAAGAAAGAAAAGACTGACTTTAGGGTAAGATTTCACGTTACGTAAATTCAGAACAAATCCCCTTGGAAACGTTATCACGCCATCATAACATGTAGAATCTACGTCACATAAAACTTTAGTAAACAATTATTTCATCGTGTTTACATGTTTACGAGTAGACTGACGTGGAACGGTAGTTGTGACCGTACATCTTTAGGGATAAAGATGAAGTATAAAAACCAAATATGTGACCTTGAAAAAATCTGACGAACAAAGTGCTATACATGTCGTCATATCGGGTCACTGTTGATTTATGTCGGAATACCTTTGCTGTGTATTGTGAGAAAAGCAGCATGAAACACGATTTAAATTAAATGAAATAAATGAAATAGGATCTTTTAATTGTTCAACTTTTACCTATAGGGCACCTAACACTTTTGATACATTTGAACAATTAAAAGATCTTATTTAAAATTTATCAAAAGTGTAAGTTGCCTTATATGTGAAACTTGCAATATTAAAAATTACATCACCCATAAAAACAAGTGAATTGCCAAAAAAAGGACAGTAGATGGGCTTAAATTTACTGATTAAACCAACAGTGCTACAATATCCTATTCTCCCAAATTAGTTCCAATCGTGTTATAAGCTTACTTTCTACACCTATTACATTTTTTTCTGCAGCTTCAGCACCGAAAGCGTACTTTTAAAATGAACCCGACGTCTCATACACTATCAGACAGATCAATTTTGCCGAATTAGGCCTACACTAAGCTTGGTGAAGGAAACAAACTTACTCTATCTGCATCCACATACTGCGATAATTCTTCCGCGATCACGCCGGCTGAACATCTGTCTCTAGCTTGATTATACCAGCAGCGATTCATTAGCCTGAATATTTCAACGGAACAATTCCGAGATCTCGGTAATCTGCATCCTTGAAGTAAATGGTCACTGAGCGTCTTTGCATTGACGTCATCTACATCCGGGTAATTTGGAGAAGCTCCTGAAAAAGCATCAATTACTGAGCTAACTTACGGCTTGCGATTTACATATACGTCAAAAACAACAAAAAATGTCATCAAAGAAATAGAACACATTCGAATTAACACGTACTTGAAGAAAACCAGCAAGTATTTTGTCTCATTCGGAAAGACAGAATTATCAATTTTAGCATCATCTTTTGGGAAAGATTTTCGGACCTACCAATTATGGGAGTGCATTTTGAAGCTTTCGGAGTCTATAGGCTTTTCATTAGGTAAGTTTTGTGAAAATCGGGAATTGTGCTTTCCTCCACAAAGATGACGCTGGGATGGATGCCATTTTGGATGTCAATATCGGTAAATATCGCGTAATTTGTAGTATCAAATTTTCAGCCTAGGAAACATTCCAAAGAAATTCCAAATTCCTTCAAGCCAACACATAAATCAATCTTTCTCTCACCTAAGTTTGCAATCTCCCACATCAATATTCCGTATGACCATCTGTAAATAAATTAACTTTGTTTAGATAATTTTGAATCTTATATCGTATTTGCTAGGTAGCTATCTACGTCTGCAAGCACTTTGGTGGGCCAGTAGATATCCGACTGTGCTTATTAATGTATGTTGCATCAGGGTGAAAGAGTGTTTCCTCTCTTACACAAACTCAAAATTATTTTCTAAGATTGTACTCACATGTCACTTTTGGATGTATAAATTTTATCTTGAAGTGATTCGGGAGCCATCCATCTGGTTGGAAAACGACCCGGACGCTGTTGCATAATATGACAAAGTTAATTAATATATTAGCATATTATATATCATTGAGTCACTCATGCCTATGCGGCATATTGATTGGACAGGAGCACATGCTGCCCGTGATAAGCAACTGTCACTGAACTCATGGAAAGTGACCTCCTCAACAAAAAAATCCTCAATAAAAAACTAAAATATGCGTGATTATGCACCCACTCCTTGAGCAACCAGTGCTAAAACGGGCCTGTCAAACCAGCGTAGGAACCTAATGCGGTAATATGTAGCGTTCAGATAGCAGTAAAAAATGATTGTAGAACTAAATAATAATCTGATTAAATAGCAATCGTTATAAGAGCTGTGTAGGTGTTAAGAATATTGGGCCTTATTTGAACATTTGGCTTGCGCTTTGTCAAAAATCTTCGGCGTCACTTTCTGTCATCTACGCCGCTCCCATTTCCCATAGCAGAGTATGCGTACCATGGATTCTTCCCGTCAATAATGCCGTCAATAATGTAACACTCGCCTAGCGGTCAGTGCTACATGTCACGCATGAACCAAAATCTCGTGTGTACCCACCTTGAGCAGGAGTTACAGCTTAAATTCATGATAGGCCTACGATGAAAGATTACGCGACATCAAAAGTTGTAAATTTAATCGGCAGAAATAATTGTACGATTTTAAGTCTGAGAGAGTTCAATTGAAGCTCCTACATTCAGCAAATTACTTAAAATATACAACCGGGGAAAACTGAAATATGCGACGTTATGCACTTACTCTTTGATAGCGATGGTATTCTCCCATTTGATAGACATCTCTTGCAAATCCAAAATCTCCAACTTTGGCGATGTCTTCGTGCGATATCAATATATTGCGAGCCGCAATATCTCGATGAACAATCTGGGATGACAAGAAGTTGGAAATTTTAGCTTCTGAGTATTTCTTTCCGATCAATGCAAACCTACTGATCCTTTAGCTCTATCTCCACCTCTCTATATTTTGTCTGCTTTCTTACTCTGTCTCTGTTATTTCTGAATATCACTGGAATGTTGTCGACACTTACCTTCATTTTTTCCATGTGTTCAAGAGCCCGAGCAATTCCTAATGAAAACTTGACGAATCGTCGATCAGTGATGAGGTTTACCACACCAGTCATGTTCAAAGCCGTCAGAACGTTGAGGAGATCACTGTCCATGAGTTCAGTGACAATATACTTCTTGCCTGAATTAAGATGGATCATTCTTTCAACAAATTGCCAATTGTCGCAAGACAGCCTTGATTTTGGCAATAAATCGGTGAGTTTTCTGGCGGATATTTTCTTTATTAAGAATGATTGCAGCTGATACTGAAATAATGAATGACTCAAGTTTTTCAGTAGGTGTTTTCGTAGTTTCAACGCAGTAAATCAACTTCAAGATCAATCGCTAACTACTGTCAAGTACTACTGTCAAGTCGAAAGTCAATCACATGGAGTATGTATGCTACAAATAACATATTCAGTTTGTTGACAAAGCACTGCCTTTCGAAAATATTCTTGTACTAATAGGAAGAAACAGTAGACAGGGTAATATTCGCGTTTTCAAAATTTTAATTCTACTTAATTCACGAACTTACCTGACTCGATCACGACGCCAATGAGCTGGATGATATTTTGATGGCCTTTAAGATCATTCAATCTTTCACATTCTTCCCTGAAAGTATACTGAGCTTCCATGTTTTTCTCTAAAGTTAACAACGATAACAACCATTGGGTTCAATAGATCATGTGATCTGACTGCATATGCATATGCATATAGTCATTATACCTGTCTGATGTAATGTTGCCCCAGTGGGCGAATACTGTGCGCAGTTACTACCACGGCGGTTTCCAACGCTTTCCCCTTTTCCCAATGCGCTCATATTAGGGACCGTTATCTTTTTCCCACGGGGGGGGGGGGGGGGCAAAACCTTCTTTTGATTCCATCGAAATTAATGAGTCCCCTTACCCATTTAAAAATATGACCCCGAGAAGATGATGAAATTCGAAGATCCTGGCACATGCCATCATGAGAACATTTTGAGATGTCAAAAATTTGTTTCTTTGAAGTATAGCAAAACCATAGCTTCATATTTTGATATTTTTTCGGTATTTTTGTTCCATGTATAAACTACAGCAGTGCCTGATGTACAAATACAGTCAGCTAAGTACCCTGTAGTTAGTGCTTTTGGGTACAGCTAGAATCTGCTGTTGACATGCAATAAAACCGGCATAATATTAAAACAGATCTAAAAAGTTAAAAAGTTACCATTCCTTAAATTACTACATGTGTAAAGAACTGTATTATGTTTTCATCACTAGCTATATAATAAAATGCCATATTGATTTTATTCAATTGGTAAGAACACACATACACCACACACACATACACACACACATATATATCTATATATATATATATATATATATATATATATATATATATATATATATATATATATATATATATATATATATATGGCATGTAAAATCAACGTTACACAATATTATCCTGACAAAAGGCAAATGCCCATCCAATCTCGGGCCCATAAAACCGTGTAATCCTGCAAATGTATACAAAATTGTTACTTTATATACCCCTGCCCAGGATCCCCAAAGATCACGCACGCAGGAAAGGTCAGAAGTAGGGTCGGATTGGAGTAGTTCCACATAAAAAAAGTTTATTGTTCGTATAGTGCACAAATCGTGCCGCCACGAAAGAGAGGAGGCAAAACATATGTTGATTCATCAACTTTTGAAGGTAGTTAGGGCAAGGTAACTGCCTCCCAATTCGCTGAAGTACCGTGTTTAAATGACCCATTTTTCGGTACCTTGGGCTCTACCTATACATCGTACGGATGCTGTTATTATAGTCTCTTTGAAAGACCTACCTTTTAATATTTTAATTGCTACATCTTGTGCATTTCCATTTCCATTGTACAATTTTCCGGATTTCACGTGTGAGAATTCGCCTTGCCCAATATGTTGTAACACCACCAAGTTTTTCAAATCAATATTTGGAATCACCTCCTGATGGAAAAACATGATGACAATTTATAAAATGTGCATGAGTTCGGCTTTTTTGCGGCAAGTTGGGCTAAAAGGGATGGTCCAACATTTAAAGGGAGGGGGTCGTCGGAACAGTACCCGTGCGATTTACTAATTTACAAATAGTGTATTTCATGCACGATATCTCAATGTATCACGTTAGCGTAGCCGCCGCATGTAAAGTTTACGATGTAAATTATGACATACATATTTTAACCTTCGCTAATATACCTTGGATTCAATGCTCAAATCAGTCGTATGGATTCCAATCCCTCAAAGGTTATGCGAAATTACTTATTTGTTTTGGGGACATGCAGATTGTAAAGAAAACAAATCAACTTTATATTGACATGAACGTAGGCCGAAACACAAATGTAGGCCGAAAAAGTCTGTAAATTTGATAAAAATAATTAAATGTGAAAGCTATGCTACATCCAAAATAGGAATTATCAAATTTTTGAATAACAATGCATACCAGCATCCTGACTGTCCCATATCCAAAGATCTGATGGACCATATGAGAAAGCAATACTGGAGCTCACTCCAAAGCTTAGTAAACAACCACAAGCATCAATTGAGGTAGAATGCACCTCGAAAGTTAATGACTTAAACTTTTGCTCTAACTTTCCTCAAGGAATCTTTCAATCATTCTCTTTCAAAATCGAGAATAAAAATAGGGGGTCACCATGCAAATTTTGGTACTACAGAAACAAATTACCCAAGATTTACCGACATCAGAAATTCAAAATGGCCGCCATCTCTGTGTTAACTCTATGGAAAAAATAAAAATGTTCGAATTTCGAAAAACTAAGCCGGTGAAAAGTTTTCTTTGACCAAGAGCTTTAAAATAAACCCCCACATGTGGTATATCAGAAGAGAATTGTAAAAGTTTGAGAGTCCGAACGTCTGTCCCCGAGGTGCCTTCTACCTTAAAAAAAATTACTCACTGCAACTGGTATGGTAAATACGCAAGGGTTAACTTACGGGTAGTGATAACACGTCATCCAAAGGCACATATATAGGGTTGCGTCCAGTATTCTTTCCATAGAAAATGTAACCACCTACTAAAACGGTGATTACAATAACAGCGGGTATAATTGACAGCAAAGCGGTCAACCAGTGTTTCCTTGAATCTGTTTATTAGTAATAAAGAAAAGCAGCCCGCGTAAATTTCTTTGTTGAGACAAAGTGTATGTGCCATGAAAGTTCTTTTGGGCGCAAAACCAGACAAAACAAACAGTCATTATTTTTCTGATGTGAGGGCATACATATCGGGAAAGACACTGGCACATCACAATGCTTTTGGAGAAAAACGATCGTATGATATCAAACACCTAAATGGAGTCGAATATGTGCAGGTGGTCATTTTCACAGTATTTTTAGCTGCTGCATACTAGTACCTTCAACAGCAATTCGACGTAACTTCCAGCAGATAGTATATTTCCAGGAGAGTACCCAAATGCAAAATGGTTACCAGTATTCTCACTCTGGCCCATTCGTATAACCTTAACCTTTCACAAATAATCTGTCACAGCCACACAGCGTAATCATCTGGACAAAACGATTTCACAGTAGCAGATATGTGTAACACGGTATGTGGAATTAGGCATGCGGGAAGTTTGATGAGTATAACATATCCTTATTTTCTCATTTGCCTACCAAACGACTTTCTGTAATAGACCGTATTCACAAACTGAATGATACACCGAATATGATCGGACTTCTTGCATGACGTTAGTGAGTGTAATTTTGCTTCTACATTATGTTTTTGATGCCTTTTTTGGCAAATGGTGTTCATCTAAACTTTAGTTTGATCTCATTACATATGAAACGAAAGGGAGGAGGGATGTTCAAGGTTTGTGAAAATAACACTTTCCAACTTTTAACCATTAAATGTGAGAATTTGCAGGTTCCTGGGAATGATATTTCCCAGTAAAATGTGTGGAAGTGAGAGGTTCCTTGGGAAACTTGCTAGGAACGGTGGTTTTCTACTACCATTTTAAATATTTTTATGCACTCCCGGCTTTTAGTTACCAAGTTCCTTAACTATAAGCCTACAACTTTGTCCCGGCAAATCTTTATTTTCGAAATTGGGTAATATTGAAAATCTTGTGAAAAGACTTATGGTGAAAGCATCTGTCAGTCAGCCTTGCATGCGACAGTTTTTAATAGAGTAAAATAGTCGAGATACATTACCAAATTCCATTCTTACAATGTTATCATTGAAAAATAAGCCATCATTCTGTCCGATGTTTCAATTTCTCAGGAATGTATATACAGTCACTTTTGCCAAAGTGAACCTAGAAATCAAAGATGTCATATTTTTAAAACATGACCCTTATCTTCGACAGCTTTCTAAAAAGTGTCCCCACTTCATTTCCGAAAGCAAACTTTTACAGTAATTACTGAAAAAATATTATATTTCGCCTAAAAACTATTTTGTCTCCCACTTACCCGACACTTTAACTGTAAATGAACAGTACACGTTATTAAATCCATCTGAGACATTAAATATGACAGTCTTTGATCCGATGTTAAATTCCTCGCCAGATTTATAGTTGGACGAAATCGACGGAGGCCCAGCATTGTCCGTCACGTTTGGAGTATCCCAGGTTACAAAAGCAGTACCATCTGAATAAGTGGGCACTGTTATATCATTTGGGCAGTGGTGTATTTGAGGTGGTTGAATATCTGCAAGGGAATAAAATATTTACTTACATTTAATCTGGATCAGTTCAGTATCGTGGTAATTTGAAAAAAAACTGTAATTGATAAAGCTAAATCAGTTTACAAACTTTTAAAATTAAAGTAATATGTTCACATAACTAGTATTTTGTTACGGGGCCAAACAGCGTGCGCTAATCTTGGCATAATTTTGATGACTACGTTCGTAATCTTAAAACAGTATATATGCATACGACATTCACTTCTACAAAGTTCAGAGCATGAATAAACCAAACTGTAGACATGCGAAAAGATTAAATTAAATTAAACAACTTTGTGACAGATATCAATAAAATCCGATTTAAAATGGAATGGCTATTTAACATCCACTACCATATTGATTTTCGCCACAGCTCTGGTCGACGTCATAGCAGAGGTCAGGCTTCAGTTTCATAAAACATTTCTAGTAACAATTCTAAATAACTATATTTCGTGCGTTCCCGAACTGTACATGGTATTGGTTTGCGGCTGTTTTACAGTAAGTATTAGTTCAGAAAGTTTGCCCACTTTGCTGTCGTTCCTTCCTGTTATGTATAAATTACGCGACATATCAAAGTATCGTCATATACGTACCAAGGTGGCAGAGTCTGCCATCCCATCCTACTTCACAAATGCAACCCTCGTTCTGTAAGCAGCTCACAGCATTGATACAATCGCACAAGCGGTCACAGTTTTCACCCCATGCATTGGTTTTGCAGCCTGTAAAGGACCAATTCAACAAATATTGCATGAGTAAATGCTAAAGACCGTCTTTGACAACTGGGCACAACTTATTTTAAATTTGAACATTTTGACCATAATTTCAAATTGCAGTTCTGATTACAATATGTTAACAGTTTTATTACTTATGACATTCCATATTTTGGTGTAGCACTAAGCAGTCGTTTTAATTGAGGTTTCTCCAGCTGAAATTATTTAACATAGGTTCGCGGTACACAATGGCCTCGCATATCTACATTTACCCAAATTAAAATGTATCTTTTTCTGAGCAAAGGCTTTGAGGACATTCACCCCACAAAGCCATTACAGAGACCTGATGCTGGACAACTACAAATATAAACGGAAGATGTTACATTCAAAACCGTTTGACTTAATATGCTATTTACTGAACAGGCGAAGGTTTTGGCTTATGATGAAATATTATTTAAACTCTTTTTCTCTTTATAGTAAAACGGAACACACTGAAAGTGTAAAATATCAAAACCTTCAACTCGAAGCTTGAAGTCATTTGATTCGGCAGTATCTCCATTACCATGAAGTATACATTTGTACACGCCTGAATCTTCTCGAGTGAGATTATATACAATATGTTAACAGTTTTATTACTTATGACATTCCATATTTTGGTGTAGCACTAAGCAGTCGTTTTAATTGAGGTTTCTCCAGCTGAAATTATTTAACATAGGTTCGCGGTACACAATGGCCTCACATATCTACATTTACCCAAATTAAAATGTATCTTTTTCTGAGCAAAGGCTTTGAGGACATTCACCCCACAAAGCCATTACAGAGACCTGATGCTGGACAACTACAAATATAAACGGAAGATGTTACATTCAAAACCGTTTGACTTAATATGCTATTTACTGAACAGGCGAAGGTTTTGGCTTATGATGAAATATTATTTAAACTCTTTTTCTCTTTATAGTAAAACGGAACACACTGAAAGTGTAAAATATCAAAACCTTCAACTCGAAGCTTGAAGTCATTTGATTCGGCAGTATCTCCATTACCATGAAGTATACATTTGTACACGCCTGAATCTTCTCGAGTGAGATTATATAGTCTCAGAATATAAATACTGAAATAGAAGGGAAAAGATGAATCAGTGCCGTATGAGATTTTTGTTAACGTGAATTTTGAAATATCGCAATACTGTTGAGATTGCTAGTTCTGATATGAAGTAAGTTTTTCTCACATCGATTTTGTTTTTAATTTTATGTTATTTTATGTTGGCATGATCTTATTGTGCCTTGGCCCTGTGAGAGGATAAACTTTCAAAGGTAGATTTGCATTCCCATGGCAGGCTATTCTTTCCGTCGTATTTCTATATTATTTCACGATAACCAATAGCGAGGAGTAGAGAGTAAAGGTTCTAGTTGAAACTGGTTCACATGACTGTCTCATGGCAAGTTACGCAGCTCCGTAGCATGCCATGAGAGAATTTCAATGTGCTGCAGGGTATAATATGCACAAATAATATTTCTGTACCCGTTATAGTAAGTTGCAGAAATTCCTACTCTAAATCATTTCTCACAACTCGCCAGAGTTACTACACAGAAACGTTGCTGGCAATGCGGGCAGAACTGACATTCCCTACACGTTATAATTTGCCAGTAGTGATAGGAAATATAATTGCATACTTTACTTAACTTGCTTCCATGGAAGAACGTAATGTTACTCTAAATTTCACTGCATTTGAAAATCTTACCGCTCATAGAAATAGAAATGCAAATATGGATAAAGAGTTTGCAGTTTCAATGTCCATACAAACATAGCCTCTGGAGTATATTGACAAGCAGTGAAACAGATTGTGGATCTCAAAGTTGATCGCGAACAGAGTGAACTCCTCCTAATAACATTCATGGGTGTACCAGCGAGTATTCCAATGTTTAATAAGACCTGACTCACTGGTTTTCAAATGTACTAAGTTAAGAACTCAAGGAGAAAATGATTATCAATATAAGAGCAGACAGGCTGTGACAGGTGGTTTAATCATAAATGTTGATAAGGATTCGGAAGCTCAGCATGGCGACTTAGATGTTAATTTCCTGGGTGCAACCAGAAAATCAGAGAATGTCTCACATTGGACCATTCCTACACTTTTGGTTTTCAAGTGTTAGTGAAAAACACCGATCAAACTCAACCCTGCAAATACCTCTTAAGTTAAGTTTATGATAATCATGTACCTATCAGGGTCAATCGTTCCTGTCTCAATTCTTGACGGCTGTTCTCTAATTACTGTTTCATTTAGCTTCCATATCACAGACTTTACGTTCATATACGTGACGGAGCAAATAAAATGCATTTGCGAATACAGTGGTGTCGGCTCTTCTACTGTTACTACTGTATCTAATGTTGCGATTGCCTTCATTGCTGGAAATAAAGTAATAGATAAATAAATAAATAAATAAATAAATAAATAAATAAATAAATAAATAAATAAATAAATAAATAAATAAATAAATAATAGATAAATAAAATAAATATATAAAAGTTAGTAAGTACCGAACTGAGAAAGTAATTTATTTAGTGAAACAACTAATTAACGAACTAAGTAATTTATTGAGGAAGTAATAAAATTTGACTAATTTGGGAGAATAGAATAGGATATTGTTGTAATGTTGGTTTAATCAGCAAATTTAAGCTCATCTTATTGTCTTTTTTGCAATTAATTTGTTTATGGGTGATTTGTAATATTGCAACTTTCAGCTCTAGGGCATCTAACACTTATGAACAAATAACAGCAAAATCAGTTCAAATCTTGTCAAGAACCTAATTGAACACACAAGTAAAATGAGAGAATAACTTATTGGTACCTTAATAAATAAAAAATAGGACATAAGATTTATGTGATGCTTTCCTTTCCTTCGATGATTTGAAGTGTTTTACTCATTGAGCTGTAAACATAATAAGTCAGCAATGGAAATTTGAAACTTTCAAAACGTCCCAAATTTATTATAATTTATTGTAACCATCGGGTTATTTACGAACCAAAATATGTTTTTATAAAACAAATATCCCATGTTTGAAAGGACTAATACGGCCGAGAAATGTAAAAAGTTTGTTTCTCATCCTCGCTCGCGTCAATTCAGCCCCGCAACGTCAACCTTTTTCTGCTCATTTTGAAATGAAATGAAAAAACGCAAAAATACGCTACGATAATGCGTGTACGTGGCGTCCAACCAATTTATCGAAAATTGAAAATTGAAATCACCTCCAAAATGCTATTTTCATTTTAATGAAATAACAACCAATTTTTAATATTCGTTTTTTCAGACAAAATTTTTATTTTACCGATTTTTTCGCACGGTTTTCGCGGCCAATCATTTCTCAAAAATATTAAAATGTATTCTAGCACAAAAAGCGTTATTTAAATGATTGAAATAGAATCATATTCATCTTAATTCAAAATACCAATTGACAGACCAATTTTAATAAAGCTTCTATTATTTGGTTATCAATGAAACATAACTCTGTTTCGCCTTGTTCATATTTTGAATCCGAAATGCAATTATCAGTGAAAACAAAATGAAATTTAATCTATTAATTCTATTTTATTTCTTAAATTTCAAAATCACGTGTTCCGGATTATTTTTAAGGAAAGTTGCTTGTTTTCATATTATAATTTGTATCCTAAAATGATGTTTTCATTTTCAACAAAACAAAAAAAATCATTACCAGTATCAAAATATTACCTAATCTTAACATAAAAAAATAGTACTATTTTCAAGATTCGTAAAATTTATTACGGGACATTGTACGTATTTGATGAAAATCGAAATGAAGAGAAAGGAAACTCTTTGAAATAAAATCATGTCATACCGATTTAAGAGGAATTTGCAATTTTACTTTGGTGAAATTAGAAATTGAAAATTGAAAATTGTAAGTTTCAACCTTTTTCATTTTTTTGAAAATGGTCGAAAGACGACTCATTTGAATTGCTGTTCCCGGCCCTGTACCGGCCAGTGGGTGAGCAGCATCAATGCGTACGAGACTTCCAGTTTCCGCAACGCATACTTGTTCCCGCGCTCACTGCATGTGCTGCGGAAGACTGGCCACCGAAGACGATATAAAGGAAATTGAGGGCAACTCTAAACATTGTCCCTACGAGTATGGCGAGAGTGTCCGGCTTTGGCTACGCCGCCTCCCACGGCGTAGCAAAAGCCGGACACTCTCGCCATACTCGTAGGGCTACTCCACACATCGGCTCTACCAAGATTGTTTAGTATTACGATGTGGCGAATAAAAGGATCATTGCATTTATTTGTGTGGAATACATGGCGAGACACCGGTGAATCCGGTAAGGGGCCGTTCAGTTTTTACGGCCGGGGGGGGGGGCGGCAAAATCCGGGGGGGGGTCATCATAATTTTTGAATCCACGAAGGGGGGGGTCATCACTTTTTCACTGGTAGGAAAGGGGGGGTCACCACATTTTCAAAAACATAATACCTTCAATCAAGTTCACTTTATGCCATGGCCATGATCGACCCTCTTTACCAGCGGGCCGCCTTCGGCGGCCAACTACAATAAATATACTTTATGTATTACCCATGACCCTCTTAACGGGCAGACGCCTTTGGCGGCCAACTCCAATTAGGTTTACTTCATGCAATGGCCATGATCGACCCTCTTTACCGGCGGGCCGCATGCGGCGACCCACTACAATAAAGTGACTTTATTGTAATACCCCATGACCATCTTTACGGCCGGACGCCTTCAGCGGCCCTGTTCAGTAAAGTTTACTTCGTGCTATGGCCATGATCGACCCTCTTTTTACCAGCGGGCCACCTTTGGTTGCCCACTAGAATAAAGTAGACATTACGTAATGGCCCTTGACCCTCTTAACCGGAGGGCTGCCTATGGCGAACCACTCCAATAAAGTTTACTTTATACAATGTCCATGGACATAAGTTGTCTATGGAAATGAAGTTAAAAATTGCCTTACAGTCGTCCTAATTAACAGACGTTTGCACGGATGTGGCTGAGAAGTTTGTGCACCGGCATCTCTACTACACAAATAAAGTGCACCGCATACCGGAGTTCAAATGCAAACCGTGCGGGTAAATTTGACATATGGGTTTTGGTTATTTTTCCGCGGGGGGGGGGGGGGGTCATCAAATTTTTTCGTCTGACAAAGGGGGGGTCATCATTTTTTCGCGAAAAATGCAGGGGGGTCTTTATTTTTTTGAACACCGGCGACAAGATTTTGCCGCCCCCCCCAGGCCGTAAAAACTGAACGGTCCCTAAGCCTAATTCACGTGCCAAGCTCCGCGAGCCAGAAGTAGGTGAATTTTCACTCCAATTTAATTCATTGATTCATTTTCATGAACAAATCAACATTCGGACTTCAACGCCGCCTTCTAAATGCATAAACTGGGGACCGGCGAATGACCAGCGTGCATATGCAGAAAGGGACTCAAGAGAAATTATAGGGAGGGAGGCCAGTATTTTTTCAAAATCACACTGCACGTAAATTTGTAACATTAAAAATTGATCAATCAAAATTCCGTACATTGAGTTTGTAGACCATATGTTAAGGTTGCTATATTGCAAATATCTAGGTCCTATGGTGTCTATCGAACTGTGACTGGTATGGACGTAAGCCTATTGACAGGTATCAATAAAAATGTTGCAAACAGGTTTATTTTGTGGACAAGTCCATCATCCTGCCAACTTGTATCAATCAAAATGTTACCAAAACGCTGTATTTCGCACGCGTGCAAGTAAACCACAGTCCCACCACAACACATAGGCTGCGGGCAGGCCTAACATGAACGCGATAGGCATACTCGTGTCAGGCCAGGTCAACATTGCTTTTCGAAACACGATACAGTCTTGGCCAGTCTTGGTGTCCTAATCACGGGCAAAAGACGACTCTCACTTTATACCTCCATGCGTAAACAAAGGTTCCAGTTAACCACTGTGACGCTTACCAGAGACTCTGCATGTAGAGGTGTCGAAATTGGTCAAACTCTAAAGACTTTATTCCATCTAATCAATTTCAATCCCCGACTTATGTAAGTTTGGCGCAACAAAGGTAGTGTTGAGATGGGTATTGTGGTGTTGCCTGAATATACTACGGGCATGTATAAACTAACGCAATTCCTAGATTCCGTATACTCTTTTTAATTAGGCCCTCCCTCCCTCCCTACAATTTCTCACGAGTCCCTGGCACGCGGCACGTGAATTAGACCCTAGTCATGTAATCTGGGTTCCTGGTAAACCGGTTTGTTGATTGAGTGATTCGTCTTAACGGTGTTTCGGAACCAAAAACGGGGTTCCTTCATCAGTCGCTCTCTTGTTTTGTATCCCCTCCGCTTGGTTGTGTGATGAAGTCATCTTCGTCCTCGAGGAGGAGAAGCCAGATTCGTTATTGAG